>NC_136061.1:1550220733-1550897083 GCF_964261635.1 Lissotriton helveticus
TGATGGATAGATAGAGAGTGAGGGCAATAGATAGATAAATAGAGTGACGGCAATAGATAGATAGAGTGAGGGCGATAGATAGAGTGAGGGATATAGATAGATAGAGTGAGGGCGATAGATAGATAGATAGATAGATTGATAGACAGATAGATAGATAGATAGATAGATAGATAGATAGATAGATAGATAGATAACTAGAGTGAGTCCAATAGATAGATAGAGTGAGGGCGATAGATAGATAGCTAGAGGGCGATAGATAGATAGAGGGCGCTAGATAGATAGAGTGAGGGAGGGAGATAGATAGATAGATAGATAGATAGATAGAGTGAGGCAGATAGATAGATAGATAGATAGATAGATAGATAGATAGATAGATAGGTAGATAGGCAGATAGATAGATAGATTGATGGATAGATAGAGAGTGAGGGCAATAGATAGATAAATAGAGGGAGGGCAATAGATAGATAAATAGAGTGAGGGCAATAGATATATAGAGTGAGGGCGATAGATAGATAGAGAGATAGATAGATAGATAGATAGATAGATAGATAGATAGATAGATAGATAGATAGATAGATAGATAGATAGATAGATAGATAGATAGATGGATAGATAGATAGATAGATAGTTAGATAGATAGACAGATAGATAGAGTGAGGGTGATAGATAGATAGAGTGAGGGCGATAGATAGAGTGAGGGTGATAGATAGATAGATAGATAGATATATAGATAGATAAATAGATAGATAGATAGATAGAGTGACAGCAATAGATAGATGGCGATAGATAGAGTGACAGCAATAGATAGATGGCGATAGATAGAGTGAGGGCGATAGATAGATAGATAGAGTGAGGGTGATAGATATATAGATAGATAAAGTGAGGGCGATAGATAGAGTGAGGGCTATAGATAGATAGAGTGAGGGCGATAGATAGATAGAGTGAGGGCGGTAGATAGATAGATAGATAGATAGATAGATATATAGATAGATAGATAGATAGATAGATAGATAGATAGATAGATAGATAGATAGATAGAGTGAGTGAGGGCGATAGATAGATAGCGTGAGGGTGATAGATAGATAGATAGATAGATAGATAGATAGATAGATAGATAGATAGATAGATAGATAGATAGATAGATAGATAGATAGATAGATAGATAGATAGATAGATAGATAGATAGATAGAGTGAGGGCGATAGATAGATAGCTAGAGGGCGATAGATAGATAGAGGGCGATAGAAAGATAGAGTGAGGGCGATAGATAGATAGATAGATAGATAGATAGATTGATGGATAGATAGAGAGTGAGGGCAATAGATAGATAAATAGAGTGAAGGCAATAGATAGATAGAGTGAGGGCGATAGATAGAGTGAGGGCTATAGATAGATAGAGTGAGGGCGATAGATGGATAGATAGATAGATAGATAGATAGATAGATAGATAGATTGATAGATAGATAGATAGATAGATAGATAGATAGATAGATAGATAGATAGATAGATAGAGTGAGTCCAATAGATAGATAGGTAGCTAGAGGGCGATAGATAGATAGAGTGAGGGCAATAGATAGAGTGAGGCAGATAGATAGATAGATAGATAGATAGATAGATAGATAGATAGATAGATAGATAGATAGATAGATAGATGGATAGATAGAGAGTGAGGGCAATAGATAGATAAATAGAGTGAGGGCAATAGATAGATAGAGTGAGGGCGATAGATAGATAGAGAGATAGATAGATAGATAGATAGATAGATAGATAGATAGATCGATAGATAGATAGATAGATAGATAGTTAGATAGATAGACAGATAGATAGAGTGAGGGTGATCGATAGATAGAGTGAGGGCGATAAATAGAGTGAGGGTGATAGATGGATAGATAGATAGATAGATAGATAGAGAGTGAGGGCAATAGATAGATAAAAAGAATGAGGGCAATAGATAGATAGAGTGAGGGCGACAGATAGATTGAGTGAGGGCGATAGATAGATAGAGTGAGGGCGATAGATAGAGTGAGGGCGATAGAGTGAGGGTGATAGATAGAGTGAGGGTGATAGAGTGAGGGCGATAGATAGAGTGAGGGTGATAGATAGAGTGAGAGCGATAGATAGATAGAGTGAGGGCGATAGATAGATAGAAAGAGTGAGGGCGATAGATAGATAGAGTGAGGGCGATATACAGATAGAGTGACAGCAATAGATAGATGGCGATAGATAGAGTGAGGGCGATAGATAGATAGATAGAGTGAGGGTGATAGATATATAGATAGATAGAATGAGGGCGATAGATAGAGTGAGGGCTATAGATAGATAGAGTGAGGGCGATAGATAGATAGAGTGAGGGCGATAGATAGAGTGAGGGAGGGAGACAGATAGATAGATAGATAGATAGATAGATAGATAGCTAGATAGATAGATAGATAGATAGATAGATAGATAGATAGATAGATAGATAGATAGATAGAGTGAGGCAGATAGATAGATAGATAGATAGATAGATAGATTGATGGATAGATAGAGAGTGAGGGCAATAGATAGATAAATAGAGTGACGGCAATAGATAGATAGATAGATAGATAGATAGATAGATAGATAGATAGATAGATAGATAGATAGATAGATAGATAGATAGATAGATAGATAGATAGATAGATAACTAGAGTGAGTCCAATAGATAGATAGAGTGAGGGCGATAGATAGATAGCTAGAGGGCGATAGATAGATAGAGGGCGCTAGATAGATAGAGTGAGGGAGGGAGATAGAAAGATAGATAGATAGATAGATAGAGTGAGGCAGATAGATAGATAGATAGATAGATAGATAGATAGATAGATAGATAGATAGATAGATAGATAGATAGATAGATAGATAGATAGATAGATAGATAGATAGATAGAGTGAGGCAGATAGATAAATGGATAGATTGATAGATAGATAGAGAGTGAGGGCAATATATAGATAAATAGAGTGAGGGCAATAGATAGATAGAGTGAGGGCTACAGATAGATAGAGTGAGGGCGATAAATAGATAGATAGATAGATAGATAGATAGATAGATAGATAGATAGATAGATAGATAGATAGATAGAAAGATAGATAGATAGATAGATAGAGTGAGTGCAATAGTTAGATAGAGTGAGGATGATAGATAGATAGACTGAGGGCGATAGATAGATAGCTAGAGGGCAATAGATAGATAGAGGGCGATAGATAGATAGAGTGAGGGCGATAGATAGAGTGAGGGCAATAGATAGAGTGAGGGAGATCGATAGATAGATAGATAGATAGATAGATAGATAGATAGATAGATAGATAGATAGATAGATAGATAGATAGATAGATAGATAGATAGAGTGAGGGTGATAGATAGAGGTCGATAGATAGAGTGAGGGCGATAGATAGATACATAGATAGAGTGAGGGCGATAGATAGATAGATAGATATAGTAAGGGCAATAGATAGAGTGAGGGCGATAGATAGATAGATAGATAGATAGATAGAGTGAGGCAGATAGATAGATAGATAGATAGATAGATAGATAGATAGATAGATAGATAGATAGAGTGAGAGCGATAGATAGATAGAGTGAGTGCGATAGATAGATAGGGTGAGGGCGATAGATAGAGTGAGGGCGACAGATAGAGTGAGGGCGATAGAGTGAGGGCGATAGATAGAGTGAGGGCGATAGATAGATAGAGTGAGGGCGATAGATAGATAGAGTGAGAGCGATAGATAGATAGATAGAGTGAGGGCGATAGATGGATAGAGTAAAGGAGATAGACAGATAGAGTGACGGCAATAGATAGATAGCGATAGATAGAGTGAGGGTGATAGATAGATAGATAGATAGAGTGAGGGCGATAGATAGATAGATAGATAGATAGATAGATAGATAGAGTGAGGGCGATAGATAGATAGAGTGAGGGCGATAGATCGAGTGAGGGTGATAGATAGAGTGAGGGCGATAGATAGATAGATAGATAGATAGATAGATAGATAGAAAGATAGATAGATAGATAGATAGATTGATGGATAGATAGAGAGTGAGGGCAATAGATAGATAGAGTGAGGGCGATAGATAGATAGCTAGAGGGCGATAGATAGATAGAGGGCGATAGAGGGATAGAGTGAGGGTGATAGATAGAGTGAGGGAGGGAGATAGATAGATAGATAGATAGATAGATAGATAGTTAGATAGATAGATAGATAGATAGATAGATAGATAGATAGATAGATAGATAGATAGATAGATAGATAGATAGATAGATAGATAGATAGATAGATAGATAGATAGATAGGTAGATAGATAGATAGATAGATAGATAGAAAGAGTGAGGCAGATAGATAGATAGATAGATAGATAGATAGATAGATAGATAGATAGATAGATAGATAGATAGATATATAGATAGATAGATAGATAGATAGATTGATGGATAGATAGAGAGTGAGGGCAATAGATAGATAAATAGAGTGAGGGCAATAGATAGATAGAGTGAGGGCGATAGATAGATAGATAGATAGATAGATAGATAGATAGATAGATAGATAGATAGATAGATAGATAGATAGATAGATAGATAGATAGATAGATAGATAGATAGATAGATAGATAGATAGATAGATAGATAGATAGAGTGAGGGCGATAGATAGATAGATAGATAGATTGATGGATAGATAGAGAGTGAGGGCAATAGATAGATAAATAGAGTGAAGGCAATAGATAGATAGAGTGAGGGCGATAGATAGAGTGAGGGCTATAGATAGATAGAGTGAGGGCGATAGATGGATAGATAGATAGATAGATAGATAGATAGATTGATTGATAGATAGATAGATAGATAGATAGATAGATAGATAGATAGATAGATAGATAGATAGATAGATAGATAGATAGATAGATAGATAAATAGAGTGAGTCCAATAGATAGATAGGTAGCTAGAGGGCGATAGATAGATAGAGTGAGGGCGATAGATAGAGTGAGGCAGATAGATAGATAGATAGATAGATAGATAGATAGATAGATTGATAGATGGATAGATAGAGAGTGAGGGCAATAGATAGATAAATAGAGTGAGGGCAATAGATAGATAGAGTGAGGGCGATAGATAGATAGAGAGATAGATAGATAGATAGATAGATAGATAGATAGATAGATAGATAGATAGATAGATAGATAGATAGATAGACAGATAGATAGAGTGAGGGTGATCGATAGATAGAGTGAGGGCGATAGATAGAGTGAGGGTGATAGATAGATAGATAGATAGATAGATAGATAGATAGGTAGATAGAGTGAGGCACATAGATAGATGGATAGATTGATAGATAGATAGAGAGTGAGGGCAATAGATAGATAAAAAGAATGAGGGCAATAGATAGATAGAGTGAGGGCGACAGATAGATTGAGTGAGGGCGATAGATAGATAGAGTGAGGGCGATAGATAGAGTGAGGGCGACAGAGTGAGGGTGATAGATAGAGTGAGAGTGATAGAGTGAGGGCGATAGATAGAGTGAGGGTGATAGATAGAGTGAGAGCGATAGATAGATAGAGTGAGGGCGATAGATAGATAGAAAGAGTGAGGGCGATAGATAGATAGAGTGAGGGCGGTATACAGATAGAGTGACAGCAATAGATAGATGGCGATAGATAGAGTGAGGGCGATAGATAGATAGATAGAGTGAGGGTGATAGATATATAGATAGATAAAGTGAGGGCGATAGATAGAGTGAGGGCTATAGATAGATAGAGTGAGGGCGATAGATAGATAGAGTGAGGGCGATAGATAGAGTGAGGGAGGGAGACAGATAGATAGATAGATAGATAGATAGAGTGAGGCAGATAGATAGATAGATAGATAGATAGATAGATAGATAGATTGATGGATAGATAGAGAGTGAGGGCAATAGATAGATAAATAGAGTGACGGCAATAGATAGATAGAGTGAGGGCGATAGATAGAGTGAGGGCTATAGATAGATAGAGTGCGGGCGATAGATAGATAGATAGATAGATTGATAGACAGATAGATAGATAGATAGATAGATAGATAGATAGATAACTAGAGTGAGCCCAATAGATAGATAGAGTGAGGGCGATAGATAGATAGCTAGAGGGCGATAGATAGATAGAGGGCGCTAGATAGATAGAGTGAGGGAGGGAGATAGATAGATAGATAGATAGATAGAGTGAGGCAGATAGATAGATAGATAGATAGATAGATAGATAGATAGATAGATAGATAGATAGATAGATAGATAGATAGATAGATAGATAGATAGATAGGCAGATACATAGATAGATTGATGGATAGATAGAGAGTGAGGGCAATAGATAGATAAATAGAGTGAGGGCAATAGATATATAGAGTGAGGGCGATAGATAGATAGATAGAGAGATAGATAGATAGATAGATAGATAGATAGATAGATAGATAGATAGATAGATAGATAGTTAGATAGATAGACAGATAGATAGAGTGAGGGTGATAGATAGATAGAGTGAGGGCGATAGATAGAGTGAGGGTGATAGATAGATAGATAGATATATAGATAGATAGATAGATAAATAGATAGATAGATAGATAGAGTGACAGCAATAGATAGATGGCGATAGATAGAGTGACAGCAATAGATAGATGGCGATAGATAGAGTGAGGGCGATAGATAGATAGATAGAGTGAGGGTGATAGATATATAGATAGATAGAGTGAGGGCGATAGATAGAGTGAGGGCTATAGATAGATAGAGTGAGGGCGATAGATAGATAGAGTGAGGGCGATAGATAGATAGATAGATAGATAGATAGATAGATAGATAGATAGATAGATAGATAGATAGATAGATAGATAGATAGATAGATAGATAGATAGATAGATAGATAGATAGATAGATAGATAGAGTGAGTGAGGGCGATAGAAAGATAGCGTGAGGGTGATAGATAGATAGATAGATAGATAGATAGATAGATAGATAGATAGATAAATAGATAGATAGATAGATAGATAGATAGATAGATAGATAGATAGATAGATAGATAGATAGATAGATAGATAGATAGATAGATAGATAGATAGATAGAGTCAGGGCGATAGATAGAGTGAGGGCGATAAATAGAGTGAGGGCGATAGATAGAGTGAGGGCGATGGGTAGATAGATAGAGTGAGGGCGATAGATAGATAGAGGAGGGCGATAGATAGAGTGAGAGCGATAGATAGAGTGAGGGCGATAGATAGATAGAGTGAGGGCGATGGGTAGATAGATAGAGTGAGGGCGATAGATAGATAGAGTGAGGGCCATAGATAGATAGATAGAGTGAGGGCAATAGATAGATAGAGTGAGGGCGATAGACATATAGAGTGATGGCAATAGATAGATGGTGATACATAGAGTGAGGGCTATAGATAGATAGATATATAGAGTGAGGGCGATAGATAGATAGATAGAGTGAGGGCGATAGATAGATAGAGTGAGGGCGATAGGTAGAGTGAGGGCGATAGATAGAGTAAGGGCGATAGATACAAAGAGTGAGGGCGATAGATAGAGTGAGGGCGATAGATAGATAGATAGAAAGATAGATAGATAGGTAGATAGATAGATAGATAGATAGATAGATAGATAGATAGATAGATAGATAGATAGAGTGAGTCCAATAGATAGATAGAGTTAGGGCGATAGATAGATAGCTAGAGGGCGATAGATAGGTAGAGGGCGATAGAGGGATAGAGTGAGGGTGATAGATAGAGTGAGGGAGAGAGATAGATAGATAGATAGATAGATAGATAGTTAGATAGATAGATAGATAGATAGATAGATAGATAGATAGATAGATAGATAGAAAGAGTGAGGCAGATAGATAGATAGATAGATAGATAGATAGATAGATAGATAGACAGATAGATAGATAGATAGATAGATTGATGGATAGAAAGAGAGTGAGGGCAATAGATAGATAAATAGAGTGAGGGCAATAGATAGATAGAGTGAGGGCGATAGATAGATAGATAGATAGATAGATAGATAGATAGATAGATAGATAGATAGATAGATAGATAGATAGATAGATAGATAGATAGATAGATAGATAGATAGATAGAGTGAGGGCGATAGATAGATAGCTAGAGGGCGATAGATAGATAGAGGGCGATAGAAAGATAGAGTGAGGGCGATAGATAGATAGATAGATAGATTTATGGATAGATAGAGAGTGAGGGCAATAGATAGATATATAGAGTGAAGGCAATAGATAGATAGAGTGAGGGCGATAGATAGAGTGAGGGCTATAGATAGATAGAGTGAGGGCGATAGATGGATAGATAGATAGATAGATAGATAGATAGATAGATAGATAGATAGATAGATAGATAGATAGATAGATAGATTGATAGATAGATAGATAGATAGATAGATAGATAGATAGATAGATAGATAGATAGATAGATAGATAGATAGATAGATAGATAGATAGATAGATAGATAGATAGATAGATAGATAGATAGATAGATAGATAGATAGATAGATAAATAGAGTGAGTCCAATAGATAGATAGGTAGCTAGAGGGCGATAGATAGATAGAGTGAGGGCAATAGATAGAGTGAGGCAGATAGATAGATAGATAGATAGATAGATAGATAGATAGATAGATAGATAGATAGATAGATGGATAGATAGAGAGTGAGGGCAATAGATAGATAAATAGAGTGAGGGCAATAGATAGATAGAGTGAGGGCGATAGATAGATAGAGAGATAGATAGATAGATAGATAGATAGATAGATAGATAGATAGATAGATAGATAGATAGATAGACAGATAGATAGAGTGAGGGTGATCGATAGATAGAGTGAGGGCGATAAATAGAGTGAGGGTGATAGATGGATAGATAGATAGATAGATAGATAGAGAGTGAGGGCAATAGATAGATAAAAAGAATGAGGGCAATAGATAGATAGAGTGAGGGCGACAGATAGATTGAGTGAGGGCGATAGATAGATAGAGTGAGGGCGATAGATAGAGTGAGGGCGATAGAGTGAGGGTGATAGATAGAGTGAGGGTGATAGAGTGAGGGCGATAGATAGAGTGAGGGTGATAGATAGAGTGAGAGCGATAGATAGATAGAGTGAGGGCGATAGATAGATAGAAAGAGTGAGGGCGATAGATAGATAGAGTGAGGGCGATATACAGATAGAGTGACAGCAATAGATAGATGGCGATAGATAGAGTGAGGGCGATAGATAGATAGATAGAGTGAGGGTGATAGATATATAGATAGATAGAGTGAGGGCGATAGATAGAGTGAGGGCTATAGATAGATAGAGTGAGGGCGATAGATAGATAGAGTGAGGGCGATAGATAGAGTGAGGGAGGGAGACAGATAGATAGATAGATAGATAGATAGATAGATAGAGTGAGGCAGATAGATAGATAGATAGATAGATAGATAGATTGATGGATAGATAGAGAGTGAGGGCAATAGATAGATAAATAGAGTGACGGCAATAGATAGATAGAGTGAGGGCGATAGATAGAGTGAGGGCTATAGATAGATAGAGTGAGGGCGATAGATAGATAGATAGATAGATAGATTGATAGACAGATAGATAGATAGATAGATAGATAGATAGATAGATAGATAGATAGATAGATAGATAGATAGATAGATAGATAGATAGATAGATAGATAGATAACTAGAGTGAGTCCAATAGATAGATAGAGTGAGGGCGATAGATAGATAGCTAGAGGGCGATAGATAGATGAAGGGCGCTAGATAGATAGAGTGAGGGAGGGAGATAGATAGATAGATAGATAGATAGATAGATAGATAGATAGATAGATAGATAGATAGATAGAGTGAGGCAGATAGATAGATAGATAGATAGATAGATAGATAGGTAGATAGGCAGATAGATAGATAGATTGATGGATAGATAGAGAGTGAGGGCAATAGATAGATAAATAGAGTGAGGGCAATAGATAGATAAATAGAGTGAGGGCAATAGATATATAGAGTGAGGGCGATAGATAGATAGAGAGATAGATAGATAGATAGATAGATAGATAGATAGATAGATAGATAGATAGATAGATAGATAGATAGATGGATAGATAGATAGATAGATAGTTAGATAGATAGACAGATAGATAGAGTGAGGGTGATAGATAGATAGAGTGAGGGCGATAGATAGGGTGAGGGTGATAGATAGATAGATAGATAGATAGATAGATAGATAGATAGATAGAGTGAGGCAGATAGATAGATAGATAGATAGATAGATAGATAGATAGATAGATAGATAGATAGATAGATAGATAGATAGATAGGTAGATAGGCAGATAGATAGATAGATTGATGGATAGATAGAGAGTGAGGGCAATAGATAGATAAATAGAGTGAGGGCAATAGATAGATAAATATAGTGAGGGCAATAGATATATAGAGTGAGGGCGATAGATAGATAGAGAGATAGATAGATAGATAGATAGATAGATAGATAGATAGATAGATAGATAGATAGATGGATAGATAGATAGATAGATAGTTAGATAGATAGACAGATAGATAGAGTGAGGGTGATAGATAGATAGAGTGAGGGCGATAGATAGGGTGAGGGTGATAGATAGATAGATAGATAGATAGATAGATAGATAGATAGATAGATATATAGATAGATAAATAGATAGATAGATAGATAGAGTGACAGCAATAGATAGATGGCGATAGATAGAGTGACAGCAATAGATAGATGGCGATAGATAGAGTGAGGGCGATAGATAGATAGATAGAGTGAGGGTGATAGATATATAGATAGATAGAGTGAGGGCGATAGATAGAGTGAGGGCTATAGATAGATAGAGTGAGGGCGATAGATAGATAGAGTGAGGGCGATAGATAGATAGATAGATAGATAGATAGATATATAGATAGATATATAGATAGATAGATAGATAGATAGATAGATAGATAGATAGATAGATAGATAGATAGAGTGAGTGAGGGCGATAGATAGATAGCGTGAGGGTGATAGATAGATAGATAGATAGATAGATAGATAGATAGATAGATAGATAGATAGATAGATAGATAGATAGATAGATAGATAGATAGATAGATAGATAGATAGATAGATAGATAGATAGAGTGAGGGCGATAGATAGATAGCTAGAGGGTGATAGATAGATAGAGGGCGATAGAAAGATAGAGTGAGGGCGATAGATAGATAGATAGATAGATAGATAGATTGATGGATAGATAGAGAGTGAGGGCAATAGATAGATAAATAGAGTGAAGGCAATAGATAGATAGAGTGAGGGCGATAGATAGAGTGAGGGCTATAGATAGATAGAGTGAGGGCGATAGATGGATAGATAGATAGATAGATAGATAGATAGATAGATAGATTGATAGATAGATAGATAGATAGATAGATAGATAGATAGATAGATAGATAGATAGATAGATAGATAGATAGATAGATAGATAGATAGATAGAAAGATAGATAGATAGATAGATAGAGTGAGTCCAATAGATAGATAGGTAGCTAGAGGGCGATAGATAGATAGAGTGAGGGCAATAGATAGAGTGAGGCAGATAGATAGATAGATAGATAGATAGATAGATAGATAGATAGATAGATGGATAGATAGTAAGTGAGGGCAATAGATAGATAAATAGAGTGAGGGCAATAGATAGATAGAGTGAGGGCGATAGATAGATAGAGAGATAGATAGATAGATAGATAGATAGATAGATAGATAGATAGATAGATAGATAGATAGATAGATAGATAGATAGATAGATAGATAGATAGATAGATAGATAGATAGATAGATAGATAGATAGATAGACAGATAGATAGAGTGAGGGTGATCGATAGATAGAGTGAGGGCGATAAATAGAGTGAGGGTGATAGATGGATAGATAGATAGATAGATAGAGAGTGAGGGCAATAGATAGATAAAAAGAATGAGGGCAATAGATAGATAGAGTGAGGGCGACAGATAGATTGAGTGAGGGCGATAGATAGATAGAGTGAGGGCGATAGATAGAGTGAGGGCGATAGAGTGAGGGTGATAGATAGAGTGAGGGTGATAGAGTGAGGGCGATAGATAGAGTGAGGGTGATAGATAGAGTGAGAGCGATAGATAGATAGAGTGAGGGCGATAGATAGATAGAAAGAGTGAGGGCGATAGATAGATAGAGTGAGGGCGATATACAGATAGAGTGACAGCAATAGATAGATGGCGATAGATAGAGTGAGGGCGATAGATAGATAGATAGAGTGAGGGTGATAGATATATAGATAGATAGAGTGAGGGCGATAGATAGAGTGAGGGCTATAGATAGATAGAGTGAGGGCGATAGATAGATAGAGTGAGGGCGATAGATAGAGTGAGGGAGGGAGACAGATAGATAGATAGATAGATAGATAGATAGATAGATAGATAGATAGAGTGAGGCAGATAGATAGATAGATAGATAGATAGATTGATGGATAGATAGAGAGTGAGGGCAATAGATAGATAAATAGAGTGACGGCAATAGATAGATAGAGTGAGGGCGATAGATAGAGTGAGGGCTATAGATAGATAGAGTGAGGGCGATAGATAGATAGATAGATAGATTGATAGACAGATAGATAGATAGATAGATAGATAGATAGATAGATAGATAGATAGATAGATAGATAGATAGATAGATAGATAGATAACTAGAGTGAGTCCAATAGATAGATAGAGTGAGGGCGATAGATAGATAGCTAGAGGGCGATAGATAGATAGAGGGCGCTAGATAGATAGAGTGAGGGAGGGAGATAGATAGATAGATAGATAGATAGATAGAGTGAGGCAGATAGATAGATAGATAGATAGATAGATAGATAGATAGATAGATAGATAGATAGGTAGATAGGCAGATAGATAGATAGATTGATGGATAGATAGAGAGTGAGGGCAATAGATAGATAAATAGAGTGAGGGCAATAGATAGATAAATAGAGTGAGGGCAATAGATATATAGAGTGAGGGCGATAGATAGATAGAGAGATAGATAGATAGATAGATAGATAGATAGATAGATAGATAGATAGATAGATAGATAGATAGATAGATAGATGGATAGATAGATAGATAGATAGTTAGATAGATAGACAGATAGATAGAGTGAGGGTGATAGATAGATAGAGTGAGGGCGATAGATAGAGTGAGGGTGATAGATAGATAGATAGATAGATAGATATATAGATAGATAAATAGATAGATAGATAGATAGAGTGACAGCAATAGATAGATGGCGATAGATAGAGTGACAGCAATAGATATATGGCGATAGATAGAGTGAGGGCGATAGATAGATAGATAGAGTGAGGGTGATAGATATATAGATAGATAGAGTGAGGGCGATAGATAGAGTGAGGGCTATAGATAGATAGAGTGAGGGCGATAGATAGATAGAGTGAGGGCGATAGATAGATAGATAGATAGATAGATAGATAGATAGATAGATAGATAGATAGATAGAGTGAGGCAGATAGATAGATAGATAGATTGATGGATAGATAGAGAGTGAGGGCAATAGATAGATAAATAGAGTGACGGCAATAGATAGATAGAGTGAGGGCGATAGATAGAGTGAGGGATATAGATAGATAGAGTGAGGGCGATAGATAGATAGATAGATAGATTGATAGACAGATAGATAGATAGATAGATAGATAGATAGATAGATAGATAGATAGATAGATAGATAGATAGATAGATAGATAGATAGATAGATAACTAGAGTGAGTCCAATAGATAGATAGAGTGAGGGCGATAGATAGATAGCTAGAGGGCGATAGATAGATAGAGGGCGCTAGATAGATAGAGTGAGGGAGGGAGATAGATAGATAGATAGATAGATAGATAGATAGATAGAGTGAGGCAGATAGATAGATAGATAGATAGATAGATAGATAGATAGATAGATAGATAGATAGGTAGATAGGCAGATAGATAGATAGATTGATGGATAGATAGAGAGTGAGGGCAATAGATAGATAAATAGAGGGAGGGCAATAGATAGATAAATAGAGTGAGGGCAATAGATATATAGAGTGAGGGCGATAGATAGATAGAGAGATAGATAGATAGATAGATAGATAGATAGATAGATAGATAGATAGATAGATAGATAGATAGATAGATAGATAGATAGATAGATAGATAGATGGATAGATAGATAGATAGATAGTTAGATAGATAGACAGATAGATAGAGTGAGGGTGATAGATAGATAGAGTGAGGGCGATAGATAGAGTGAGGGTGATAGATAGATAGATAGATAGATAGATATATAGATAGATAAATAGATAGATAGATAGATAGAGTGACAGCAATAGATAGATGGCGATAGATAGAGTGACAGCAATAGATAGATGGCGATAGATAGAGTGAGGGCGATAGATAGATAGATAGAGTGAGGGTGATAGATATATAGATAGATAGAGTGAGGGCGATAGATAGAGTGAGGGCTATAGATAGATAGAGTGAGGGCGATAGATAGATAGAGTGAGGGCGGTAGATAGATAGATAGATAGATAGATAGATATATAGATAGATAGATAGATAGATAGATAGATAGATAGATAGATAGATAGATAGATAGATAGATAGAGTGAGTGAGGGCGATAGATAGATAGCGTGAGGGTGATAGATAGATAGATAGATAGATAGATAGATAGATAGATAGATAGATAGATAGATAGATAGATAGATAGATAGATAGATAGATAGATAGATAGATAGATAGATAGATAGATAGATAGATAGAGTGAGGGCGATAGATAGATAGCTAGAGGGCGATAGATAGATAGAGGGCGATAGAAAGATAGAGTGAGGGCGATAGATAGATAGATAGATAGATAGATAGATTGATGGATAGATAGAGAGTGAGGGCAATAGATAGATAAATAGAGTGAAGGCAATAGATAGATAGAGTGAGGGCGATAGATAGAGTGAGGGCTATAGATAGATAGAGTGAGGGCGATAGATGGATAGATAGATAGATAGATAGATAGATAGATAGATAGATAGATTGATAGATAGATAGATAGATAGATAGATAGATAGATAGATAGATAGATAGAGTGAGTCCAATAGATAGATAGGTAGCTAGAGGGCGATAGATAGATAGAGTGAGGGCAATAGATAGAGTGAGGCAGATAGATAGATAGATAGATAGATAGATAGATAGATAGATAGATAGATAGATAGATAGATGGATAGATAGAGAGTGAGGGCAATAGATAGATAAATAGAGTGAGGGCAATAGATAGATAGAGTGAGGGCGATAGATAGATAGAGAGATAGATAGATAGATAGATAGATAGATAGATAGATAGATAGATAGATAGATAGATAGATAGATAGATAGACAGATAGATAGAGTGAGGGTGATCGATAGATAGAGTGAGGGCGATAAATAGAGTGAGGGTGATAGATGGATAGATAGATAGATAGATAGAGAGTGAGGGCAATAGATAGATAAAAAGAATGAGGGCAATAGATAGATAGAGTGAGGGCGACAGATAGATTGAGTGAGGGCGATAGATAGATAGAGTGAGGGCGATAGATAGAGTGAGGGCGATAGAGTGAGGGTGATAGATAGAGTGAGGGTGATAGAGTGAGGGCGATAGATAGAGTGAGGGTGATAGATAGAGTGAGAGCGATAGATAGATAGAGTGAGGGCGATAGATAGATAGAAAGAGTGAGGGCGATAGATAGATAGAGTGAGGGCGATATACAGATAGAGTGACAGCAATAGATAGATGGCGATAGATAGAGTGAGGGCGATAGATAGATAGATAGAGTGAGGGTGATAGATATATAGATAGATAGAATGAGGGCGATAGATAGAGTGAGGGCTATAGATAGATAGAGTGAGGGCGATAGATAGATAGAGTGAGGGCGATAGATAGAGTGAGGGAGGGAGACAGATAGATAGATAGATAGATAGATAGATAGATAGATAGATAGATAGATAGATAGCTAGATAGATAGATAGATAGATAGATAGATAGATAGATAGATAGATAGAGTGAGGCAGATAGATAGATAGATAGATAGATAGATTGATGGATAGATAGAGAGTGAGGGCAATAGATAGATAAATAGAGTGACGGCAATAGATAGATAGATAGATAGATAGATAGATAGATAGCTAGATAGATAGATAGATAGATAGATAGATAGATAGATAGATAGATAGATAGATAGATAGATAGATAGATAGATAGATAACTAGAGTGAGTCCAATAGATAGATAGAGTGAGGGCGATAGATAGATAGCTAGAGGGCGATAGATAGATAGAGGGCGCTAGATAGATAGAGCGAGGGAGGGAGATAGAAAGATAGATAGATAGATAGATAGAGTGAGGCAGATAGATAGATAGATAGATAGATAGATAGATAGATAGATAGATAGATAGATAGATAGATAGATAGATAGATAGAGTGAGGCAGATAGATAAATGGATAGATTGATAGATAGATAGAGAGTGAGGGCAATATATAGATAAATAGAGTGAGGGCAATAGATAGATAGAGTGAGGGCTACAGATAGATAGAGTGAGGGCGATAAATAGATAGATAGATAGATAGATAGATAGATAGATAGATAGATAGATAGATAGAAAGATAGATAGATAGATAGATAGAGTGAGTGCAATAGTTAGATAGAGTGAGGATGATAGATAGATAGACTGAGGGCGATAGATAGATAGCTAGAGGGCAATAGATAGATAGAGGGCGATAGATAGATAGAGTGAGGGCGATAGATAGAGTGAGGGCAATAGATAGAGTGAGGGAGATCGATAGATAGATAGATAGATAGATAGATAGATAGATAGATAGATAGATAGATAGATAGATAGATAGATAGAGTGAGGGTGATAGATAGAGGTCGATAGATAGAGTGAGGGCGATAGATAGATACATAGATAGAGTGAGGGCGATAGATAGATAGATAGATATAGTAAGGGCAATAGATAGAGTGAGGGCGATAGATAGATAGATAGATAGATAGAGTGAGGCAGATAGATAGATAGATAGATAGATAGATAGATAGATAGATAGATAGATAGAGTGAGAGCGATAGATAGATAGAGTGAGTGCGATAGATAGATAGGGTGAGGGCGATAGATAGAGTGAGGGCGACAGATAGAGTGAGGGCGATAGAGTGAGGGCGATAGATAGAGTGAGGGCGATAGATAGATAGAGTGAGGGCGATAGATAGATAGAGTGAGAGCGATAGATAGATAGATAGAGTGAGGGCGATAGATGGATAGAGTAAAGGAGATAGACAGATAGAGTGACGGCAATAGATAGATAGCGATAGATAGAGTGAGGGCGATAGATAGATAGATAGATAGAGTGAGGGCGATAGATAGATAGATAGATAGATAGATAGATAGATAGATAGAGTGAGGGCGATAGATAGATAGAGTGAGGGCGATAGATCGAGTGAGGGTGATAGATAGAGTGAGGGCGATAGATAGATAGATAGATAGATAGATAGATAGATAGATAGATAGATAGATAGATTGATGGATAGATAGAGAGTGAGGGCAATAGATAGATAGAGTGAGGGCGATAGATAGATAGCTAGAGGGCGATAGATAGATAGAGGGCGATAGAGGGATAGAGTGAGGGTGATAGATAGAGTGAGGGAGGGAGATAGATAGATAGATAGATAGATAGATAGATAGTTAGATAGATAGATAGATAGATAGATAGATAGATAGATAGATAGATAGATAGATAGATAGATAGATAGATAGATAGATAGATAGATAGATAGATAGATAGATAGATAGATAGATAGATAGATAGATAGATAGATAGATAGATAGATAGATAGGTAGATAGATAGATAGATAGATAGATAGATAGATAGAAAGAGTGAGGCAGATAGATAGATAGATAGATAGATAGATAGATAGATAGATAGATAGATAGATAGATATATAGATAGATAGATAGATAGATAGATTGATGGATAGATAGAGAGTGAGGGCAATAGATAGATAAATAGAGTGAGGGCAATAGATAGATAGAGTGAGGGCGATAGATAGATAGATAGATAGATAGATAGATAGATAGATAGATAGATAGATAGATAGATAGATAGATAGATAGATAGATAGATAGATAGATAGATAGATAGATAGATAGATAGAGTGAGGGCGATAGATAGATAGATAGATAGATTGATGGATAGATAGAGAGTGAGGGCAATAGATAGATAAATAGAGTGAAGGCAATAGATAGATAGAGTGAGGGCGATAGATAGAGTGAGGGCTATAGATAGATAGAGTGAGGGCGATAGATGGATAGATAGATAGATAGATAG
The DNA here is from genome assembly GCF_964261635.1 of Lissotriton helveticus. Taxonomy (NCBI): domain Eukaryota; kingdom Metazoa; phylum Chordata; class Amphibia; order Caudata; family Salamandridae; genus Lissotriton; species Lissotriton helveticus. Next base: position 1,550,239,131 of record NC_136061.1, read on the forward strand.
ATAGATAGATTGATTGATAGATAGATAGATAGATAGATAGATAGATAGATAGATAGATAGATAGATAGATAGATAGATAGATAGATAGATAGATAAATAGAGTGAGTCCAATAGATAGATAGGTAGCTAGAGGGCGATAGATAGATAGAGTGAGGGCGATAGATAGAGTGAGGCAGATAGATAGATAGATAGATAGATAGATAGATAGATAGATAGATAGATAGATTGATAGATGGATAGATAGAGAGTGAGGGCAATAGATAGATAAATAGAGTGAGGGCAATAGATAGATAGAGTGAGGGCGATAGATAGATAGAGAGATAGATAGATAGATAGATAGATAGATAGATAGATAGATAGATAGATAGATAGATAGATAGATAGATAGATAGATAGATAGATAGATAGATAGACAGATAGATAGAGTGAGGGTGATCGATAGATAGAGTGAGGGCGATAGATAGAGTGAGGGTGATAGATAGATAGATAGATAGATAGATAGATAGATAGATAGATAGATAGATAGATAGATAGGTAGATAGAGTGAGGCACATAGATAGATGGATAGATTGATAGATAGATAGAGAGTGAGGGCAATAGATAGATAAAAAGAATGAGGGCAATAGATAGATAGAGTGAGGGCGACAGATAGATTGAGTGAGGGCGATAGATAGATAGAGTGAGGGCGATAGATAGAGTGAGGGCGACAGAGTGAGGGTGATAGATAGAGTGAGGGTGATAGAGTGAGGGCGATAGATAGAGTGAGGGTGATAGATAGAGTGAGAGCGATAGATAGATAGAGTGAGGGCGATAGATAGATAGAAAGAGTGAGGGCGATAGATAGATAGAGTGAGGGCGGTATACAGATAGAGTGACAGCAATAGATAGATGGCGATAGATAGAGTGAGGGCGATAGAGATAGATAGATAGAGTGAGGGTGATAGATATATAGATAGATAAAGTGAGGGCGATAGATAGAGTGAGGGCTATAGATAGATAGAGTGAGGGCGATAGATAGATAGAGTGAGGGCGATAGATAGAGTGAGGGAGGGAGACAGATAGATAGATAGATAGATAGATAGAGTGAGGCAGATAGATAGATAGATAGATAGATAGATAGATAGATAGATTGATGGATAGATAGAGAGTGAGGGCAATAGATAGATAAATAGAGTGACGGCAATAGATAGATAGAGTGAGGGCGATAGATAGAGTGAGGGCTATAGATAGATAGAGTGCGGGCGATAGATAGATAGATAGATAGATTGATAGACAGATAGATAGATAGATAGATAGATAGATAGATAGATAGATAGATAGATAGATAACTAGAGTGAGCCCAATAGATAGATAGAGTGAGGGCGATAGATAGATAGCTAGAGGGCGATAGATAGATAGAGGGCGCTAGATAGATAGAGTGAGGGAGGGAGATAGATAGATAGATAGATAGATAGAGTGAGGCAGATAGATAGATAGATAGATAGATAGATAGATAGATAGATAGATAGATAGATAGATAGATAGATAGATAGATAGATAGATAGATAGGCAGATACATAGATAGATTGATGGATAGATAGAGAGTGAGGGCAATAGATAGATAAATAGAGTGAGGGCAATAGATATATAGAGTGAGGGCGATAGATAGATAGATAGATAGAGAGATAGATAGATAGATAGATAGATAGATAGATAGATAGATAGATAGTTAGATAGATAGACAGATAGATAGAGTGAGGGTGATAGATAGATAGAGTGAGGGCGATAGATAGAGTGAGGGTGATAGATAGATAGATAGATATATAGATAGATAGATAGATAAATAGATAGATAGATAGATAGAGTGACAGCAATAGATAGATGGCGATAGATAGAGTGACAGCAATAGATAGATGGCGATAGATAGAGTGAGGGCGATAGATAGATAGATAGAGTGAGGGTGATAGATATATAGATAGATAGAGTGAGGGCGATAGATAGAGTGAGGGCTATAGATAGATAGAGTGAGGGCGATAGATAGATAGAGTGAGGGCGATAGATAGATAGATAGATAGATAGATAGATAGATAGATAGATAGATAGATAGATAGATAGATAGATAGATAGATAGATAGATAGATAGAGTGAGTGAGGGCGATAGAAAGATAGCGTGAGGGTGATAGATAGATAGATAGATAGATAGATAGATAGATAGATAGATAGATAAATAGATAGATAGATAGATAGATAGATAGATAGATAGATAGATAGATAGATAGATAGATAGATAGATAGATAGATAGATAGATAGATAGATAGATAGATAGATAGATAGATAGAGTCAGGGCGATAGATAGAGTGAGGGCGATAAATAGAGTGAGGGCGATAGATAGAGTGAGGGCGATGGTAGATAGATAGAGTGAGGGCGATAGATAGATAGAGGAGGGCGATAGATAGAGTGAGAGCGATAGATAGAGTGAGGGCGATAGATAGATAGAGTGAGGGCGATGGGTAGATAGATAGAGTGAGGGCGATAGATAGATAGAGTGAGGGCCATAGATAGATAGATAGAGTGAGGGCAATAGATAGATAGAGTGAGGGCGATAGACATATAGAGTGATGGCAATAGATAGATGGTGATACATAGAGTGAGGGCTATAGATAGATAGATATATAGAGTGAGGGCGATAGATAGATAGATAGAGTGAGGGCGATAGATAGATAGAGTGAGGGCGATAGGTAGAGTGAGGGCGATAGATAGAGTAAGGGCGATAGATACAAAGAGTGAGGGCGATAGATAGAGTGAGGGCGATAGATAGATAGATAGAAAGATAGATAGATAGGTAGATAGATAGATAGATAGATAGATAGATAGATAGATAGATAGATAGATAGATAGATAGATAGATAGAGTGAGTCCAATAGATAGATAGAGTTAGGGCGATAGATAGATAGCTAGAGGGCGATAGATAGGTAGAGGGCGATAGAGGGATAGAGTGAGGGTGATAGATAGAGTGAGGGAGAGAGATAGATAGATAGATAGATAGATAGTTAGATAGATAGATAGATAGATAGATAGATAGATAGATAGATAGATAGATAGATAGAAAGAGTGAGGCAGATAGATAGATAGATAGATAGATAGATAGATAGATAGATAGATAGATAGATAGATAGATAGATAGATAGATAGATAGATAGACAGATAGATAGATAGATAGATAGATTGATGGATAGAAAGAGAGTGAGGGCAATAGATAGATAAATAGAGTGAGGGCAATAGATAGATAGAGTGAGGGCGATAGATAGATAGATAGATAGATAGATAGATAGATAGATAGATAGATAGATAGATAGATAGATAGATAGATAGATAGATAGATAGATAGATAGATAGATAGATAGATAGATAGATAGATAGATAGAGTGAGGGCGATAGATAGATAGCTAGAGGGCGATAGATAGATAGAGGGCGATAGAAAGATAGAGTGAGGGCGATAGATAGATAGATAGATAGATTTATGGATAGATAGAGAGTGAGGGCAATAGATAGATATATAGAGTGAAGGCAATAGATAGATAGAGTGAGGGCGATAGATAGAGTGAGGGCTATAGATAGATAGAGTGAGGGCGATAGATGGATAGATAGATAGATAGATAGATAGATAGATAGATAGATAGATAGATAGATAGATAGATAGATAGATAGATTGATAGATAGATAGATAGATAGATAGATAGATAGATAGATAGATAGATAGATAGATAGATAGATAGATAGATAGATAGATAGATAGATAGATAGATAGATAGATAGATAAATAGAGTGAGTCCAATAGATAGATAGGTAGCTAGAGGGCGATAGATAGATAGAGTGAGGGCAATAGATAGAGTGAGGCAGATAGATAGATAGATAGATAGATAGATAGATAGATAGATAGATAGATAGATAGATAGATGGATAGATAGAGAGTGAGGGCAATAGATAGATAAATAGAGTGAGGGCAATAGATAGATAGAGTGAGGGCGATAGATAGATAGAGAGATAGATAGATAGATAGATAGATAGATAGATAGATAGATAGATAGATAGATAGATAGATAGATAGATAGATAGACAGATAGATAGAGTGAGGGTGATCGATAGATAGAGTGAGGGCGATAAATAGAGTGAGGGTGATAGATGGATAGATAGATAGATAGATAGATAGATAGAGAGTGAGGGCAATAGATAGATAAAAAGAATGAGGGCAATAGATAGATAGAGTGAGGGCGACAGATAGATTGAGTGAGGGCGATAGATAGATAGAGTGAGGGCGATAGATAGAGTGAGGGCGATAGAGTGAGGGTGATAGATAGAGTGAGGGTGATAGAGTGAGGGCGATAGATAGAGTGAGGGTGATAGATAGAGTGAGAGCGATAGATAGATAGAGTGAGGGCGATAGATAGATAGAAAGAGTGAGGGCGATAGATAGATAGAGTGAGGGCGATATACAGATAGAGTGACAGCAATAGATAGATGGCGATAGATAGAGTGAGGGCGATAGATAGATAGATAGAGTGAGGGTGATAGATATATAGATAGATAGAGTGAGGGCGATAGATAGAGTGAGGGCTATAGATAGATAGAGTGAGGGCGATAGATAGATAGAGTGAGGGCGATAGATAGAGTGAGGGAGGGAGACAGATAGATAGATAGATAGATAGATAGATAGATAGATAGATAGAGTGAGGCAGATAGATAGATAGATAGATAGATAGATAGATAGATTGATGGATAGATAGAGAGTGAGGGCAATAGATAGATAAATAGAGTGACGGCAATAGATAGATAGAGTGAGGGCGATAGATAGAGTGAGGGCTATAGATAGATAGAGTGAGGGCGATAGATAGATAGATAGATAGATAGATTGATAGACAGATAGATAGATAGATAGATAGATAGATAGATAGATAGATAGATAGATAGATAGATAGATAGATAGATAGATAGATAGATAGATAGATAGATAGATAGATAGATAGATAACTAGAGTGAGTCCAATAGATAGATAGAGTGAGGGCGATAGATAGATAGCTAGAGGGCGATAGATAGATGAAGGGCGCTAGATAGATAGAGTGAGGGAGGGAGATAGATAGATAGATAGATAGATAGATAGATAGATAGATAGATAGATAGATAGAGTGAGGCAGATAGATAGATAGATAGATAGATAGATAGATAGATAGATAGATAGGTAGATAGGCAGATAGATAGATAGATTGATGGATAGATAGAGAGTGAGGGCAATAGATAGATAAATAGAGTGAGGGCAATAGATAGATAAATAGAGTGAGGGCAATAGATATATAGAGTGAGGGCGATAGATAGATAGAGAGATAGATAGATAGATAGATAGATAGATAGATAGATAGATAGATAGATAGATAGATAGATAGATAGATGGATAGATAGATAGATAGATAGTTAGATAGATAGACAGATAGATAGAGTGAGGGTGATAGATAGATAGAGTGAGGGCGATAGATAGGGTGAGGGTGATAGATAGATAGATAGATAGATAGATAGATAGATAGATAGATAGATAGATAGAGTGAGGTAGATAGATAGATAGATAGATAGATAGATAGATAGATAGATAGATAGGTAGATAGGCAGATAGATAGATAGATTGATGGATAGATAGAGAGTGAGGGCAATAGATAGATAAATAGAGTGAGGGCAATAGATAGATAAATATAGTGAGGGCAATAGATATATAGAGTGAGGGCGATAGATAGATAGAGAGATAGATAGATAGATAGATAGATAGATAGATAGATAGATAGATAGATAGATAGATAGATAGATGGATAGATAGATAGATAGATAGTTAGATAGATAGACAGATAGATAGAGTGAGGGTGATAGATAGATAGAGTGAGGGCGATAGATAGGGTGAGGGTGATAGATAGATAGATAGATAGATAGATAGATAGATAGATAGATATATAGATAGATAAATAGATAGATAGATAGATAGAGTGACAGCAATAGATAGATGGCGATAGATAGAGTGACAGCAATAGATAGATGGCGATAGATAGAGTGAGGGCGATAGATAGATAGATAGAGTGAGGGTGATAGATATATAGATAGATAGAGTGAGGGCGATAGATAGAGTGAGGGCTATAGATAGATAGAGTGAGGGCGATAGATAGATAGAGTGAGGGCGATAGATAGATAGATAGATAGATAGATAGATAGATATATAGATAGATATATAGATAGATAGATAGATAGATAGATAGATAGATAGATAGATAGATAGATAGATAGAGTGAGTGAGGGCGATAGATAGATAGCGTGAGGGTGATAGATAGATAGATAGATAGATAGATAGATAGATAGATAGATAGATAGATAGATAGATAGATAGATAGATAGATAGATAGATAGATAGATAGATAGATAGATAGATAGATAGATAGATAGATAGATAGAGTGAGGGCGATAGATAGATAGCTAGAGGGTGATAGATAGATAGAGGGCGATAGAAAGATAGAGTGAGGGCGATAGATAGATAGATAGATAGATAGATAGATTGATGGATAGATAGAGAGTGAGGGCAATAGATAGATAAATAGAGTGAAGGCAATAGATAGATAGAGTGAGGGCGATAGATAGAGTGAGGGCTATAGATAGATAGAGTGAGGGCGATAGATGGATAGATAGATAGATAGATAGATAGATAGATAGATAGATTGATAGATAGATAGATAGATAGATAGATAGATAGATAGATAGATAGATAGATAGATAGAAAGATAGATAGATAGATAGATAGAGTGAGTCCAATAGATAGATAGGTAGCTAGAGGGCGATAGATAGATAGAGTGAGGGCAATAGATAGAGTGAGGCAGATAGATAGATAGATAGATAGATAGATAGATAGATAGATGGATAGATAGTAAGTGAGGGCAATAGATAGATAAATAGAGTGAGGGCAATAGATAGATAGAGTGAGGGCGATAGATAGATAGAGAGATAGATAGATAGATAGATAGATAGATAGATAGATAGATAGATAGATAGATAGATAGATAGATAGACAGATAGATAGAGTGAGGGTGATCGATAGATAGAGTGAGGGCGATAAATAGAGTGAGGGTGATAGATGGATAGATAGATAGATAGATAGAGAGTGAGGGCAATAGATAGATAAAAAGAATGAGGGCAATAGATAGATAGAGTGAGGGCGACAGATAGATTGAGTGAGGGCGATAGATAGATAGAGTGAGGGCGATAGATAGAGTGAGGGCGATAGAGTGAGGGTGATAGATAGAGTGAGGGTGATAGAGTGAGGGCGATAGATAGAGTGAGGGTGATAGATAGAGTGAGAGCGATAGATAGATAGAGTGAGGGCGATAGATAGATAGAAAGAGTGAGGGCGATAGATAGATAGAGTGAGGGCGATATACAGATAGAGTGACAGCAATAGATAGATGGCGATAGATAGAGTGAGGGCGATAGATAGATAGATAGAGTGAGGGTGATAGATATATAGATAGATAGAGTGAGGGCGATAGATAGAGTGAGGGCTATAGATAGATAGAGTGAGGGCGATAGATAGATAGAGTGAGGGCGATAGATAGAGTGAGGGAGGGAGACAGATAGATAGATAGATAGATAGATAGATAGATAGAGTGAGGCAGATAGATAGATAGATAGATAGATAGATTGATGGATAGATAGAGAGTGAGGGCAATAGATAGATAAATAGAGTGACGGCAATAGATAGATAGAGTGAGGGCGATAGATAGAGTGAGGGCTATAGATAGATAGAGTGAGGGCGATAGATAGATAGATAGATAGATTGATAGACAGATAGATAGATAGATAGATAGATAGATAGATAGATAGATAGATAGATAGATAGATAGATAGATAGATAGATAGATAACTAGAGTGAGTCCAATAGATAGATAGAGTGAGGGCGATAGATAGATAGCTAGAGGGCGATAGATAGATAGAGGGCGCTAGATAGATAGAGTGAGGGAGGGAGATAGATAGATAGATAGATAGATAGATAGAGTGAGGCAGATAGATAGATAGATAGATAGATAGATAGATAGATAGATAGATAGATAGGTAGATAGGCAGATAGATAGATAGATTGATGGATAGATAGAGAGTGAGGGCAATAGATAGATAAATAGAGTGAGGGCAATAGATAGATAAATAGAGTGAGGGCAATAGATATATAGAGTGAGGGCGATAGATAGATAGAGAGATAGATAGATAGATAGATAGATAGATAGATAGATAGATAGATAGATAGATAGATAGATGGATAGATAGATAGATAGATAGTTAGATAGATAGACAGATAGATAGAGTGAGGGTGATAGATAGATAGAGTGAGGGCGATAGATAGAGTGAGGGTGATAGATAGATAGATAGATAGATAGATATATAGATAGATAAATAGATAGATAGATAGATAGAGTGACAGCAATAGATAGATGGCGATAGATAGAGTGACAGCAATAGATATATGGCGATAGATAGAGTGAGGGCGATAGATAGATAGATAGAGTGAGGGTGATAGATATATAGATAGATAGAGTGAGGGCGATAGATAGAGTGAGGGCTATAGATAGATAGAGTGAGGGCGATAGATAGATAGAGTGAGGGCGATAGATAGATAGATAGATAGATAGATAGATAGATAGATAGATAGATATATAGATAGATAGATAGATGGATAGATAGTAAGTGAGGGCAATAGATAGATAAATAGAGTGAGGGCAATAGATAGATAGAGTGAGGGCGATAGATAGATAGAGAGATAGATAGATAGATAGATAGATAGATAGATAGATAGATAGATAGATAGATAGATAGATAGATAGATAGATAGACAGATAGATAGAGTGAGGGTGATCGATAGATAGAGTGAGGGCGATAAATAGAGTGAGGGTGATAGATGGATAGATAGATAGATAGATAGATAGAGAGTGAGGGCAATAGATAGATAAAAAGAATGAGGGCAATAGATAGATAGAGTGAGGGCGACAGATAGATTGAGTGAGGGCGATAGATAGATAGAGTGAGGGCGATAGATAGAGTGAGGGCGATAGAGTGAGGGTGATAGATAGAGTGAGGGTGATAGAGTGAGGGCGATAGATAGAGTGAGGGTGATAGATAGAGTGAGAGCGATAGATAGATAGAGTGAGGGCGATAGATAGATAGAAAGAGTGAGGGCGATAGATAGATAGAGTGAGGGCGATATACAGATAGAGTGACAGCAATAGATAGATGGCGATAGATAGAGTGAGGGCGATAGATAGATAGATAGAGTGAGGGTGATAGATATATAGATAGATAGAGTGAGGGCGATAGATAGAGTGAGGGCTATAGATAGATAGAGTGAGGGCGATAGATAGATAGAGTGAGGGCGATAGATAGAGTGAGGGAGGGAGACAGATAGATAGATAGATAGATAGATAGATAGATAGATAGAGTGAGGCAGATAGATAGATAGATAGATAGATAGATTGATGGATAGATAGAGAGTGAGGGCAATAGATAGATAAATAGAGTGACGGCAATAGATAGATAGAGTGAGGGCGATAGATAGAGTGAGGGCTATAGATAGATAGAGTGAGGGCGATAGATAGATAGATAGATAGATTGATAGACAGATAGATAGATAGATAGATAGATAGATAGATAGATAGATAGATAGATAGATAGATAGATAGATAGATAGATAGATAACTAGAGTGAGTCCAATAGATAGATAGAGTGAGGGCGATAGATAGATAGCTAGAGGGCGATAGATAGATAGAGGGCGCTAGATAGATAGAGTGAGGGAGGGAGATAGATAGATAGATAGATAGATAGATAGAGTGAGGCAGATAGATAGATAGATAGATAGATAGATAGATAGATAGATAGATAGATAGGTAGATAGGCAGATAGATAGATAGATTGATGGATAGATAGAGAGTGAGGGCAATAGATAGATAAATAGAGTGAGGGCAATAGATAGATAAATAGAGTGAGGGCAATAGATATATAGAGTGAGGGCGATAGATAGATAGAGAGATAGATAGATAGATAGATAGATAGATAGATAGATAGATAGATAGATAGATAGATAGATAGATAGATAGATAGATGGATAGATAGATAGATAGATAGTTAGATAGATAGACAGATAGATAGAGTGAGGGTGATAGATAGATAGAGTGAGGGCGATAGATAGAGTGAGGGTGATAGATAGATAGATAGATAGATAGATATATAGATAGATAAATAGATAGATAGATAGATAGAGTGACAGCAATAGATAGATGGCGATAGATAGAGTGACAGCAATAGATATATGGCGATAGATAGAGTGAGGGCGATAGATAGATAGATAGAGTGAGGGTGATAGATATATAGATAGATAGAGTGAGGGCGATAGATAGAGTGAGGGCTATAGATAGATAGAGTGAGGGCGATAGATAGATAGAGTGAGGGCGATAGATAGATAGATAGATAGATAGATAGATAGATAGATAGATAGATAGATATATAGATAGATAGATAGATAGATAGATAGATAGATAGATAGATAGATAGATAGATAGATAGATAGATAGATAGATAGATAGATAGATAGATAGAGTGAGTGAGGGCGATAGATAGATAGCGTGAGGGTGATAGATAGATAGATAGATAGATAGATAGATAGATAGATAGATAGATAGATAGATAGATAGATAGATAGATAGATAGATAGATAGATAGATAAATAGATAGATAGATAGATAGATAGATAGATAGATAGATAGATAGATAGATAGATAGATAGATAGATAGATAGATAGATAGATAGATAGATAGATAGATAGATAGATAGAGTGAGGCAGATAGATAAATGGATAGATTGATAGATAGATAGAGAGTGAGGGCAATATATAGATAAATAGAGTGAGGGCAATAGATAGATAGAGTGAGGGCTACAGATAGATAGAGTGAGGGCGATAAATAGATAGATAGATAGATAGATAGATAGATAGATAGATAGATAGATAGAAAGATAGATAGATAGATAGATAGATAGATAGATAGAGTGAGTGCAATAGTTAGATAGAGTGAGGATGATAGATAGATAGACTGAGGGCGATAGATAGATAGCTAGAGGGCAATAGATAGATAGAGGGCGATAGATAGAGTGAGGGCGATAGATAGAGTGAGGGCAATAGATAGAGTGAGGGAGATCGATAGATAGATAGATAGATAGATAGATAGATAGATAGATAGAGTGAGGGCGATAGATAGAGGTCGATAGATAGAGTGAGGGCGATAGATAGATACATAGATAGAGTGAGGGCGTTAGATAGATAGATAGATAGATAGATAGAGTGAGGCAGATAGATAGATAGATAGATAGATAGATAGATAGATAGATAGATAGATAGATAGATAGAGTGAGAGCGATAGATAGATAGGGTGAGGGCGATAGATAGAGTGAGGGCGACAGATAGAGTGAGGGCGATAGAGTGAGGGCGATAGAGTGAGGGCGATAGATAGAGTGAGGGCGATAGATAGATAGAGTGAGGGCGATAGATAGATAGAGTGAGGGCGATAGATAGATAGATAGAGTGAGGGCGATAGATGGATAGAGTAAAGGAGATAGACAGATAGAGTGACGGCAATAGATAGATAGCGATAGATAGAGTGAGGGCGATAGATAGATAGATAGATAGAGTGAGGGCGATAGATAGATAGATAGATAGATAGATAGATAGATAGATAGATAGATTGATGGATAGATAGAGAGTGAGGGCAATAGATAGATAGAGTGAGGGCGATAGATAGATAGCTAGAGGGCGATAGATAGATAGAGGGCGATAGAGGGATAGAGTGAGGGTGATAGATAGAGTGAGGGCGATAGATAGATAGATAGATAGATAGAGTGAGGCAGATAGATAGATAGATAGATAGATAGATAGATAGATAGATAGATAGATAGATAGATAGAGTGAGAGCGATAGATAGATAGAGTGAGTGCGATAGATAGATAGGGTGAGGGCGATAGATAGAGTGAGGGCGACAGATAGAGTGAGGGCGATAGAGTGAGGGCGATAGAGTGAGGGCGATAGATAGAGTGAGGGCGATAGATAGATAGAGTGAGGGCGATAGATAGATAGAGTGAGGGCGATAGATAGATAGATAGAGTGAGGGCGATAGATGGATAGAGTAAAGGAGATAGACAGATAGAGTGACGGCAATAGATAGATAGCGATAGATAGAGTGAGGGCGATAGATAGATAGATAGATAGAGTGAGGGCGATAGATAGATAGATAGATAGATAGATAGATAGATAGATAGATAGATAGAGTGAGGGCGATAGATAGATAGAGTGAGGGCGATAGATCGAGTGAGGGTGATAGATAGAGTGAGGGCGATAGATAGATAGATAGATAGATAGATAGATAGATAGATAGATAGATAGATAGATAGATAGATTGATGGATAGATAGAGAGTGAGGGCAATAGATAGATAGAGTGAGGGCGATAGATAGATAGCTAGAGGGCGATAGATAGATAGAGGGCGATAGAGGGATAGAGTGAGGGTGATAGATAGAGTGAGGGAGGGAGATAGATAGATAGATAGATAGATAGATAGATAGTTAGATAGATAGATAGATAGATAGATAGATAGATAGATAGATAGATAGATAGATAGATAGATAGATAGATAGATAGATTGATGGATAGATAGAGAGTGAGGGCAATAGATAGATAAATAGAGTGAGGGCAATAGATAGATAGAGTGAGGGCGATAGATAGATAGATAGATAGATAGATAGATAGATAGATAGATAGATAGATAGATAGATAGATAGATAGATAGATAGAGTGAGGGCGATAGATAGATAGCTAGAGGGCGATAGATAGATAGAGGGCGATAGAAAGATAGAGTGAGGGCGATAGATAGATAGATAGATAGATTGATGGATAGATAGAGAGTGAGGGCAATAGATAGATAAATAGAGTGAAGGCAATAGATAGATAGAGTGAGGGCGATAGATAGAGTGAGGGCTATAGATAGATAGAGTGAGGGCGATAGATGGATAGATAGATAGATAGATAGATAGATAGATAGATAGATAGATAGATAGATAGATAGATAGATAGATAGATAGATAGATAGATAGATAGATAGATAGATAGATAGATAGATAGATAGATAAATAGAGTGAGTCCAATAGATAGATAGGTAGCTAGAGGGCGATAGATAGATAGAGTGAGGGCGATAGATAGAGTGAGGCAGATAGATAGATAGATAGATAGATAGATAGATAGATAGATTGATAGATGGGTAGATAGAGAGTGAGGGCAATAGATAGATAAATAGAGTGAGGGCAATAGATAGATAGAGTGAGGGCGATAGATAGATAGAGAGATAGATAGATAGATAGATAGATAGATAGATACATAGATAGATAGATAGATAGATAGATAGATAGATAGATAGATAGATAGATAGATAGATAGATAGATAGAGTGAGGGCGATAGATAGATAGCTAGAGGGCGATAGATAGATAGAGGGCGATAGAAAGATAGAGTGAGGGCGATAGATAGATAGATAGATAGATTGATGGATAGATAGAGAGTGAGGGCAATAGATAGATAAATAGAGTGAAGGCAATAGATAGATAGAGTGAGGGCGATAGATAGAGTGAGGGCTATAGATAGATAGAGTGAGGGCGATAGATGGATAGATAGATAGATAGATAGATAGATAGATAGATTGATAGATAGATAGATAGATAGATAGATAGATAGATAGATAGATAGATAGATAGATAGATAGATAGATAAATAGAGTGAGTCCAATAGATAGATAGGTAGCTAGAGGGCGATAGATAGATAGAGTGAGGGCGATAGATAGAGTGAGGCAGATAGATAGATAGATAGATAGATAGATAGATAGATAGATAGATAGATAGATAGATAGACAGATAGATAGAGTGAGGGTGATCGATAGATAGAGTGAGGGCGATAAATAGAGTGAGGGTGATAGATGGATAGATAGATAGATAGATAGAGAGTGAGGGCAATAGATAGATAAAAAGAATGAGGGCAATAGATAGATAGAGTGAGGGCGACAGATAGATTGAGTGAGGGCGATAGATAGATAGAGTGAGGGCGATAGATAGAGTGAGGGCGATATAGTGAGGGTGATAGATAGAGTGAGGGTGATAGAGTGAGGGCGATAGATAGAGTGAGGGTGATAGATAGAGTGAGAGCGATAGATAGATAGAGTGAGGGCGATAGATAGATAGAAAGAGTGAGGGCGATAGATAGATAGAGTGAGGGCGATATACAGATAGAGTGACAGCAATAGATAGATGGCGATAGATAGAGTGAGGGCGATAGATAGATAGATAGAGTGAGGGTGATAGATATATAGATAGATAGAGTGAGGGCGATAGATAGAGTGAGGGCTATAGATAGATAGAGTGAGGGCGATAGATAGATAGAGTGAGGGCGATAGATAGATAGAGTGAGGGCGATAGATAGAGTGAGGGAGGGCGATAGATAGAGTGAGGGAGGGAGACAGATAGATAGATAGATAGATAGATAGATAGATAGATAGATAGATAGATAGATAGAGTGAGGCAGATAGATAGATAGATAGATAGATTGATGGATAGATAGAGAGTGAGGGCAATAGATAGATAAATAGAGTGACGGCAATAGATAGATAGAGTGAGGGCGATAGATAGAGTGAGGGCTATAGATAGATAGAGTGAGGGCGATAGATAGATAGATAGATAGATTGATAGACAGATAGATAGATAGATAGATAGATAGATAGATAGATAGATAGATAGATAGATAGATAGATAGATAACTAGAGTGAGTCCAATAGATAGATAGAGTGAGGGCGATAGATAGATAGCTAGAGGGCGATAGATAGATAGAGGGCGCTAGATAGATAGAGTGAGGGAGGGAGATAGATAGATAGATAGATAGATAGATAGAGTGAGGCAGATAGATAGATAGATAGATAGATAGATAGATAGATAGATAGATAGATAGATAGATAGATAGATAGGTAGATAGGCAGATAGATAGATAGATTGATGGATAGATAGAGAGTGAGGGCAATAGATAGATAAATAGAGTGAGGGCAATAGATAGATAAATAGAGTGAGGGCAATAGATATATAGAGTGAGGGCGATAGATAGATAGAGAGATAGATAGATAGATAGATAGATAGATAGATAGATAGATAGATAGATAGATAGATAGATGGATAGATAGATAGATAGATAGTTAGATAGATAGACAGATAGATAGAGTGAGGGTGATAGATAGATAGAGTGAGGGCGATAGATAGAGTGAGGGTGATAGATAGATAGATAGATAGATATATAGATAGATAAATAGATAGATAGATAGATAGAGTGACAGCAATAGATAGATGGCGATAGATAGAGTGACAGCAATAGATATATGGCGATAGATAGAGTGAGGGCGATAGATAGATAGATAGAGTGAGGGTGATAGATATATAGATAGATAGAGTGAGGGCGATAGATAGAGTGAGGGCTATAGATAGATAGAGTGAGGGCGATAGATAGATAGAGTGAGGGCGATAGATAGATAGATAGATAGATAGATAGATAGATAGATAGATAGATAGATAGATAGATAGATAGATAGATAGATAGATAGATAGATAGATAGATAGATAGATAGATAGATAGATAGATAGATAGATAGATAGATAGATAGATAGATAGATAGATAGAGTGAGTGAGGGCGATAGATAGATAGCGTGAGGGTGATAGATAGATAGATAGATAGATAGATAGATAGATAGATAGATAGATAGATAGATAGATAGATAAATAGATAGATAGATAGATAGATAGATAGATAGATAGATAGATAGATAGATAGATAGATAGATAGATAGATAGATAGATAGATAGATAGATAGATAGATAGATAGATAGATAGATAGATAGATAGATAGATAGATAGATAGATAGATAGATAGATAGATAGATAGAGTGAGGCAGATAGATAAATGGATAGATTGATAGATAGATAGAGAGTGAGGGCAATATATAGATAAATAGAGTGAGGGCAATAGATAGATAGAGTGAGGGCTACAGATAGATAGAGTGAGGGCGATAAATAGATAGATAGATAGATAGATAGATAGATAGATAGATAGATAGATAGATAGATAGAAAGATAGATAGATAGATAGATAGATAGAGTGAGTGCAATAGTTAGATAGAGTGAGGATGATAGATAGATAGACTGAGGGCGATAGATAGATAGCTAGAGGGCAATAGATAGATAGAGGGCGATAGATAGAGTGAGGGCGATAGATAGAGTGAGGGCAATAGATAGAGTGAGGGCGATAGATAGATAGAGTGAGGGCGATAGATCGAGTGAGGGTGATAGATAGAGTGAGGGCGATAGATAGATAGATAGATAGATAGATAGATAGATAGATAGATAGATAGATAGATAGAGTGAGGGCGATAGATAGAGGTCGATAGATAGAGTGAGGGCGATAGATAGATACATAGATAGAGTGAGGGCGTTAGATAGATAGATAGATAGATAGAGTGAGGCAGATAGATAGATAGATAGATAGATAGATAGATAGATAGATAGATAGATAGATAGATAGAGTGAGAGCGATAGATAGATAGAGTGAGTGCGATAGATAGATAGGGTGAGGGCGATAGATAGAGTGAGGGCGACAGATAGAGTGAGGGCGATAGAGTGAGGGCGATAGAGTGAGGGCGATAGATAGAGTGAGGGCGATAGATAGATAGAGTGAGGGCGATAGATAGATAGAGTGAGGGCGATAGATAGATAGATAGAGTGAGGGCGATAGATGGATAGAGTAAAGGAGATAGACAGATAGAGTGACGGCAATAGATAGATAGCGATAGATAGAGTGAGGGCGATAGATAGATAGATAGATAGAGTGAGGGCGATAGATAGATAGATAGATAGATAGATAGATAGATAGATAGATAGATAGATAGATAGATAGATAGATAGAGTGAGGGCGATAGATAGATAGAGTGAGGGCGATAGATCGAGTGAGGGTGATAGATAGAGTGAGGGCGATAGATAGATAGATAGATAGATAGATAGATAGATAGATAGATTGATGGATAGATAGAGAGTGAGGGCAATAGATAGATAGAGTGAGGGCGATAGATAGATAGCTAGAGGGCGATAGATAGATAGAGGGCGATAGAGGGATAGAGTGAGGGTGATAGATAGAGTGAGGGCGATAGATAGATAGATAGATAGATAGAGTGAGGCAGATAGATAGATAGATAGATAGATAGATAGATAGATAGATAGATAGATAGATAGATAGATAGAGTGAGAGCGATAGATAGATAGAGTGAGTGCGATAGATAGATAGGGTGAGGGCGATAGATAGAGTGAGGGCGACAGATAGAGTGAGGGCGATAGAGTGAGGGCGATAGAGTGAGGGCGATAGATAGAGTGAGGGCGATAGATAGATAGAGTGAGGGCGATAGATAGATAGAGTGAGGGCGATAGATAGATAGATAGAGTGAGGGCGATAGATGGATAGAGTAAAGGAGATAGACAGATAGAGTGACGGCAATAGATAGATAGCGATAGATAGAGTGAGGGCGATAGATAGATAGATAGATAGAGTGAGGGCGATAGATAGATAGATAGATAGATAGATAGATAGATAGATAGATAGAGTGAGGGCGATAGATAGATAGAGTGAGGGCGATAGATCGAGTGAGGGTGATAGATAGAGTGAGGGCGATAGATAGATAGATAGATAGATAGATAGATAGATAGATTGATGGATAGATAGAGAGTGAGGGCAATAGATAGATAGAGTGAGGGCGATAGATAGATAGCTAGAGGGCGATAGATAGATAGAGGGCGATAGAGGGATAGAGTGAGGGTGATAGATAGAGTGAGGGAGGGAGATAGATAGATAGATAGATAGATAGATAGTTAGATAGATAGATAGATAGATAGATAGATAGATAGATAGATAGATAGATAGATAGATAGATAGATAGATAGATAGATTGATGGATAGATAGAGAGTGAGGGCAATAGATAGATAAATAGAGTGAGGGCAATAGATAGATAGAGTGAGGGCGATAGATAGATAGATAGATAGATAGATAGATAGATAGATAGATAGATAGATAGATAGATAGATAGATAGAGTGAGGGCGATAGATAGATAGCTAGAGGGCGATAGATAGATAGAGGGCGATAGAAAGATAGAGTGAGGGCGATAGATAGATAGATAGATAGATTGATGGATAGATAGAGAGTGAGGGCAATAGATAGATAAATAGAGTGAAGGCAATAGATAGATAGAGTGAGGGCGATAGATAGAGTGAGGGCTATAGATAGATAGAGTGAGGGCGATAGATGGATAGATAGATAGATAGATAGATAGATAGATAGATAGATAGATAGATAGATAGATTGATAGATAGATAGATAGATAGATAGATAGATAGATAGATAGATAGATAGATAGATAGATAGATAGATAGATAGATAGATAGATAGATAAATAGAGTGAGTCCAATAGATAGATAGGTAGCTAGAGGGCGATAGATAGATAGAGTGAGGGCGATAGATAGAGTGAGGCAGATAGATAGATAGATAGATAGATAGATAGATAGATAGATAGATAGATAGATAGATAGATTGATAGATGGATAGATAGAGAGTGAGGGCAATAGATAGATAAATAGAGTGAGGGCAATAGATAGATAGAGTGAGGGCGATAGATAGATAGAGAGATAGATAGATAGATAGATAGATAGATAGATAGATAGATAGATAGATAGATAGATAGATAGATAGATAGATAGATAGATAGACAGATAGATAGAGTGAGGGTGATCGATAGATAGAGTGAGGGCGATAGATAGAGTGAGGGTGATAGATAGATAGATAGATAGATAGATAGATAGGTAGATAGAGTGAGGCACATAGATAGATGGATAGATTGATAGATAGATAGAGAGTGAGGGCAATAGATAGATAAAAAGAATGAGGGCAATAGATAGATAGAGTGAGGGCGACAGATAGATTGAGTGAGGGCGATAGATAGATAGAGTGAGGGCGATAGATAGAGTGAGGGCGACAGAGTGAGGGTGATAGATAGAGTGAGGGTGATAGAGTGAGGGCGATAGATAGAGTGAGGGTGATAGATAGAGTGAGAGCGATAGATAGATAGAGTGAGGGCGATAGATAGATAGAAAGAGTGAGGGCGATAGATAGATAGAGTGAGGGCGGTATACAGGTAGAGTGACAGCAATAGATAGATGGCGATAGATAGAGTGAGGGCGATAGATAGATAGATAGAGTGAGGGTGATAGATATATAGATAGATAAAGTGAGGGCGATAGATAGAGTGAGGGCTATAGATAGATAGAGTGAGGGCGATAGATAGATAGAGTGAGGGCGATAGATAGAGTGAGGGAGGGAGACAGATAGATAGATAGATAGATAGATAGAGTGAGGCAGATAGATAGATAGATAGATAGATAGATAGATAGATAGATAGATAGATTGATGGATAGATAGAGAGTGAGGGCAATAGATAGATAAATAGAGTGACGGCAATAGATAGATAGAGTGAGGGCGATAGATAGAGTGAGGGCTATAGATAGATAGAGTGCGGGCGATAGATAGATAGATAGATAGATTGATAGACAGATAGATAGATAGATAGATAGATAGATAGATAGATAGATAGATAGATAGATAGATAACTAGAGTGAGCCCAATAGATAGATAGAGTGAGGGCGATAGATAGATAGCTAGAGGGCGATAGATAGATAGAGGGCGCTAGATAGATAGAGTGAGGGAGGGAGATAGATAGATAGATAGATAGATAGATAGAGTGAGGCAGATAGATAGATAGATAGATAGATAGATAGATAGATAGATAGATAGATAGATAGATAGATAGATAGATAGATAGATAGATAAATAGATAGATAGATAGATAGATAGATAGATAGATAGATAGATAGATAGATAGATAGATAGATAGATAGATAGATAGATAGATAGATAGATAGATAGATAGATAGATAGATAGATAGATAGATAGATAGATAGATAGATAGATAGATAGATAGATAGATAGATAGATAGATAGGCAGATACATAGATAGATTGATGGATAGATAGAGAGTGAGGGCAATAGATAGATAAATAGAGTGAGGGCAATAGATATATAGAGTGAGGGCGATAGATAGATAGATAGAGAGATAGATAGATAGATAGATAGATAGATAGATAGATAGATAGATAGATAGATAGATAGATAGATAGTTAGATAGATAGACAGATAGATAGAGTGAGGGTGATACATAGATAGAGTGAGGTCGATAGATAGAGTGAGGGTGATAGATAGATAGATAGATAGATATATAGATAGATAGATAGATAAATAGATAGATAGATAGAGTGACAGCAATAGATAGATGGCGATAGATAGAGTGACAGCAATAGATAGATGGCGATAGATAGAGTGAGGGCGATAGATAGATAGATAGAGTGAGGGTGATAGATATATAGATAGATAGAGTGAGGGCGATAGATAGAGTGAGGGCTATAGATAGATAGAGTGAGGGCGATAGATAGATAGAGTGAGGGCGATAGATAGATAGATAGATAGATAGATAGATAGATAGATAGATAGATAGATAGATAGATAGATAGATAGATAGATAGATAGATAGATAGATAGATAGAGTGAGTGAGGGCGATAGAAAGATAGCGTGAGGGTGATAGATAGATAGATAGATAGATAGATAGATAGATAGATAGATAGATAGATAGATAGATAGATAGATAGATAAATAGATAGATAGATAGATAGATAGATAGATAGATAGATAGATAGATAGATAGATAGATAGATAGATAGATAGGTAGATAGATAGATAGATAGATAGATAGATAGATAGAAAGAGTGAGGCAGATAGATAGATAGATAGATAGATAGATAGATAGATAGATAGATAGATATATAGATAGATAGATAGATAGATAGATAGATAGATTGATGGATAGATAGAGAGTGAGGGCAATAGATAGATAAATAGAGTGAGGGCAATAGATAGATAGAGTGAGGGCGATAGATAGATAGATAGATAGATAGATAGATAGATAGATAGATAGATAGATAGATAGATAGATAGATAGATAGATAGATAGAGTGAGGGCGATAGATAGATAGATAGATAGATTGATGGATAGATAGAGAGTGAGGGCAATAGATAGATAAATAGAGTGAGGGCAATAGATAGATAGAGTGAGGGCGATAGATAGATAGATAGATAGATAGATAGATAGATAGATAGATAGATAGATAGATAGATAGATAGATAGATAGATAGATAGGCAGATACATAGATAGATTGATGGATAGATAGAGAGTGAGGGCAATAGATAGATAAATAGAGTGAGGGCAATAGATATATAGAGTGAGGGCGATAGATAGATAGATAGAGAGATAGATAGATAGATAGATAGATAGATAGATAGATAGATAGATAGATAGATAGATAGATAGATAGTTAGATAGATAGACAGATAGATAGAGTGAGGGTGATACATAGATAGAGTGAGGTCGATAGATAGAGTGAGGGTGATAGATAGATAGATAGATAGATATATAGATAGATAGATAGATAAATAGATAGATAGATAGAGTGACAGCAATAGATAGATGGCGATAGATAGAGTGACAGCAATAGATAGATGGCGATAGATAGAGTGAGGGCGATAGATAGATAGATAGAGTGAGGGTGATAGATATATAGATAGATAGAGTGAGGGCGATAGATAGAGTGAGGGCTATAGATAGATAGAGTGAGGGCGATAGATAGATAGAGTGAGGGCGATAGATAGATAGATAGATAGATAGATAGATAGATAGATAGATAGATAGATAGATAGATAGATAGATAGATAGATAGATAGATAGATAGATAGATAGAGTGAGTGAGGGCGATAGAAAGATAGCGTGAGGGTGATAGATAGATAGATAGATAGATAGATAGATAGATAGATAGATAGATAGATAGATAGATAGATAGATAGATAAATAGATAGATAGATAGATAGATAGATAAGATAGATAGATAGATAGATAGATAGATAGATAGATAGATAGGTAGATAGATAGATAGATAGATAGATAGATAGATAGAAAGAGTGAGGCAGATAGATAGATAGATAGATAGATAGATAGATAGATAGATAGATAGATATATAGATAGATAGATAGATAGATAGATAGATAGATTGATGGATAGATAGAGAGTGAGGGCAATAGATAGATAAATAGAGTGAGGGCAATAGATAGATAGAGTGAGGGCGATAGATAGATAGATAGATAGATAGATAGATAGATAGATAGATAGATAGATAGATAGATAGATAGATAGATAGATAGAGTGAGGGCGATAGATAGATAGATAGATAGATTGATGGATAGATAGAGAGTGAGGGCAATAGATAGATAAATAGAGTGAAGGCAATAGATAGATAGAGTGAGGGCGATAGATAGAGTGAGGGCTATAGATAGATAGAGTGAGGGCGATAGATGGATAGATAGATAGATAGATAGATAGATAGATAGATTGATTGATAGATAGATAGATAGATAGATAGATAGATAGATAGATAGATAGATAAATAGAGTGAGTCCAATAGATAGATAGGTAGCTAGAGGGCGATAGATAGATAGAGTGAGGGCGATAGATAGAGTGAGGCAGATAGATAGATAGATAGATAGATAGATAGATTGATAGATGGATAGATAGAGAGTGAGGGCAATAGATAGATAAATAGAGTGAGGGCAATAGATAGATAGAGTGAGGGCGATAGATAGATAGAGAGATAGATAGATAGATAGATAGATAGATAGATAGATAGATAGATAGATAGATAGATAGATAGATAGATAGATAGATAGATAGATAGACAGATAGATAGAGTGAGGGTGATCGATAGATAGAGTGAGGGCGATAGATAGAGTGAGGGTGATAGATAGATAGATAGATAGATAGATAGATAGATAGATAGGTAGATAGAGTGAGGCACATAGATAGATGGATAGATTGATAGATAGATAGAGAGTGAGGGCAATAGATAGATAAAAAGAATGAGGGCAATAGATAGATAGAGTGAGGGCGACAGATAGATTGAGTGAGGGCGATAGATAGATAGAGTGAGGGCGATAGATAGAGTGAGGGCGACAGAGTGAGGGTGATAGATAGAGTGAGGGTGATAGAGTGAGGGCGATAGATAGAGTGAGGGTGATAGATAGAGTGAGAGCGATAGATAGATAGAGTGAGGGCGATAGATAGATAGAAAGAGTGAGGGCGATAGATAGATAGAGTGAGGGCGGTATACAGATAGAGTGACAGCAATAGATAGATGGCGATAGATAGAGTGAGGGCGATAGATAGATAGATAGAGTGAGGGTGATAGATATATAGATAGATAAAGTGAGGGCGATAGATAGAGTGAGGGCTATAGATAGATAGAGTGAGGGCGATAGATAGATAGAGTGAGGGCGATAGATAGAGTGAGGGAGGGAGACAGATAGATAGATAGATAGATAGATAGATAGATAGATAGATAGAGTGAGGCAGATAGATAGATAGATAGATAGATAGATTGATGGATAGATAGAGAGTGAGGGCAATAGATAGATAAATAGAGTGACGGCAATAGATAGATAGAGTGAGGGCGATAGATAGAGTGAGGGCTATAGATAGATAGAGTGCGGGCGATAGATAGATAGATAGATAGATTGATAGACAGATAGATAGATAGATAGATAGATAGATAGATAGATAGATAGATAACTAGAGTGAGCCCAATAGATAGATAGAGTGAGGGCGATAGATAGATAGCTAGAGGGCGATAGATAGATAGAGGGCGCTAGATAGATAGAGTGAGGGAGGGAGATAGATAGATAGATAGATAGATAGAGTGAGGCAGATAGATAGATAGATAGATAGATAGATAGATAGATAGATAGATAGATAGATAGATAGATAGATAGATAGATAGATAGATAGATAGGCAGATACATAGATAGATTGATGGATAGATAGAGAGTGAGGGCAATAGATAGATAAATAGAGTGAGGGCA
The DNA here is from genome assembly GCF_964261635.1 of Lissotriton helveticus. Classification (NCBI taxonomy): domain Eukaryota; kingdom Metazoa; phylum Chordata; class Amphibia; order Caudata; family Salamandridae; genus Lissotriton; species Lissotriton helveticus. The sequence goes on from NC_136061.1 coordinate 1,550,263,352, forward strand.
ATAGATATATAGAGTGAGGGCGATAGATAGATAGATAGAGAGATAGAGAGATAGATAGATAGATAGATAGATAGATAGATAGATAGATAGATAGATAGATAGATAGATAGTTAGATAGATAGACAGATAGATAGAGTGAGGGTGATAGATAGATAGAGTGAGGGCGATAGATAGAGTGAGGGTGATAGATAGATAGATAGATATATAGATAGATAGATAGATAAATAGATAGATAGATAGATAGAGTGACAGCAATAGATAGATGGCGATAGATAGAGTGACAGCAATAGATAGATGGCGATAGATAGAGTGAGGGCGATAGATAGATAGATAGAGTGAGGGTGATAGATATATAGATAGATAGAGTGAGGGCGATAGATAGAGTGAGGGCTATAGATAGATAGAGTGAGGGCGATAGATAGATAGAGTGAGGGCGATAGATAGATAGATAGATAGATAGATAGATAGATAGATAGATAGATAGATAGATAGATAGATAGATAGATAGATAGATAGATAGATAGATAGATAGATAGAGTGAGTGAGGGCGATAGAAAGATAGCGTGAGGGTGATAGATAGATAGATAGATAGATAGATAGATAGATCGATAGATAGATAGATAGATAGATAGATAAATAGATAGATAGATAGATAGATAGATAGATAGATAGATAGATAGATAGATAGATAGATAGATAGATAGATAGATAGATAGATAGATAGATAGATAGATAGATAGATAGATAGATAGATAGATAGATAGATAGATAGATAGATAGATAGATAGATAGATAGAGTCAGGGCGATAGATAGAGTGAGGGCGATAAATAGAGTGAGGGCGATAGATAGAGTGAGGGCGATGGGTAGATAGATAGAGTGAGGGCGATAGATAGATAGAGGAGGGCGATAGATAGAGTGAGAGCGATAGATAGAGTGAGGGCGATAGATAGATAGAGTGAGGGCGATGGGTAGATAGATAGAGTGAGGGCGATAGATAGATAGAGTGAGGGCCATAGATAGATAGATAGAGTGAGGGCAATAGATAGATAGAGTGAGGGCGATAGACATATAGAGTGATGGCAATAGATAGATGGTGATACATAGAGTGAGGGCTATAGATAGATAGATATATAGAGTGAGGGCGATAGATAGATAGATAGAGTGAGGGCGATAGATACATAGAGTGAGGGCGATAGGTAGAGTGAGGGCGATAGATAGAGTAAGGGCGATAGATACAAAGAGTGAGGGCGATAGATAGAGTGAGGGCGATAGATAGATAGATAGAAAGATAGATAGATAGGTAGATAGATAGATAGATAGATAGATAGATAGATAGATAGATAGATAGATAGATAGAGTGAGTCCAATAGATAGATAGAGTGAGGGCGATAGATAGATAGCTAGAGGGCGATAGATATATAGAGGGCGATAGAGGGATAGAGTGAGGGTGACAGATAGAGTGAGGGAGAGAGATAGATAGATAGATAGATAGATAGATAGTTAGATAGATAGATAGATAGATAGATAGATAGATAGATAGATAGATAGATAGATAGATAGATAGATAGATAGATAGATAGAAAGAGTGAGGCAGATAGATAGATAGATAGATAGATAGATAGATAGATAGACAGATAGATAGATAGATAGATAGATTGATGGATAGAAAGAGAGTGAGGGCAATAGATAGATAAATAGAGTGAGGGCAATAGATAGATAGAGTGAGGGCGATAGATAGATAGATAGATAGATAGATAGATAGATAGATAGATAGATAGATAGATAGATAGATAGATAGATAGATAGATAGATAGATAGATAGATAGATAGATAGATAGATAGATAGATAGAGTGAGGGCGATAGATAGATAGCTAGAGGGCGATAGATAGATAGAGGGCGATAGAAAGATAGAGTGAGGGCGATAGATAGATAGATAGATAGATTTATGGATAGATAGAGAGTGAGGGCAATAGATAGATATATAGAGTGAAGGCAATAGATAGATAGAGTGAGGGCGATAGATAGAGTGAGGGCTATAGATAGATAGAGTGAGGGCGATAGATGGATAGATAGATAGATAGATAGATAGATAGATAGATTGATAGATAGATAGATAGATAGATAGATAGATAGATAGATAGATAGATAGATAGATAGATAGATAGATAGATAGATAGATAGATAGATAAATAGAGTGAGTCCAATAGATAGATAGGTAGCTAGAGGGCGATAGATAGATAGAGTGAGGGCAATAGATAGAGTGAGGCAGATAGATAGATAGATAGATAGATAGATAGATAGATAGATAGATAGATAGATAGATGGATAGATAGAGAGTGAGGGCAATAGATAGATAAATAGAGTGAGGGCAATAGATAGATAGAGTGAGGGCGATAGATAGATAGAGAGATAGATAGATAGATAGATAGATAGATAGATAGATAGATAGATAGATAGATAGATAGATAGATAGATAGATAGATAGATAGATAGATAGATAGATAGATAGATAGATAGATAGATAGATAGATAGATAGATAGATAGATAGATAGATAGATAGATAGACAGATAGATAGAGTGAGGGTGATCGATAGATAGAGTGAGGGCGATAAATAGAGTGAGGGTGATAGATGGATAGATAGATAGATAGATAGATAGATAGATAGATAGAGAGTGAGGGCAATAGATAGATAAAAAGAATGAGGGCAATAGATAGATAGAGTGAGGGCGACAGATAGATTGAGTGAGGGCGATAGATAGATAGAGTGAGGGCGATAGATAGAGTGAGGGCGATAGAGTGAGGGTGATAGATAGAGTGAGGGTGATAGAGTGAGGGCGATAGATAGAGTGAGGGTGATAGATAGAGTGAGAGCGATAGATAGATAGAGTGAGGGCGATAGATAGATAGAAAGAGTGAGGGCGATAGATAGATAGAGTGAGGGCGATATACAGATAGAGTGACAGCAATAGATAGATGGCGATAGATAGAGTGAGGGCGATAGATAGATAGATAGAGTGAGGGTGATAGATATATAGATAGATAGAGTGAGGGCGATAGATAGAGTGAGGGCTATAGATAGATAGAGTGAGGGCGATAGATAGATAGAGTGAGGGCGATAGATAGAGTGAGGGAGGGAGACAGATAGATAGATAGATAGATAGATAGATAGATAGATAGAGTGAGGCAGATAGATAGATAGATAGATAGATAGATAGATAGATAGATAGATAGATTGATGGATAGATAGAGAGTGAGGGCAATAGATAGATAAATAGAGTGACGGCAATAGATAGATAGAGTGAGGGCGATAGATAGAGTGAGGGCTATAGATAGATAGAGTGAGGGCGATAGATAGATAGATAGATAGATAGATTGATAGACAGATAGATAGATAGATAGATAGATAGATAGATAGATAGATAGATAGATAGATAGATAGATAGATAGATAGATAGATAGATAGATAACTAGAGTGAGTCCAATAGATAGATAGAGTGAGGGCGATAGATAGATAGCTAGAGGGCGATAGATAGATGAAGGGCGCTAGATAGATAGAGTGAGGGAGGGAGATAGATAGATAGATAGATAGATAGATAGATAGATAGATAGATAGATAGATAGATAGATAGAGTGAGGCAGATAGATAGATAGATAGATAGATAGATAGATAGATAGATAGATAGATAGATAGATAGATAGATAGGTAGATAGGCAGATAGATAGATAGATTGATGGATAGATAGAGAGTGAGGGCAATAGATAGATAAATAGAGTGAGGGCAATAGATAGATAAATAGAGTGAGGGCAATAGATATATAGAGTGAGGGCGATAGATAGATAGAGAGATAGATAGATAGATAGATAGATAGATAGATAGATAGATAGATAGATAGATGGATAGATAGATAGATAGATAGTTAGATAGATAGACAGATAGATAGAGTGAGGGTGATAGATAGATAGAGTGAGGGCGATAGATAGGGTGAGGGTGATAGATAGATAGATAGATAGATAGATAGATAGATAGATAGATAGATAGATAGATAGATAGATAGATAGATAGATAGATAGATAGGTAGATAGGCAGATAGATAGATAGATTGATGGATAGATAGAGAGTGAGGGCAATAGATAGATAAATAGAGTGAGGGCAATAGATAGATAAATAGAGTGAGGGCAATAGATATATAGAGTGAGGGCGATAGATAGATAGAGAGATAGATAGATAGATAGATAGATAGATAGATAGATAGATAGATAGATAGATAGATAGATAGATAGATAGATAGATAGATAGATAGATAGAGTGAGGGCGATAGATAGATAGCTAGAGGGCGATAGATAGATAGAGGGCGATAGAAAGATAGAGTGAGGGCGATAGATAGATAGATAGATAGATTTATGGATAGATAGAGAGTGAGGGCAATAGATAGATATATAGAGTGAAGGCAATAGATAGATAGAGTGAGGGCGATAGATAGAGTGAGGGCTATAGATAGATAGAGTGAGGGCGATAGATGGATAGATAGATAGATAGATAGATAGATAGATTGATAGATAGATAGATAGATAGATAGATAGATAGATAGATAGATAGATAGATAGATAGATAGATAGATAGATAGATAGATAGATAGATAGATAGATAAATAGAGTGAGTCCAATAGATAGATAGGTAGCTAGAGGGCGATAGATAGATAGAGTGAGGGCAATAGATAGAGTGAGGCAGATAGATAGATAGATAGATAGATAGATAGATAGATAGATAGATAGATAGATAGATAGATAGATAGATAGATGGATAGATAGAGAGTGAGGGCAATAGATAGATAAATAGAGTGAGGGCAATAGATAGATAGAGTGAGGGCGATAGATAGATAGAGAGATAGATAGATAGATAGATAGATAGATAGATAGATAGATAGATAGATAGATAGATAGATAGATAGATAGATAGACAGATAGATAGAGTGAGGGTGATCGATAGATAGAGTGAGGGCGATAAATAGAGTGAGGGTGATAGATGGATAGATAGATAGATAGATAGATAGATAGATAGATAGATAGATAGATAGAGAGTGAGGGCAATAGATAGATAAAAAGAATGAGGGCAATAGATAGATAGAGTGAGGGCGACAGATAGATTGAGTGAGGGCGATAGATAGATAGAGTGAGGGCGATAGATAGAGTGAGGGCGATAGAGTGAGGGTGATAGATAGAGTGAGGGTGATAGAGTGAGGGCGATAGATAGAGTGAGGGTGATAGATAGAGTGAGAGCGATAGATAGATAGAGTGAGGGCGATAGATAGATAGAAAGAGTGAGGGCGATAGATAGATAGAGTGAGGGCGATATACAGATAGAGTGACAGCAATAGATAGATGGCGATAGATAGAGTGAGGGCGATAGATAGATAGATAGAGTGAGGGTGATAGATATATAGATAGATAGAGTGAGGGCGATAGATAGAGTGAGGGCTATAGATAGATAGAGTGAGGGCGATAGATAGATAGAGTGAGGGCGATAGATAGAGTGAGGGAGGGAGACAGATAGATAGATAGATAGATAGATAGATAGATAGATAGATAGATAGATAGATAGATAGATAGATAGATAGAGTGAGGCAGATAGATAGATAGATAGATAGATAGATAGATAGATAGATAGATAGATTGATGGATAGATAGAGAGTGAGGGCAATAGATAGATAAATAGAGTGACGGCAATAGATAGATAGAGTGAGGGCGATAGATAGAGTGAGGGCTATAGATAGATAGAGTGAGGGCGATAGATAGATAGATAGATAGATAGATTGATAGACAGATAGATAGATAGATAGATAGATAGATAGATAGATAGATAGATAGATAGATAGATAGATAGATAGATAGATAGATAGATAACTAGAGTGAGTCCAATAGATAGATAGAGTGAGGGCGATAGATAGATAGCTAGAGGGCGATAGATAGATGAAGGGCGCTAGATAGATAGAGTGAGGGAGGGAGATAGATAGATAGATAGATAGATAGATAGATAGATAGATAGATAGATAGATAGATAGATAGAGTGAGGCAGATAGATAGATAGATAGATAGATAGATAGATAGATAGATAGATAGATAGGTAGATAGGCAGATAGATAGATAGATTGATGGATAGATAGAGAGTGAGGGCAATAGATAGATAAATAGAGTGAGGGCAATAGATAGATAAATAGAGTGAGGGCAATAGATATATAGAGTGAGGGCGATAGATAGATAGAGAGATAGATAGATAGATAGATAGATAGATAGATAGATAGATAGATAGATAGATAGATAGATGGATAGATAGATAGATAGATAGTTAGATAGATAGACAGATAGATAGAGTGAGGGTGATAGATAGATAGAGTGAGGGCGATAGATAGGGTGAGGGTGATAGATAGATAGATAGATAGATAGATAGATAGATAGATAGATAGATAGATAGATAGATAGGTAGATAGGCAGATAGATAGATAGATTGATGGATAGATAGAGAGTGAGGGCAATAGATAGATAAATAGAGTGAGGGCAATAGATAGATAAATAGAGTGAGGGCAATAGATATATAGAGTGAGGGCGATAGATAGATAGAGAGATAGATAGATAGATAGATAGATAGATAGATAGATAGATAGATAGATAGATAGATAGATAGATGGATAGATAGATAGATAGATAGATAGTTAGATAGATAGACAGATAGATAGAGTGAGGGTGATAGATAGATAGAGTGAGGGCGATAGATAGGGTGAGGGTGATAGATAGATAGATAGATAGATAGATAGATAGATAGATATATAGATAGATAAATAGATAGATAGATAGATAGAGTGACAGCAATAGATAGATGGCGATAGATAGAGTGACAGCAATAGATAGATGGCGATAGATAGAGTGAGGGCGATAGATAGATAGATAGAGTGAGGGTGATAGATATATAGATAGATAGAGTGAGGGCGATAGATAGAGTGAGGGCTATAGATAGATAGAGTGAGGGCGATAGATAGATAGAGTGAGGGCGATAGATAGATAGATAGATAGATAGATAGATATATAGATAGATATATAGATAGATAGATAGATAGATAGATAGATAGATAGATAGATAGATAGATAGATAGATAGATAGATAGATAGATAGATAGATAGATAGATAGATAGATAGATAGATAGATAGATAGATAGAGTGAGTGAGGGCGATAGATAGATAGCGTGAGGGTGATAGATAGATAGATAGATAGATAGATAGATAGATAGATAGATAGATAGATAGATAGATAGATAGATAGATAGATAGATAGATAGATAGATAGATAGATAGATAGATAGATAGAGTGAGGGCGATAGATAGATAGCTAGAGGGTGATAGATAGATAGAGGGCGATAGAAAGATAGAGTGAGGGCGATAGATAGATAGATAGATAGATAGATAGATTGATGGATAGATAGAGAGTGAGGGCAATAGATAGATAAATAGAGTGAAGGCAATAGATAGATAGAGTGAGGGCGATAGATAGAGTGAGGGCTATAGATAGATAGAGTGAGGGCGATAGATGGATAGATAGATAGATAGATAGATAGATAGATAGATAGATAGATAGATAGATAGATTGATAGATAGATAGATAGATAGATAGATAGATAGATAGATAGATAGATAGATAGAGTGAGTCCAATAGATAGATAGGTAGCTAGAGGGCGATAGATAGATAGAGTGAGGGCAATAGATAGAGTGAGGCAGATAGATAGATAGATAGATAGATAGATAGATAGATAGATAGATAGATGGATAGATAGAGAGTGAGGGCAATAGATAGATAAATAGAGTGAGGGCAATAGATAGATAGAGTGAGGGCGATAGATAGATAGAGAGATAGATAGATAGATAGATAGATAGATAGATAGATAGATAGATAGATAGATAGATAGATAGATAGATAGATAGATAGATAGACAGATAGATAGAGTGAGGGTGATCGATAGATAGAGTGAGGGCGATAAATAGAGTGAGGGTGATAGATGGATAGATAGATAGATAGATAGAGAGTGAGGGCAATAGATAGATAAAAAGAATGAGGGCAATAGATAGATAGAGTGAGGGCGACAGATAGATTGAGTGAGGGCGATAGATAGATAGAGTGAGGGCGATAGATAGAGTGAGGGCGATAGAGTGAGGGTGATAGATAGAGTGAGGGTGATAGAGTGAGGGCGATAGATAGAGTGAGGGTGATAGATAGAGTGAGAGCGATAGATAGATAGAGTGAGGGCGATAGATAGATAGAAAGAGTGAGGGCGATAGATAGATAGAGTGAGGGCGATATACAGATAGAGTGACAGCAATAGATAGATGGCGATAGATAGAGTGAGGGCGATAGATAGATAGATAGAGTGAGGGTGATAGATATATAGATAGATAGAGTGAGGGCGATAGATAGAGTGAGGGCTATAGATAGATAGAGTGAGGGCGATAGATAGATAGAGTGAGGGCGATAGATAGAGTGAGGGAGGGAGACAGATAGATAGATAGATAGATAGATAGATAGATAGATAGATAGATAGATAGAGTGAGGCAGATAGATAGATAGATAGATAGATAGATTGATGGATAGATAGAGAGTGAGGGCAATAGATAGATAAATAGAGTGACGGCAATAGATAGATAGAGTGAGGGCGATAGATAGAGTGAGGGCTATAGATAGATAGAGTGAGGGCGATAGATAGATAGATAGATAGATTGATAGACAGATAGATAGATAGATAGATAGATAGATAGATAGATAGATAGATAGATAGATAGATAGATAGATAGATAGATAGATAGATAGATAGATAGATAGATAGATAACTAGAGTGAGTCCAATAGATAGATAGAGTGAGGGCGATAGATAGATAGCTAGAGGGCGATAGATAGATAGAGGGCGCTAGATAGATAGAGTGAGGGAGGGAGATAGATAGATAGATAGATAGATAGATAGATAGAGTGAGGCAGATAGATAGATAGATAGATAGATAGATAGATAGATAGATAGATAGATAGATAGATAGATAGATAGATAGATAGATAGATAGATAACTAGAGTGAGTCCAATAGATAGATAGAGTGAGGGCGATAGATAGATAGCTAGAGGGCGATAGATAGATAGAGGGCGCTAGATAGATAGAGTGAGGGAGGGAGATAGATAGATAGATAGATAGATAGATAGATAGAGTGAGGCAGATAGATAGATAGATAGATAGATAGATAGATAGATAGATAGATAGATAGATAGATAGATAGATAGATAGATAGATAGATAGATAGATAGAGTGAGGCAGATAGATAGATAGATAGATAGATAGATAGATAGATAGATAGATAGATAGATAGATAGATAGATAGATAGATAGATAGATAGATAGATAGATAGATAGATAGGTAGATAGGCAGATAGATAGATAGATTGATGGATAGATAGAGAGTGAGGGCAATAGATAGATAAATAGAGTGAGGGCAATAGATAGATAAATAGAGTGAGGGCAATAGATATATAGAGTGAGGGCGATAGATAGATAGAGAGATAGATAGATAGATAGATAGATAGATAGATAGATAGATAGATAGATAGATAGATAGATAGATAGATAGATAGATGGATAGATAGATAGATAGATAGTTAGATAGATAGACAGATAGATAGAGTGAGGGTGATAGATAGATAGAGTGAGGGCGATAGATAGAGTGAGGGTGATAGATAGATAGATAGATAGATATATAGATAGATAAATAGATAGATAGATAGATAGAGTGACAGCAATAGATAGATGGCGATAGATAGAGTGACAGAAATAGATATATGGCGATAGATAGAGTGAGGGCGATAGATAGATAGATAGAGTGAGGGTGATAGATATATAGATAGATAGAGTGAGGGCGATAGATAGAGTGAGGGCTATAGATAGATAGAGTGAGGGCGATAGATAGATAGAGTGAGGGCGATAGATAGATAGATAGATAGATAGATATATAGATAGATAGATAGATAGATAGATAGATAGATAGATAGATAGATAGATAGATAGATAGATAGATAGATAGATAGATAGATAGATAGATAGATAGATAGATAGATAGATAGATAGATAGATAGATAGATAGATAGATAGATAGATAGATAGAGTGAGGCAGATAGATAAATGGATAGATTGATAGATAGATAGAGAGTGAGGGCAATATATAGATAAATAGAGTGAGGGCAATAGATAGATAGAGTGAGGGCTACAGATAGATAGAGTGAGGGCGATAAATAGATAGATAGATAGATAGATAGATAGATAGATAGATAGAAAGATAGATAGATAGATAGATAGATAGAGTGAGTGCAATAGTTAGATAGAGTGAGGATGATAGATAGATAGACTGAGGGCGATAGATAGATAGCTAGAGGGCAATAGATAGATAGAGGGCGATAGATAGAGTGAGGGCGATAGATAGAGTGAGGGCAATAGATAGAGTGAGGGAGATCGATAGATAGATAGATAGATAGATAGATAGATAGATAGATAGATAGATAGAGTGAGGGCGATAGATAGAGGTCGATAGATAGAGTGAGGGCGATAGATAGATACATAGATAGAGTGAGGGCGTTAGATAGATAGATAGATAGATAGATAGAGTGAGGCAGATAGATAGATAGATAGATAGATAGATAGATAGATAGATAGATAGATAGATAGATAGATAGAGTGAGAGCGATAGATAGATAGAGTGAGTGCGATAGATAGATAGGGTGAGGGCGATAGATAGAGTGAGGGCGACAGATAGAGTGAGGGCGATAGAGTGAGGGCGATAGAGTGAGGGCGATAGATAGAGTGAGGGCGATAGATAGATAGAGTGAGGGCGATAGATAGATAGAGTGAGGGCGATAGATAGATAGATAGAGTGAGGGCGATAGATGGATAGAGTAAAGGAGATAGACAGATAGAGTGACGGCAATAGATAGATAGCGATAGATAGAGTGAGGGCGATAGATAGATAGATAGATAGAGTGAGGGCGATAGATAGATAGATAGATAGATAGATAGAGTGAGGGCGATAGATAGATAGAGTGAGGGCGATAGATCGAGTGAGGGTGATAGATAGAGTGAGGGCGATAGATAGATAGATAGATAGATAGATAGATAGATAGATAGATAGATAGATAGATAGATAGATAGATAGATTGATGGATAGATAGAGAGTGAGGGCAATAGATAGATAGAGTGAGGGCGATAGATAGATAGCTAGAGGGCGATAGATAGATAGAGGGCGATAGAGGGATAGAGTGAGGGTGATAGATAGAGTGAGGGCGATAGATAGATAGATAGATAGATAGATAGATAGATAGAGTGAGGCAGATAGATAGATAGATAGATAGATAGATAGATAGATAGATAGATAGATAGAGTGAGAGCGATAGATAGATAGAGTGAGTGCGATAGATAGATAGGGTGAGGGCGATAGATAGAGTGAGGGCGACAGATAGAGTGAGGGCGATAGAGTGAGGGCGATAGAGTGAGGGCGATAGATAGAGTGAGGGCGATAGATAGATAGAGTGAGGGCGATAGATAGATAGAGTGAGGGCGATAGATAGATAGATAGAGTGAGGGCGATAGATGGATAGAGTAAAGGAGATAGACAGATAGAGTGACGGCAATAGATAGATAGCGATAGATAGAGTGAGGGCGATAGATAGATAGATAGATAGAGTGAGGGCGATAGATAGATAGATAGATAGATAGATAGATAGATAGATAGAGTGAGGGCGATAGATAGATAGAGTGAGGGCGATAGATCGAGTGAGGGTGATAGATAGAGTGAGGGCGATAGATAGATAGATAGATAGATAGATAGATAGATAGATAGATAGATAGATAGATAGATAGATAGATAGATAGATAGATAGATAGATTGATAGATTGATGGATAGATAGAGAGTGAGGGCAATAGATAGATAGAGTGAGGGCGATAGATAGATAGCTAGAGGGCGATAGATAGATAGAGGGCGATAGAGGGATAGAGTGAGGGTGATAGATAGAGTGAGGGAGGGAGATAGATAGATAGATAGATAGATAGTTAGATAGATAGATAGATAGATAGATAGATAGATAGATAGATAGATAGATAGATAGATAGATAGATAGATAGATAGATAGATAGATAGATAGATAGATAGATAGATAGATTGATGGATAGATAGAGAGTGAGGGCAATAGATAGATAAATAGAGTGAGGGCAATAGATAGATAGAGTGAGGGCGATAGATAGATAGATAGATAGATAGATAGATAGATAGATAGATAGATAGATAGATAGATAGATAGATAGATAGATAGATAGATAGAGTGAGGGCGATAGATAGATAGCTAGAGGGCGATAGATAGATAGAGGGCGATAGAAAGATAGAGTGAGGGCGATAGATAGATAGATAGATAGATTGATGGATAGATAGAGAGTGAGGGCAATAGATAGATAAATAGAGTGAAGGCAATAGATAGATAGAGTGAGGGCGATAGATAGAGTGAGGGCTATAGATAGATAGAGTGAGGGCGATAGATGGATAGATAGATAGATAGATAGATAGATAGATAGATAGATAGATAGATAGATTGATAGATAGATAGATAGATAGATAGATAGATAGATAGATAGATAGATAGATAGATAGATAGATAGATAGATAGATAGATAGATAGATAGATAGATAAATAGAGTGAGTCCAATAGATAGATAGGTAGCTAGAGGGCGATAGATAGATAGAGTGAGGGCGATAGATAGAGTGAGGCAGATAGATAGATAGATAGATAGATAGATAGATAGATAGATAGATAGATTGATAGATGGATAGATAGAGAGTGAGGGCAATAGATAGATAAATAGAGTGAGGGCAATAGATAGATAGAGTGAGGGCGATAGATAGATAGAGAGATAGATAGATAGATAGATAGATAGATAGATAGATAGATAGATAGATAGATAGATAGATAGATAGATAGATAGATAGATAGATAGAGTGAGGGCGATAGATAGATAGCTAGAGGGCGATAGATAGATAGAGGGCGATAGAAAGATAGAGTGAGGGCGATAGATAGATAGATAGATAGATTGATGGATAGATAGAGAGTGAGGGCAATAGATAGATAAATAGAGTGAAGGCAATAGATAGATAGAGTGAGGGCGATAGATAGAGTGAGGGCTATAGATAGATAGAGTGAGGGCGATAGATGGATAGATAGATAGATAGATAGATAGATAGATAGATTGATAGATAGATAGATAGATAGATAGATAGATAGATAGATAGATAGATAGATAGATAGATAGATAGATAGATAGATAGATAGATAGATAGATAGATAGATAGATAGATAGATAGACAGATAGATAGAGTGAGGGTGATCGATAGATAGAGTGAGGGCGATAAATAGAGTGAGGGTGATAGATGGATAGATAGATAGATAGATAGATAGATAGATAGGGAGTGAGGGCAATAGATAGATAAAAAGAATGAGGGCAATAGATAGATAGAGTGAGGGCGACAGATAGATTGAGTGAGGGCGATAGATAGATAGAGTGAGGGCGATAGATAGAGTGAGGGCGATATAGTGAGGGTGATAGATAGAGTGAGGGTGATAGAGTGAGGGCGATAGATAGAGTGAGGGTGATAGATAGAGTGAGAGCGATAGATAGATAGAGTGAGGGCGATAGATAGATAGAAAGAGTGAGGGCGATAGATAGATAGAGTGAGGGCGATATACAGATAGAGTGACAGCAATAGATAGATGGCGATAGATAGAGTGAGGGCGATAGATAGATAGATAGAGTGAGGGTGATAGATATATAGATAGATAGAGTGAGGGCGATAGATAGAGTGAGGGCTATAGATAGATAGAGTGAGGGCGATAGATAGATAGAGTGAGGGCGATAGATAGAGTGAGGGAGGGAGACAGATAGATAGATAGATAGATAGATAGATAGATAGATAGATAGAGTGAGGCAGATAGATAGATAGATAGATAGATAGATTGATGGATAGATAGAGAGTGAGGGCAATAGATAGATAAATAGAGTGACGGCAATAGATAGATAGAGTGAGGGCGATAGATAGAGTGAGGGCTATAGATAGATAGAGTGAGGGCGATAGATAGATAGATAGATAGATTGATAGACAGATAGATAGATAGATAGATAGATAGATAGATAGATAGATAGATAGATAGATAGATAGATAGATAGATAGATAGATAGATAGATAGATAGATAACTAGAGTGAGTCCAATAGATAGATAGAGTGAGGGCGATAGATAGATAGCTAGAGGGCGATAGATAGATAGAGGGCGCTAGATAGATAGAGTGAGGGAGGGAGATAGATAGATAGATAGATAGATAGATAGATAGAGTGAGGCAGATAGATAGATAGATAGATAGATAGATAGATAGATAGATAGATAGATAGATAGGTAGATAGGCAGATAGATAGATAGATTGATGGATAGATAGAGAGTGAGGGCAATAGATAGATAAATAGAGTGAGGGCAATAGATAGATAAATAGAGTGAGGGCAATAGATATATAGAGTGAGGGCGATAGATAGATAGAGAGATAGATAGATAGATAGATAGATAGATAGATAGATAGATAGATAGATAGATAGATAGATAGATAGATGGATAGATAGATAGATAGATAGTTAGATAGATAGACAGATAGATAGAGTGAGGGTGATAGATAGATAGAGTGAGGGCGATAGATAGAGTGAGGGTGATAGATAGATAGATAGATAGATATATAGATAGATAAATAGATAGATAGATAGATAGAGTGACAGCAATAGATAGATGGCGATAGATAGAGTGACAGCAATAGATATATGGCGATAGATAGAGTGAGGGCGATAGATAGATAGATAGAGTGAGGGTGATAGATATATAGATAGATAGAGTGAGGGCGATAGATAGAGTGAGGGCTATAGATAGATAGAGTGAGGGCGATAGATAGATAGAGTGAGGGCGATAGATAGATAGATAGATAGATAGATAGATAGATATATAGATAGATAGATAGATAGATAGATAGATAGATAGATAGATAGATAGATAGATAGATAGATAGATAGATAGATAGATAGATAGATAGATAGATAGAGTGAGTGAGGGCGATAGATAGATAGCGTGAGGGTGATAGATAGATAGATAGATAGATAGATAGATAGATAGATAGATAGATAGATAGATAGATAGATAGATAGATAGATAGATAAATAGATAGATAGATAGATAGATAGATAGATAGATAGATAGATAGATAGATAGATAGATAGATAGATAGATAGATAGATAGATAGATAGATAGATAGATAGATAGATAGATAGATAGATAGATAGATAGATAGATAGATAGATAGATAGATAGATAGATAGATAGATAGATAGATAGATAGAGTGAGGCAGATAGATAAATGGATAGATTGATAGATAGATAGAGAGTGAGGGCAATATATAGATAAATAGAGTGAGGGCAATAGATAGATAGAGTGAGGGCTACAGATAGATAGAGTGAGGGCGATAAATAGATAGATAGATAGATAGATAGATAGATAGATAGATAGATAGATAGAAAGATAGATAGATAGATAGATAGATAGAGTGAGTGCAATAGTTAGATAGAGTGAGGATGATAGATAGATAGACTGAGGGCGATAGATAGATAGCTAGAGGGCAATAGATAGATAGAGGGCGATAGATAGAGTGAGGGCGATAGATAGAGTGAGGGCAATAGATAGAGTGAGGGAGATCGATAGATAGATAGATAGATAGATAGATAGATAGATAGATAGATAGATAGATAGAGTGAGGGCGATAGATAGAGGTCGATAGATAGAGTGAGGGCGATAGATAGATACATAGATAGAGTGAGGGCGTTAGATAGATAGATAGATAGATAGAGTGAGGCAGATAGATAGATAGATAGATAGATAGATAGATAGATAGATAGATAGATAGATAGAGTGAGAGCGATAGATAGATAGAGTGAGTGCGATAGATAGATAGGGTGAGGGCGATAGATAGAGTGAGGGCGACAGATAGAGTGAGGGCGATAGAGTGAGGGCGATAGAGTGAGGGCGATAGATATGGTGAGGGCGATAGATAGATAGAGTGAGGGCGATAGATAGATAGAGTGAGGGCGATAGATAGATAGATAGAGTGAGGGCGATAGATGGATAGAGTAAAGGAGATAGACAGATAGAGTGACGGCAATAGATAGATAGCGATAGATAGAGTGAGGGCGATAGATAGATAGATAGATAGAGTGAGGGCGATAGATAGATAGATAGATAGATAGATAGATAGATAGATAGATAGATAGATAGATAGATAGAGTGAGGGCGATAGATAGATAGAGTGAGGGCGATAGATCGAGTGAGGGTGATAGATAGAGTGAGGGCGATAGATAGATAGATAGATAGATAGATAGATAGATAGATAGATAGATTGATGGATAGATAGAGAGTGAGGGCAATAGATAGATAGAGTGAGGGCGATAGATAGATAGCTAGAGGGCGATAGATAGATAGAGGGCGATAGAGGGATAGAGTGAGGGTGATAGATAGAGTGAGGGCGATAGATAGATAGATAGATAGATAGATAGATAGAGTGAGGCAGATAGATAGATAGATATATAGATAGATAGATAGATAGATAGATAGATAGATAGATAGAGTGAGAGCGATAGATAGATAGAGTGAGTGCGATAGATAGATAGGGTGAGGGCGATAGATAGAGTGAGGGCGACAGATAGAGTGAGGGCGATAGAGTGAGGGCGATAGAGTGAGGGCGATAGATAGAGTGAGGGCGATAGATAGATAGAGTGAGGGCGATAGATAGATAGAGTGAGGGCGATAGATAGATAGATAGAGTGAGGGCGATAGATGGATAGAGTAAAGGAGATAGACAGATAGAGTGACGGCAATAGATAGATAGCGATAGATAGAGTGAGGGCGATAGATAGATAGATAGATAGAGTGAGGGCGATAGATAGATAGATAGATAGATAGATAGATAGATAGATAGATAGATAGATAGATAGATAGATAGATAGATAGAGTGAGGGCGATAGATAGATAGAGTGAGGGCGATAGATCGAGTGAGGGTGATAGATAGAGTGAGGGCGATAGATAGATAGATAGATAGATAGATAGATAGATAGATAGATAGATAGATAGATAGATAGATTGATGGATAGATAGAGAGTGAGGGCAATAGATAGATAGAGTGAGGGCGATAGATAGATAGCTAGAGGGCGATAGATAGATAGAGGGCGATAGAGGGATAGAGTGAGGGTGATAGATAGAGTGAGGGAGGGAGATAGATAGATAGATAGATAGATAGTTAGATAGATAGATAGATAGATAGATAGATAGATAGATAGATAGATAGATAGATAGATAGATAGATAGATAGATAGATAGATAGATAGATAGATAGATAGATAGATAGATAGATTGATGGATAGATAGAGAGTGAGGGCAATAGATAGATAAATAGAGTGAGGGCAATAGATAGATAGAGTGAGGGCGATAGATAGATAGATAGATAGATAGATAGATAGATAGATAGATAGATAGATAGATAGATAGATAGATAGATAGATAGAGTGAGGGCGATAGATAGATAGCTAGAGGGCGATAGATAGATAGAGGGCGATAGAAAGATAGAGTGAGGGCGATAGATAGATAGATAGATAGATTGATGGATAGATAGAGAGTGAGGGCAATAGATAGATAAATAGAGTGAAGGCAATAGATAGATAGAGTGAGGGCGATAGATAGAGTGAGGGCTATAGATAGATAGAGTGAGGGCGATAGATGGATAGATAGATAGATAGATAGATAGATAGATAGATAGATAGATTGATAGATAGATAGATAGATAGATAGATAGATAGATAGATAGATAGATAGATAGATAGATAGATAGATAGATAGATAGATAGATAGATAGATAGATAGATAGATAGATAGATAAATAGAGTGAGTCCAATAGATAGATAGGTAGCTAGAGGGCGATAGATAGATAGAGTGAGGGCGATAGATAGAGTGAGGCAGATAGATAGATAGATAGATAGATAGATAGATAGATAGATAGATAGATAGATTGATAGATGGATAGATAGAGAGTGAGGGCAATAGATAGATAAATAGAGTGAGGGCAATAGATAGATAGAGTGAGGGCGATAGATAGATAGAGAGATAGATAGATAGATAGATAGATAGATAGATAGATAGATAGATAGATAGATAGATAGATAGATAGATAGATAGATAGATAGATAGATAGATAGATAGATAGATAGATAGATAGACAGATAGATAGAGTGAGGGTGATCGATAGATAGAGTGAGGGCGATAGATAGAGTGAGGGTGATAGATAGATAGATAGATAGATAGATAGATAGATAGATAGATAGGTAGATAGAGTGAGGCACATAGATAGATGGATAGATTGATAGATAGATAGAGAGTGAGGGCAATAGATAGATAAAAAGAATGAGGGCAATAGATAGATAGAGTGAGGGCGACAGATAGATTGAGTGAGGGCGATAGATAGATAGAGTGAGGGCGATAGATAGAGTGAGGGCGACAGAGTGAGGGTGATAGATAGAGTGAGGGTGATAGAGTGAGGGCGATAGATAGAGTGAGGGTGATAGATAGAGTGAGAGCGATAGATAGATAGAGTGAGGGCGATAGATAGATAGAAAGAGTGAGGGCGATAGATAGATAGAGTGAGGGCGGTATACAGGTAGAGTGACAGCAATAGATAGATGGCGATAGATAGAGTGAGGGCGATAGATAGATAGATAGAGTGAGGGTGATAGATATATAGATAGATAAAGTGAGGGCGATAGATAGAGTGAGGGCTATAGATAGATAGAGTGAGGGCGATAGATAGATAGAGTGAGGGCGATAGATAGAGTGAGGGAGGGAGACAGATATATAGATAGATAGATAGATAGAGTGAGGCAGATAGATAGATAGATAGATAGATAGATTGATGGATAGATAGAGAGTGAGGGCAATAGATAGATAAATAGAGTGACGGCAATAGATAGATAGAGTGAGGGCGATAGATAGAGTGAGGGCTATAGATAGATAGAGTGCGGGCGATAGATAGATAGAGAGATAGATTGATAGACAGATAGATAGATAGATAGATAGATAGATAGATAGATAGATAGATAGATAGATAGATAGATAGATAACTAGAGTGAGCCCAATAGATAGATAGAGTGAGGGCGATAGATAGATAGCTAGAGGGCGATAGATAGATAGAGGGCGCTAGATAGATAGAGTGAGGGAGGGAGATAGATAGATAGATAGATAGATAGATAGATAGATAGATAGAGTGAGGCAGATAGATAGATAGATAGATAGATAGATAGATAGATAGATAGATAGATAAATAGATAGATAGATAGATAGATAGATAGATAGATAGATAGATAGATAGATAGATAGATAGATAGATAGATAGATAGATAGATAGATAGATAGATAGATAGATAGATAGATAGATAGATAGATAGATAGGCAGATACATAGATAGATTGATGGATAGATAGAGAGTGAGGGCAATAGATAGATAAATAGAGTGAGGGCAATAGATATATAGAGTGAGGGCGATAGATAGATAGATAGAGAGATAGATAGATAGATAGATAGATAGATAGATAGATAGATAGATAGATAGATAGATAGATAGATAGATAGATAGTTAGATAGATAGACAGATAGATAGAGTGAGGGTGATACATAGATAGAGTGAGGTCGATAGATAGAGTGAGGGTGATAGATAGATAGATAGATAGATAGATATATAGATAGATAGATAGATAAATAGATAGATAGATAGAGTGACAGCAATAGATAGATGGCGATAGATAGAGTGACAGCAATAGATAGATGGCGATAGATAGAGTGAGGGCGATAGATAGATAGATAGAGTGAGGGTGATAGATATATAGATAGATAGAGTGAGGGCGATAGATAGAGTGAGGGCTATAGATAGATAGAGTGAGGGCGATAGATAGATAGAGTGAGGGCGATAGATAGATAGATAGATAGATAGATAGATAGATAGATAGATAGATAGATAGATAGATAGATAGATAGAGTGAGTGAGGGCGATAGAAAGATAGTGTGAGGGTGATAGATAGATAGATAGATAGATAGATAGATAGATAGATAGATAGATAGATAGATAGATAGATAGATAGATAGATAGATAGATAGATAGATAGATAGATAGATAGATAGATAGATAGATAGATAGATAGATAGATAGATAGATAGATAGATAGATAGATAGATAGATAGATAGATAGATAGATAGATAGATAGATAGATAGAGTGAGGCAGATAGATAAATGGATAGATTGATAGATAGATAGAGAGTGAGTGAGGGCAATATATAGATAAATAGAGTGAGGGCAATAGATAGATAGAGTGAGGGCTACAGATAGATAGAGTGAGGGCGATAAATAGATAGATAGATAGATAGATAGATAGATAGATAGATAGATAGAAAGATAGATAGATAGATAGATAGAGTGAGTGCAATAGTTAGATAGAGTGAGGATGATAGATAGATAGACTGAGGGCGATAGATAGATAGCTAGAGGGCAATAGATAGATAGAGGGCGATAGATAGATAGAGTGAGGGCGATAGATAGAGTGAGGGCAATAGATAGAGTGAGGGAGATCGATAGATAGATAGATAGATAGATAGATAGATAGATAGATAGATAGATAGATAGATAGATAGATAGATAGATAGATAGAGTGAGGGCGATAGATAGAGGTCGATAGATAGAGTGAGGGCGATAGATAGATACATAGATAGAGTGAGGGCGTTAGATAGATAGATAGATAGATAGAGTAAGGGCGATAGATAGAGTGAGGGCGATAGATAGATAGATAGATAGATAGATAGATAGATAGATAGAGTGAGGCAGATAGATAGATAGATAGATAGATAGATAGATAGATAGATAGATAGATAGAGTGAGAGCGATAGATAGATAGAGTGAGTGCGATAGATAGATAGGGTGAGGGCGATAGATAGAGTGAGGGCGACAGATAGAGTGAGGGCGATAGAGTGAGGGCGATAGATAGAGTGAGGGCGATAGATAGATAGAGTGAGGGCGATAGATAGATAGAGTGAGGGCGATAGATAGATAGATAGAGTGAGGGCGATAGATGGATAGAGTAAGGGAGATAGACAGATAGAGTGACGGCAATAGATAGATAGCGATAGATAGAGTGAGGGCGATAGATAGATAGATAGATAGAGTGAGGGCGATAGATAGATAGATAGATAGATAGAGTGAGGGCGATAGATAGATAGAGTGAGGGCGATAGATCGAGTGAGGGTGATAGATAGAGTGAGGGCGATAGATAGATAGATAGATAGATAGATAGATAGATAGATAGATAGAGTAATGGCGGTAGATAGATAGAGTGAGGGCAATAGATAGATAGATAGATAGATAGATAGATAGATAGATAGATAGATAGATAGATAGATAGATAGATAGATAGATAGATAGATAGATAGATAGATAGAGTGAGGGAGGTAGATAGATAGAGTGAGGGTGCTAGATAGAGTGAGGGCGATAGATAGAGTGAGGGCGATAGAGTGAGGGCGATAGAGTGAGGGCGATAGATAGAGTGAGGGTGATAGATAGAGCGAGGGCGATAGATAGATAGAGTGAGGGCGATAGGTAGATAGATAGAGTGAGGGCGATAGATAGATAGAGTGAGGATGATAGATAGATAGAGAGAGTGAGGGCGGTAGATAGATAGAGTGAGGGCGATAGACAGATAAAGTGACGGCCATAGATAGATGGTGATAGATAGAGTGAGGGCGATAGATAGATAGATAGATAGATAGATAGATAGATAGATAGATAGATAGATAGATAGAGTGAGGGCGATAGATAGATAGATAGATAGAGTGAGGGCGATAGATAGAGTAAGCACGATAGGTAGAGTGAGGGCGATAGATAGAGTAAGGGCGATAGATAGATAGAGGGAGGGCGATAGATAGAGTGAGGGCTATAGATAGATAGAGTGAGGGTGATAGATAGATAGATAGATAGATAGATAGATAGATAGATAGATAGATAGATAGATAGATAGATAGATAGATAGATAGATACATAGAGTGAGTGCAATAGATAGATAGAGTGAGGGCAATAGATAGATAGAGTGAGGACGATAGATAGATAGCTAGAGGGCGATAGATAGATAGAGGGCGATAGATAGATAGAGTGAGGGCGATAGATAGAGTGAGGGCGATAGATAGAGTGAGGGAGGGAGATAGATAGATAGATTGATGGATAGATAGAGAGTGAGGGCAATAGATAGATAAATAGAGTGAGGGCAATAGAAAGATAGAGTGAGGGTGATAGATAGATAGATAGATAGATAGATAGATAGATAGATAGATAGATAGATAGATAGATAGATAGATAGATAGAGTGAGGGCGATAGATAGAGTGAGGGGGATAGATAGAGTGAGGGCGATAGATAGATAGAGTGAGGGCGATAGGTAGATAGATAGATAGAGTGAGGGCGATAGATAGATAGAGTGAGGGTGATAGATAGATAGATAGAGTGAGGGCGATAGGTAGATAGAGTGAGGGCTATAGACAGATAGAGTGAGGGCGATAGATAGATAGAGTGAGGGCGATAGGTAGAGTGAGGGCGATAGATAGATAGAATGAGGGCGATAGATAGATAGATAGATATATAGATAGATAGATAGATAGATTGATAAATAGAGTGAGTGCAATAGATAGATAGAGTGAGGGCGATAGATAGATAGAGTGAGGGCGATAGATAGATAGCTAGAGGGCGATAGATAGATAGAGGGCGATAGATAGATAGAGTGAGGGCGATAGATAGAGTGAGGGCGATAGATAGAGTGAGGGAGGAAGATAGATAGATAGATTGATGGATAGATAGATAGAGTGAGACAATAGATAGATAGAGTGAGGGCGATAGATAGATAGAGTGAGGGCGATAGATAGAGTGAGGGCGATAGATAGATAGAGTGAGGGCGATAGATAGAGTGAGGGCGATAGATGGATAGATAGAGTGAGGCAGATAGATAGATTGATAGATAGATAGAGAGTGAGTGAGGGCAATAGATAGATAAAAAGAATGAGGGCAATAGATAGATAGAGTGAGGGCGACAGATAGATAGAGTTAGGGCGATAGATAGATAGATAGAGTGAGGGCGATAGATAAAGTGAGGGCGATAGAGTGAGGGTGCTAGATAGAGTGAGGGTGATAGTGTGAGGGCGATAGATAGAGTGAGGGCAATAGATAGAGTGAGGGCGATAGATAGAGTGAGGGCGATAGATAGATAGAGTGAGGGCGATAGATAGATAGATAGAGTGAGGGCGATAGATAGATAGAGTGAGGGCGATATACAGATAGAGTGACGGCAATAGATAGATGGCGATTGATAGAGTGAGGGTGATAGATAGATAGAGTGATGGTGATAGATAGATAGATAGAGTGAGGGCGATAGATAGAGTGAGGGCGATAGATAGATAGAGTGAGGGCGATAGATAGATAGAGTGAGGGCGATAGATAGATAGATAGATAGATAGATAGATAGATAGATAGATAGATAGATAGATAGATAGATAGATAGATAGATTGATAAATAGAGTGAGTGCAATAGATAGATAGAGTGAGGGCGAAAGATAGATAGAGTGAGGGCGATAGATAGATAGCT
The DNA here is from genome assembly GCF_964261635.1 of Lissotriton helveticus. Lineage (NCBI taxonomy): Eukaryota > Metazoa > Chordata > Amphibia > Caudata > Salamandridae > Lissotriton > Lissotriton helveticus. The sequence goes on from NC_136061.1 coordinate 1,550,287,200, forward strand.
AGAGGGCGATAGATAGATAGAGGGCGATAGATAGATCGAGTGAGGGCGATAGATAGAGTGAGGGCGATAGATAGAGTGAGGGAGGAAGATAGATAGATAGATTGATGGATAGATAGATAGAGTGAGACAATAGATAGATAGAGTGAGGGCGATAGATAGATAGAGTGAGGGCGATAGATAGAGTGAGGGCGATAGATAGATAGAGTGAGGGCGATAGATAGAGTGAGGGCGATAGATGGATAGATAGAGTGAGGCAGATAGATAGATTGATAGATAGATAGAGAGTGAGTGAGGGCAATAGATAGATAAAAAGAATGAGGGCAATAGATAGATAGAGTGAGGGCGACAGATAGATAGAGTGAGGGCGATAGATAGATAGATAGAGTGAGGGCGATAGATAAAGTGAGGGCGATAGAGTGAGGGTGCTAGATAGAGTGAGGGTGATAGTGTGAGGGCGATAGATAGAGTGAGGGCAATAGATAGAGTGAGGGCGATAGATAGAGTGAGGGCGATAGATAGATAGAGTGAGGGCGATAGATAGATAGATAGAGTGAGGGCGATAGATAGATAGAGTGAGGGCGATATACAGATAGAGTGAGGGCAATAGATAGATGGCGATAGATAGAGTGAGGGTGATAGATAGATAGAGTGATGGTGATAGATAGATAGATAGAGTGAGGGCGATAGATAGAGTGAGGGCGATAGATAGATAGAGTGAGGGCGATAGATAGATAGAGTGAGGGCGATAGATAGATAGATAGATAGATAGATAGATAGATAGATAGATAGATAGATAGAGTGAGTAAGTGAGGGCGATAGATAGATAGAGTGAGGGCGATAGATAGATAGATAGATAGATAGATAGATAGATAGATAGATAGATAGATAGATAGATAGATAGATAGATAGATAGATAGATAGATAGAGTGAGGCAGATAGATAAATGGATAGATTGATAGATAGATAGAGAGTGAGGGTAATAGATAGATAAATAGAGTGAGGGCAATAGATAGACAGAGTGAGGGTGACAGATAGATAGAGTGAGGGCAATAGATAGATAGAGTGAGGGCGATAGATGGAGTGAGGGCGATAGAGTGAGGGCAAAAGATAGAGTGAGGGCGATAGAGTGAGGGCGATAGATAGAGTGAGGGCGATAGATAGAGTGAGGGCGATAGATAGAGTGAGGGCGATAGATAGATAGAGTGAGGGCGATAGATAGATAGATAGAGTGAGGGCGATAGATAGATAGAGTGAGGGCGATAGACAGATAGAGTGACGGCAATAGATAGATGGTGATAGATAGAGTGAGGGCGATAGATAGAGTGAGGGTGATAGATAGATAGAGTGAGGGTGATAGATAGAGTGAGGGCGTTAGATAGAGTGAGGGCGATAGATAGAGTGAGGGCGATAGATAGATAGAGTGAGGGCGATGGATAGATAGAGTGAGGGCTATAGATAGATAGAGTGAGGGCGATAGATAGATAGATAGATAGATAGATAGATAGATAGATAGATAGATAGATAGATAGATAGATAGATAGATAGATAGATAGATAGATAGATAGATAGATAGATAGATGGATGTATGTCAGTACAACGCGATCTTTTAGATCGCGGTACTTGACATCGCAGATTTTACAACGCAAGTCGTTACAACGACTTGCGTTGGAGGGCGTGGATTTAGGAATTTTATAATTTTATATTCCAACACCAGTCCCCGTAACAGTAGGGAAGGTGTTGGAATATAAAATTACAACATTCCTTATCCCACAGCGCCATCCAGCGCAAGTCGTAGTAACGACTTGCGTTGTAATAGCTGCGTGGAAAAGGTCATGCGGTGTAAACACCGCGTTGTAAACGACGTTTCCCAGATAGATAGATAGATAGAGTGTAATAGTTAGATAGAGTGAGGGCGGTAGATAGATAGAGTCAGGGCGATAGATAGATAGCTAGAGGGCGATAGATAGATAGAGGGCGATAGATAGATAGAGTGAGGGCAATAGATAGAGTGAGGGCATTAGAGGGCAGATTAGCAGAGATATTAACCTCGTTCAGTTGCTCCTCTTCCACCCCATTATATTTTCACCCGCTCCAGAGAAGGACATACAATGCCCCCCTAAACATGGTTCAACATTCACAATAGCCTCAGCCGTATCTTCAGTCTAATCGGTCTCCCCAACAATAACAGTACATACAGTTCCAATAGAAATCGAAGACTGGACATCAGATGCTTCATTTATAAATCCTGCTGCGAGAATCTGGGAGTTAATCAATTGCTGATCTGGAGAATCAGTTACACTGCCTGGGTTAGCTACCTCTGTTTCTATGTTTTGGGACTGTCGGCTTAGAGCTGGTGATTGTGTTCTACTTTGAATTCCTTGTTTTTTCAAAAGCATGTCCATCACTGTATTGCCAGGGGTGGCCGAACGTTGTGCGCTGTCTTTGTTTAATTTTCTTCTAGAGGCCAATACCTCCTGCCTCAGGGAACAATCCATTGTTGACGTTTGTTGCTTCTTTCCTTTCACCTTTCCAGTGGGAGAAGGGACGTTCCCTGGCCCGCCCCCATTCCGCAATTCACTCCGCTGCTACCGTTCCGCTTCCTCGCGGAGGGTTCTGGCGGCTTTGGCTACTCTGACTCGCGCTGCCGCAGCTGAGGCTGCCGATGCTGTTTTAGGCGGCATGACGGAGGGCTCGGAGAAGAGAGCAATCCTGGTGGCAGAACAATTTGGATGTATTGCTTCGCAAACCGCATTTGTACCGTTACGCTGAGTCAACGGGTGGAGCGTATGGCGGGAACAGCTTGACGAAGCGGTAAGAATTTTAAACGCTGCCCAGCCGATCAACGTGTATAGCGATGACAGAGGATGTGTTTCTAGAGGGGGTGGTTCCGCGGAGTTCCGTAGCATTTTTGTTTCAGGATGCTTTAAGATGCTTTAAGTTGCTCTCGCCCTGCCCCAGTTGTTCCATGCAGGTAGATTTTCTTTTTAATCAGCATTCGGGAAAGTATACGAGAAAGCCGACATGAATGGGTGGTTACATCCCTCTGGTAGCAGCGGAGCTCAGGTGTAGTGCTGCAACGCGGTCTAGAGCCAGACCGCCATCTTGCCTTCTATGGTACCCGAGATGATGATATTATTTGAATGAATTTTGAAATCTACTTTTTTTTACACAATCTTGAAATTTAGGTTCAGGACCAAAGAGAACCGATTGTGTTTGATAGGACTACCTCAGAGTGTACTTCCTGTTTGGAATAGGTGGACACTCCTTTCTTGTTTTGACCTATTGGGTGAAAAGGAATGACTTATTACATATTATTTGTATGAATACCGTTCGTTTTCCTTGTTATGTGTAAATAATTGTTGTATATATATGCACATATATGTGTATATTTTGCGTTTGAAAATAGTGTTATATAAACAGGATGAAGTATCCCCCCGGATTACAATAATTAAAATATGTAATCTATATTTCAATGGTATGTTATCGTTTCCTTGTTTAAGTAACAAATTGAATTACAGAACATTGTCCCTAGTATAGGGGAATTTACAGTCCCCTATTATAAAAAGATCAATAGATATTGATCCCTCCTTACCACTTTGTGTACTTACCAGTGTTGCAATATTTGGCAACCAGGGCCACAAGAGGCTGAATTGCCACCAATCTACACTTTTTTCGTTAATTACAGCACTGCCTTTGAAGGCACTGAAAATAACATAGTTTGGGCAAAACTCGCAAAATAGGGCATCCCGAGGAAACTCCTGGCGGCCATCATGGCACTTCACACTGGTACATGAGTCCGTACCAAGCTCACACAGACACATGCAATGGCTAAAATCTACATGAACAAAGTGTTAAAACAGGGCTGCGTGATTGCCACCACTCTGTTAAATTTTTACACTGCGGACTTAGGAGAGGCACTATTGAGAGCTAACAACTTTCAACCCAAACTAGGCCACCTCAGACTCCCCATCATGCAGTACGCCAATGATCTGGTATTATTGGACTAAACCAGAATTGGTACGAAGAGGGCACTGGAAATAATAAATCTATATAAATGAGAACATCCTCCAAGCTTACAGCGCAAAAACAAAGTTTCTGGTATTTGGTCATAAACCAAAAAAGCAACTGCTGTAATGGGAACTTGGCCCGTTAAGGATTCCCACAGCCAATAAATATAACTACCTCAGCATACAATTCTCAGATACTGGCAGATCAACCAGTGCTTAATTTAAGCCGGGTCTTTCCGGTGCTCAGCACCGGCACTTCTGACAGGCTGCCACATGGTTTTTTTTAACCATATTTTAATTTACTGTTCCAGCAATGCCATGCATCGTTGTTTTTTCCTATTGGATTATATCTCACTGAAATCTCTGCAGATGTTGCTAAGCTGAGGTTTTACACAACAGTATTTCATTTTACTTCTAGCTTGATTCTATTTTGAGGAGTGGCAGTGTGCCCTGCACTCGACTCCCGTGGTCGTCTCGGAGTCTGTAGCTGTGGCTGCTAAGTGTTAATGTAACATTTATACTAGGATTCACCACCGGCAGCGGCAGGGCACATTTGCTACATTCATAACTTCCTTGACTCAGAGTCAGGAGGTCAAGACGAGTGTTGTAGCACACGCGTCCTGCTGCCGCCAGTGGCCGGAGTTAAATTTACAGCAGGCTTGCACCGCGGTTAATTTAAATTAATACAAATGTTTCTCCTGCACCGGAGGGAGACGACCCACCGCACCAGGGGGCCGGTGGTTGAGTGAACCGCCCGCAGCATGCCTTGCGCTGGAGTTGTTCAGCGCATAGGTGCACCAGTCTCTCCACGCAGCTGCTGAACATCAGAAGTCAGAGACAAGGGCAAAGTGAGTGCAGCCTGGAGTGTGAACTCTGTCGTACTCTGATTATAAATATACTTTCACTATATAGCCCTTGCCACACCTTGTCTTCCTCCTTCAACGGATCTGGGTTTTGCTGATCCATGTCTTCCTCCTTCACCCTTGTTGATCCCCCAGTCCACCCACCTCACACTTAGGGGTCCATTACGATGTCGGGCGGATTTCCTCCGCCAGGCTGGCGGTGGCCACCGCCAGCCTGGCGGAGGAAATCCGCCCGACATCTATTGCCCAATTCCCCCCCGCCATATTAGGATGGCGGAGGGGACCGTGGCGGTGTGAAAAACCGCCCGCCTGTTTTCCGCCCCGGTCGCCTTGCGGCCGGGGCGGAAAATGATTAATATGGAGGCGGTGTCTGTTAGACACCGCCCGCCATATTACAGTGGGCTTTTGCTGATGCTTTTCCGTGGCGGCAATGCCGCAACGGAAAGGCATGCGGAGACTCCCTACGGGGCCCCTTGCGGGCCGCCTGGGAGTTCGTGGCTTGGGGGGTGCACCCGCATTTCTAAGTGCAACATGGCAGGCACCGCGCGGTGCCTGTCATGTCGCGCTTAGAAAAGTACAACTTGCACTTTTACCATTGCGGCGGGCGGAGATTTCTGCTCCGCCCGCCGCAATGGTACGTATACAGGATGCGCCCGCCTGTGTGGCGGGCGCATCCTAATGCCCTGATCGGAACCCCCGCCCTTATGGCGGGTGGTCCCGGGTCCCGGTATGATGGCGGGCGGACTAAGTCCACCCGTCATCATAATGGGCCCCTTTGTGTCTTGTGCCTAACAGTCAACTTGCCATCCCAAGGGCCCTTGCTAAGCCACGGTGTTGTGGCTAGTAGCTATCGCTTGTACACCAGCTTTTGTTCCCAGAAGTGGCCTAGTTCCCAGTTCACTTCCCCATGCTTGGCCTCGGCTCTTCACCGCAAATGGCAGGACCAACCCTGCGACCAGCTTGGGAGCCGCACCCTGTAACAAGACATCTGGGGACTAACTCCTATCATCTTGGAAATTCTGGGCTCGGGTACAGGTAGAGTGGTGACAGGGAGAGCATGGTGTGGGAATATAGCAGCCAGGGCCCAGGTTGATGGTTAGGTATGGGTCAGGTGTGCGGGTTGCGAGAGGTGGCAGGAGGCGACACTTCTAGAGACTTTGCTTTTCAGCGATTCACTCCACACATTGACCACGGCTCGAAGTAATTTAAGAGGCTTGTGTGAATGAGGAAGGGCTTTACGGCATAGTGAACAAGTGTTTGTTTCTGTCCCTCCTTTACGTTTGCGGTTTATTTCTCAAAACCGCTGGGGGTAATTTAAAACGTGTTTCTGACAGTCCTAAATTGTCTGCAAAATTGTATGAGAGATTAATGCGCTGGCCTCAGCCTGTGAGGATAATGCAAAATGGTGTTTGACAACCTGTCTTGTGCTAGTCAGATGAGACAGGGTGACTCTTAGGCAGCTTAGATGCGTCCGTGTGTAACTTGTTCATGTTGGGCCATCGCATATCCTTCCTGTTGGGCCGGGTCCCACGTGGACAGAGAGACCATTTCTTGTGCTTTGCAGCAGTTTTAAAATCTTCATGGAGTTTCTTGTTGCTCAAATGCGTGTAAATTCTGATATTTATATGTTTCCCTCGTCAACATTGCTTGATTTTGCTCGCAAGAAAGTGTCACTCATAGTCGTTGAAATGTGACTCGTAATTGCACTGAAATTATTTAAATGTCACACATAGCTATCTGAAACCTTGGCAGCTATGTTTCCGGGTCATGGACGGCAGAACCACTCACAGTAAAGAAAGAGAGATACAACCAAGGCTGTGAACGGTTTCTCTGCCTTGGGGCGGAAATGAAAAGCAGACAGAAATACACGAGTCACGAATACTAGAAGCTCCAAGTGTGGCACAGCTAGACAGTGTTCCATTTTTTGTGTAGGGGCTCATAATAGCAGGTTCGTCTGACAGCGAAGAATGCAGCATGCAGGGGCCAGTACAAGCCTGGCCTGTCACCGACCCGCACAGCTTTTGTATATGATCTTATGTCTCTGGAGCCCAGGGCTGTCCACTGACATTCACCTCTCTCTACGTATAGGAGCTCGGTTGATCCCACATCCTCTACTTCGTCCAGCATCAAGTCACTAGCTGGAAACCAGAACAGGTAATTAATTTTACAGATACCTATCACATCCTTTATCATTTGACCATATCACCACCCTAACACATGATACTCTATTACCTCTAGGTGCTCTACCACAGTCCTGATGAAGACACCAACCTAAGGCTGGACTCACTTAGTTCTAGTTACAGGGGTCGAAACGTCGACAACAACCCTAAAAATTACAAGCGAAGACAATTGTATAAAAAATAACAGTGTCCATGTTGAGCTATGTAAATTATGTGGAACAACTGACCTATTCTTTAAGCCGGATCATTGTCACAATGTTAATGTGATGAATATATGTCACACCACTCTGTCCGTGTCCACTACCCTCACAAATCCACAATGGTCACTTACACTCCTTTTGCCTCTTCTCTATCTTGAGCACCAAAATGTGTAAATAGTTGTATATATACAAAGTACCATTTGATGAGTATTGTGCAACTGTGTTGCTATTTATAACAACAGCACAATAAATCGGTGATTTATTTCGTAAAAACTTGTGGGCAGATTTATGAAGGCCTTGCGCCGCCGGTGCGTCATTTTTAACATGGGAAAAAGTGACGCACCGGCGGCGCAAGGCCTTCATAAATCTGGCCTTTGGTACTTTGGATGTGAATGACTATGCTTATCTAAAATTGTTTCATACTGCCTGACCATTTTGTTAGTGTACTGAACTATTAACCCGGGTCTGGTAGGCTTTCGGGTCTCCCCATTGATACGCAACACATCCAAAACTGAGTCGACCTTGGAATTTAAACTTCAGGTTACTCGATGGACACATGCTTGATGCAAGGTGTTCCCTAAGCAAGGCAAAGATTGTGTCAATCCTAAAAAGGGAATTTTAACAAGATGAAGCAGGAGCACGCGAGATTCTGATGAGAACTATTAATTTTCAGAGACTGCTAGGCCTCGACAGATCTTTTGCAGGCAAGTGGACATGGGTTTTCAAAACTGTACGTCGAAATCCAAATAATTATTTCCTCCTTCCTGAAAAAATTAGGGAAATATAGCAGAAACTTCCTGAGCATGAAAGCAGGCACAGTATGCTATGCAATGGTTTGTTAGAATGCACTATGTTATGTAAATGACATGGCTTTATGTTACAAATCTTTTTATTATACTGTGTGGCTTTTTCTTACGTGATGATATGCTACGGTGTGCTTTGTTTTGTCAAAATAGATACACGGATTGTGTAGTGGACTAATGGGCTTGAAGGGTTTGCATGGCAAACTTGAAACAGGGCCTTGCTGACAAGCCAGGTGATGGCCGGCACTTCTCAGGAGCATAGCAATACCTTAAAGAGGGCCTTGAGGCAGCAGGGGTGTTACGCAGGGGCCTGCTTGTGGATGGGCGTTCAATACAAGGTCAATGATATATGTGATACATATATATTTTGAGCACAGCCTGCAGCACTTCTGGGATAGTGTCACACTCTCAAATTTGCTTGAAAATGCACCACTGGCCTACTCTTTTTTTTAAAAATTTGCTGGGGGGATAACCCCCACCCCGAACTCTCCGTAGGAGGTTCAGGCTCACTCGCTCGACACAATGAAGTACGACAATTGTTTTACGCCGACCACTTTCAAATGTCACCAGTCGCCACTGGACAACACATCCCCCAGAACGCTGATCACCCGCCGCCTATACACTAATATGCATGATAGGGCCCTTGTCCTTCACCCCAAGGTGCTGCTGCGATGGCACGCAGATCTTAGCACCGAATTGATGGAAAACATACGGAAATATTGCTGCTCCCAGACTATTATGTTGTCGCCCAACTACAGGATGTACCTAATACATGTAAAATTATATCATCGCATTTACCGCACAACCGCCGGCCTGCAGAGGATGGACATAGCCGGTGAGGCATGCTGCGAATGGAACAGATTTTCTGCACTTAGCGTGGAAATGGCCTGGGTGGCTGGGTACTGGGCCCAGGTTTTTAACTACACAGACGGACAGTCCTGTACCCTGGAAACACTGACAGCTTTACTGGGCTATGTAAAAGAAGTCCCAGCTGGCACCCACTGCCTGCCGACAAAGCTTCTCATAGTGAAGAGACAGGTAGCAAAGCACTGGGGAAAACGCACAAGTCCCAAGCCCGATGACTGACTGAGGGAAGCAGGCTTTTGCCAAGAAAGACTGGAGGACTACTTGGCACTGATGCCGGCAGTAAAATCTCACCCCAAACACATTTGGAGCCCCCTTAGCTTTTACTTGATACTCCAAGTGGAAGAGACAGCCCTCCCCCTGACGCCAATTTGAACACTGCCCCACCCACATGTGTAACACTGGATATGTCATTGAATCGCCTGTACTGGAGTACCAGTGCCTTACTGGTGTACTACGAGACTACAGATTGTAATGGGAGACTTCCAATGTAAACATGGTTACTTCAATGGGGGCCAACTGTTCATTTTTCTGTTGTATGAAATTGCCAAACTCAGTAAAGAGATTTAAAAAAGTCTGTCAGCTCTGTGCTACAGCTACCAAGGGTTGAGCTCAGGTGTAAATTATTGAGACCTAACTGGACCTTGTAAGGAATAGTGCAATTATTACATGTAGAGGAGTAACACCCACTTCAGCTAATATTCCTCTTTCTTATATTGGTGTTCAGTGATGGAATCCAGAACTTGTGTTTAGCAGTACCTCTGAATTATTAAGCTGGAGAATTAGAAATCCGTAATTTCACTGAATAGTTAATTTGTTTTGAGTTTTAATTGATATTAAGTTTTCAAGTGGGTCATTTTTGTTTCTTATAAGTTATTATTAATTCCAATGTTTGCACCTTTTTAAAAGCCTAAAGGAAAAAATTGAGTTAGATCTGGTGTAACTCCTTATTCAGTGGTAGAGACGAAGGCCGTGTGTAGAGAGGCACCTCAATTTGGGCCATACGACCAAGAGAGGACATTTTGAAAAGGCCTTCAGGGACTCGAAAGAAGCTCGTCTAGCCTGGATCACCTCTGAAACAGAGGAATCTCTAGAGAGTGAGAAGGACAACCTGTCCCAACACAATCCTTCTTAGGTACTCTTCAAAGCACCATCCCCCGGACCTCCAAGCAAATACTTTAGAATTACAGAATTCTGTAAGAGTATAATTCTGAAGAGGTACTCTTTTTACCTTCTGTGGGAAATTATACCATTCCTCAATACATTTCACTTGATGGTATATGGTCTTTCCGATTTCCTTTAATCTTTGAGACCCTTTAACATTCCGCTCAATTAGTCCATCCTACCTTTAAGGCTACTCACGCAGCATTGCGTGACCTTCCCTTAGTGCCACAGAATGCCAAGATCCAATTGGAACATTGGCTATCATATGATAGTGAAGAACCCCTCTCATCGTTTCAATGGCAGGGGGTTAGGGGTGGGGATCTAAACTTGATTCTAAATACTTCTGACTGTTTCCATGAATTAACAAGACAAATGTCACTGGTAGGTTTAGTTTGCAGAAACTCTACTCTGGGACTACTTTGCGAGGGTTACTTTTGGAGGAACCAGTCATCAGCATCATTCAGTCTTAAAGACCACTGTAAACTCCCTCCAATTGAAAACTCCCTTACACACATGTTTCCTCTGGTATAAAGCATCCCTCATTTCATGGAACACATTACTCAATGACTCTTCTAAGGCCCTCAATGTAATGTGAAAACTTCAAGATATTTTTCAAATTTTAATCATATTATCGGTTTGAGTAGTTGTGGTATTTGGGCCTGGGCTTGGCAAGCAGGGGCTAACTTCCGGGGGGTGTTTGGTTTGGAACACCCCCCTCCCCCCAAATAATTGCTCTGTACATTATGAGACAGCATTACAGACTCATATGTTTATTTTATTAACATTACAAGGCCCAGGAGAAGGGAGTACATGTATTTATTTATTCTGTGTTTTCTATAGTGCGAACATGACCCAATCTTGGGTGTCAGAGCGCTTTACAAATCAACAGCAATCAGTTTCCTTCTATGTGCGAGTCCTTGAAACCCACAGCCAGGTATAAGTATTCATCTAACAGTGGCACCAGCTTAAAATGTACAAGTAAAATACATATTGAGTCTTACTATGCCTCAACTCGGGTTACAGTGGTAAATGTCATGTCATACCTACATTTAAAATTAATCCTCCTCTAAAGAAAACTAGGAGTCTGCAACTGGATACAGTGTAACAAGTCCAGTCAAATAAACATGCGGTATTCAACAGAGCTGATTGTAGCCAATAGAGATGAATCGATGAAAGCCAACTGACTTGTGCTATCCCCAGCTTCATTGCTCTGAGATTAGCAGGACTATCCTCCAGTTTACCGTCACCTACTAGAACAGCTGAATGTAGAAGATCAAGGATTGTCTGAAGGTCCCAGAAGGAACCTAAGAGTTGACCACTGTTAGTTAAGGGAGGAGTTTACTCATAAGAAAGGCCTTAGCCTCTTTTTTGAATCGCGAGACAGAGGTGATTCCTCTAATATTCAGTGGCAGCGAATTCCAAATTATTGGTGCAGCTCCCAAGAATGCTCTATCATATGTTCTCTTCTTACGGAAGAATGCTGGTTTCAGTAAGAAATCTGCAGACCCCCTCAACAATCTAAAACCTCCGGAAATCATAATTTTCTGTGCAAGGTAGAGTGGTGTTTTGTAGTGTAGAGCTTTGTGTGTAATACAAGCCATCTTTAGCTGTATTCTTGCTTCATATGGTAGTCATTTGAGCGCCTTAAAAAATGTGGAGTCATGTGGTCCAATTTTCTTGTACCTGTTAAGAGAGGACAGGCATGGCCTGTGCTCGAAGCATACATCCGAAAAAAATTGGCACAATCACACCAGAGCAATGAGCCTCTCTCTTACTGTTACTTACTCCACTATGCTGCTGGTGTGACCCCTTACTGACCTAACTATAACTCATTCCTTCTCACCTTTGTGAGGGTGTGGTGCTGCATTCAGGGCCAAGTGCTTGAGCAGCATCGTAACATTCACTGTCTCTGCATGCCAGTGATTTTATATATAATTGGAATTTTACTCAAGTGTGTTCTGCCAGTGTTGTGCTCACCCGTGAGAATGCATTTGCAGGTGGGGGAGAGTGAGGCTCTTCAGGTGTGTATTATTTATTTTGTCTACCACAGGCTGCCATGTGCACCTACCATGTATATGTACTAAATTTGTTCAGAAACTCTGATGTACGAGTTTCATGTATGTATGTATTGTCCTTCCAACAAATGCTTTGAAGCAACTGCCAGTTATCAGCAGCACTGTAAGAAAGTCAGATAATAAAAACATAATTCTTAATGATTTTGGATACGTGCATTTGAAGTTTAAACCTTGCCCATGTCGTTTTGGGTGACCAACAGACAGGGCCGGCTTTTAGGGCGGTGAGCACCTGCCGCTGATTCGAGGGGCACTGTGTTAGAAAATAACTTTAAAAGCAGCAGAACTTCTTGTGTGTTCCAGTGGGATTCAGACAACAATAAAAATGGCAAGATAACGCGGGTGATTAAACGTTATGTTCCTGCTGGAGAGAGATGGGAGTTTTGTCTAGATGCAATTTTGACAGTAGCACAGAGGGTAAATGTGCCTTCTGCAAAGAACGTGTACCATGAAGATCTCTGAACTGTAATAATGGGTTATATGTTGTTACTACGAATTCCGTTGCAACGCATGCCTTTACCACGCATGCATTACAACGGAATTCGTTTTCTACGCATCACCTTTACCACTAATATTCCTTTACCACGCATAGATTAACAACGTTTTTCGTTGTTAATTTATGCATGGAGAGGGCATATTCTTGTTAAAGGTTACACCTCTCCCCTTACACGTCCCCAGCCTCTACTCCTTTTAATTATCCCTGCCCTTAACCCTTCATTTTTTTTAATTACATTTCCCCTTAACTTTTTAACTCGTCTCCGCTCCATCTCTTCTTGGTTATGTTGGCCGTAGTCGTTAAGAGGAAGCGGAAGTTGAATTCTGTTTCCTCTTTAACGACGCTGATTGCTTGATCTTCACTTCAGGTTAGTTCTTTTTTTGGGGGGAGCCCCCTCCCAACCCCCCTTTTTTGATCCCACGCTTTTTTAGTTTTTGGGGGGAGACCCCCCAAACCCCCTTTTTTTTCATTTACCACACATACCTTTACTACGTATTTCGTAGTAAAGATATGCGTGGTAAAGCCTCTCGTTACCACGCATGCATTGTAATGCATGCGTGGTAAAGGTTTTCGTGGAAACGGCCGCGTTGTAGTGGCCGTTTCCCGTAATAATGTGGATAGCTCAGTGGGTTTCTGTTTTTGTCACAGAGATTTTTTTGTTACTTGCTGTTCATAAATTACAATCCTAAGGAATATATATAGCACACTGACCTATGATCTGTCATCAAAGAGCTGCATGCAAACTGCATAGTATAGGTTAGAACGTTATGGCTTTTCCCCCAGCTTTTCATTTTCCTTATGTTGCTAAAAATGGTTGGTTAGGATAGAAATTCAGTTTCATTAGTATAGCTAACCCCAAGAGTATGTTTTAAATCCTAAATTTGTGTTTCTTTAGACCAATCACTCTGAAAATATACTGCCTATTGGTATGGATTACATGATTCCTACACCTTGTAATCCTCATTGTTTTATGTAACATTTCCTACAGACTGATTTACACATGTATGATTCACTGTCGCTGCATAGTTTTTGTGAAAAGTAAAGTGCTCTGCCACCCTACTCTGCTATGAATAGCGCTATACAACAAATGAAATGCATTTTTGAGCGGGGCTATGGAGAGATGAAGGGCAATGTTGGATGGTTGTAGTGAGGAAATCTGTGGAGCAGGAGGTAATTGGAGGGAGAGGGAGCAGAAAAAGACTGTCACACCAGGCTCTAAAGCCAGGCCTGGCATTGGAATAAGTTGCATAAACAAGAGACAATAAAAAAGAAAAAAAGAGAATTGCCTCTTTTAAAGTGCTCTTTTTAGGTCTCGCCTGACGTTGCAGCGCGAAAGCGCTGTCGCCAGCGAGACCTATTGTTGTTGTTTAGCCTCCCAAGTGGTACACGCCGGTGCACGAGCCGATTAGGGTATGTGGACGTGCTTACGCACGCACACACACACACAGCGTTACTTAGGCCGGCCGAAGGCACGCACACACAGACAGACGCACACACACACACGCGCACACACACAGTCACACATACACACACACCACCGCCGCCCCCCCACACGCACATACACACAGACGCACACACACAGACACACATACACACACACCGCCACTGCCCCCCCAGCCCCCCTTCCTCCCATAACTAAGCCCCACTTACCGCATCAGTGGCCTCAGCCGCCACTCCTGACATCTGCTGCCACCGCGGGGCTCTCCCTCAGGCATGGGATCCCCGCGTCACCACTGCTCCTCTGGGCCATCCACTCCGTGGGCGCGGGCTTCTCGCAGAAGACGGAAGTCCCGCCCCACAACAGGCGTGACGCTCCCGAACTTCCGGTTTCGGGATGTGCACGCTCACGGCTTGTGTTGAAAAGCTGGCTGGGATATGTATGGGAAATAGTAAGTTGTATTTAAAAATAATTGCTCAGAAAATCTTCGGAAAGTCAGTTCTTAGAAAGATTTTGAAATACGTTGTTAAAATTCTACTCTAACGGTTCTCTCGAATAACAGGGTAACAGCCAGGAAACGTATCTTATTTACCATAGAGAAAGTCCGTCATCCTGATTACCATGAATAGCGGGGAGTATTTATTGCTTAGAAGAGTTCTTCCGAATGTCCGTTGGATGTTGCTCTACAGAAAAAATACAGGGGCTAGCGATTGGCTTAGGACATGCCTGCTTGTTTCACGCTGCAGTGGTGGTGCGAATGCTCTGAGGGATGTGTGCGCGCCAAACACAAAGCACTGCGCGCTCGGGGGCACTGAGGTGCGTGCGTGCACAGGCGCACACGCTCGAGGGAACACTGGTTAAATCTCCCTGCCTGTTTCTACATATTTCTATGTCTGATTGGTCCTACCCCCTTACTGTGTCACACTATCCACGTATCTGTTTCCCTGTTCAATGTTTGTTCATCCCTGCCTCTGTACTACTTGTTGTTAAGTATGTACCTCCAGGTTTCCATATTTTTGCCTCTGTGTCTGTCTGCGCAGGCGTGTGCAGGTTTGTGCTTTCCTATCACCAAATACTTGCTGCCATATTCCAATTGTCCTATGTTGTCCCTTCCTGTCCTCCTTTCCACGTCGCCCCTCTGTGTTGATGTATTTTCGGAGTACTGGGATGCCTGCCCATGTCCAGGCGCTCTTCCTCTCCCTGTTCCAGTTTCTGCTTCTGTCCTAGATCCCTGGTGTCTCCATGTCCCCATGCTCCAGGGACCTTGCCCACAAGAACTCCGTCAACCACCAAACTGCTGACATTGGTTGGACATCTGAACTCCTGGAAAACATACTCAGAGTGCTCAGACTCTGTTGAGGTATCTCTTCCTCTGTATGTAGGTTGTTGTAATACACAACCTACATACTGAGGAAGAGATACCTCAACAGAGTCCGACAGGAGATTTAAGTGCCTCCTAGTCTCAGTTTCATCCGGACTGTTGTTTTGGATTGGGTAAGAAATGGCATCAGTGGGCATTGTTGGCTGGAGGTTTGCAGTGTACTGGGCATTGGCAGCGGTCACTCGTCCTCGATGGGTAGTGGATTTATTAACTGGATTGTGTGCAGTCATTGGATTTCTAGTTGTGCCTGGCCAATGTGCTTGAATGCGAATTACTTATGTTCGGGTCATGCAGATGGCAACTTGCATCTCTGATAAACGGTGCCCAAAGGATGGAGGGCGTTCATTTTTTTGTTATGCCAAATAGTTACTAGGAAGTCATGGTGTGGATTGAAGTATCACCCATCAGTTGTCAGTCACCTGATTTGATGTCGGTTTGGGGTAGGTAGTACAAGCCTTAATGCATTGAATAAGAAGTTGTAGGAGTAAGTTGTGTTCTTATGAACTTGGCTGAAAAGGTTTCAGTCCACTTGTTCAGTGGGGTGAGGAGAGAATGAAAATACTTTGGTGCGGGTTAGGTATGATGGCTCATAGGGTAGTGCTAGAGTGCCTCTTTGAGGAAAGTCTTTCCTCTGCTGGGTGAGTGTTAACTTTTCAGCACCTGGAGTCCATTATTACACCTAGTTTTTTTCTTGGTGTTATTTTGGCTTGGAGTGGGTGCCCAATCAGTATTTCAATCCTAGAAGTGCTTAGAGGATTTTTACTTGTATGTATAGAAGTAGATCTGGGGTGTCAGTGGCAGCCTGTTTCAAGTGAAAATTATTTGATGAGTAATCTGTACAGTTAAAGAAGGTAAGGCCCCAGGAGGGGAATCAATTAAATTACTGGTGATTTATGTATTGAAACGAGGGGACTATGCCGGGCTTTACGAGACTCCACATGGGATCTGTAGTGTTCGAGTATTAAGAAGCCAGGTACATGGTTTGTAAACTATCAAACAGGAAATAGATCACCCAGGCAAGGGTGTTGTCCTCAGTTCCCAGGTTCTCGATCCTGCTAGTAAAGTGCATAGATTTTTAGACAGTCAAAGGAAGAGGACTGGATTGCTGTAACATTATTATTCTTGCCAAGATTCCAGTCATCACACATTAATTTTAAGAGATTATGTGTCCCATATTTGCTAGTTTGAAGACTATATGAGAGTTTCATTTTTGTGGGTTTAGGGTGAGAAAGTTCTCAGACATACCGGATTGAATACAGAGAAGGACATATTTTTTGGGGCCATCAGCAACGGTACTTTCAGTAGGACTAGGTAAATGTGGCCTTCGTAGCACAATTTTCCCCTTGCAGAGGTAGGGGGTATGTCAGTTGTTCGGAACGGGCAGTTGGTAAGTCAAATGTACTTAGTTACCTGTAAATATAAATCATTCTTCTTTAAATATATAGCACGGATTGAACATTGAGTTCGAGATGGCTGTAGATGTTAGGAGGAATTTGTCAAGAGGGAGCAGGTTTGGGATTGGTCTGTAGTATAAACATTTACGTTCTTGAAAAGTGATTTAAGCAGCATGCTTTTAAACTGTTCACACATCAACTGGACAAGTGCTCTCTGTTGAGCTTCAGTACTGAGACACACAAATTAAGGAAGGGGACTGTAGCTTCTCTGGGGCATTAGGCGAGGGGAAATCACACTATAGTAATCAAGTGATTTAGATCACATTGAGATGAGCGATGGGATGCGCTTGGGATGTTTTTTTCAATCTGTATGCACGCGTGTGGGAGTCTAGAGCAGTGGTCTGAAGGATGTTCTGTAGAGGAATGACGGTTAGTAGCATCTGCATTCAGTGCATTATTGGTCGCAAGTGAACACATAGCAATAAAAAGGCTACCTCCAAAGAATGTTGCTTTTAGTTACTTCCAGTAACAAGCATTTGCAATGTAATAGGTCTCGCATTTACGCAAGTTTAAACTATTGGCATTGTAAATGACAATGCCTTTTATTTATGTTTTGGTATGTACAACATAAATTAAAGGCATTGCCATTTACAATACCATTTACAAGACCTATTGCATTGCAAATGCTTGTTTAATGTTAACTGTTTGTCCTTTTGTGACTCAGCAACAGGGGCGTATCTTCGGGCTGGGGGGGGAGGAGGCTTGGGGTGGTACACCCCCTCAATCATTTTTCAGAGTCGGGTGAAGGAGGCCCCCATCAGATTTGTGAGGAGATGATCGGGTCCTTTCCCTACCATCACTTCACTGCCAACAGCAAGCTTTGGGATGCTGAGCGTTAGTGAGATAGCTAGGGTATAACTGAATGCCTGATCCGGAGTGGTCAGGGATAGGTATGCTATTGCTTTAAAATTGTGTCTGCGCCGCAATCCACTGCTGTAACTTGGTCAGTATGGATGTCTTCAGTTTGACCTGATGGGCAAGGGCTAATGTCAGCGCTGGAGCTGTGTGCCAGGCTCTGATTTCAGGTCCCTCCTCTGCACAGTAGCCACATCTGAAGCAGGATCTGATTTCACTTGGTGCCCTCTGCAACCCCTTTGATTTTTCCAAAAACTACTGGATCTACGAGCCAGCGATCATTGGTGACACCTCATGGACACAATCAGCGAGTCACAAAGCGCCTCTGATCTGGGTATTCAGGCAATTATGCAGCATGTGTCTCACTCATCCATCCTGTAGGTGAGCTGTTGCAGGGGCTCAGCGCATCCCATTTCACCAATCACCTTCACTACATCTAGTGAAAGTATTTTATAATCCGAAATCATTACTCTATGAATCATTAATTTAGATGGTAGTGCCTCATGCAGCAGTGACATTCTGAAGATCTGCATGTAATGGAGATTTCTTATGCTTACTGTATCTCAATTGGTTAACGTGCCTGTTACCAGTAAGTGTGTATTGCATAGAAAGATAGGTCAGCCATTTGTATTCTTGGTTGGTTACTGTTTTTGTTGCTGACCAATAACTTGTAGGTAAGAAGTGTTAAATTAGCCCTGTAAATTATGCACTCTCTACAAGCAGCTGCATGTAACATTCAAGGCAGCATTTTGCATCCTTGCAGGCTGACTTGGTTGAATTGGGTAGCAGCACACACCATTCAAGCACTTTACATACGTTTCCTATAGCAGTATCTCAGGGGAATACCACTCTGGGAAATTACAAGATTTTCCATGACTCAGTCTGGAATTATACCAGCAAATACCGGACCCAGTAATCTCAAACTCTTAGAAACTAGACCCGGGCCTGATAGAGGAGTTATTGATGCTGTGGGCAACTGCAGCACCCTACCCTCTTACTGCAGTAAGAGAGAGCACAAATGTATTTATATATTTATTTAGGGGTTTGTATAGCACCAGAATCGACTCCGGGAAGTATCTCTGTGCCTTCCCAACTCTCTCTTCTACTCATTATCTTCCCTCCACCCCATACTATCTGCTACCTCGACCATGAGGCAAAACAAACCGCACATCAATTTATCACCTGCTCAAAACTGGTGGTAAAGGGATGCAGATGTGGGCCCGGTATTTTCTATGGAATGGGGAAAATACACACAGAATAGGACCCGGTATTCCTGGGTTTATGCGTTATTCCCAGTTCTGGGGGAAATAGCGCATATTCCTGCATTTTAGCACAGGATACTGGACACAGTTCAGGATTCCAGTTCCCAGTCTGCCTGCAACAGAATACAAGGAACTCAAAATAAAGGCATAAGTGCCAAAAGTCCGTTTTTATTGTGCATATAAAAGGGGAGTATTAGTGCATAAATACATAAGCATGTTTCTAATGACTATGTCAAGTTCCTCGACCCACCTGCCTCCTCCATGTGCATGTGGCCCCTCAGTGAGCTCCATCTGACAGCTATACTTTTGGAGGGGGAGATGAAACTGATCACACTGCCACAATAGTAAGAGTACACCTGCTCCTTGTTTAACCGGCTGTTGCTTATATGTTCGAGCAGCAGGGTGCGTATCTGTAGTCTATTTCTTGCCTGACTTATCCGGTTGGAAGTAGCATGAATGCCCGTTTCTCCTGTCCTGTGGCACAGACTGAACATGGGTTCCTTTCATGAGTTCTGACCTCTTCCTCCACTTCTCCTCTGTTTTTCAGTCTATCTTGGGACCCCTTATGCTGTGCTGCTCAGGGGCTGGGATTATTGACTTAAACTCATCTTCTCACCTCAGCCAAGGATTATCTACTCTTAGCTTCCTCAAACGCATGCTCTATTGAATAGCATATTGAGGCTTCCCATTAGTATTGGAAATGAAAAAATATAACAAACCTGGTGAGGGAGGGTTTGTAAAAGACACACCATTGATGGACGGATGGCAAAACAAATCAAAACATTCACCCACAGTCAAGAGATCTGGGTTAAATCCATCATTCTTTTGCTCACCAAGCCACTCCAGTTTAGACCTGGCCATATGCAAATCAGTCTGACCCTGTGCCTCATGTGAACAGTCCAGCCCGAACTGCCAAGCCAGGTCCTCCCTGGACCGGAAAGAAGCATCCTAGGACCGGTTTCGGGGTTTTAACCCTCTTCAGGCAGGATAGCTTGAATCCAGTGGCACAGTGAGCCCGGGACCCACGTCTGGGCATACCCAGCGCACTTAGGGCGAGAAAGCAAAAGACACACAATTGATGGACGGAATGCAGAACAAATCAAAACATTCACCCCCAGTAAAGAGATCTGGTTTAAACCCATCATTCTTTTGCTCACCATGCCACCCCAGTTTAGACCTAGCCATATGAAGGGAGGGTTGGTGTCAGACGGGGTGGAGTCATGAGGGAGCAGGCCACCAGGCGATGAATCAGTGGCAAGCGATGGTCTTCCAGGACATATGCATTAATTGCACACACTGCCCCAAAATAAATGAAGGAAAACAATGTGATAGTTATTCTGTTTGTCCTTGCTCAATGAATAACAAATTCAATTTTAAGATACCTCAGTGAGTTAAAGGTCCTATTGCAGATACTTATGTGAGCCAGACGTTTTGGCTTATAATAGTGGTGAGATAGCCCAAGAGCTTGATCTACTAAATAGTGAAATCTATGTGTACACGGAACAAAAATGGCCATTGTGTCTACTGCAGAGGATTGCATGCATCCTGCAGATATATGCTAGGTATATTAGTTCAGTGGATTTATGCGCAGTGGTGGCTGCCCCAACACGAAGGTGGGGGTGAAGGGGGGAGGGGGAGGGGTAGGGAGGGACAGACGGAAGAATGGGCGGGCAAGAGGATGAGGGGAGTAAAAATAATACTTTTTAAAAAACATACCATTTCCTCGCAGCCTCCAACGCCGCCAGCCGCCACCGCTTCGGAGCTCTCCCAGCAATCTTTGGGAAGGCAGAGGCTACTCGGCCAATCCTGGTGCTGCTCTAGGAGAGCAGCGCCAGGATAGGTGTGAGCGGCCTGCTCTGCCACTCAGACACTACCTGTGAGCATGCAGCATTCCTCCAACCTGGCTGTAAAAACAGCTGGGTTGGAGAAATAGAAGTGAGCATGGTAGGTTTGGCTGGTCTGGGGCAGCAAGCCAAACATACATGTGCACTTTAAATGCCACTATCTGCCTGTCATGGCCCGGCTCTGCCCCTCCCTGCCCTGCACGCATGTCAGAATCAGTCAAAAAATTGATAATGTTTCATTTTATGTTTGATGTTGCAGAAATCCTTGTGCAACCTACAGGAGACAAGTTACATACGTAGTAAAGAAACTCAAGGGGCAATTGCATGTAAAATTGAAAATGACATAATGTTTTGTAATTATAAGGTAGTTACAATTATTTCTGTTGGGTGATATTAACATAGCACAGTTTGTAAGCTGGTGCCTTGGTTCGACCAGTTGAACACTTGCTCAACAAAGATGCAGTGACCAGCAGATCACAATTGCAAAGACATTCCATACTTCTAAGGTCCAGTCTGGTTTACTGTTATCAAAAATCTAGTGCAATCGTTAGCCCATCGAGAGGATAATAATGCCAACTCTCATTTACAGCGGTCAGAAATTAAACAGGAGTGTTATATAAAAAAAATGTTCAGATCTATTTGTCTCTTGCAATGTGTGACTTGACACAGTGTCTTTGTCTCGCCTGGGAGAACTGTGAGACTCCAGTTGGATTCTCAGTTCTACCTCTAAGACCTGACGTCAGCCCAGGAACACCCTTTACAAAGAGACTTGGGATTGCCCATGACACTGGGAATTTGCAGTCTTGTCATGAGTGAGAGGCAAAAATGGACCTCTCTCCTCCCTGCAGGCTGCTTCTCCACACAATCATACACATTCTATGTGTGGGTGCAGTTCCATGGCACTCTCAACCGGTAAATAGATTCACTGGGGCTGGCTTGACTTCAGCTAAAAATAGCTATCTGAACCGGGAACAGAACTGCCTCCACTCTTCTCCAACACTGCTTCCTGTCACATACGCACCCCCTGTTCTTCTGCGTTGGATGCGCCATAGTGCTTGTTGGAAAATCTTAGACTCAAACCACCCAACAATATTGACTAAGCTATCCCCCTGTACATGACCTGGCCTCACAGAACCATGAGTTGAGCCTCATGACTCTCTCAGGTCTGGTCTCTCACAGTTAGCAAACCCTCTTGCAAAGGCTGAAACCTCTTCCTTTCCCAACGACTCGCTCTGTGGTGGTGAGAAGGGGATGGTGATGGACGGAGCATCTGAACCAATCAAACACTCACACCCAGTCAAAAGATCTGGGTTTGACCCATCACTGTTCCTTAGCCCACTCTGCCACCCCAGTTCAGACATGACTATATGCAAATCAGTCTGACCCTGTGCCTCATGGGAACAGTCCAGCCTGAACTGCCAAGCCATGCCTTCCCTGGACTGGAAACAAGCTTCCGAGGACCGGTTTCTGGCATTCCAGCCGTCTTCAGCCCAGCTTGCTTGAATCCAGTGGCAAAGTGAGCAAGGGACTCACGTCTGAGCATATCCTGCCACACTTATGGCGGCCAAAAAGGTACAAAAGGGGATGGTGATGGACGGAGCATCTGAACCAATCAAACACTCACACCCAGTCAAAAGATCTGGGTTTGATCCATCACCGTTCTTTAGCCCACTCTGCCACCCCAGTTCAGACATGGCTATATGCAAATCAGTCTGACTCTGTGCCTCATGGGAACAGTCCAGCCCGAACTGCCAAGCCATGCCTTCCCTGGACCGGAAACAAGCTTCCGAGGACCGGTTTCTGGCATTCCAGCCGTCTTCAGCCCAGCTTGCTTGAATCCAGTGGCAAAGTGAGCAAGGGACTCACGTCTGAGCATACCCTGCCACACTTATGGCGGCCAAAGCGGTACAAATGGGGATGGTGATGGACGGAGCATCTGAACCAATCAAACACTCACACCCAGTCAAAAGATCTGGGTTTGATCCATCACCGTTCTTTAGCCCACTCTGCCACCCCATTTCAGACATGGCTATATGCAAATCAGTCTGACCCTGTGCCTCATGGGAACAGTCCAGCCCGAACTGCCAAGCCATGCCTTCCCTGGACCGGAAACAAGCTTCCGAGGACCGGTTTCTGGCATTCCAGCAGTCTTCAGCCCAGCTAGCTTGAATCCAGTGGCAATGTGAGCAAGGGACTCACGTCTGAGCATACCCTGCCCCACTTATGGCGGCCAAAGTGGTACAAAAGGGGATGGTGATGGACGGAGCATCTGAACCAATCAAACACTCACACCCAGTCAAAAGATCTGGGTTTGATCCATCACCGTTTTTTAGCCCACTTTGCCACCACAGTTCAGACATGGCTATATGCAAATCAGTCTGACCCTGTGCCTCATGGGAACAGTCCAGCCCGAACTGCCAAGCCATGCCTTCCCTGGACCGGAAACAAGCTTCCGAGGAACGGTTTGTGGCATTCCAGCCGTCTTCAGCCCAGCTTGCTTGATACCAGTGGCAAAGTGAGCAAGGGACTCACGTCTGAGCATACCCTGCCACACTTATGGCGGCCAAAGCGGTACAAAAGGGGATGGTTATGGACAGAGCATCTGAACCAATCAAACACTCACACCCAGTCAAAAGATCTGGGTTTGATCCATCACCGTTCTTTAGCCCACTCTGCCACCCCAGTTCAGACATGGCTATATGCAAATCAGTCTGACCCTGTGCCTCATGGGAACAGTCCAGCCCGAACTGCCAAGCCATGCCTTCCCTGGACCAGAAACAAGCTTCCGAGGACCGGTTTCTGGCATTCCAGCCGTCTTCAGCCCAGCTTGCTTGAATCCAGTGGCAAAGTGAGCAAGGGACTCACGTCTGAGCATACCCTGCCACACGTATGGCGGCCAAAGTGGTACAAAAGGGGATGGTGATGGACGGAGCATCTGAACCAATCAAACACTCACACCCAGACAAAAGATCTGGGTTTGATCTATCACCGTTCTTTAGCCCACTCTGCCACCCCAGTTCAGACATGGCTATATGCAAATCAGTCTGACCTTGTGCCTCATGGGAAAAGTCCAGCCCGAACTGCCAAGCCATGCCTTCCCTGGACCAGAAACAAGCTTCCGAGGACCGGTTTCTGGCATTCCAGCTGTCTTCAGCCCAGCTTGCTTGAATCCAGTGGCAAAGTGAGCAAGGGACTCACGTCTGAGCATACCCTGCCACACTTATGGCGGCTAAAGCGGTACAAAAGGGGATGGTGATGGACGGAGCATCTGAACCAATCAAACACTCACACCCAGTCAAAAGATCTGGGTTTGATCCATCACCGTTCTTTAGCCCACTCTGCCACCCCAGTTCAGACATGGCTATATGCAAATCAGTCTGACCCTGTGCCTCATGGGAACAGTCCAGCCCGAACTGCCAAGCCATGCCTTCCCTGGACCCGAAACAAGCTTCCGAGGACCTGTTTCTGGCATTCCAGCCGTCTTCAGCCCAGCTTGCTTGAATCCAGTGGCAAAGTGAGCAAGGGACTCACGTCTGAGCATACCCAGCCACACTTATGGCGGCCAAAGCGGTACAAAAGGGGATGGTGATGGACGGAGCATCTGAACCAATCAAACACTCAAACCCAGTCAAAAGATCTGGGGTTGATCCATCACCGTTCTTTAGCCCACTCTGCCACCCCAGTTCAGACATGGCTATATGCAAATCAGTCTGACCCTGTGCCTCATGGGAACAGTCCAGCCCGAACTGCCAAGCCATGCCTTCCCTGGACTGGAAACAAGCTTCCGAGGACCGGTTTCTGGCATTCCAGCCGTCTTCAGCCCAGCTTGCTTGAATCCAGTGGCAAAGTGAGCAAGGGACTCACATCTGAGCATACCCTGCCACACTCATGGCGGCCAAAGCGGTACAAAAGGGGATGGTGATGGACGGAGCATCTGAACCAATCAAACACTCACACCCAGTCAAACGATCTGGGTTTGATCCATCACCGTTCTTTAGCCCACTCTGCTACCCCAGTTCAGACATGGCTATATGCAAATCAGTCTGACCCTCTGCCTCATGGGAACAGTCCAGCCCGAACTGACAAGCAATGCCTTCCCTGGACCAGAAACAAGCTTCCGAGGACCGGTTTCTGGCATTCCAGCCGTCTTCAGCCCAGCTTGCTTGAATCCAGTGGCAAAGTGAGCAAGGGACTCACGTCTGAGCATACCCAGCCACACTTATGGCAGCCAAAGTGGTACAAAAGGGGATGGTGATGGACGGAGCATCTGAACCAATCAAACACTCACACCCAGACAAAAGATTTGGGTTTGATCCATCACCGTTCTTTAGCCCACTCTGCCACCCCAGTTCAGACATGGCTATATGCAAATCAGTCTGACCCTGTGCCTCATGGGAACAGTCCAGCCCGAACTGCCAAGCCATGCCTTCCCTGGACCAGAAACAAGCTTCCGAGGACCGGTTTCTGGCATTCCAGCCGTCTTCAGCCCACCTTGCTTGAATCCAGTGGCAAAGTGAGCAAGGGACTCATGTCTGAGCATACCCTGCCACACTTATGGCGGCTAAAGCGGTACAAAAGGGGAGGGTGATGGACGGAGCATCTGAACCAATCAAACACTCACACCCAGTCAAAAGATCTGGGTTTGATCCATCACAGTTCTTTAGCCCACTCTGCCACCCCAGTTCAGACATGGCTATATGCAAATCAGTCTGACCCTGTGCCTCATGGGAACAGTCCAGCCCGAACTGCCAAGCCATGCCTTCCCTGGACCCGAAACAAGCTTCCAAGGACCTGTTTCTGGCATTCCAGCCGTCTTCAGCCCAGCTTGCTTGAATCCAGTGGCAAAGTGAGCAAGGGACTCACGTCTGAGCATACCCAGCCACACTTATGGCGGCCAAAGCGGTACAAAAGGGGATGGTGATGGACGGAGCATCTGAACCAATCAAACACTCAAACCCAGTCAAAAGATCTGGGGTTGATCCATCACCGTTCTTTAGCCCACTCTGCCACCACAGTTCAGACATGGCTATATGCAAATCAGTCTGACCCTGTGCCTCATGGGAACAGTCCAGCCCGAACTGCCAAGCCATGCCTTCCCTGGACCGGAAACAAGCTTCCGAGGACCGGTTTGTGGCATTCCAGCCGTCTTCAGCCCAGCTTGCTTGAATCCAGTGGCAAAGTGAGCAAGGGACTCACGTCTGAGCATACCCTGCCACACTTATGGCGGCCAAAGTGGTACAAAAGGGGATGGTGATGGACGGAGCATCTGAACCAATCAAACACTCACACCCAGAAAAAAGATCTGGGTTTGATCCATCACCGTTCTTTAGCCCACTCTGCCACCCCAGTTCAGACATGGCTATATGCAAATCAGTCTGACCCTTTGCCTCATGGGAACAGTCCAGCCCGAACTGCCAAGCCATGCCTTCCCTGGACCAGAAACAGTCTTCCGAGGACCGGTTTGTGGCATTCCAGCCGTCTTCAGCCCAGCTTGCTTGAATCCAGTGGCAGAGTGATCAAGGGACTCACGTCTGAGCATACCCTGCCACACTTATGGCGGCCGAAGCGGTACAAAAGGGGATGGTGATGGATGGAGCATCTGAACCAATCAAACACTCACACCCAGTCAAAAGATCTGGGTTTGATCCATCACCGTTCTTTAGCCCACTCTGCCACCCCAGTTCAGACATGGCTATATGCAAATAATAATAATAATAATAATAATATCCACATTTGTAAAGCGCACAATCCCCCGTTAGGGTCTCTAGGCGCTGGGTGCCGTCGGGAAGATTAAGCAAGCTATTGCCCAGAGTCACATGATGCTGGGCTAATCTGCCGCCGGTGCCGGGGATCGAACCGTGATCCCCATATTCCGGAGTCAGTCGCCCTGGCCGCGGCGCCACACCCCTTCCCTAAATCAGTCTGACCCTGTGCCTCATGGGAACAGTCCAGCCCGAACTGCCAAGCCATGCCTTCCCTGGACCAGAAACAAGCTTCCGAGGACCGGTTTCTGGCATTCCAGCCGTCTTCAGCCCAGCTTGCTTGAATCCAGTGGCAAAGTGAGCAAGGGACTCACGTCTGAGCATACCCTGCCACACTTATGGCAGCCAAAGTGGTACAAAAGGGGATGGTGATGGACGGAGCATCTGAACCAATCAAACACTCACACCCAGACAAAAGATTTGGGTTTGATCCATCACCGTTCTTTAGCCCACTCTGCCACCCCAGTTCAGACATGGCTATATGCAAATCAGTCTGACCCTGTGCCTCATGGGAACAGTCCAGCCCGAACTGCCAAGCCATGCCTTCCCTGGACCAGAAACAAGCTTCCGAGGACCGGTTTCTGGCATTCCAGCCGTCTTCAACCCACCTTGCTTGAATCCAGTGGCAACGTGAGCAAGGGACTCATGTCTGAGCATACCCTGCCACACTTATGGCGGTTAAAGCGGTACAAAAGGGGAGGGTGATGGACGGAGCATCTGAACCAATCAAACACTCACACCCAGTCAAAAGATCTGGGTTTGATCCATCACAGTTCTTTAGCCCACTCTGCCACCCCAGTTCAGACATGGCTATATGCAAATCAGTCTGACCCTGTGCCTCATGGGAACAGTCCAGCCCGAACTGCCAAGCCATGCCTTCCCTGGACCCGAAACAAGCTTCCAAGGACCTGTTTCTGGCATTCCAGCTGTCTTCAGCCCAGCTTGCTTGAATCCAGTGGCAAAGTGAGCAAGGGACTCACTTCTGAGCATACCCAGCCACACTTATGGCGGCCAAAGCGGTACAAAAGGGGATGGTGATGGACGGAGCATCTGAACCAATCAAACACTCAAACCCAGTCAAAAGATCTGGGGTTGATCCATCACCGTTCTTTAGCCCACTCTGCCACCCCAGTTCAGACATGGCTATATGCAAATCAGTCTGACCCTGTGCCTCATGGGAACAGTCCAGCCCGAACTGCCAAGCCATGCCTTCCCTGGACTGGAAACAAGCTTCCAAGGACCAGTTTCTGGCATTCCAGCCGTCTTCAGCCCAGCTTGCTTGAATCCAGTGGCAAAGTGAGCAAGGGACTCACATCTGAGCATACCCTGCCACACTCATGGCGGCCAAAGCGGTACAAAAGGGGATTGTGATGGATGGAGCATCTGAACCAATCAAACACTCACACCCAGTCAAACGATCTGGGTTTGATCCATCACCGTTCTTTAGCCCACTCTGCTACCCCAGTTTAGACATGGCTATATGCAAATCAGTCTGACCCTGTGCCTCATGGGAACAGTCCAGCCCGAACTGACAAGCAATGCCTTCCCTGGACCAGAAACAAGCTTCCGAGGACCGGTTTCTGGAATTCCAGCCGTCTTCAGCCCAGCTTGCTTGAATCCAGTGGCAAAGTGAGCAAGGGACTCACGTCTGAGCATACCCTGCCACACTTATGGCGGCCAAAGTGGTACAAAAGGGGATGGTGATGGACGGAGCATCTGAACCAATCAAACACTCACACCCAGTCAAAAGATCTGGGTTTGATCCATCACCGTTCTTTAGCCCACTCTGCAACCCCACTTCAGACATGGCTATATGCAAATCAGTCTGACCCTGTGCCTCATGGGAACAGTCCAGCCCGAACTGCCAAGCCATGCCTTCCCTGGACTGGAAACAAGCTTCCGAGGACCGGTTTCTGGCATTCCAGCCGTCTTCAGCCCAGCTTGCTTGAATCCAGTGGCAAAGTGAGCAAGGGACTCACGTCTGAGCATACCCTGCCACACTTATGGCGGCCAAAGCGGTACAAAAGGGGATGGTGATGGACGGAGCATCTGAACCAATCAAACACTCACACCCAGTCAAAAGATCTGGGTTTGATCCATCACCGTTCTTTAGCCCACTCTGCCACCCCAGTTCAGAAATGGCAAATATGCAAATCAGTCTGACCCTGTGCCTTATGGGAACAGTCCAGCCCGAACTGCCAAGCCATGCCTTCCCTGGACCGGAAACAAGCTTCCGAAGATCGGTTTCTGGCATTCCAGCCGTCTTCAGCCCAGCTTGCTTGAATCCAGTGGCAAAGTGAGCAAGGGACTCACGTCTGAGCATACCCTGCCACACATATGGCGGCCAAAACGGTACAAAATGGGATGGTGATGGACGGAGCATCTGAACCAATCAAACACTCACACCCAGTCAAAAGATCTGGGTTTGATCCATCACCGTTCTTTAGCCCACTCTGCCACCCCAGTTCAGAAATGGCAAATATGCAAATCAGTCTGACCCTGTGCCTCATGGGAACAGTCCAGCCCGAACTGCCAAGCCATGCCTACCCTGGACCGGAAACAAGCTTCCGAAGACCGGTTTCTGGCATTCCAGCCGTCTTCAGCCCAAGTTGCTTGAATCCAGTGGCAAAGTGAGCAAGGGACTCACGTCTGAGCATACCCTGCCACACTTATGGCGGCCAAAGCGGTACAAAATGGGATGGTGATGGACGGAGCATCTGAACCAATCAAACACTCAAACCCAGTCAAAAGATCTGGGTTTGATCCATCACCGTTCTTTAGCCCACTCTGCCACCCCAGTTCAGACATGGCTATATGCAAATCAGTCTGACCCTGTGCCTCATGGGAACAGTCAGCCCGAACTGCCAAGCCATGCCTTCCCTGGACCGGAAACAAGCTTCCGAGGACCGGTTTCTGGCATTCCAGCCATCTTCAGCCCAGCTTGCTTGAATCCAGTGGCAAAGTGAGCAAGGCACTCACGTCTGAGCATACCCTGCCACACTTATGGCGGCCCAAGCGGTACAAAAGGGGATGGTGATGGACGGAGCATCTAAACCAATCAAACACTCACACCCAGTCAAAAGATCTGGGTTTGATTTATCACCGTTCTTTAGCCCACTCTGCCACCCCAGTTCAGACATGGCTATATGCAAATCAGTCTGACCCTGTGCCTCATGGGAACAGTCCAGCCCGAACTGCCAAGCCATGCCTTCCCTGGACTAGAAACAAGCTTCCGAGGACCGGTTTCTGGCATTCCAGCCGTCTTCAGCCCAGCTTGCTTGAATCCAGGGGCAAAGTGAGCAAGGGACTCACGTCTGAGCATACCCTGCCACACTTATGGCGGCCAAAGTGGTACAAAAGGGGATGATGATGGACGGAGCATCTGAACCAATCAAACACTCACACCCAGACAAAAGATCTGGGTTTGATCCATCACCGTTCTTAAGTCCACTCTGCCACCCCAGTTCAGACATGGCTATATGCAAATCAGTCTGACCCTGTGCCTCATGGGAACAGTCCAGCCCGAACTGCCAAGCCATGCCTTCCCTGTGTGGAAAAGTAAATTTTGTCATGTTCTATGTCCCTACGTGTCATCCATCATATGTTATGTGTGCATGATTAAATATGCATATGTATTCCCCATGTCCGATTCAAGACGCAATTATAGTTGTGTCCACCTCTGGTATGTCATTTCCCAGTTCTCGTGAGTAATATGAGTGTCAGGCCTATGTAAAGTTATGTTGCCACGTTTCTCAGTGTGCACGTTAATTCATTGAAAGTCCCCGTTTCTAGGCCTCAACAGGGCCCGGACACCAGATTCAGCTCCTGTCTCCTGAAGCCTCGCTGAGGAGCGATACAGCCCCCACCTGTATCCTCGACCTTTCACTTACTTCCTGCCTCGCAGTGCCCGGTGCAGCTTGGCTCTGCCTCTGAGTCTGCCAAGACTATGTTATGATTCCAGCTATCAGTTTAGTCCTCCTTCTCTGCATTCCCAAGCTACTGAACTGCATCAATAGTTTCCGTCATTGTCTAGCCTATTCGGCCCCATGTTAAGAGAAATACTGTATTTAATGGTCATTTAATATTCTTCATCACGCACTACATGTAGAATAAATGCATGCTCTAGCCTTAGAGTCTGTTAGCTTTTCCCCTCAGGACTTCTAGTTTATATCAACATGTTCCCTAAACATTAGATACCAGATAGGGTTTAGGTACATGTCGCTCCGACCCTCCAGACTTTAGTCTCTGCTCCTAGCACAGAGTTCATAGCCCCCAGCTTCTCCTAGTAACACGTCATTGCCAGTTTGCGCGCACCATCAGGTTAGAGGTCCCGGCTCCTTAGGTAGCCCCCTCCAATGTTTCCGCCCATTCATGACATATTCTGTTACATTTGCATCACATGTCTAAGTGCACACCCAGTTACACCCTCTTTAGCCCTTATCTTTCGCGACTGTTTCGCGTCATGCCTCTTGCTCCACCCACTGCTACGCCCATTGCAATGTAATGCTATGTGTTGGCGTTATGTATATATGCTCATGTATTGTTATTAAAAAGTGTTCCCAGTTCCGATCCTGTTGGTGAGCCATTCTAGACCCTGACCGCGGCAGCGCTGCCAGGCTTGCCATCCTATTCCGTGCAGGTTGTCCTGTTCCTGTCCTTATGCTGTAATAAACCTGCAAAACTCCTACTACCTCGAATTTTGACTCTTATTTATTGAGCTATCTGTTATTTCATTCATTCATTCAAAAATAGATCCGGTATTATTTATTTATATACCACATAATGGCGCCCGAACAGGGACTTGCCCTTTCCCCACGCGTCGGTGAAGCCACGCCGACCCCCTGACCCTCTGCAGTCGTGACGGAACTCTTCTGCGCAGTGGCAGATATTTCTGCTCAAGTATCCCTCAGGCCCACGGAGAAGACGGAGGAGGCGGTCCAGCATCCAAACGAGACGGTGGAGGAACGCGGCGAGTCCCGACCAGAGCCCAAGCCAAGAGTACAAGGTCCGAGGTATCCGGAGGTCCACCCGTAACTGAAGTCCGAAGTTCGTCGTCATCGTCGTAGCAGTGCAGTCCAGTCCGAGGCCTTCCGTTCTTGCTGCCCGGTGAGTACCGTTACTGGGGTGGTATCTAGACAGGGTCAATTTAAATTGACTCTGGTCTGTGGGTTGGTGGTACACAGTCCCACAAACGAAGTGTCCACTTCGGTGGATGCGGGTCCTGACGTGTCTCTTTAAGAGACCGGTAAGTTTCGTACTGTTTCAGCAGTGCATCTAGTTTCTGTTCTAGTCAGTTCTGTTCTCGAGAAATTTCAAGTGTTCTGTTCGCAATATTTCCAGGTAGTATTCTGTTCGAACTGTTATTTTAAATGTTTTTCATGTATTTTAATGTCGTGGTATGAATGGGGAATAAGTATCGTGTTTATTGTGTATTGTATTGTGTCTAGATTACAGTTCAGTCATGCCCATATTTTCCAAGTTACGTCAGTTGAAAACTAGAAAGGGTCTGCTGGAAGCAGCAGTTCCCGTCCCGCCTAGGGACAGTCCAGGTCACTTTATGTATCAGAAACATGGCATAAGCGCCTGTTAGAATTGGGGGTCTCTGGTTGGCGCAAGTAGGTACTTGTGACAAGCAGGGACCCTCTCCTCTAAGTCAGGGCAAAGGATGACCCTTCAGAATTACCCTTGCTCACCCTCTAGGTGCGTGGCGTGAGCAGCCAAGGCGATTCTCCAGGCGTTAGTCAGTTAAGCATTTGTAGACACACACACAGTAAAACATACCAATCCCCCCACAAATGGACACCAGGCTGTGAGTATATAAAAATACGCTTCTTTATGTAAAATATATATATCTCTAGGTCAGACTTATCACAAGATCAAATAACGTTTTTGGGGTGCCCACAGGTTGTAAATAGGCAAGCTTTCTTTGTTGTAGTTCAAAATGTACTTTCAGTCTTTATCAACGGATGTTTTCCTGCAGTGTACCTTTCAGGATGGCTCTCTTAGTTCCTGGGGGGTATAGAGGGTCACACTGCTCCTTCCCAACTTGTTGCAGCCAGCCCAGGGGCTCCGGGATGCTTTCTGCCCGTTCCGGGCCGAGATCGGGGCCCGACCGCCCAAAGCTCACGCTTCCCGCGTGGGACGCGTTCGGCCCTGCCGGGGCTGGTGATGCGCACGGCCCCCACGGGTCTGGGGGACTCAGGCGGGGGTTAGTGCTGGCCTCAGAGCGGCCCACGGGAGGCAAGGGCCAAAGGACCTGGGGCCGCTCCTGTCACTGAGGCCGGGGCGCTGGATGCAGCCTGTGATTTCCCTCGCCCGCCTGGATCGGATTCCAGCGGGAGGGGCTGGAGCGCTCGCACAGAGCGGAGCGGCGCCGTGAGCAGGCACACAGAGAGCGGTGCGAGTCAGCTGCGAAAGGCGGCTCGCACCACAGCTGATCTGGAGGCCGGGGGCACTCGTAGGCAGGGCGGCTGGCACAACAAAAAGGGCAAAAACAAACGTTGCGGGCCCCGAGCCCGTTGACGGTCTCGGTGGCGGCTTTCCTCCGGGGACAAAGGCGAGGTGCCCAGCGGCTCAGGCAGAGCGAGGCTGGCACCCGAGGCGTCCGTCCAGTTCGGAGGTCTGTCCCCTGGGTCTGTTTTGCGTCCGGTGGGGATTTCTGGCGGGAGGGTGAGGCACAGCAGCGGGCCCTCTTAGGCGGTCGACACAGCGATCCCCTCAGCGGGGGAAGAGCGGCTCAACGGAGCGGAGCTCTTCCTCGGCGGGGATGAGGAGACACAGTCGGTCACGGCCTCAGGGAGGGGCTGGGGGGCACCACAGCAGCGAGCCTTCCAGGCGGTCAACACAGCGATCTCCTCAGCGGGGGGAGAGCAGCTCAACGGAGCGGAGCTCTTCCTCGGCGGGGACGAGGAGACACAGTCGGTCACGGCCTCAGGGAGGGGCTGGGGGCACCAAGGTCACAGCTCCGGCAGTAGTAGATATCCCGGTTAATTACCGGCAGACGAGCAGAGGCAGGTTGAGCCAGATGGTCCTGTGGCTCAGGTCAGGGGGCAAGCTCAGTCAAGCCCTTGGAGAATGTTCAAGCACAAAGCAGCAAAGTCTTTTCTTATCAAGTCTTTTCCTCTCCTTTCTCAGCAAGGCAAGCAGCAGGCCAGTTCTCCCAGCGTCTCTTCTCCTTCTAGTCGGGCAGAGGTCCTTCGTGGTGAAACAGGATTCTAATTTACAAGGAGCAGGGCTCCTACTTTTATACACAGTTTCTTTTGTTCTCACTGGCCAGGGGGGCCTCTGCATAACTGCTCTCAGCTCCTGAGCACTTGTGGTGGGTACTTCTACTTCTGCATTCAGTGTGAGGGCAGGCACATCAGCCGCTCCCCAGGGGGGCGGAGCCGGCATTGTGAAGACAGGGGCAGCCTGAGCACTCTGTTGACAAGCTTCGGTCTTTCCTGGGCCAGGTGCAGGCTGAGTCATCAGTCGCTCTCCAGGAGGGCGGAGCCAGCATTGTGGTGGCAGGGCACAGCCTGATGCATCATTCAGGGGAAACTCCCACCACCCACTAAGGTGTCATCTGGCTATTCACTACCTGTCAACTCCCAGCCCTGTCACTCACACACACCAGACAGTCAGATCCACATCCAAGCAGAGGCGGGCTGAAATGGTTAGGCAAGCAAATGCTAACTTTCTAAAAGTAGCATTTGCAAACACAGGATATTAAAATAAACTTTACTAAAAGAAGTATTTTATTATTCTGAGTTCAGGCATACTAAACATTAATTTCTACCATGTTCCCTGAGCCTGCTGGGATTATAGAGTGTAATAATTCCAGCAGCCCATCTGGCCTAGAAGGGAACTGGTAGCCTTACAATAGTGAAAAACGAATTTGGCAGTAATTCACTATTAGAACATGCCACACACATCTGGGCATGTTCTACCTTATACTTACAATGCACCCTGCCCTCAGGCCTACCATAGGGGTGACTAACATGAAGTTAAGGGAAGGTTTAGGGGCTGGCAAGTGTGTGCACTTGCCCAGCCAGCATGACAGTACCAGACTGTACGCAGGTTCTGCAATGGCAGACCCTAGACATATTTTAAGGCTGCTTCTGTGGGTGGCGCAACCAGCGCTGCAGGCCCACTAGCAGTATTGGCATTCACAAGCCCTGGCACTCCTGGTGCACTTTACTGGGGACTGACAGTAAATCCAATGAACCAATCAGGTATATCAATCACATGTACACTTTACAGTAGGGAGCACTTGCACTGCGGCACGGGTTGGCCGTGGCGCAGTGCCCTGAGTCGCGGACACCAGCAAAAACATCTGAGGCACAACAGCAAAAAGTGGAAGGGAAACTCACGCCAAGGTGCCAGGTCTAACACGTGTCCCCTCCAGCTGAAATGTGGGGGGAACTACCCTTCCCCAGGGAGTTCCACATCACTAAGGCGGAAAAACCTGGACAGACCGTCAGCGTTGGCGTGATCTGTGCCAGGGCGGTGTTCCACCGTAAAGTCCATACCCTGTAGGGAGATGGACCACCTCAACAGTTTTGGGTTCTCACCCCTCATTTGCATCAACCATCTGAGGGGCCTGTGGTCTGTCTGAACCCGGAAGTGAGACCCAAACAAGTAGGGTCTTAGCTTCTTCAGTGCCCAGACCACAGCAAATGCTTCCCGCTCTATTGCACTCCACCTACTTTCCCGGGGAAGTAACCTCCTACTGATGAAGGCTACAGGGTGGTCCCAGCCCTCCTCAGTCATCTGTGAGAGAACAGCCCCTACACCATGCTCTGAAGCGTCTGTTTGCACTATGAATTCCTTGGAGAAATCAGGAGCCAGGAGCACGGGCGCCGTGCACATGGCAGTCTTCAGGGTGTCAAAAGCCTTCTGACAGGTGTCAGTCCAAATCA
The DNA here is from genome assembly GCF_964261635.1 of Lissotriton helveticus. Lineage (NCBI taxonomy): Eukaryota > Metazoa > Chordata > Amphibia > Caudata > Salamandridae > Lissotriton > Lissotriton helveticus. The sequence goes on from NC_136061.1 coordinate 1,550,322,745, forward strand.
CATTCCTGGGCTGCTTCTTAGAAGTCAGCTCTGTCAAGGGGGTCACAATAGTGCCATAGCCCTTGACAAACCTCCTGTAATACCCAGTGAGCCCCAGGAAGGCTCTCACTGCAGTCTGGGTCTTGGGGGGTTCCCAAGCCAGGATGGTCTCAATTTTGGGTTGCAAGGGTGCCACCTTGCCACTCCCCACTTGGTGTCCCAAGTACACCACGGAACCCTGCCCAATCTGGCACTTGCTCGCCTTGATTGTGAGGCCTGCCTTGCGCAGGGCCATCAACACTTCCCAGAGGTGCCGCAGGTGTTCTGGCCAGGTGCCACTGAACACCGCAATGTCATCCAGGTAGGCGGCACTGAACTCATCCAGCCCAACCAACACCTGGTTGACCAACCTCTGAAAGGTGGCAGGGGCATTCTTCATCCCAAATGGCATAACCCGGAACTGGAAATGCCCATCTGGTGTGGAGAATGCGGACCTCTCCTTTGCCCCATCGGTCAAGGCGATCTGCCAGTACCCAGACGTTAAATCAAACGTGCTGAGGAACCGGGCAGCCCCTAGCCGATCAATGAGCTCGTCAGCTCTGGGGATAGGGTGCGCGTCAGTCTTGGTGACTGAATTGAGTCCTCTGTAGTCCACACAGAACCGGAGTTCAGGTGTGGCTCCCGGCGCAGCAGCCTTTGGGACCAAGACCACGGGGCTGGACCAAGGACTGCTGGAAGACTCAACCACCCTAAGAGCAAGCATCTTGGAGACCTCCTCCTTGATGCAGGCCCGGACCCTGTCAGTTACCCTGTAAGCCTTATGCTTCACAGGTAAGCTGTCTCCTGTGTCCACATCATGGACGCACCAATCTGTGACACTAGGAACCAGGGAGAACAGGTCGGGAAACTGCCCCAGCAACTGGCGGCAGTCTTCCTGTTGCTCAGGGGTCAGGGTGGGTGAGAGGTTAACTCCATCCACTGACCCATCTTTCTCACAGGCCACTAAGAGGTCAGGAAGAGGCTCAGACTCCTCTTCCATTCCATCATCAGTGGCCAACAGCATGCCCACTTCGGACCTTTTCAAGTGGGGCTTGAGGCGGTTGACATGTAAGACCCTTAAAGGATTCCGGGGCGTCTTCATGTCCACCAAGTATGTCACTGAGCTCTTGCGCTCCACAACCTCAAATGGGCCTGTCCACTTATCCTGAAGGGCACAGGGTTCCACTGGGGCCAGGACATACACCTCTTGTCCAGGCTGAAGCTCTACCAGAGTGGCATTCTGGTCGTACCACCGCTTCATCTCCTCCTGGCTAGCTTCCAGATTTGCCTCAGCAAGTTGTCTGAAGCGCCTGGTTTGGTTTCTGAAGGCCAGCATGTAGCTATATACATTCTGGGGAGGTTTCCTGGGAGATTGCTCCCAGCCTTCCTTTACCAAACTCAGTGGTCCTCTCACGGGGTGACCATACAGCAGCTCAAAGGGGCTGAACCCTAGAGACTTCTGTGGCACCTCGCGGTATGCAAAGAGCAGGCATGGTAAGAGGACGTCCCACTTACGCCTCATTGGACCTTCCAGGCCCATGATCATGCCCTTTAGGGTTCGGTTGAATCTTTCAACCAACCCATTTCCTTGGGGATGGTAAGGTGTGGTGAACTTGTAGGTCACACCACACTCTTGCCAAAGGGACTTCATATACTTGGATATGAAGTTGGTCCCTCTGTCGCTCACCACCTCTAGAGGGAACCCCACTCTGGAGAAAATTCCCATTAGTGCACGCCCCACCACGGGGGCCGTCACTGTCCTCAGAGGGATGGCTTCAGGGTACCGGGTGGCATGATCCACCAAGACCAGGATGAACCTGTTGCCCATGGCTGTCTTGGGGTCCAGAGGCCCAACAATGTCAATACCCACTCGTTGGAATGGAGTACTGACCACAGGGAATGGTTGGAGTGGAGCCTTGTTCTTCCCTCCACTCTTTCCACTTGCCTGGCAAGTTGGACAGGTCCTACAATGAGCATCTGAGCTCTTGTGCATTTGGGGCCAGTAAAAGTGGGTGACAAGCCTGTCATAGGTCTTGTCCATCCCCAAATGTCCTGCTAACGGCACATCATGAGCCAGTCCCAGTAGGAAGGCTCTGAACTTCTGGGGTACCACCAGCACACGGGCTGACCCAGGTTCAGCAGTCTTAGGCTCTGAATACAGGAGGTCGTTCTCCCAGTACACATAATGTGTTTTGGCCTGAACACCATTGGCCTGGTCTGCAGCCTGCTGCCGCATACCCACGAGAGAAGGGCATTCTTTCTGCTCCCTGCAGAATTCCTCCCTGGAGGGGCCTCCTTCTTGCTGCCAATGGGTCAGCTCAGGCAGGTCCCCCAGTTCAGCAATCTGTTCCCCTGTAGGCTCCAGGGCATCCCCCTCAAGGTCTGCTTCCTCCTGGACCGTGGGAACAGCAGGGGCCGGTTTCCCGCGCCCCCTGCGCCTTCTCTCTAAGGCCGGTTCCTGGGCCTCTCCTTCAGGTCCCAGGACTTCTTGATCACCCCTACTGGCTGCCATTGACCGGGTGGTCACGCACGCCCAGTCAGGCAGACCCACCATCTTCAGGTGAGTCGTTTTCTCCACCTTTTCCCAAGGGGAGTCCTCCAAGTCATTCCCTAGCAAACAGTCAACAGGCATGGCTTTCCTCACACAGACCTGCAGAGTACCAGAGACCCCCCCCCACTCGAAGGGAACTTGAGCCATCGGACACTGACTCTCTGAATTATCAGCATTGATAACCCTACAGTAGGCATGGGGTACAACCTGCTCTTGAGACACCAGGTGATGCCTCACGGCAGTCACACTGGCTCCTGTGTCTCTAAGAGCCTCAGCTTTCTTACCATTGATGGTAACCACCTGCCCATATTTTTTAGTGTTAGAGGGCAGGTAGTTTGTAGGGACCATCTCACTGTCTCCTAGCGAGACTAGGGTCATCTGAACAGGATCTCCACCCCCCGGGACCATCACTTCTTCTCCTAAGTGAACACTGGTCACTTGTCGGGGCGGAGCACCAGTGGGTGCTGGTTTTCCAAACAGGCGACACTTGGGGTCACTGGCTATGTGCCCCGGGTCACCACATTTGTAACAATTGAAGGGCCCCTTTGGAACAGGTCTACCTGTCGGGGCCCCATTCTGCTTTGGGGGTGGGGGAGGCTGAGAACCCTTCTGCTGGTTCCCTTGGGGATTACTTTGGGGGCCTTTAGGGAACCCTTTCTGTTTACCCCTGTCCCCCCCACTCTTCTGCTGGGGACCCTGCCCACCCTTGGCGGAGTCTCCCACTGGACCCTTGTGGACCCTGGTGCTGAGCCAGCGGTCCGCCTCCTCAGCAAGCTTCCTCGGGTTGGACAGCTTGCTATCAATCAGGTGCTGGCGTAACTCAGGAAAACAGTTATCAGACAAGTGCTCCCATGCAATTAAATCAAAGAGACTTTGAAAATCATTCACCTTGTTACCCTTCACCCAACCATCCAGGGCTCTGCAAAAAAAATTCACATACTCCACATACGTAGTCCCAGGACGCTTTGCACACCCCCTGAACCTCTGTCTATATAATTCAGGGGTAAGCCCATACCTGGTCATTAAGGCCTCTTTCATGTGGGGATAGGAAACCTGTTCTGCAGTGGGCAAATCTAGCAGGGTGTCCCGCCCTTCGCTAAGGAACCTTCCCCACAACCCCGCTCCCCAATCTTTCTCAGGGACCCGGTGGGAGGACATGGCTACCTCATATGCCCTAAACCACTGTCCTATGTCATCCCCCCTAAAGAATTCTTTAACTATATCTTTGGGGATGTACACCTTGGACTCTACCTGCACCGGCGTTGTGCTGCCACCAGAAGGAGCTGTTCCCAAACCTCTTTGATCCAACTCCTTCATTCTCAGGTCATGGTCCAGCTGGCGTTGCTGTGCCTCCATGGCCAATCTTTGCTTGTCCATTTCCAGTTTTTGTTTTTCCATTTCCATTTGCCCAGCTAATCTTGCCATCTCCATTGCATGCGCCCTGTCTGCGGCTCTGTCTGCCAGCTCCTCTGGTGACAGGCCTCTGGGGGGCTCTCCAGCGCCATCTGGTGGAATGATATCCACCGGGGTCTGTGGATCTCTTGACTCCCTCCAGGCTCTCAGCGCCGTCACGAGTTGGGTCTTGTTGCTCAATCCACCTTTGGCAATTCTGCATTTTGTGCAGAGATCTTTCAGCTGGTCATTGGTTAAGCTCCTCAAGGCTCCCTCTCTCCAATCTATGTCATCTGCTCCAGAGAAGGTAGAGAGCGCTCTTCCGGCAGGAAGTGAGCCAGGCATGGCTTCAGTAATGGCAGATGTCTCAACAATATTAGCAAAAAGGAACTGGAAACCTGTGGCTGCGTTATAGATCTGCTCTCCCTATGTGGTGATCAGTAATTCACTGTATGTAAACTACAAATGCAAATTCGCAAATCCTCACCGCTGCGACCAATGTTAGAATTGGGGGTCTCTGGTTGGCGCAAGTAGGTACTTGTGACAAGCAGGGACCCTCTCCTCTAAGTCAGGGCAAAGGATGACCCTTCAGAATTACCCTTGCTCACCCTCTAGGTGCGTGGCGTGAGCAGCCAAGGCGATTCTCCAGGCGTTAGTCAGTTAAGCATTTGTAGACACACACACAGTAAAACATACCAATCCCCCCACAAATGGACACCAGGCTGTGAGTATATAAAAATACGCTTCTTTATGTAAAATATATATATCTCTAGGTCAGACTTATCACAAGATCAAATAACGTTTTTGGGGTGCCCACAGGTTGTAAATAGGCAAGCTTTCTTTGTTGTAGTTCAAAATGTACTTTCAGTCTTTATCAACGGATGTTTTCCTGCAGTGTACCTTTCAGGATGGCTCTCTTAGTTCCTGGGGGGTATAGAGGGTCACACTGCTCCTTCCCAACTTGTTGCAGCCAGCCCAGGGGCTCCGGGATGCTTTCTGCCCGTTCCGGGCCGAGATCGGGGCCCGACCGCCCAAAGCTCACGCTTCCCGCGTGGGACGCGTTCGGCCCTGCCGGGGCTGGTGATGCGCACGGCCCCCACGGGTCTGGGGGACTCAGGCGGGGGTTAGTGCTGGCCTCAGAGCGGCCCACGGGAGGCAAGGGCCAAAGGACCTGGGGCCGCTCCTGTCACTGAGGCCGGGGCGCTGGATGCAGCCTGTGATTTCCCTCGCCCGCCTGGATCGGATTCCAGCGGGAGGGGCTGGAGCGCTCGCACAGAGCGGAGCGGCGCCGTGAGCAGGCACACAGAGAGCGGTGCGAGTCAGCTGCGAAAGGCGGCTCGCACCACAGCTGATCTGGAGGCCGGGGGCACTCGTAGGCAGGGCGGCTGGCACAACAAAAAGGGCAAAAACAAACGTTGCGGGCCCCGAGCCCGTTGACGGTCTCGGTGGCGGCTTTCCTCCGGGGACAAAGGCGAGGTGCCCAGCGGCTCAGGCAGAGCGAGGCTGGCACCCGAGGCGTCCGTCCAGTTCGGAGGTCTGTCCCCTGGGTCTGTTTTGCGTCCGGTGGGGATTTCTGGCGGGAGGGTGAGGCACAGCAGCGGGCCCTCTTAGGCGGTCGACACAGCGATCCCCTCAGCGGGGGAAGAGCGGCTCAACGGAGCGGAGCTCTTCCTCGGCGGGGATGAGGAGACACAGTCGGTCACGGCCTCAGGGAGGGGCTGGGGGGCACCACAGCAGCGAGCCTTCCAGGCGGTCAACACAGCGATCTCCTCAGCGGGGGGAGAGCAGCTCAACGGAGCGGAGCTCTTCCTCGGCGGGGACGAGGAGACACAGTCGGTCACGGCCTCAGGGAGGGGCTGGGGGCACCAAGGTCACAGCTCCGGCAGTAGTAGATATCCCGGTTAATTACCGGCAGACGAGCAGAGGCAGGTTGAGCCAGATGGTCCTGTGGCTCAGGTCAGGGGGCAAGCTCAGTCAAGCCCTTGGAGAATGTTCAAGCACAAAGCAGCAAAGTCTTTTCTTATCAAGTCTTTTCCTCTCCTTTCTCAGCAAGGCAAGCAGCAGGCCAGTTCTCCCAGCGTCTCTTCTCCTTCTAGTCGGGCAGAGGTCCTTCGTGGTGAAACAGGATTCTAATTTACAAGGAGCAGGGCTCCTACTTTTATACACAATTTCTTTTGTTCTCACTGGCCAGGGGGGCCTCTGCATAACTGCTCTCAGCTCCTGAGCACTTGTGGTGGGTACTTCTACTTCTGCATTCAGTGTGAGGGCAGGCACATCAGCCGCTCCCCAGGGGGGCGGAGCCGGCATTGTGAAGACAGGGGCAGCCTGAGCACTCTGTTGACAAGCTTCGGTCTTTCCTGGGCCAGGTGCAGGCTGAGTCAGCAGTCGCTCTCCAGGAGGGCGGAGCCAGCATTGTGGTGGCAGGGCACAGCCTGATGCATCATTCAGGGGAAACTCCCACCACCCACTAAGGTGTCATCTGGCTATTCACTACCTGTCAACTCCCAGCCCTGTCACTCACACACACCAGACAGTCAGATCCACATCCAAGCAGAGGCGGGCTGAAATGGTTAGGCAAGCAAATGCTAACTTTCTAAAAGTAGCATTTGCAAACACAGGATATTAAAATAAACTTTACTAAAAGAAGTATTTTATTATTCTGAGTTCAGGCATACTAAACATTAATTTCTACCATGTTCCCTGAGCCTGCTGGGATTATAGAGTGTAATAATTCCAGCAGCCCATCTGGCCTAGAAGGGAACTGGTAGCCTTACAATAGTGAAAAACGAATTTGGCAGTAATTCACTATTAGAACATGCCACACACATCTGGGCATGTTCTACCTTATACTTACAATGCACCCTGCCCTCAGGCCTACCATAGGGGTGACTAACATGAAGTTAAGGGAAGGTTTAGGGGCTGGCAAGTGTGTGCACTTGCCCAGCCAGCATGACAGTACCAGACTGTACGCAGGTTCTGCAATGGCAGACCCTAGACATATTTTAAGGCTGCTTCTGTGGGTGGCGCAACCAGCGCTGCAGGCCCACTAGCAGTATTGGCATTCACAAGCCCTGGCACTCCTGGTGCACTTTACTGGGGACTGACAGTAAATCCAATGAACCAATCAGGTATATCAATCACATGTACACTTTACAGTAGGGAGCACTTGCACTGCGGCACGGGTTGGCCGTGGCGCAGTGCCCTGAGTCACGGACACCAGCAAAAACATCTGAGGCACAACAGCAAAAAGTGGAAGGGAAACTCACGCCAAGGTGCCAGGTCTAACAGCGCCATATTATATTTAGATTTATGGGTAGAGTATACAAAGGAGCTAGAAGAGAAGTATAGATGGCCCGTATCAGGTACGTGGGATGCCGAGTGCATCATGAGAGTAGAGGAGGCATTATGGAAAAAGAAAGCCAGACAATCACAGAAAGATGCCATCGAGCTATGGCGCAAAGAAGCTCATAAAAGAACCGAAAAAGAAATCAGAAAGTCAGAACTAAGTAGAGAATCCCAAGAACGAGCCCAAGAAAGGGAATTAATCGAGATAGGTGAACGAGTTAGAACTGAGCAATCAGACAGACAGAGGAACGCCCTCATTAAGGGTATGTATCCTCTTCTTGCCGAGGGCTTGCCAAAAGCGACCCCGGAGGCATCTAGTAATTTCCCGCCACCGTTAGTTCCGACCAAGCTACGTCACAAACCGACCGCAGCTGATATTTTCATCTCGTCCTATTTGGACGACACAATCCCTGAATATGTAAATCCTGTCCGCGCTCCGCCAGTCCCTGTAAATCAGGTAATTCCTACTCCCCCAGACACCGGGGTGCCCTTAACAGCCCCCCCGGGTCAGCCCGCCATACAAGTCCAGCCCACGTTACAATTACCCACCCTGCCAGGACGAAAAGCATCAGTTGATGATTCTAGTATAGGGGCTGCAGAAGGAGGTCTTCCTCAAACCCCGCCGCCATACAAGCGTTTATCAGCACTCGAATTACATGCTCAAGCATCACAGCGTACTCCTAAAAATAATAAGTCTGTTGCAGAGATCAGGCAAACCCTTGGCGAATGTGTCTATGACCCAGTTCCAGGCGAGTTTAATATGGTTTTATATTCCGTACGCGTAAGGAGAGTGACCGAGTATCTAGTCACCCTGCCGAATATGAAAGAAGATCTAGACAGGATATATCGTTTCATCCGTACAGGGGATGACCCACAAAGTATTAGTGATGCCATGTCTCAAAGGAAAGCCGAGATTCAGCGCATGATATTAAAGTTCTTAATTAACTGTCTAATAAGAGAACAGGATCATCCGTCTAAAGACCCAGAAGAAATGAAAACTCTAACAAAGTGGAGTGATAATATAGCCGAAGGAAAGCACAATACCATTGGTGCCATGGAAAGTATGTACAAGAAAATCCGTAGAGAGATAATAAAGATACACGAACAGCGTAAAGCAGCACAAGTAAGCGAGAAAGAAAGTACCTCTGATCCTGAAGAAGAAGACGATGAGAATACCGCCAGAATAGCGTATGTAGGAAAACCTAGATTTCCAGATCGCCATTTACGTCTAGAACACAAGCCAATTTCCCATCATTCAGCACCAGAACAAGGTTCCCTAGAACAAGTATTCCAAGCTACCGATCACATTCTGAAATCACGAATCGGTTATAGTGAGTTAAGTACTATGCATGAACAAGAAATAGTTCGGTCAGCAGTCCGATGGATTACTGATTCTACCACTTTTCCAGACGAAATAGTGGCACAAATGTTTCTGAAAATGCCCCCAGCCGAGCAGCGACTGGTGGGTATGTATATGATTCAGCACCTCATTACTCTGTGTGAGGGTCAACATTCTGATCCAGGCCCGTTACATGATATCCTAAACGAGTTACTCCAGTACAGATGGAGAGGTCTAGGTACCGATTTAATTAGTGTCATTCTAGAACAACGCCATAAATATAGAATGTTCTTGAACCCGCATTTCGTTCATGTCTCACCCCCAGAAAGTAAATCATTCTACATAGACAGACAGAATCCGTTACGAGAAGTCCACCCAGTCAGAGGAGCGGGTGGCGAAATGCAGCGAGTGTTTGTATACACTCCAATCACAAAGATGGAACTTCTAGAGATGAAGAAATTAATTCCCTGTCATGACAAAGATCCAGCAGGGTACCATAGAGAATTAAAAGATATGCTCCGTATGGGAGAATACACATACCCGGATATAATTAAAATGTTAAAGGTTCTGTTGCCCGCAGGGGTGTATGAAAAGCTCAAAGAGAAAGAATGGGAGGTGGGAGAGAAAAAGATAGATTGGGCAGTCCTAGAAGCAGAAGATAAGATACGTGTACCAGGTACTGGTCTAGGAGAGAAATGTAAAGAATTACCAGAATTATTGATTCAAGTTTTACCCAGATTATTGACAACTAGAAAAGAAGACTGGGATGCAATCTCAGCCTGTAAACAGAAACAAGATGAAGATATTAGTGATTTTTATTCTAGGTTTGAAAAGTGCTTTAGTATCAACAGTGGTCTCAAGACAAGTAGTGAGTCGTACCCTCACCTTTTCGTTACTAAATTAGTCGAGAATTCAAGTCCACCAATTAAAAACCGAGTTCTGAAAGTCGAAAGTACCTGGCAAGCTAATACTCCGTCCCAGATGCTCCAGATGCTCCAGTATCACCAGAATAGAATCAGAGAAGAACAAGAACACGAAAGAAAACGTATGAAAGACACAAAAATGAAAGTGCTAGTTGCACAATCTGTTCCTCAAGACAGTCAGAAGAGGGGTCCGAATCAAGCCAGTCATCCTGCAGCACCCGTTAAAGGGAACTGCAATTATTGTAAACAGCCAGGTCATTTCATAAACGAGTGTACAGTTCTGAAACATAACATAGCTACTGGTAAGACTAAAGAAAGACCACGTCCGCCTAGACAAGAACAAGTTTCACAGACTCCTCAGTCACAGAATGCACCACAGACAGTTACAGCACCGCAGCCTATTGCTGCAACACAGCATGTTACATCGCAGATGTACCAGTATGCACAGTCTGAGTATCCAGAGTATCAGCAGTATTCATGAAACAGCCTAGAGAGGGAGGTAGGCTTGCCTCTCATCGAGATACCTGTAGATCAAGAGGGTCCCTATGTTCACAGTCAAGTATTAGGGAAAGACAGAAAGTTTTTGATTGATACAGGGGCAAGTAGGACCACAATTAGTCACGCCGAAGTTCCAGGGGCTCCGCTCTCAGGCTCTAGAAATGTTTCCCTTGGATTTTCAGGAAAGCCTATCGTAAATGAGATTTCAAAGCCAGTCACTCTAGAAGTAGGTCCATTGTCCCGCACTACTGATCTGTTACTTACTAAGTCATGTCCAGAAAATCTGTTAGGCATTAAGACATTGAAAGAGTTAGGTGCAGTTATATGTTGTTCCCCCGAGGGAATACGATTGTTCCTACGTGACTTTAAGGGTCACTATGTATTACGAGATTTTGATCCGAGATTGTCTTATGTCCCGCAGCATTTATGGGCGCAAGGTCCAACTGATGTAGGTTACATGCAAATCACACCCCATCGTGTGACTCTCAAACCAGGTGTAGTGTTACCACGAATCAGGCAGTATAGATTGCCACCTGAGGCTGTAGCAGCCTTATCCAAAATTATAGACGAGCTCATGGCTCAAGGAGTAGTTGTAGAAACTGACTCCAATGTATGTAACTCTCCGATCATTCCAGTCATGAAACGTACTGATCCAAATGCACCCCCAGTATATCGATTAGTGATTGATTTACGAGAACTTAACAAATGTATTATTCCTCAGTACCCAGTTGTCCCAGATATCTCTTCCCTATTGACAGCCATTGATTCCGAAGCCATGTTCTTTACAGTAATCGATCTTAAGAATGCATTTTTTAGTGTTCCCATCCATCCAGACAGCCAGTTTCTTTTCGGATTTTGTTTAAATGGAAGGAGCTATATGTTTACACGAGCTCCTCAAGGTTTCACAGAAAGTCCAAGTATTTACAGTCAAGCACTTAAGAGACAACTAGACAATATTCACATGCCAACTGACACTGCCCTGCTCCAGTATGTCGATGATCTATTGATCACAGCCCGTTCTGAACGTGACTGCGAGCGAGCGTCACTGACGGTTCTGTATTTCCTAGCCGAGATGGGGCACAAGGTGTCCCCTTCGAAGCTTCAATTCTGTGTCCAGCAAGTGGTTTACTTAGGACACTTGCTGTCCAAGAGGGGTAGGCAGTTGACACCCGATCGCATCCAGTTGATAGCGAGTCTTCCTCAGCCCAGGACCCAGAAGGAGGTACGTGCCTTTATTGGCCTTACTTCTTACTGCAGACAATGGATTCCTCAGTATGCGTTTCTAGCCAAGCCACTGATACAGTTAACGACACAGGAGACAGCCGCACCGACTGTCCTCCCTTGGACATCTGAACATACACTTAGTTTCAACGAGTTAAAGAAAGCTTTATGTCAAGCTCCAGTTCTAGCTACACCGAACTACAGTAAGCCTTTTACACTTTTCGTCACTGAACGCGAAGGTACAGCATTATCTGTTCTCACACAAGATCAAGCAGGACAATACAAGCCGTGTGCTTATTTTTCTAGCACATTAGATCCAGTCGCCCAGGCTTTGCCCGCGTGCCTCAAGTCAGTTGCAGCCACAGCACTAGCTATCAGACAAAGTGATTCCATAGTTTTAGGACACTCCCTGACAGTACAAGTTCCCCACTCCGTGGAAGTTCTTTTAAATAGAACACAAACACAGCACTTGACAATTGCACGTTTAACGGGTTATGAATTGACACTGTTCCAGCCACACATAGAAATCAGACGCTGCAACGTCCTGAACCCTGCTACACTGTTGCCATCAGCTAGTTCAAATTCTGCCGCACACAATTGTGTGGAAGTAGTCAACATTACGACAAAGCCAAGACAAGACCTGACAGACATTCCGTTACTAGATCCCGACCTGACACTTTATGTGGATGGGTCATGTATGAGAACTAGTACAGGAGATTTAGTTGCCGCGTATGCAGTGACTACACACCGCATTGACACTCTGTCCGCTCAAGCAGCAGAGCTAGTTGCTCTGACACAAGCTTGTATACACGCCAAGGAAAAAAAAGTTAATATTTACACAGATTCACGCTACGCATTTGGAGTCGTTCACGACTTTGGAGTGCTCTGGCAGGAGAGAGGTTTCATGACTTCTCATGGAACCAAAATTCAGCATGGTTTCCTTATCCAAGCTCTGTTAGATGCAATACATTTACCGACATCCATTGCTATTATGAAATGCAAAGCACATACGAAAGTTACTGACATTATTTCCCAAGGTAATGATCTAGCAGATCGCACAGCCAAGCTTACAGCACAGACTCCAGACATTCAAGTTAATCCGACACAGACACAAACTCCAGATCTGACTACATGTATGACAGTTAAGGACCCCACCCAGGATGTCATAGATATCCAGTTACATGCTACTCCCGATGAAATCAAGAAATGGTCTGAACAAGGAGGGGTCCAGACAGATCAAGGATGGGTGACGAAGGGAAGAACCACATGGTTTCTCCCCGACTCTATGGTTCAAGTTATCATTAATACCGCACATAGTCCAGCACATTTAGGAGAAAAAGCAATGTTAGACAGTATCCAGAACATTTGGTTCAACAAGCATTAAACGAGCTGCAGCCAAGCAGAAAGTCCGTACCTGTATGATATGTTGTCAGTTTAATCCAGGTAAAAGTGTCCCGGTGGAACAAGGGGGATTCCAGCCTCCTGACCACCCTTTTGAGGTCCTCCAGATGGATTATATTCAGATGGAGCGATGTCGAGGTTTCAAGTATGTTCTTGTAGTTGTATGCGCTTTGTCCAGATGGACAGAAGCATATCCAGTCCCAGATTACACAGCCGCGACCACTGCCAAGCAGTTGGTTCGTGAGTTTTTCCCTCGATATGGACTCCCTAGAGTCGTATATTCTGATAACGGTCAGCCATTCTCATCTGAACTCATGAAGCATGTTTCCCTGTTGTTAGGGTACCAGTGGAAGTTTCATTGTGTACGCCATCCTGAAGCAGCTGGTCTGGTCGAGAGACATAATCAGACTCTGAAAATCCGAATTGCCAAATATGTAAAGAGAAAGGTGTGGACTGGCTAGTAGCTCTGCCAGTTGCTTTGTTTTATATGCGCATGGTCGCACATTCCAGATCAGGTCTGTCCCCGTATGAGGTCGTTTTCGGCCGCCCCCCTAACATGTGGGGTACTCCTAGACCCCGAAGTATTACTGATGTTTCATGTAATATGCTGACAGATTACCTAGCTTCCTTGATGTCTGCCCTCAACTCATGTCGTTCACAGGTTGCCGCCGCATTTCCAGACAATACCGAGGTGGCCCCGCATGAAATCGTTCCAGGTTCAATGGTCCTCGTACGTAACTTCGACAGATCAAGTCCGCTGGAGCCACGTTGGAAGGAGCCCCGTCAGGTCCTCCTCACCACCCGTACAGCCGTGAAATTGGAAGGACGCCGCGGCTGGGTACACCTTTCGCACGTCAAGAAATTCTACGGATTAAAGCCGGTCTCCAAGAACATTTCCCAGGATTTAAAAACTTGTCAAAACATTGTTCCTAAGGACTGTCCCGCAAATGACATTGGCACAACCCCTCCCCTGTTAGAGAAAACTCCGCAGCAGGAGTATAAGCAAAAGCTACGGTCTAGTAAAATAAGTCAGCCAGTTTGATTGTCTAAGTCCTCCCCTAGGTGAAACGGTTAGACTGTTTCTGACATGTATAAAATAGACCCCCATAGTGAGAGAGTCAGTCAAAACTCAATCCGATGTATCGTTTTTCTAAGTTTCATATTATTTCTCAGCCTTTTGACTTCCTGCACTAGTTACGCATTTTATCTGTGTTTTCCAGTTCCTCATGTAAATAAGCATTCTAATGTTACAGAAGAGCACACGTTTAGTGATCTGCCTCCTCATGAATATTCATACCGCCTCGCTATGCGTAACAATACTTTTATCCGCATGTTGCATTATTCACACCAGACCAGCAATGCCACTAATTGTTGGGTGTGTGGTCGACTCCCCCCTTTCCAGACGTCAAAGGGAGTTCTGCCACTCTTTCCTTATCCTTTTTCACATAATGGTTCGTGTGGAGCATGGTCCACGTTAACGTCATCCTCAACAGATATGTCTTTTCTTAACAGCACATGTTTCCCAGACAAGCATGGTCCCCCCCACAGAACAGGTTTAGATCTAGAAAATGAAGTGTACAATTTAGGTAACTATTCGTCGAATTTTATGGTCCTGAATGTTCAGTCTGATACTACTCCAGACTCACCTGCTATTTCAGTGTTACCAGTCAAAGGCGAATTATGTGTTCGTAATTATGGTTCTGTACATGTAGGACATAGTGATTGTACTACTATTGTCAAGTATAGTGACAGTGGGAAATCTATTTTTAAAGCTTCACGTCATTCTTATTTTGTTTGTGGTCAAACTGCATATGTTCGTCTGCCCCTCGATTGGGAGGGAACCTGTTACATTGCCTTCCTACTGCCACCTGTTTTTCTAGCCCCACCTGACTACCATAGGAATTCCTACCTAGTACATACTAGACACAAGAGAAATCTCCCGATTGTCGACTATACTGAAACTACTGCAGAGCAATTCATTGATATTGATAAAGGTGTTTTCCCTTATTTAGGTACAGTTGTAAATAGTAAGCTAATCCGTAGGTTAACAAGAACCCTTGAAGCTGTAGTAGATGAGACTGCCTCCGCTCTAGGTAACTTAACCGAAGAGCAATCCTTTATGAGAATTGTTGTGCTCCAGAATCGTCTCGTCCTTGACGTCATACTGGCCGATAGGGGCGGGGCCTGTAGACTCATCAGATCCAGTTGCTGCATTTTCATTCCAAATAACGCGCCGTCTGTTTATTCAGCTATAACCAGACTTCATAAAATTGCCCATCTGTTACACCAAGATCCAGGCACCTGGACATGGTCCGGTTGGTTCTGGAATATAATTTCCGCCTGGGGATGGAAAGTCCTGTCCTTTCTAGGTATCGCAGTAGCGATCATATTCAGCTGCTGCCTCTGTATACAATGTGGCCCTGCGATTTGCGGCATGTGTGCTACCTCTTGTATTCCTAGTCCCAAGCCCCGTTCTAAATCTCGTTCCAAGACAATTCGAGATGAACAAATGGTACTGTATGAAATGATAGATGGCATCATGAATATTGATGTTTCCTGATGGAAACGTAGTGACAAGGAGGGAATGTGGAAAAGTAAATTTTGTCATGTTCTATGTCCCTACGTGTCATCCATCATATGTTATGTGTGCATGATTAAATATGCATATGTATTCCCCATGTCCGATTCAAGACGCAATTATAGTTGTGTCCACCTCTGGTATGTCATTTCCCAGTTCTCGTGAGTAATATGAGTGTCAGGCCTATGTAAAGTTATGTTGCCACGTTTCTCAGTGTGCACGTTAATTCATTGAAAGTCCCCGTTTCTAGGCCTCAACAGGGCCCGGACACCAGATTCAGCTCCTGTCTCCTGAAGCCTCGCTGAGGAGCGATACAGCCCCCACCTGTATCCTCGACCTTTCACTTACTTCCTGCCTCGCAGTGCCCGGTGCAGCTTGGCTCTGCCTCTGAGTCTGCCAAGCCTATGTTATGATTCCAGCTATCAGTTTAGTCCTCCTTCTCTGCATTCCCAAGCTACTGAACTGCATCAATAGTTTCCGTCATTGTCTAGCCTATTCGGCCCCATGTTAAGAGAAATACTGTATTTAATGGTCATTTAATATTCTTCATCACGCACTACATGTAGAATAAATGCATGCTCTAGCCTTAGAGTCTGTTAGCTTTTCCCCTCAGGACTTCTAGTTTATATCAACATGTTCCCTAAACATTAGATACCAGATAGGGTTTAGGTACATGTCGCTCCGACCCTCCAGACTTTAGTCTCTGCTCCTAGCACAGAGTTCATAGCCCCCAGCTTCTCCTAGTAACACGTCATTGCCAGTTTGCGCGCACCATCAGGTTAGAGGTCCCGGCTCCTTAGGTAGCCCCCTCCAATGTTTCCGCCCATTCATGACATATTCTGTTACATTTGCATCACATGTCTATGTGCACACCCAGTTACACCCTCTTTAGCCCTTATCTTTCGCGACTGTTTCGCGTCATGCCTCTTGCTCCACCCACTGCTACGCCCATTGCAATGTAATGCTATGTGTTGGCGTTATGTATATATGCTCATGTATTGTTATTAAAAAGTGTTCCCAGTTCCGATCCTGTTGGTGAGCCATTCTAGACCCTGACCGCGGCAGCGCTGCCAGGCTTGCCATCCTATTCCGTGCAGGTTGTCCTGTTCCTGTCCTTATGCTGTAATAAACCTGCAAAACTCCTACTACCTCGAATTTTGACTCTTATTTATTGAGCTATCTGTTATTTCATTCATTCATTCAAAAATAGATCCGGTATTATTTATTTATATACCACACCTGGACCGGAAACAAGCTTCCGAAGATCGGTTTCTGGCATTCCAGACGTCTTCAGCCCAGCTTGCTTGAATCCAGTGGCAAAGTGAGCAAGGGACTCACGTCTGAGCATACCCTGCCACACTTATGGCGGCCAAAACGGTACAAAAGGGGATGGTGATGGACGGAGCATCTGAACCAATCAAACACTCACACCCAGTCAAAAGATCTGGGTTTGATCCATCACCGTTCTTTAGCCCACTCTGCCACCCCAGTTCAGAAATGGCAAATATGCAAATCAGTCTGACCCTGTGCCTCATGGGAACAGTCCAGCCCGAACTGCCAAGCCATGCCTACCCTGGACCGGAAACAAGCTTCCGAAGACCGGTTTCTGGCATTCCAGCCGTCTTCAGCCCAAGTTGCTTGAATCCAGTGGCAAAGTGAGCAAGGGACTCACGTCTGAGCATACCCTGCCACACTTATGGCGGCCAAAGCGGTACAAAATGGGATGGTGATGGACGGAGCATCTGAACCAATCAAACACTCAAACCCAGTCAAAAGATCTGGGTTTGATCCATCACCGTTCTTTAGCCCACTCTGCCACCCCAGTTCAGACATGGCTATATGCAAATCAGTCTGACCCTGTGCCTCATGGGAACAGTCAGCCCGAACTGCCAAGCCATGCCTTCCCTGGACCGGAAACAAGCTTCCGAGGACCGGTTTCTGGCATTCCAGCCATCTTCAGCCCAGCTTGCTTGAATCCAGTGGCAAAGTGAGCAAGGCACTCACGTCTGAGCATACCCTGCCACACTTATGGCGGCCCAAGCGGTACAAAAGGGGATGGTGATGGACGGAGCATCTAAACCAATCAAACACTCACACCCAGACAAAAGATCTGGGTTTGATCCATCACCGTTCTTAAGTCCACTCTGCCACCCCAGTTCAGACATGGCTATATGCAAATCAGTCTGACCCTGTGCCTCATGGGAACAGTCCAGCCCGAACTGCCAAGCCATGCCTTCCCTGGACTAGAAACAAGCTTCCGAGGACCGGTTTCTGGCATTCCAGCCGTCTTCAGCCCAGCTTGCTTGAATCCAGGGGCAAAGTGAGCAAGGGACTCACGTCTGAACATACCCTGCCACACTAATGGCTGCCAAAACGGTACAAAAGGGGATGGTGATGGACGGAGCATCTGAACCAATCAAACACTCACACCCAGTCAAAAGATCTGGGTTTGATCCATCACCGTTCTTTAGCCCACTCTGCCACCCCAGTTCAGACATGGCTATATGCAAATCAGTCTGACCCTGTGCCTCATGGGAACAGTCCAGCCCGAACTGCCAAGCCATGCCTTCCCTGGACCCGAAACAAGCTTCCGAGGACCTGTTTCTGGCATTCCAGCCGTCTTCAGCCCAGCTTGCTTGAATCCAGTGGCAAAGTGAGCAAGGGACTCACGTCTGAGCATACCCAGCCACACTTATGGCGGCCAAAGCGGTACAAAAGGGGATGGTGATGGACGGAGCATCTGAACCAATCAAACACTCAAACCCAGTCAAAAGATCTGGGGTTGATCCATCACCGTTCTTTAGCCCACTCTGCCACCCCAGTTCAGACATGGCTATATGCAAATCAGTCTGACCCTGTGCCTCATGGGAACAGTCCAGCCCGAACTGCCAAGCCATGCCTTCCCTGGACTGGAAACAAGCTTCCGAGGACCGGTTTCTGGCATTCCAGCCGTCTTCAGCCCAGCTTGCTTGAATCCAGTGGCAAAGTGAGCAAGGGACTCACATCTGAGCATACCCTGCCACACTCATGGCGGCCAAAGCGGTACAAAAGGGGATGGTGATGGACGGAGCATCTGAACCAATCAAACACTCACACCCAGTCAAACGATCTGGGTTTGATCCATCACCGTTCTTTAGCCCACTCTGCTACCCCAGTTCAGACATGGCTATATGCAAATTAGTCTGACCCTCTGCCTCATGGGAACAGTCCAGCCCGAACTGACAAGCAATGCCTTCCCTGGACCAGAACCAAGCTTCCGAGGACCGGTTTCTGGCATTCCAGCCGTCTTCAGCCCAGCTTGCTTGAATCCAGTGGCAAAGTGAGCAAGGGACTCACGTCTGAGCATACCCTGCCACACTTATGGCGGCCAAAGTGGTACAAAAGGGGATGGTGATGGACGGAGCATCTGAACCAATCAAACACTCACACCCAGTCAAAAGATCTGGGTTTGATCCATCACCATTCTTTAGCCCACTTTGCCACCACAGTTCAGACATGGCTATATGCAAATCAGTCTGACCCTGTGCCTCATGGGAACAGTCCAGACCGAACTGCCAAGCCATGCCTTCCCTGGACCGGAAACAAGCTTCCGAGGACCGGTTTGTGGCATTCCAGCCGTCTTCAGCCCAGCTTGCTTGAATCCAGTGGCAAAGTGAGCAAGGGACTCACGTCTGAGCATACCCTGCCACACTTATGGCGGCCAAAGTGGTACAAAAGGGGATGGTGATGGACGGAGCATCTGAACCAATCAAACACTCACACCCAGACAAAAGATCTGGGTTTGATCCATCACCGTTCTTTAGCCCACTCTGCCACCCCAGTTCAGACATGGCTATATGCAAATCAGTCTGACCCTTTGCCTCATGGGAACAGTCCAGCCGAACTGCCAAGCCATGCCTTCCCTGGACCAGAAACAATCTTCCGAGGACCGGTTTGTGGCATTCCAGCCGTCTTCAGCCCAGCTTGCTTGAATCCAGTGGCAAAGTGAGCAAGGGACTCACGTCTGAGCATACCCTGCCACACTTATGGCGGCCGAAGCGGTACAAAAGGGGATGGTGATGGATGGAGCATCTGAACCAATCAAACACTCACACCCAGTCAAAAGATCTGGGTTTGATCCATCACCGTTCTTTAGCCCACTCTGCCACCCCAGTTCAGACATGGCTATATGCAAATAATAATAATAATAATAATAATATCCACATTTGTAAAGTGCACAATCCCCCGTTAGGGTCTCTAGGCGCTGGGGGCCGTCGGGAAGATTAAGCAAGCTATTGCCCAGAGTCACATGATGCTGGGCTAATCTGCCGCCGGTGCCGGGGATCGAACCGTGATCCCCAGATTCCGGAGTCAGTCGCCCTGGCCGCGGCGCCACACCCCTTCCCTAAATCAGTCTGACCCTGTGCCTCATGGGAACAGTCCAGCCCGAACTGCCAAGCCATGCCTTCCCTGGACCAGAAACAAGCTTCCGAGGACCGGTTTCTGGCATTCCAGCCGTCTTCAGCCCAGCTTGCTTGAATCCAGTGGCAAAGTGAGCAAGGGACTCACGTCTGAGCATACCCTGCCACACTTATGGCAGCCAAAGTGGTACAAAAGGGGATGGTGATGGACGGAGCATCTGAACCAATCAAACACTCACACCCAGACAAAAGATTTGGGTTTGATCCATCACCGTTCTTTAGCCCACTCTGCCACCCCAGTTCAGACATGGCTATATGCAAATCAGTCTGACCCTGTGCCTCATGGGAACAGTCCAGCCCGAACTGCCAAGCCATGCCTTCCCTGGACCAGAAACAAGCTTCCGAGGACCGGTTTCTGGCATTCCAGCCGTCTTCAGCCCACCTTGCTTGAATCCAGTGGCAAAGTGAGCAAGGGACTCATGTCTGAGCATACCCTGCCACACTTATGGCGGCTAAAGCGGTACAAAAGGGGAGGGTGATGGACGGAGCATCTGAACCAATCAAACACTCACACCCAGTCAAAAGATCTGGGTTTGATCCATCACAGTTCTTTAGCCCACTCTGCCACCCCAGTTCAGACATGGCTATATGCAAATCAGTCTGACCCTGTGCCTCATGGGAACAGTCCAGCCCGAACTGCCAAGCCATGCCTTCCCTGGACCTGAAACAAGCTTCCAAGGACCTGTTTCTGGCATTCCAGCCGTCTTCAGCCCAGCTTGCTTGAATCCAGTGGCAAAGTGAGCAAGGGACTCACGTCTGAGCATACCCAGCCACACTTATGGCGGCCAAAGCGGTACAAAAGGGGATGGTGATGGACGGAGCATCTGAACCAATCAAACACTCAAACCCAGTCAAAAGATCTGGGGTTGATCCATCACCGTTCTTTAGCCCACTCTGCCACCCCAGTTCAGACATGGCTATATGCAAATCAGTCTGACCCTGTGCCTCATGGGAACAGTCCAGCCCGAACTGCCAAGCCATGCCTTCCCTGGACCGGAAACAAGCTTCCAAGGACCAGTTTCTGGCATTCCAGCCGTCTTCAGCCCAGCTTGCTTGAATCCAGTGGCAAAGTGAGCAAGGGACTCACATCTGAGCATACCCTGCCACACTCATGGCGGCCAAAGCGGTACAAAAGGGGATTGTGATGGATGGAGCATCTGAACCAATCAAACACTCACACCCAGTCAAACGATCTGGGTTTGATCCATCACCGTTCTTTAGCCCACTCTGCTACCCCAGTTTAGACATGGCTATATGCAAATCAGTCTGACCCTGTGCCTCATGGGAACAGTCCAGCCCGAACTGACAAGCAATGCCTTCCCTGGACCAGAAACAAGCTTCCGAGGACCGGTTTCTGGAATTCCAGCCGTCTTCAGCCCAGCTTGCTTGAATCCAGTGGCAAAGTGAGCAAGGGACTCACGTCTGAGCATACCCTGCCACACTTATGGCGGCCAAAGTGGTACAAAAGGGGATGGTGATGGACGGAGCATCTGAACCAATCAAACACTCACACCCAGTCAAAAGATCTGGGTTTGATCCATCACCGTTCTTTAGCCCACTCTGCAACCCCACTTCAGACATGGCTATATGCAAATCAGTCTGACCCTGTGCCTCATGGGAACAGTCCAGCCCGAACTGCCAAGCCATGCCTTCCCTGGACTGGAAACAAGCTTCCGAGGACCGGTTTCTGGCATTCCAGCCGTCTTCAGCCCAGCTTGCTTGAATCCAGTGGCAAAGTGAGCAAGGGACTCACATCTGAGCATACCCTGCCACACTCATGGCGGCCAAAGCGGTACAAAAGGGGATGGTGATGGACGGAGCATCTGAACCAATCAAACACTCACACCCAGTCAAACGATCTGGGTTTGATCCATCACCGTTCTTTAGCCCACTCTGCTACCCCAGTTCAGACATGGCTATATGCAAATCAGTCTGACCCTCTGCCTCATGGGAACAGTCCAGCCCGAACTGACAAGCAATGCCTTCCCTGGACCAGAAACAAGCTTCCGAGGACCGGTTTCTGGCATTCCAGCCGTCTTCAGCCCAGCTTGCTTGAATCCAGTGGCAAAGTGAGCAAGGGACTCACGTCTGAGCATACCCTGCCACACTTATGGCGGCCAAAGTGGTACAAAAGGGGATGGTGATGGACGGAGCATCTGAACCAATCAAACACTCACACCCAGTCAAAAGATCTGGGTTTGATCCATCACCATTCTTTAGCCCACTTTGCCACCACAGTTCAGACATGGCTATATGCAAATCAGTCTGACCCTGTGCCTCATGGGAACAGTCCAGCCCAAACTGCCAAGCCATGCCTTCCCTGGACCGGAAACAAGCTTCCGAGGACCGGTTTGTGGCATTCCAGCCGTCTTCAGCCCAGCTTGCTTGAATCCAGTGGCAAAGTGAGCAAGGGACTCACGTCTGAGCATACCCTGCCACACTTATGGCGGCCAAAGTGGTACAAAAGGGGATGGTGATGGACGGAGCATCTGAACCAATCAAACACTCACACCCAGACAAAACATCTGGGTTTGATCTATCACCGTTCTTTAGCCCACTCTGCCACCCCAGTTCAGACATGGCTATATGCAAATCAGTCTGACCCTTTGCCTCATGGGAACAGTCCAGCCCGAACTGCCAAGCCATGCTTTCCCTGGACCAGAAACAATCTTCCGAGGACCGGTTTGTGGCATTCCAGCCGTCTTCAGCCCAGCTTGCTTGAATCCAGTGGCAAAGTGAGCAAGGGACTCACGTCTGAGCATACCCTGCCACACTTATGGCGGCCGAAGCGGTACAAAAGGGGATGGTGATGGATGGAGCATCTGAACCAATCAAACACTCACACCCAGTCAAAAGATCTGGGTTTGATCCATCACCGTTCTTTAGCCCACTCTGCCACCCCAGTTCAGACATGGCTATATGCAAATAATAATAATAATAATAATAATATCCACATTTGTAAAGCGCACAATCCCCCGTTAGGGTCTCTAGGCGCTGGGGGCCGTCGGGAAGATTAAGCAAGCTATTGCCCAGAGTCACATGATGCTGGGCTAATCTGCCGCCGGTGCCGGGGATCGAACCGTGATCCCCAGATTCCGGAGTCAGTCGCCCTGGCCGCGGCGCCACACCCCTTCCCTAAATCAGTCTGACCCTGTGCCTCATGGGAACAGTCCAGCCCGAACTGCCAAGCCATGCCTTCCCTGGACCAGAAACAAGCTTCCGAGGACCGGTTTCTGGCATTCCAGCCGTCTTCAGCCCAGCTTGCTTGAATCCAGTGGCAAAGTGAGCAAGGGACTCACGTCTGAGCATACCCTGCCACACTTATGGCAGCCAAAGTGGTACAAAAGGGGATGGTGATGGACGGAGCATCTGAACCAATCAAACACTCACACCCAGACAAAAGATTTGGGTTTGATCCATCACCGTTCTTTAGCCCACTCTGCCACCCCAGTTCAGACATGGCTATATGCAAATCAGTCTGACCCTGTGCCTCATGGGAACAGTCCAGCCCGAACTGCCAAGCCATGCCTTCCCTGGACCAGAAACAAGCTTCCGAGGACCGGTTTCTGGCATTCCAGCCGTCTTCAGCCCACCTTGCTTGAATCCAGTGGCAAAGTGAGCAAGGGACTCATGTCTGAGAATACCCTGCCACACTTATGGCGGCTAAAGCGGTACAAAAGGGGAGGGTGATGTGTGGAAAAGTAAATTTTGCCATGTTCTGTGTCCCTACGTGTCATCCATCATATGTTATGTGTGCATGATTAAATATGCATATGTACTCCCCATGTCCGATTCAAGACGCAATTATAGTTGTGTCCACCTCTGGTATGCCAGTTTCCAGTCCTCGTGAATACTACGAATATCAGGCCTATGTAAAGCTACGTTGCCACGTTTCTCAGTGTGCACGTTATTTCATTATAAAGTCCCCGTTTCTAGGCCTCAAAAGGGCCTGGACACCAGATTCAGCTCCTGTCTACTGAGCCTCGTTGAGGAGCGATCCAGCCCCCACCTGTATCCTCGACCCTTCACTTACTTCCTGCCTCGCAGTGCCCGGTGCAGCTTGGCTCTGCCTCTGAGTCTGCCAAGACTATGTTATGATTCCAGTTATCAGTTTAGTCCTCCTTCTCTGCATTCCTAAGCTACTGAACTACATCAATAGTTTCCGTCATTGTCTAGCCTATGCGGCTCCATGTTAAGAGAAATACTGTATTTAATGGTCATTTAATATTCTTCATCACGCACTACATGTAGAATAAATGCATGCTTCAGTCTTAGAGTCAGTTAGCTTTTCCCCTCTTGACTTCTAGTTTATATCAACATGTTCCCTAAACATCAGATACTAGATAGGGTTTAGGTACATGTCGCTCCGACCCTCCAGACTTTAGTCTCTGCTCCTAGCACAGAGTTCATAGCCCCCAGCTTCTCCTCGTAACACGTCATTGCCAGTTTGCGCGCACCACCAGGTTAGAGGTCCCGGCTCCTTAGGTAGCCCCCTCCTATGTTTCCGCCCATTCATGACATATTCTGTTACGTTTGCATCACATGTCTGAGTTACACCTTCTTTTTACTCTTATCTTTCGCGACTGCTACGCGTCACGCCTTCTGCTCCACCCACTGCTACGCCTACTGCAATGTAATGCTATGTGTTTGCGCTATGTATATATGCTCATGTATTGTTATTAAAAGTCAGCGCGCTCATCCCAGCCCCAGCAGCTGCTGGGCCCTGTCATCCTATTCCTATGCAGGTTGTCCTGTTCCTGTCCTTATGCTGTATTAAACCTGCAAAACTCCTACTACCTCGAATCTTGACTCTTATTTATTGAGCTATCTGTTATGATATATGTCTAGTCAAAAATAGGGTATTATTTATTTATTTACCACATAATGGCGCCCGAATAGGGACTTGCCCTTTCCCCACGCGTCGGTGAAGCCACGCCGACCCCCTGACCCTCTGCAGTCGTGACGGAACTCTTCTGCGCAGTGGCGGATATTTCTGCTCAAGTATCCCTCAGGCCCACGGAGGAGACGGAGGAGGCGGTCCAGCATCCAGACGAGACGGTGGAGGAACGCGGCGAGTCCCGACCAGAGCCCAAGCCAAGAGTCCAAGGTCCGAGGTATCCGGAGGTCCACCCGTAGCTGAAGTCCGAAGTTCGTCGTCGTAGCAGTCCAGTCCAGTCCGAGGCCTTCCGTTCTTGCTGCCCGGTGAGTACCGTTACTGGGGTGGTATCTAGACAGGGTCAATTTAATTGACTCTGGTCTGTGGGTTGGTGGTACACAGTCCCACAAACGAAGTGTCCACTTCGGTGGATGCGGGTCCTGACGTGTCTCTTTAAGAGACCGGTAAGTTTCGTACTGTTTCAGCAGTGCATCTAGTTTCTGTTCTAGTCAGTTCTGTTCTCGAGAAATTTCAAGTATTTCTAGGTAGTATTCTGTTCGAACTGTTGTTTTAAATGTTTTTCATGTATTCTAATGTCGTGGTATGAATGGGAAATAAGTATCGTGTTTATTGTGTATTGTATTGTGTCTAGATTACAGTTCAGTCATGCCTATATTTTCCAAGTTACGTCAGTTAAAGACTAGAAAGGGTCTGCTGGAAGCAGCAGTTCCCGTCCCGCCCAGGGACAGTCCAGGTCACTTTATGTATCAGAAACATGGCATAAGTGCCATATTGTATCTAGATTTATGGGTAGAGTATACCAAACAGTTAGAAGAAAAGTATAGATGGCCCGTATCGGGTACATGGGATGCCGAATGCATCATGCGAGTAGAAGAAGCATTATGGAAAAAGAAAGCCAGACAGTCACAGAAAGATGCCATCGAGTTATGGCGCAAAGAAGCTCATAAAAGAACCGAAAAAGAAATCAGAAAATCAGAACTAAGTAGAGAATCCCAAGAACGAGCCCAAGAAAGAGAATTAATCGAGATAGGTGAACGAGTTAGAACTGAGCAATCAGACAGACAGAGGAATGCCCTCATTAAGGGTATGTATCCTCTTCTTGCTGAGGGCTTGCCAAAAGCGACCCCAGAGGCATCCAGTAATTTCCCGCCACCGTTAGTTCCGACCAAGCTACGTCACAAACCGACCGCAGCTGATATTTTTATTTCGTCCTATCTGGACGACACAGTCCCCGAATATGCAAATCCTGTTCGCGCTCCGCCAGTCCCTGTAAATCAGGTAATTCCTGCTCCTCCAGACACCGGGGTGCCCTTAACAGCCCCCCCGGGTCAGCCCGCCATACAAGTCCAGCCCACGTTACAATTACCGACCCTGCCAGGACGAAAAGCATCAGTTGATGATTCTAGTTTAGGGGCCGCAGGAGGAGGTCTTCCTCAAACTCCGCCGCCATACAAGCGTTTATCAGCACTCGAATTACATGCTCAAGCATCACAGCGTACTCCTAAAAGTAATAAGTCTGTTGCAGAGATCAGGCAAACCCTTGGCGAATGTGTCTATGACCCAGTTCCAGGCGAGTTTAATATGGTTTTATATTCCGTACGCGTAAGGAGAGTGACCGAGTATCTAGTCACCCTGCCGAATATGAAAGAAGATCTAGACAGGATATATCGTTTCATCCGTACAGGGGACGACCCACAAAGTATTAGTGATGCCATGTCTCAAAGGAAAGCCGAGATTCAGCGCATGATATTAAAGTTCTTAATTAACTGTCTAATAAGAGAACAAGATTACCCGTCTAAAGACCCGGAAGAAATGAAAACTCTAACAAAGTGGAGTGATAATATAGCCGAAGGAAAGCACAATACCATTGGTGCCATGGAAAGTATGTACAAGAAAATCCGTAGACAGATAATAAAGATACACGAACAGCGTAAAGCAGCACAAGTAAGCGAGAAAGAAAGTACCTCTGATCCTGAAGAGGAAGACGATGAGAATACTGCCAGAATAGCGTATGTAGGAAAATCTAGATTTCCAGATCGCCATTTACGTCTAGAACACAAGCCAATTTTCCATCATCCAGCACCAGAACAAGGTTCCCTAGAACAAGTATTTCAAGCTACCGATCACATTCTGAAATCACGAATCGGTTATAGTGAGTTAAGTACTATGCATGAACAAGAAATAGTTCGGTCAGCAGTCAGATGGATTACTGATTCTACCACTTTTCCAGACGAAATAGTGGCACAAATGTTTCTGAAAATGCCCCCAGCCGAGCAGCGACTGGTGGGTATGTATATGATCCAGCACCTCATTACTTTGTATGAGGGTCAGCACTCTGATCCAGGTCCGTTACATGATGTCCTGAACGAGTTACTCCAGTATAGATGGAGAGGTCTAGGTACCGATTTAATTAGTGTCATTCTAGAACAGCGCCACAAATATAGAACATTCTTGAACCCGCATTTTGTTCATGTCCCACCCCCAGAAAGTAAATCATTCTACATAGACAGACAGAATCCGTTACGAGAAGTCCACCCAGTCAGAGGAGCGGGTGGCGAAATGCAGCGAGTGTTTGTATACACTCCGATCACAAAGATGGAACTCCTCGAAATGAAGAAATTAATTCCCTGTCATGACAAAGATCCAGCAGGGTTCCATAGAGAATTAAAAGACATGCTCCGTATGGGAGAATACACTTACCCAGATATCATTAAAATGTTAAAGGTCCTGTTGCCCGCAGGGGTGTATGAAAAGCTAAAGGAAAAAGAATGGGAGGTGGGAGAGAAAAAGATAGATTGGGCAGTCCTAGAAGCAGAAGATAAGATACGTGTACCAGGTACTGGTCTTGGAGAGAAATGTAAAGAATTACCAGAATTATTAATTCAAGTTTTACCCAGATTATTAACAACGAGAAAAGAAGACTGGGATGCAATCTCAGCCTGTAAACAGAAACAAGATGAAGATATTAGTTATTTTTATTCTAGGTTTGAAAAGTGCTTTAGTATCAACAGTGGTCTCAAGACAAGTAGTGAGTCATACCCTCACCTTTTCGTTACCAAATTAGTCGAGAATTCAAGTCCACCAATTAAAAACCGAGTTCTGAAAGTCGAAAGTACCTGGCAAGCTAATACTCCGTCCCAGATGCTCCAGATGCTCCAGTACCACCAGAATAGAATCAGGGAAGAGCAAGAACACGAGAGAAAACGTATGAAAGACATGAAAATGAAAGTACTAGTTGCACAATCTGTTCCTCAAGACAGTCAGAAGAGGGGTCCAAACCAAGTCAGTCATCCTGCAGCTCCCGTTAAAGGGAACTGCAATTATTGTAAACAGCCAGGTCATTTTATAAATGAGTGTGCAGTTCTGAAACACAACATAGCTACTGGTAAGACTAAAGAAAGACCACGTCCGCCTAGACAGGAACAAGTTTCACAGATTCCTCAGCCACAGAATGCACAACAGACAGTTACAGTACCGCAGCCTATTGCTGCAACACAGCATGTTACATCGCAGATGTACCAGTATGCACAGTCTGAGTATCCAGAGTACCAGCCATATTCATGAAACAGCCTAGAGAGGGAGGTAGGCTTGCCTCTCATCGAGATACCTGTAGATCAAGAAGGTCCCTATGTTCACAGTCAAGTATTAGGGAAAGACAGAAAGTTTTTGATTGATACAGGGGCAAGTAGGACCACAATTAGTCATGCCGAAGTTCCAGGGGCTCCGCTCTCAGGCTCAAGAAATGTTTCCCTTGGATTTTCAGGAAAGCCTATCGTTAATGAGATTTCAAAGCCAGTCACTCTAGAAGTAGGTCCATTGTCCCGCACTACTGATCTGTTACTTACTAAGTCATGTCCAGAAAATCTATTAGGCATTAAAACACTGAAAGAGTTAGGTGCAGTTATATGTTGTTCCCCAGAGGGAATACGATTGTTCCTACGTGACTTTAAGGGTCACTATGTATTACGAGATTTTGATTCCAGACTGTCTAAAGTTCCGCAGCATTTATGGGCGCAAGGTCCAACTGATGTAGGTTACATGCAAATAACACCCCATCGTGTGACTCTCAAACCAGGTGTAGTGTTACCACGAATCAGGCAGTATAGATTGCCACCTGAGGCTGTAGCAGCCTTATCCAAAATTATAGACGAGCTCATGGCTCAAGGAGTAGTTGTAGAAACTGACTCCAATGTATGTAATTCTCCGATCATTCCAGTCATGAAACGTACTGATCCAAATGCACCCCCAGTATATCGATTAGTGATTGATTTACGGGAACTTAACAAATGTATTATTCCGCAGTACCCAGTTGTCCCAGATATCTCTTCCCTATTGACAGCCATTGATTCCGAAGCCACGTTCTTCACTGTCATAGACCTCAAGAACGCATTTTTTAGTGTTCCCATCCATCCAGACAGCCAGTTTCTTTTCGGATTTTGTTTAAATGGAAGGAGCTATATGTTTACACGAGCTCCTCAAGGTTTCACAGAAAGCCCCAGTATTTACAGTCAAGCACTTAAGAGACAACTAGACAATATTCACATGCCAACTGACACTGCCCTGCTCCAGTATGTCGATGATCTACTGATCACAGCCCGTTATGAACGTGACTGCGAGCGAGCATCCCTGACGGTTCTGTATTTCCTAGCCGAGATGGGGCACAAGGTGTCCCCTTCGAAGCTTCAATTCTGTGTCCAGCAAGTGGTCTACTTAGGACACTTACTGTCCAAGAGGGGTAGGCAGTTGACACCAGACCGTATCCAGTTAATAGTGAGTCTTCCTCAGCCCAGGACCCAGAAGGAGGTACGAGCTTTTATTGGCCTTACTTCTTATTGCAGACAATGGATTCCCCAGTATGCATTTCTAGCCAAGCCACTGATACAGTTAACGACACAGGAGGCAGCCGTATCGACTGTTCTCCCTTGGACATCTGAACATACACTTAGTTTCAACGAGTTAAAGAAAGCCCTATGCCAAGCTCCAGTTCTAGCTACACCGAACTACAGTAAGCCTTTTACACTTTTCGTTACTGAACGTGAAGGTACAGCATTATCTGTTCTTACACAAGATCAAGCAGGACAATACAAGCCTTGTGCTTATTTTTCTAGCACACTAGATCCAGTCGCCCAGGCTCTGCCTGCGTGCCTCAAGTCAGTTGCAGCCACAGCACTAGCTATCAGACAAAGTGATTCCATAGTTTTAGGACATACCTTGACAGTACAAGTCCCACACTCCGTGGAAGTTCTTTTAAACCGAACACAAACACAGCACTTGACAATTGCACGTTTAACAGGTTATGAATTGACACTGTTTCAGCCACACATAGAAATCAGACGCTGCAACATCCTGAATCCTGCTACACTGTTACCATCAGTTAGTTCAAATCCTGCCGCACACGACTGTGTGGAAGTAGTCAACATTACGACAAAGCCAAGACAAGACCTGACAGACATTCCGTTACCAGATCCTGACCTGACACTTTATGTGGATGGTTCATGTATGAGAACTAGTATAGGAGAACTAGTCGCCGCGTATGCAGTGACTACTGACACTGAAGTTATTGAAACACACCGTATTGATACCCTGTCCGCTCAAGCAGCAGAGCTAGTTGCTCTGACACAAGCCTGTATACACGCCAAGAACCTGAAAGTTAATGTTTACACAGATTCACGTTACGCATTTGGAGTTGTACACGACTTTGGAGTGCTCTGGCAGGAGAGAGGTTTCATGACTTCTCATGGAACCAAGATTCAGCATGGTCTCCTTATTCAAGCTCTGTTAGATGCAATACATTTACCGACATCCATTGCTATCATGAAATGCAAAGCACATACGAAAGCTACTGACATTATTTCCCAAGGTAATGATCTAGCAGATCGCACAGCCAAGCTTACAGCACAGACTCTAGACAGTCCAGTTAACATGACACACACTCCAGATCTGACTACATGTATGACAGTTAAGGACCCTACTCAAGATGTCATAGATATCCAGTTACATGCTACTCCCGATGAAACCAAGAAGTGGTCTGAACAAGGAGGGGTCCAGACAGATCAAGGATGGTTAACAAAGGGTAGGACCGCATGGTTTCTCCCCGACTCTATGGTTCAAGTCATCATTAATACCGCACATAGTCCAGCACATTTAGGAGAAAAAGCAATGTTAGACAGTATCCAGAACATTTGGTTCAACAAGCATTTACGAGCTGCAGCCAAGCAGAAAGTCCGTACCTGTATGATATGTTGTCAGTTTAATCCAGGTAAAAGTGTCCCGGTGGAACAAGGTGGTTTCCAGCCTCCTGACCACCCTTTTGAGGTCCTCCAGATGGATTATATTCAGATGGAGCGATGTCGAGGTTTCAAGTATGTCCTTGTAGTTGTATGCGCTTTGTCCAGATGGACAGAAGCATATCCAGTCCCAGATTACACAGCCGCGACCACTGCCAAGCAGTTGGTTCGTGAGTTTTTCCCTCGATATGGACTCCCTAGAGTCGTATATTCTGATAACGGTCAGCCATTCTCATCTGAGTTGATGAAGCACGTTTCCCTGTTGTTAGGGTACCAGTGGAAGTTTCATTGTGTACGCCATCCTGAAGCAGCCGGTCTGGTCGAGAGACATAATCAGACTCTGAAAATCCGAATTGCCAAAATATGTAAAGAGAAAGGTGTGGACTGGCTAGTAGCTCTGCCAGTTGCTCTATTTTATATGCGCATGGTTGCACATTCCAGATCAGGTCTGTCCCCGTATGAGGTCGTTTTCGGCCGCCCCCCTAACATGTGGGGTACTCCTAGACCCCGAAGTATTACTGATGTTTCATGTAATATGCTGACAGATTACCTAGCTTCCTTGATGTCTGCCCTCAACTCATGTCGTTCACAGGTTGCCGCCACATTTCCAGACAATACCGAGGTGGCACCGCATGAAATCGTTCCAGGTTCGATGGTGCTCGTACGTAACTTTGACAGATCAAGTCCGCTGGAGCCACGTTGGAAGGAGCCCCGTCAGGTCCTCCTCACCACCCGTACAGCTGTGAAATTGGAAGGACGCCGCGGCTGGGTGCACCTTTCGCACGTCAAGAAATTCTACGGATTAAAACCGGTCTCCAAGAACATTTCCCAGGATATCAAGACTTGTCAAAACATTGTTCCTAAGGACTGTCCCGCAAATGACATTGACACAACCCCTCCCCTGTTAGAGAAAACTCCGCAACAGGAGTATAAACAGAAATTAAGGTCTAGTAAAATAAGTCAGCCAGTTTGATTGTCTAAGTCCTCCCCTAGGTGAAACGGTTAGACTGTTTCTGACATGTATAAAATAGACCCCCATAGTGAGAGAGTTAGTCAAAACTCAATCCGATGTATCGTTTTTCTAAGTTTCATATTATTTCTCAGCCTTTTGATATCCTGCACTAGTTACGCATATTTCCTGTGTTTTCCAGTTCCTCATGTAAATAAGCCTTCTAATGTTACAGTAGAGCACACGTTTAGTGATCTGCCTCCTCACGAATATTCATACCGCCTCGCTATGCGTAACAATACATTTATCCGCATGTTACATTACTCACACCAGGCCAGCAATGCCACTAATTGTTGGGTGTGTGGTCGACTCCCCCCTTTCCAGACGTCAAAGGGAGTTCTGCCACTTTTTCCTTATCCTTTTTCACATAATGGTTCGTGTGGAGCATGGTCCACGTTAACGTCATCCTTAACAGATATGTCTTTTCTTAACAGCACATGTTTCCCAGACAAGCAAGGTTTCCCCCACAGAACAGGTTTAGATCTAGAAAATGAAGTGTATAATTTAGGTAACTATTCTTCGAATTTCATGATCCTGAATGTTCAGTCTGATACTACTCCAGACTCACCTGCTATTTCAGTATTACCAGTCAAAGGCGAATTATGTGTCCGTAATTATGGTTCTGTACACGTAGGACATAGTGATTGTACTACTATTATCCAGTATAGTGACAGTGGGAAATCTATTTTTAAAGCTTCACGTCATTCTTATTTTGTTTGTGGTCAAACTGCATATGTTCGTCTGCCCCTCGATTGGGAGGGAACCTGTTACATTGCCTTCCTACTGCCACCTGTTTTCCTAGCCCCACCTGACTACCATAGGAATTCCTTCCTAGTACATACTAGACACAAGAGAAACCTCCCGATTGTCGATTATACTGAAACTGCTGCAGAGCAATTCATTGATATCGATAAAGGTGTGTTCCCTTATTTAGGTACAGTTGTAAATAGTAAGCTAATCCGTAGGTTAACAAGAACCCTTGAAGCTGTAGTAGATGAGACTGCCTCCGCTCTAGGTAACTTAACCGAAGAGCAATCCTTTATGAGAATTGTTGTGCTCCAGAATCGTCTCGTCCTTGACGTCATACTGGCCGATAGGGGCGGGGCCTGTAGAGTCATCGGATCCAGTTGTTGCATTTTCATTCCAAATAACGCGCCGTCTGTTTATTCAGCTATAACCAGACTTCATAAAATTGCCCATCTATTACACCAGGATCCAGGCACCTGGACATGGTCCGGTTGGTTCTGGAATATAATTTCCACCTGGGGATGGAAAGTCCTGTCCTTTCTAGGTATCGCAGTAGCGATTATATTCAGCTGCTGCCTCTGTATACAATGTGGCCCTGCGATTTGCGGCATGTGTGCTACCACTTGTATTCCTAGTCCCAAGCCCCGTTCTAAATCCCGTTCCAAGACAATTCGAGATGAACAAATGGTACTGTATGAAATGATAGATGGTATCATGAATATTGATGTTTCCTGATGGAAACGTAGTGACAAGGAGGGAATGTGGAAAAGTAAATTTTGCCATGTTCTGTGTCCCTACGTGTCATCCATCATATGTTATGTGTGCATGATTAAATATGCATATGTACTCCCCATGTCCGATTCAAGACGCAATTATAGTTGTGTCCACCTCTGGTATGCCAGTTTCCAGTCCTCGTGAATACTACGAATATCAGGCCTATGTAAAGCTACGTTGCCACGTTTCTCAGTGTGCACGTTATTTCATTATAAAGTCCCCGTTTCTAGGCCTCAAAAGGGCCTGGACACCAGATTCAGCTCCTGTCTCCTGAGCCTCGTTGAGGAGCGATCCAGCCCCCACCTGTATCCTCGACCCTTCACTTACTTCCTGCCTCGCAGTGCCCGGTGCAGCTTGGCTCTGCCTCTGAGTCTGCCAAGACTATGTTATGATTCCAGTTATCAGTTTAGTCCTCCTTCTCTGCATTCCTAAGCTACTGAACTACATCAATAGTTTCCGTCATTGTCTAGCCTATGCGGCTCCATGTTAAGAGAAATACTGTATTTAATGGTCATTTAATATTCTTCATCACGCACTACATGTAGAATAAATGCATGCTTCAGTCTTAGAGTCAGTTAGCTTTTCCCCTCTTGACTTCTAGTTTATATCAACATGTTCCCTAAACATCAGATACTAGATAGGGTTTAGGTACATGTCGCTCCGACCCTCCAGACTTTAGTCTCTGCTCCTAGCACAGAGTTCATAGCCCCCAGCTTCTCCTTGTAACACGTCATTGCCAGTTTGCGCGCACCACCAGGTTAGAGGTCCCGGCTCCTTAGGTAGCCCCCTCCTATGTTTCCGCCCATTCATGACATATTCTGTTACGTTTGCATCACATGTCTGAGTTACACCTTCTTTTTACTCTTATCTTTCGCGACTGCTACGCGTCACGCCTTCTGCTCCACCCACTGCTACGCCTACTGCAATGTAATGCTATGTGTTTGCGCTATGTATATATGCTCATGTATTGTTATTAAAAGTCAGCGCGCTCATCCCAGCCCCAGCAGCTGCTGGGCCCTGTCATCCTATTCCTATGCAGGTTGTCCTGTTCCTGTCCTTATGCTGTATTAAACCTGCAAAACTCCTACTACCTCGAATCTTGACTCTTATTTATTGAGCTATCTGTTATGATATATGTCTAGTCAAAAATAGGGTATTATTTATTTATTTACCACAGATGGACGGAGCATCTGAACCAATCAAACACTCACACCCAGTCAAAAGATCTGGGTTTGATCCATCACAGTTCTTTAGCCCACTCTGCCACCCCAGTTCAGACATGGCTATATGCAAATCAGTCTGACCCTGTGCCTCATGGGAACAGTCCAGCCCGAACTGCCAAGCCATGCCTTCCCTGGACCCGAAACAAGCTTCCAAGGACCTGTTTCTGGCATTCCAGCCGTCTTCAGCCCAGCTTGCTTGAATCCAGTGGCAAAGTGAGCAAGGGACTCACGTCTGAGCATACCCAGCCACACTTATGGCGGCCAAAGCGGTACAAAAGGGGATGGTGATGGACGGAGCATCTGAACCAATCAAACACTCAAACCCAGTCAAAAGATCTGGGGTTGATCCATCACCGTTCTTTAGCCCACTCTGCCACCCCAGTTCAGACATGGCTATATGCAAATCAGTCTGACCCTGTGCCTCATGGGAACAGTCCAGCCCGAACTGCCAAGCCATGCCTTCCCTGGACCGGAAACAAGCTTCCAAGGACCAGTTTCTGGCATTCCAGCCGTCTTCAGCCCAGCTTGCTTGAATCCAGTGGCAAAGTGAGCAAGGGACTCACATCTGAGCATACCCTGCCACACTCATGGCGGCCAAAGCGGTACAAAAGGGGATTGTGATGGATGGAGCAACTGAACCAATCAAACACTCACACCCAGTCAAACGATCTGGGTTTGATCCATCACCGTTCTTTAGCC
This sequence comes from Lissotriton helveticus, assembly GCF_964261635.1. NCBI lineage: Eukaryota > Metazoa > Chordata > Amphibia > Caudata > Salamandridae > Lissotriton > Lissotriton helveticus. The sequence goes on from NC_136061.1 coordinate 1,550,358,107, forward strand.
CACTCTGCTACCCCAGTTTAGACATGGCTATATGCAAATCAGTCTGACCCTGTGCCTCATGGGAACAGTCCAGCCCGAACTGACAAGCAATGCCTTCCCTGGACCAGAAACAAGCTTCCCAGGACCGGTTTCTGGAATTCCAGCCGTCTTCAGCCCAGCTTGCTTGAATCCAGTGGCAAAGTGAGCAAGGGACTCACGTCTGAGCATACCCTGCCACACTTATGGCGGCCAAAGCGGTACAAAAGGGGATGGTGATGGACGGAGCATCTGAACCAATCAAACACTCACACCCAGTCAAAAGATCTGGGTTTGATCCATCACCGTTCTTTAGCCCACTCTGCCACCCCAGTTCAGAAATGGCAAATATGCAAATCAGTCTGACCCTGTGCCTTATGGGAACAGTCCAGCCCGAACTGCCAAGCCATGCCTTCCCTGGACCGGAAACAAGCTTCCGAAGATCGGTTTCTGGCATTCCAGCCGTCTTCAGCCCAGCTTGCTTGAATCCAGTGGCAAAGTGAGCAAGGGACTCACGTCTGAGCATACCCTGCCACACTTATGGCGGCCAAAACGGTACAAAAGGGGATGGTGATGGACGGAGCATCTGAACCAATCAAACACTCACACCCAGTCAAAAGATCTGGGTTTGATCCATCACCGTTCTTTAGCCCACTCTGCCACCCCAGTTCAGAAATGGCAAATATGCAAATCAGTCTGACCCTGTGCCTCATGGGAACAGTCCAGCCCGAACTGCCAAGCCATGCCTACCCTGGACCGGAAACAAGCTTCCGAAGACCGGTTTCTGGCATTCCATCCGTCTTTAGCCCAAGTTGCTTGAATCCAGTGGCAAAGTGAGCAAGGGACTCACGTCTGAGCATACCCTGCCACACTTATGGCGGCCAAAGCGGTACAAAATGGGATGGTGATGGACGGAGCATCTGAACCAATCAAACACTCAAACCCAGTCAAAAGATCTGGGTTTGATCCATCACCGTTCTTTAGCCCACTCTGCCACCCCAGTTCAGACATGGCTATATGCAAATCAGTCTGACCCTGTGCCTCATGGGAACAGTCAGCCCGAACTGCCAAGCCATGCCTTCCCTGGACCGGAAACAAGCTTCCGAGGACCGGTTTCTGGCATTCCAGCCATCTTCAGCCCAGCTTGCTTGAATCCAGTGGCAAAGTGAGCAAGGCACTCACGTCTGAGCATACCCTGCCACACTTATGGCGGCCCAAGCGGTACAAAAGGGGATGGTGATGGACGGAGCATCTAAACCAATCAAACACTCACACCCAGTCAAAAGATCTGGGTTTGATTTATCACCGTTCTGTAGCCCACTCTGCCACCCCAGTTCAGACATGGCTATATGCAAATCAGTCTGACCCTGTGCCTCATGGGAACAGTCCAGCCCGAACTGCCAAGCCATGCCTTCCCTGGACTAGAAACAAGCTTCCGAGGACCGGTTTCTGGCATTCCAGCCGTCTTCAGCCCAGCTTGCTTCAATCCAGGGGCAAAGTGAGCAAGGGACTCACGTCTGAGCATACCCTGCCACACTTATGGCGGCCAAAGTGGTACAAAAGGGGATGATGATGGACGGAGCATCTGAACCAATCAAACACTCACACCCAGACAAAAGATCTGGGTTTGATCCATCACCGTTCTTAAGTCCACTCTGCCACCCCAGTTCAGACATGGCTATATGCAAATCAGTCTGACCCTGTGCCTCATGGGAACAGTCCAGCCCGAACTGCCAAGCCATGCCTTCCCTGGACTAGAAACAAGCTTCCGAGGACCGGTTTCTGGCATTCCAGCCGTCTTCAGCCCAGCTTGCTTGAATCCAGGGGCAAAGAGAGCAAGGGACTCACGTCTGAACATACCCTGCCACACTAATGGCTGCCAAAACGGTACAAAAGGGGATGGTGATGGACGGAGCATCTGAACCAATCAAACACTCACACCCAGTCAAAAGATCTGGGTTTGATCCATCACCGTTCTTTAGCCCACTCTGCCACCCCAGTTCAGACATGGCTATATGCAAATCAGTCTGACCCTGTGCCTCATGGGAACAGTCCAGCCCGAACTGCCAAGCCATGCCTTCCCTGGACCCGAAACAAGCTTCCGAGGACCTGTTTCTGGCATTCCAGCCGTCTTCAGCCCAGCTTGCTTGAATCCAGTGGCAAAGTGAGCAAGGGACTCACGTCTGAGCATACCCAGCCACACTTATGGCGGCCAAAGCGGTACAAAAGGGGATGGTGATGGACGGAGCATCTGAACCAATCAAACACTCAAACCCAGTCAAAAGATCTGGGGTTGATCCATCACCGTTCTTTAGCCCACTCTGCCACCCCAGTTCAGACATGGCTATATGCAAATCAGTCTGACCCTGTGCCTCATGGGAACAGTCCAGCCCGAACTGCCAAGCCATGCCTTCCCTGGACTGGAAACAAGCTTCCGAGGACCGGTTTCTGGCATTCCAGCCGTCTTCAGCCCAGCTTGCTTGAATCCAGTGGCAAAGTGAGCAAGGGACTCACATCTGAGAATACCCTGCCACACTCATGGCGGCCAAAGCGGTACAAAAGGGGATGGTGATGGACGGAGCATCTGAACCAATCAAACACTCACACCCAGTCAAACGATCTGGGTTTGATCCATCACCGTTCTTTAGCCCACTCTGCTACCCCAGTTCAGACATTGCTATATGCAAATCAGTCTGACCCTCTGCCTCATGGGAACAGTCCAGCCCGAACTGACAAGCAATGCCTTCCCTGGACCAGAAACAAGCTTCTGAGGACCGGTTTCTGGCATTCCAGCCGTCTTCAGCCCAGCTTGCTTGAATCCAGTGGCAAAGTGAGCAAGGGACTCACGTCTGAGCATACCCTGCCACACTTATGGCGGCCAAAGTGGTACAAAAGGGGATGGTGATGGACGGAGCATCTGAACCAATCAAACACTCACACCCAGTCAAAAGATCTGGGTTTGATCCATCACCATTCTTTAGCCCACTTTGCCACCACAGTTCAGACATGGCTATATGCAAATCAGTCTGACCCTGTGCCTCATGGGAACAGTCCAGCCCGAACTGCCAAGCCATGCCTTCCCTGGACCGGAAACAAGCTTCCGAGGACCGGTTTGTGGCATTCCAGCCGTCTTCAGCCCAGCTTGCTTGAATCCAGTGGCAAAGTGAGCAAGGGACTCACGTCTGAGCATACCCTGCCACACTTATGGCGGCCAAAGTGGTACAAAAGGGGATGGTGATGGACGGAGCATCTGAACCAATCAAACACTCACACCCAGACAAAAGATCTGGGTTTGATCCATCACCGTTCTTTAGCCCACTCTGCCACCCCAGTTCAGACATGGCTATATGCAAATCAGTCTGACCCTTTGCCTCATGGGAACAGTCCAGCCCGAACTGCCAAGCCATGCCTTCCCTGGACCAGAAACAATCTTCCGAGGACCGGTTTGTGGCATTCCAGCCGTCTTCAGCCCAGCTTGCTTGAATCCAGTGGCAAAGTGAGCAAGGGACTCACGTCTGAGCATACCCTGCCACACTTATGGCGGCCGAAGCGGTACAAAAGGGGATGGTGATGGATGGAGCATCTGAACCAATCAAACACTCACACCCAGTCAAAAGATCTGGGTTTGATCCATCACCGTTCTTTAGCCCACTCTGCCACCCCAGTTCAGACATGGCTATATGCAAATAATAATAATAATAATAATAATATCCACATTTGTAAAGCGCACAATCCCCCGTTAGGGTCTCTAGGCGCTGGGGGCCGTCGGGAAGATTAAGCAAGCTATTGCCCAGAGTCACATGATGCTGGGCTAATCTGCCGCCGGTGCCGGGGATCGAACCGTGATCCCCAGATTCCGGAGTCAGTCGCCCTGGCCGCGGCGCCACACCCCTTCCCTAAATCAGTCTGACCCTGTGCCTCATGGGAACAGTCCAGCCCGAACTGCCAAGCCATGCCTTCCCTGGACCAGAAACAAGCTTCCGAGGACCGGTTTCTGGCATTCCAGCTGTCTTCAGCCCAGCTTGCTTGAATCCAGTGGCAAAGTGAGCAAGGGACTCACGTCTGAGCATACCCTGCCACACTTATGGCAGCCAAAGTGGTACAAAAGGGGATGGTGATGGACGGAGCATCTGAACCAATCAAACACTCACACCCAGAAAAAAGATTTGGGTTTGATCCATCACCGTTCTTTAGCCCACTCTGCCACCCCAGTTCAGACATGGCTATATGCAAATCAGTCTGACCCTGTGCCTCATGGGAACAGTCCAGCCCGAACTGCCAAGCCATGCCTTCCCTGGACCAGAAACAAGCTTCCGAGGACCGGTTTCTGGCATTCCAGCCGTCTTCAGCCCACCTTGCTTGAATCCAGTGGCAAAGTGAGCAAGGGACTCATGTCTGAGCATACCCTGCCACACTTATGGCGGCTAAAGCGGTACAAAAGGGGAGGGTGATGGACGGAGCATCTGAACCAATCAAACACTCACACCCAGTCAAAAGATCTGGGTTTGATCCATCACAGTTCTTTAGCCCACTTTGCCACCCCAGTTCAGACATGGCTATATGCAAATCAGTCTGACCCTGTGCCTCATGGGATCAGTCCAGCCCGAACTGCCAAGCCATGCCTTCCCTGGACCCGAAACAAGCTTCCAAGGACCTGTTTCTGGCATTCCAGCCGTCTTCAGCCCAGCTTGCTTGAATCCAGTGGCAAAGTGAGCAAGGGACTCACGTCTGAGCATACCCAGCCACACTTATGGCGGCCAAAGCGGTACAAAAGGGGATGGTGATGGACGGAGCATCTGAACCAATCAAACACTCAAACCCAGTCAAAAGATCTGGGGTTGATCCATCACCGTTCTTTAGCCCACTCTGCCACCCCAGTTCAGACATGGCTATATGCAAATCAGTCTGACCCTGTGCCTCATGGGAACAGTCCAGCCCGAACTGCCAAGCCATGCCTTCCCTGGACCGGAAACAAGCTTCCAAGGACCAGTTTCTGGCATTCCAGCCGTCTTCAGCCCAGCTTGCTTGAATCCAGTGGCAAAGTGAGCAAGGGACTCACATCTGAGCATACCCTGCCACACTCATGGCGGCCAAAGCGGTACAAAAGGGGATTGTGATGGATGGAGCATCTGAACCAATCAAACACTCACACCCAGTCAAACGATCTGGGTTTGATCCATCACCGTTCTTTAGCCCACTCTGCTACCCCAGTTTAGACATGGCTATATGCAAATCAGTCTGACCCTGTGCCTCATGGGAACAGTCCAGCCCGAACTGACAAGCAATGCCTTCCCTGGACCAGAAACAAGCTTCCGAGGACCGGTTTCTGGAATTCCAGCCGTCTTCAGCCCAGCTTGCTTGAATCCAGTGGCAAAGTGAGCAAGGGACTCACGTCTGAGCATACCCTGCCACACTTATGGCGGCCAAAGTGGTACAAAAGGGGATGGTGATGGACGGAGCATCTGAACCAATCAAACACTCACACCCAGTCAAAAGATCTGGGTTTGATCCATCACCGTTCTTTAGCCCACTCTGCAACCCCACTTCAGACATGGCTATATGCAAATCAGTCTGACCCTGTGCCTCATGGGAACAGTCCAGCCCGAACTGCCAAGCCATGCCTTCCCTGGACTGGAAACAAGCTTCCGAGGACCGGTTTCTGGCATTCCAGCCGTCTTCAGCCCAGCTTGCTTGAATCCAGTGGCAAAGTGAGCAAGGGACTCACGTCTGAGCATACCCTGCCACACTTATGGCGGCCAAAGCGGTACAAAAGGGGATGGTGATGGACGGAGCATCTGAACCAATCAAACACTCACACCCAGTCAAAAGATCTGGGTTTGATCCATCACCGTTCTTTAGCCCACTCTGCCACCCCAGTTCAGAAATGGCAAATATGCAAATCAGTCTGACCCTGTGCCTTATGGGAACAGTCCAGCCCGAACTGCCAAGCCATGCCTTCCCTGGACCGGAAACAAGCTTCCGAAGATCGGTTTCTGGCATTCCAGCCGTCTTCAGCCCAGCTTGCTTGAATCCAGTGGCAAAGTGAGCAAGGGACTCACGTCTGAGCATACCCTGCCACACTTATGGCGGCCAAAACGGTACAAAAGGGGATGGTGATGGACGGAGCATCTGAACCAATCAAACACTCACACCCAGTCAAAAGATCTGGGTTTGATCCATCACCGTTCTTTAGCCCACTCTGCCACCCCAGTTCAGAAATGGCAAATATGCAAATCAGTCTGACCCTGTGCCTCATGGGAACAGTCCAGCCCGAACTGCCAAGCCATGCCTACCCTGGACCGGAAACAAGCTTCCGAAGACCGGTTTCTGGCATTCCATCCGTCTTCAGCCCAAGTTGCTTGAATCCAGTGGCAAAGTGAGCAAGGGACTCACGTCTGAGCATACCCTGCCACACTTATGGCGGCCAAAGCGGTACAAAATGGGATGGTGATGGACGGAGCATCTGAACCAATCAAACACTCAAACCCAGTCAAAAGATCTGGGTTTGATCCATCACCGTTCTTTAGCCCACTCTGCCACCCCAGTTCAGACATGGCTATATGCAAATCAGTCTGACCCTGTGCCTCATGGGAACAGTCAGCCCGAACTGCCAAGCCATGCCTTCCCTGGACCGGAAACAAGCTTCCGAGGACCGGTTTCTGGCATTCCAGCCATCTTCAGCCCAGCTTGCTTGAATCCAGTGGCAAAGTGAGCAAGGCACTCACGTCTGAGCATACCCTGCCACACTTATGGCGGCCCAAGCGGTACAAAAGGGGATGGTGATGGACGGAGCATCTAAACCAATCAAACACTCACACCCAGTCAAAAGATCTGGGTTTGATTTATCACCGTTCTTTAGCCCACTCTGCCACCCCAGTTCAGACATGGCTATATGCAAATCAGTCTGACCCTGTGCCTCATGGGAACAGTCCAGCCCGAACTGCCAAGCCATGCCTTCCCTGGACTAGAAACAAGCTTCCGAGGACCGGTTTCTGGCATTCCAGCCGTCTTCAGCCCAGCTTGCTTCAATCCAGGGGCAAAGTGAGCAAGGGACTCACGTCTGAGCATACCCTGCCACACTTATGGCGGCCAAAGTGGTACAAAAGGGGATGATGATGGACGGAGCATCTGAACCAATCAAACACTCACACCCAGACAAAAGATCTGGGTTTGATCCATCACCGTTCTTAAGTCCACTCTGCCACCCCAGTTCAGACATGGCTATATGCAAATCAGTCTGACCCTGTGCCTCATGGGAACAGTCCAGCCCGAACTGCCAAGCCATGCCTTCCCTGGACTAGAAACAAGCTTCCGAGGACCGGTTTCTGGCATTCCAGCCGTCTTCAGCCCAGCTTGCTTGAATCCAGGGGCAAAGAGAGCAAGGGACTCACGTCTGAACATACCCTGCCACACTAATGGCTGCCAAAACGGTACAAAAGGGGATGGTGATGGACGGAGCATCTGAACCAATCAAACACTCACACCCAGTCAAAAGATCTGGGTTTGATCCATCACCGTTCTTTAGCCCACTCTGCCACCCCAGTTCAGACATGGCTATATGCAAATCAGTCTGACCCTGTGCCTCATGGGAACAGTCCAGCCCGAACTGCCAAGCCATGCCTTCCCTGGACCCGAAACAAGCTTCCGAGGACCTGTTTCTGGCATTCCAGCCGTCTTCAGCCCAGCTTGCTTGAATCCAGTGGCAAAGTGAGCAAGGGACTCACGTCTGAGCATACCCAGCCACACTTATGGCGGCCAAAGCGGTACAAAAGGGGATGGTGATGGACGGAGCATCTGAACCAATCAAACACTCAAACCCAGTCAAAAGATCTGGGGTTGATCCATCACCGTTCTTTAGCCCACTCTGCCACCCCAGTTCAGACATGGCTATATGCAAATCAGTCTGACCCTGTGCCTCATGGGAACAGTCCAGCCCGAACTGCCAAGCCATGCCTTCCCTGGACTGGAAACAAGCTTCCGAGGACCGGTTTCTGGCATTCCAGCCGTCTTCAGCCCAGCTTGCTTGAATCCAGTGGCAAAGTGAGCAAGGGACTCACATCTGAGAATACCCTGCCACACTCATGGCGGCCAAAGCGGTACAAAAGGGGATGGTGATGGACGGAGCATCTGAACCAATCAAACACTCACACCCAGTCAAACGATCTGGGTTTGATCCATCACCGTTCTTTAGCCCACTCTGCTACCCCAGTTCAGACATGGCTATATGCAAATCAGTCTGACCCTCTGCCTCATGGGAACAGTCCAGCCCGAACTGACAAGCAATGCCTTCCCTGGACCAGAAACAAGCTTCTGAGGACCGGTTTCTGGCATTCCAGCCGTCTTCAGCCCAGCTTGCTTGAATCCAGTGGCAAAGTGAGCAAGGGACTCACGTCTGAGCATACCCTGCCACACTTATGGCGGCCAAAGTGGTACAAAAGGGGATGGTGATGGACGGAGCATCTGAACCAATCAAACACTCACACCCAGTCAAAAGATCTGGGTTTGATCCATCACCATTCTTTAGCCCACTTTGCCACCACAGTTCAGACATGGCTATATGCAAATCAGTCTGACCCTGTGCCTCATGGGAACAGTCCAGCCCGAACTGCCAAGCCATGCCTTCCCTGGACCGGAAACAAGCTTCCGAGGACCGGTTTGTGGCATTCCAGCCGTCTTCAGCCCAGCTTGCTTGAATCCAGTGGCAAAGTGAGCAAGGGACTCACGTCTGAGCATACCCTGCCACACTTATGGCGGCCAAAGTGGTACAAAAGGGGATGGTGATGGACGGAGCATCTGAACCAATCAAACACTCACACCCAGACAAAAGATCTGGGTTTGATCCATCACCGTTCTTTAGCCCACTCTGCCACCCCAGTTCAGACATGGCTATATGCAAATCAGTCTGACCCTTTGCCTCATGGGAACAGTCCAGCCCGAACTGCCAAGCCATGCCTTCCCTGGACCAGAAACAATCTTCCGAGGACCGGTTTGTGGCATTCCAGCCGTCTTCAGCCCAGCTTGCTTGAATCCAGTGGCAAAGTGAGCAAGGGACTCACGTCTGAGCATACCCTGCCACACTTATGGCGGCCGAAGCGGTACAAAAGGGGATGGTGATGGATGGAGCATCTGAACCAATCAAACACTCACACCCAGTCAAAAGATCTGGGTTTGATCCATCACCGTTCTTTAGCCCACTCTGCCACCCCAGTTCAGACATGGCTATATGCAAATAATAATAATAATAATAATAATATCCACATTTGTAAAGCGCACAATCCCCCGTTAGGGTCTCTAGGCGCTGGGGGCCGTCGGGAAGATTAAGCAAGCTATTGCCCAGAGTCACATGATGCTGGGCTAATCTGCCGCCGGTGCCGGGGATCGAACCGTGATCCCCAGATTCCGGAGTCAGTCGCCCTGGCCGCGGCGCCACACCCCTTCCCTAAATCAGTCTGACCCTGTGCCTCATGGGAACAGTCCAGCCCGAACTGCCAAGCCATGCCTTCCCTGGACCAGAAACAAGCTTCCGAGGACCGGTTTCTGGCATTCCAGCTGTCTTCAGCCCAGCTTGCTTGAATCCAGTGGCAAAGTGAGCAAGGGACTCACGTCTGAGCATACCCTGCCACACTTATGGCAGCCAAAGTGGTACAAAAGGGGATGGTGATGGACGGAGCATCTGAACCAATCAAACACTCACACCCAGAAAAAAGATTTGGGTTTGATCCATCACCGTTCTTTAGCCCACTCTGCCACCCCAGTTCAGACATGGCTATATGCAAATCAGTCTGACCCTGTGCCTCATGGGAACAGTCCAGCCCGAACTGCCAAGCCATGCCTTCCCTGGACCAGAAACAAGCTTCCGAGGACCGGTTTCTGGCATTCCAGCCGTCTTCAGCCCACCTTGCTTGAATCCAGTGGCAAAGTGAGCAAGGGACTCATGTCTGAGCATACCCTGCCACACTTATGGCGGCTAAAGCGGTACAAAAGGGGAGGGTGATGGACGGAGCATCTGAACCAATCAAACACTCACACCCAGTCAAAAGATCTGGGTTTGATCCATCACAGTTCTTTAGCCCACTTTGCCACCCCAGTTCAGACATGGCTATATGCAAATCAGTCTGACCCTGTGCCTCATGGGATCAGTCCAGCCCGAACTGCCAAGCCATGCCTTCCCTGGACCCGAAACAAGCTTCCAAGGACCTGTTTCTGGCATTCCAGCCGTCTTCAGCCCAGCTTGCTTGAATCCAGTGGCAAAGTGAGCAAGGGACTCACGTCTGAGCATACCCAGCCACACTTATGGCGGCCAAAGCGGTACAAAAGGGGATGGTGATGGACGGAGCATCTGAACCAATCAAACACTCAAACCCAGTCAAAAGATCTGGGGTTGATCCATCACCGTTCTTTAGCCCACTCTGCCACCCCAGTTCAGACATGGCTATATGCAAATCAGTCTGACCCTGTGCCTCATGGGAACAGTCCAGCCCGAACTGCCAAGCCATGCCTTCCCTGGACCGGAAACAAGCTTCCAAGGACCAGTTTCTGGCATTCCAGCCGTCTTCAGCCCAGCTTGCTTGAATCCAGTGGCAAAGTGAGCAAGGGACTCACATCTGAGCATACCCTGCCACACTCATGGCGGCCAAAGCGGTACAAAAGGGGATTGTGATGGATGGAGCATCTGAACCAATCAAACACTCACACCCAGTCAAACGATCTGGGTTTGATCCATCACCGTTCTTTAGCCCACTCTGCTACCCCAGTTTAGACATGGCTATATGCAAATCAGTCTGACCCTGTGCCTCATGGGAACAGTCCAGCCCGAACTGACAAGCAATGCCTTCCCTGGACCAGAAACAAGCTTCCGAGGACCGGTTTCTGGAATTCCAGCCGTCTTCAGCCCAGCTTGCTTGAATCCAGTGGCAAAGTGAGCAAGGGACTCACGTCTGAGCATACCCTGCCACACTTATGGCGGCCAAAGTGGTACAAAAGGGGATGGTGATGGACGGAGCATCTGAACCAATCAAACACTCACACCCAGTCAAAAGATCTGGGTTTGATCCATCACCGTTCTTTAGCCCACTCTGCAACCCCACTTCAGACATGGCTATATGCAAATCAGTCTGACCCTGTGCCTCATGGGAACAGTCCAGCCCGAACTGCCAAGCCATGCCTTCCCTGGACTGGAAACAAGCTTCCGAGGACCGGTTTCTGGCATTCCAGCCGTCTTCAGCCCAGCTTGCTTGAATCCAGTGGCAAAGTGAGCAAGGGACTCACGTCTGAGCATACCCTGCCACACTTATGGCGGCCAAAGCGGTACAAAAGGGGATGGTGATGGACGGAGCATCTGAACCAATCAAACACTCACACCCAGTCAAAAGATCTGGGTTTGATCCATCACCGTTCTTTAGCCCACTCTGCCACCCCAGTTCAGAAATGGCAAATATGCAAATCAGTCTGACCCTGTGCCTTATGGGAACAGTCCAGCCCGAACTGCCAAGCCATGCCTTCCCTGGACCGGAAACAAGCTTTCGAAGATCGGTTTCTGGCATTCCAGCCGTCTTCAGCCCAGCTTGCTTGAATCCAGTGGCAAAGTGAGCAAGGGACTCACGTCTGAGCATACCCTGCCACACTTATGGCGGCCAAAACGGTACAAAAGGGGATGGTGATGGACGGAGCATCTGAACCAATCAAACACTCACACCCAGTCAAAAGATCTGGGTTTGATCCATCACCGTTCTTTAGCCCACTCTGCCACCCCAGTTCAGAAATGGCAAATATGCAAATCAGTCAGACCCTGTGCCTCATGGGAACAGTCCAGCCCGAACTGCCAAGCCATGCCTACCCTGGACCGGAAACAAGCTTCCGAAGACCGGTTTCTGGCATTCCAGCCGTCTTCAGCCCAAGTTGCTTGAATCCAGTGGCAAAGTGAGCAAGGGACTCACGTCTGAGCATACCCTGCCACACTTATGGCGGCCAAAGCGGTACAAAATGGGATGGTGATGGACGGAGCATCTGAACCAATCAAACACTCAAACCCAGTCAAAAGATCTGGGTTTGATCCATCACCGTTCTTTAGCCCACTCTGCCACCCCAGTTCAGACATGGCTATATGCAAATCAGTCTGACCCTGTGCCTCATGGGAACAGTCAGCCCGAACTGCCAAGCCATGCCTTCCCTGGACCGGAAACAAGCTTCCGAGGACCGGTTTCTGGCATTCCAGCCATCTTCAGCCCAGCTTGCTTGAATCCAGTGGCAAAGTGAGCAAGGCACTCACGTCTGAGCATACCCTGCCACACTTATGGCGGCCCAAGCGGTACAAAAGGGGATGGTGATGGACGGAGCATCTAAACCAATCAAACACTCACACCCAGTCAAAAGATCTGGGTTTGATTTATCACCGTTCTTTAGCCCACTCTGCCACCCCAGTTCAGACATGGCTATATGCAAATCAGTCTGACCCTGTGCCTCATGGGAACAGTCCAGCCCGAACTGCCAAGCCATGCCTTCCCTGGACCAGAAACAAGCTTCCGAGGACCGGTTTCTGGCATTCCAGCCGTCTTCAGCCCACCTTGCTTGAATCCAGTGGCAAAGTGAGCAAGGGACTCACGTCTGAGCATACCCTGCCACACTTATGGCGGCTAAAGCGGTACAAAAGGGGATGGTGATGGACGGAGCATCTGAACCAATCAAACACTCACACCCAGGCAAAAGATCTGGGTTTTATCCATCACCGTTCTTTAGCCCACTCTGCCACCCCAGTTCAGACATGGCTATATGCAAATCAGTCTGACCCTGTGCCTCATGGGAACAGTCCAGCCCGAACTGCCAAGCCATGCCTTCCCTGGACCCGAAACAAGCTTCCGAGGACCTGTTTCTGGCATTCCAGCCGTCTTCAGCCCAGCTTGCTTGAATCCAGTGGCAAAGTGAGCAAGGGACTCACGTCTGAGCATACCCAGCCACACTTATGGCGGCCAAAGCGGTACAAAAGGGGATGGTGATGGACGGAGCATCTGAACCAATCAAACACTCAAACCCAGTCAAAAGATCTGGGGTTGATCCATCACCGTTCTTTAGCCCACTCTGCCACCCCAGTTCAGACATGCCTATATGCAAATCAGTCTGACCCTTTGCCTCATGGGAACAGTCCAGCCCGAACTGCCAAGCCATGCCTTCCCTGGACCGGAAACAAGCTTCCGAGGACCGGTTTCTGGCATTCCAGCCGTCTTCAGCCCAGCTTGCTTGAATTCAGTGGCAAAGTGAGCAAGGAACTCACATCTGAGCATACCCTGCCACACTCATGGCGGCCAAAGCGGTACAAAAGGGGATGGTGATGGACGGAGCATCTGAACCAATCAAACACTCACACCCAGTCAAACGATCTGGGTTTGATCCATCACTGTTCTTTAGCCCACTCTGCTACCCCAGTTCAGACATGGCTATATGCAAATCAGTCTGACCCTGTGCCTCATGGGAACAGTCCAGCCCGAACTGACAAGCAATGCCTTCCCTGGACCAGAAACAAGCTTCTGAGGATCGGTTTCTGGCATTCCAGCCGTCTTCAGCCCAGCTTGCTTGAATACAGTGGCAAAGTGAGCAAGGGACTCACGTCTGAGCATACCCTGCCACACTTATGGCGGCCAAAGTGGTACAAAAGGGGATGGTGATGGACGGAGCATCTGAACCAATCAGACACTCACACCCAGTCAAAAGATCTGGGTTTGATCCATCACCGTTCTTTAGCCCACTCTGCAACCCCACTTCAGACATGGCTATATGCAAATCAGTCTGACCCTGTGCCTCATGGGAACAGTCCAGCCCGAACTGCCAAGCCATGCCTTCCCTGGACCGGAAACAAGCTTCCAAGGACCGGTTTCTGGCATTCCAGCCGTCTTCAGCCCAGCTTGCTTGAATCCAGTGGCAAAGTCAGCAAGGGACTCACGTCTGAGCATACCCTGCCACACTTATGGCGGCCAAAGCGGTACAAAAGGGGATGGTGATGGACGGAGCATCTGAACCAATCAAACACTCACACCCAGTCAAAAGATCTGGGTTTGATCCATCACCGTTCTTTAGCCCACTCTGACACCCCAGTTCAGAAATGGCTATATGCAAATCAGTCTGACCCTGTGCCTCATGGGAACAGACCAGCCCGAACTGCCAAGCCATGCCTTCCCTGGACCGGAAACAAGCTTCCGAAGACCGGTTTCTGGCATTCCAGCCGTCTTCAGCCCAGCTTGCTTGAATCCAGTGGCAAAGTGAGCAAGGGACTCACGTCTGAGCATACCCTGCCACACTTATGGCAGCCAAAGCGGTACAAAAGGGGATGGTGATGGACGGAGCATCTGAACAAATCAAACACTCACACCCAGTCAAAAGATCTGGGTTTGATCCATCACCGTTCTTTAGCCCACTCTGCCACCCCAGTTCAGACATGGCTATATGCAAATCAGTCTGACCCTGTGCCTCATGGGAACAGTCCAGCCCGAACTGCCAAGCCATGCCTTCCCTGGACCGGAAACAAGCTTCCGAGGACCGGTTTCTGGCATTCCAGCCGTCTTCAGCCCAGCTTGCTTGAATCCAGTGGCAAAGTGAGCAAGGGACTCACGTCTGAGCATACCCTGCCACACTTATGGCTGCCAAAGCGGTACAAAAGGGGATGGTGATGGACGGAGCATCTGAACCAGTCAAACACTAACACCCAGTCAAAAGATATGGGTTTGATCCATCACCGTTCTTTAGCCCACTCTGCCACCCCAGTTCAGACAGGGCTATATGCAAATCAGTCTGACCCTGTGCCTCATGGGAACAGTCCAGCCCGAACTGCCAAGCCATGCCTTCCCTGGACCCGAAACAAGCTTCCGAGGACCTGTTTCTGGCATTCCAGCCGTCTTCAGCCCAGCTTGCTTGAATCCAGTGGCAAAGTGAGCACAGGACTCACGTCTGAGCATACCCTGCCACACTTATGGCGGCCAAAGCGGTACAAAAGGGGATGGTGATGGACGGAGCATCTGAACCAATCAAACACTCACACCCAGACAAAAGATCTGGGTTTGATCCATCACCGTTCTTAAGTCCACTCTGCCACCCCAGTTCAGACATGGCTATATGCAAATCAGTCTGACCCTGTGCCTCATGGGAACAGTCCAGCCCGAACTGCCAAGCCATGCCTTCCCTGGACCAGAAACAAGCTTCCGAGGACCGGTTTCTGGCAATCCAGCCGTCTTCAGCCCACCTTGCTTGAATCCAGTGGCAAAGTGAGCAAGGGACTCATGTCTGAGCATACCCTGCCACACTTATGGCGGCTAAAGCGGTACAAAAGGGGAGGGTGATGGACGGAGCATCTGAACCAATCAAACACTCACACCCAGTCAAAAGATCTGGGTTTGATCCATCACAGTTCTTTAGCCCACTCTGCCACCCCAGTTCAGACATGGCTATATGCAAATCAGTCTGACCCTGTGCCTCATGGGAACAGTCCAGCCCGAACTGCCAAGCCATGCCTTCCCTGGACCCGAAACAAGCTTCCAAGGACCTGTTTCTGGCATTCCAGCCGTCTTCAGCCCAGCTTGCTTGAATCCAGTGGCAAAGTGAGCAAGGGACTCACGTCTGAGCATACCCAGCCACACTTATGGCGGCCAAAGCGGTACAAAAGGGGATGGTGATGGACGGAGCATCTGAACCAATCAAACACTCAAACCCAGTCAAAAGATCTGGGGTTGATCCATAACCGTTCTTTAGCCCACTCTGCCACCCCAGTTCAGACATGGCTATATGCAAATCAGTCTGACCCTGTGCCTCATGGGAACAGTCCAGCCCGAACTGCCAAGCCATGCCTTCCCTGGACCGGAAACAAGCTTCCAAGGACCAGTTTCTGGCATTCCAGCCGTCTTCAGCCCAGCTTGCTTGAATCCAGTGGCAAAGTGAGCAAGGGACTCACATCTGAGCATACCCTGCCACACTCATGGCGGCCAAAGCGGTACAAAAGGGGATTGTGATGGATGGAGCATCTGAACCAATCAAACACTCACACCCAGTCAAACGATCTGGGTTTGATCCATCACCGTTCTTTAGCCCACTCTGCTACCCCAGTTTAGACATGGCTATATGCAAATCAGTCTGACCCTGTGCCTCATGGGAACAGTCCAGCCCGAACTGACAAGCAATGCCTTCCCTGGACCAGAAACAAGCTTCCGAGGACCGGTTTCTGGAATTCCAGCCGTCTTCAGCCCAGCTTGCTTGAATCCAGTGGCAAAGTGAGCAAGGGACTCACGTCTGAGCATACCCTGCCACACTTATGGCGGCCAAAGTGGTACAAAAGGGGATGGTGATGGACGGAGCATCTGAACCAATCAAACACTCACACCCAGTCAAAAGATCTGGGTTTGATCCATCACCGTTCTTTAGCCCACTCTGCAACCCCACTTCAGACATGGCTATATGCAAATCAGTCTGACCCTGTGCCTCATGGGAACAGTCCAGCCCGAACTGCCAAGCCATGCCTTCCCTGGACTGGAAACAAGCTTCCGAGGACCGGTTTCTGGCATTCCAGCCGTCTTCAGCCCAGCTTGCTTGAATCCAGTGGCAAAGTGAGCAAGGGACTCACGTCTGAGCATACCCTGCCACACTTATGGCGGCCAAAGCGGTACAAAAGGGGATGGTGATGGACGGAGCATCTGAACCAATCAAACACTCACACCCAGTCAAAAGATCTGGGTTTGATCCATCACCGTTCTTTAGCCCACTCTGCCACCCCAGTTCAGAAATGGCAAATATGCAAATCAGTCTGACCCTGTGCCTTATGGGAACAGTCCAGCCCTAACTGCCAAGCCATGCCTTCCCTGGACCGGAAACAAGCTTCCGAAGATCGGTTTCTGGCATTCCAGCCGTCTTCAGCCCAGCTTGCTTGAATCCAGTGGCAAAGTGAGCAAGGGACTCACGTCTGAGCATACCCTGCCACACTTATGGCGGCCAAAACGGTACAAAAGGGGATGGTGATGGACGGAGCATCTGAACCAATCAAACACTCACACCCAGTCAAAAGATCTGGGTTTGATCCATCACCGTTCTTTAGCCCTCTCTGCCACCCCAGTTCAGAAATGGCAAATATGCAAATCAGTCTGACCCTGTGCCTCATGGGAACAGTCCAGCCCGAACTGCCAAGCCATGCCTACCCTGGACCGGAAACAAGCTTCCGAAGACCGGTTTCTGGCATTCCAGCCGTCTTCAGCCCAAGTTGCTTGAATCCAGTGGCAAAGTGAGCAAGGGACTCACGTCTGAGCATACCCTGCCACACTTATGGCGGCCAAAGCGGTACAAAATGGGATGGTGATGGACGGAGCATCTGAACCAATCAAACACTCAAACCCAGTCAAAAGATCTGGGTTTGATCCATCACCGTTCTTTAGCCCACTCTGCCACCCCAGTTCAGACATGGCTATATGCAAATCAGTCTGACCCTGTGCCTCATGGGAACAGTCAGCCCGAACTGCCAAGCCATGCCTTCCCTGGACCGGAAACAAGCTTCCGAGTACCGGTTTCTGGCATTCCAGCCATCTTCAGCCCAGCTTGCTTGAATCCAGTGGCAAAGTGAGCAAGGCACTCACGTCTGAGCATACCCTGCCACACTTATGGCGGCCCAAGCGGTACAAAAGGGGATGGTGATGGACGGAGCATCTAAACCAATCAAACACTCACACCCAGTCAAAAGATCTGGGTTTGATTTATCACCGTTCTTTAGCCCACTCTGCCACCCCAGTTCAGACATGGCTATATGCAAATCAGTCTGACCCTGTGCCTCATGGGAACAGTCCAGCCCGAACTGCCAAGCCATGCCTTCCCTGGACTAGAAACAAGCTTCCGAGGACCGGTTTCTGGCATTCCAGCCGTCTTCAGCCCAGCTTGCTTGAATCCAGGGGCAAAGTGAGCAAGGGACTCACGTCTGAGCATACCCTGCCACACTTATGGCGGCCAAAGTGGTACAAAAGGGGATGATGATGGACGGAGCATCTGAACCAATCAAACACTCACACCCAGACAAAAGATCTGGGTTTGATCAATCACCGTTCTTAAGTCCACTCTGCCACCCCAGTTCAGACATGGCTATATGCAAATCAGTCTGACCCTGTGCCTCATGGGAACAGTCCAGCCCGAACTGCCAAGCCATGCCTTCCCTGGACCAGAAACAAGCTTCCGAGGACCGGTTTCTGGCATTCCAGCCGTCTTCAGCCCACCTTGCTTGAATCCAGTGGCAAAGTGAGCAAGGGACTCACGTCTGAGCATACCCTGCCACACTTATGGCGGCTAAAGCGGTACAAAAGGGGATGGTGATGGACGGAGCATCTGAACCAATCAAACACTCACACCCAGTCAAAAGATCTGGGTTTTATCCATCACCGTTCTTTAGCCCACTCTGCCACCCCAGTTCAGACATGGCTATATGCAAATCAGTCTGACCCTGTGCCTCATGGGAACAGTCCAGCCCGAACTGCCAAGCCATGCCTTCCCTGGACCCGAAACAAGCTTCTGAGGACCTGTTTCTGGCATTCCAGCCGTCTTCAGCCCAGCTTGCTTGAATCCAGTGGCAAAGTGAGCAAGGGACTCACGTCTGAGCATGCCCAGCCACACTTATGGCGGCCAAAGCGGTACAAAAGGGGATGGTGATGGACGGAGCATCTGAACCAATCAAACACTCAAACCCAGTCAAAAGATCTGGGGTTGATCCATCACCGTTCTTTAGCCCACTCTGCCACCCCAGTTCAGACATGCCTATATGCAAATCAGTCTGACCCTTTGCCTCATGGGAACAGTCCAGCCCGAACTGCCAAGCCATGCCTTCCCTGGACCGGAAACAAGCTTCCGAGGACCGGTTTCTGGCATTCCAGCCGTCTTCAGCCCAGCTTGCTTGAATTCAGTGGCAAAGTGAGCAAGGAACTCACATCTGAGCATACCCTGCCACACTCATGGCGGCCAAAGCGGTACAAAAGGGGATGGTGATGGACGGAGCATCTGAACCAATCAAACACTCACACCCAGTCAAACGATCTGGGTTTGATCCATCACTGTTCTTTAGCCCACTCTGCTACCCCAGTTCAGACATGGCTATATGCAAATCAGTCTGACCCTGTGCCTCATGGGAACAGTCCAGCCCGAACTGACAAGCAATGCCTTCCCTGGACCAGAAACAAGCTTCTAAGGATCGGTTTCTGGCATTCCAGCCGTCTTCAGCCCAGCTTGCTTGAATACAGTGGCAAAGTGAGCAAGGGACTCACGTCTGAGCATACCCTGCCACACTTATGGCGGCCAAAGTGGTACAAAAGGGGATGGTGATGGACGGAGCATCTGAACCAATCAGACACTCAGACCCAGTCAAAAGATCTGGGTTTGATCCATCACCGTTCTTTAGCCCACTCTGCCACCCCACTTCAGACATGGCTATATGCAAATCAGTCTGACCCTGTGCCTCATGGGAACAGTCCAGCCCGAACTGCCAAGCCATGCCTTCCCTGGACCGGAAACATGCATCCAAGGACCGGTTTCTGGCATTCCAGCCGTCTTCAGCCCAGCTTGCTTGAATCCAGTGGCAAAGTCAGCAAGGGACTCACGTCTGAGCATACCCTGCCACACTTATGGCGGCCAAAGCGGTACAAAAGGGGATGGTGATGGACGGAGCATCTGAACCAATCAAACACTCACACCCAGTCAAAAGATCTGGGTTTGATCCATCACCGTTCTTTAGCCCACTCTGACACCCCAGTTCAGAAATGGCTATATGCAAATCAGTCTTACCCTGTGCCTCATGGGAACAGTCCAGCCCGAACTGCCAAGCCATGCCTTCCCTGGACCGGAAACAAGCTTCCGAAGACCGGTTTCTGGCATTCCAGCCGTCTTCAGCCCAGCTTGCTTGAATCCAGTGGCAAAGTGAGCAAGGGACTCACGTCTGAGCATACCCTGCCACACTTATGGCAGCCAAAGCGGTACAAAAGGGGATGGTGATGGACGGAGCATCTGAACAAATCAAACACTCACACCCAGTCAAAAGATCTGGGTTTGATCCATCACCGTTCTTTAGCCCGCTCTGCCACCCCAGTTCAGACATGGCTATATGCAAATCAGTCTGACCCTGTGCCTCATGGGAACAGTCCAGCCCGAACTGCCAAGCCATGCCTTCCCTGGACCGGAAACAAGCTTCCGAGGACCGGTTTCTGGCATTCCAGCCGTCTTCAGCCCAGCTTGCTTGAATCCAGTGGCAAAGTGAGCAAGGGACTCACGTCTGAGCATACCCTGCCACACTTATGGCTGCCAAAGCGGTACAAAAGGGGATGGTGATGGACGGAGCATCTGAACCAATCAAACACTAACACCCAGTCAAAAGATATGGGTTTGATCCATCACCGTTCTTTAGCCCACTCTGCCACCCCAGTTCAGACAGGGCTATATGCAAATCAGTCTGACCCTGTGCCTCATGGGAACAGTCCAGCCCGAACTGCCAAGCCATGCCTTCCCTGGACCCGAAACAAGCTTCCGAGGACCTGTTTCTGGCATTCCAGCCGTCTTCAGCCCAGCTTGCTTGAATCCAGTGGCAAAGTGAGCACAGGACTCACGTCTGAGCATACCCTGCCACACTTATGGCGGCCAAAGCGGTACAAAAGGGGATGGTGATGGACGGAGCATCTGAACCAATCAAACACTCACACCCAGTCAAAAGATCTGGGTTTGATCCATCACCGTTCTTTAGCCCACTCTGCCACCCCAGTTCAGACATGGCTATATGCAAATCAGTCTGACCCTGTGCCTCATGGGAACAGTCCAGCCCGAACTGCCAAGCCATGCCTTCCCTAGACCGGAAACAAGCTTCTGAAGACCGTTTTCTGGCATTCCAGCCGTCTTCAGCCGAGCTTGCTTGAATCCAGTGGCAAAGTGAGCAAGGGACTCACGTCTGAGCATACCCTGCCACACTTATGGCGGCCAAAGCGGTACAAAAGGGGATGGTGATGGACGGAGCATCTGAACCAATCAAACACTCACACCCAGTCAAAAGATCTGGGTTTGATCCATCACCGTTCTTTAGCCCACTCTGCCACCCCAGTTCAGACATGGCTATATGCAAATCAGTCTGACCCTGTGCCTCATGGGAACAGTCCAGCCCGAACTGCCAAGCCATGCCTTCCCTGGACCCGAAACAAGCTTCCGAGGACCTGTTTCTGGCATTCCAGCCGTCTTCAGCCCAGCTTGCTTGAATCCAGTGGCAAAGTGAGCAAAGGACTCACGTCTGAGCATACCCTGCCACACTTATGGCGGCCAAAGCGGTACAAAAGGGGATGGTGATGGACGGAGCATCTGAACCAATCAAACACTCACACCCAGTCAAAAGATCTGGGTTTGATCCATCACTGTTCTTTAGCCCACTCTGCCACCCCAGTTCAGACATGGCTATATGCAAATCAGTCTGACCCTGTGCCTCATGGGAACAGTCCAGCCCAAACTGCCAAGCCATGCCTTCCCTAGACCGGAAACAAGCTTCCGAAGACCGTTTTCTGGCATTCCAGCCGTCTTCAGCCCAGCTTGCTTGAATCCAGTGGCAAAGTGAGCAAGGGACTCACGTCTGAGCATACCCTGCCACACTTATGGCGGCCAAAGCGGTACAAAAGGGGATGGTGATGGACGGAGCATCTGAACCAATCAAACACTCACACCCAGTCAAAAGATCTGGGTTTGATCCATCACCGTTCTTTAGCCCACTCTGCCACCCCAGTTCAGACATGGCTATATGCAAATCAGTCTGACCCTGTGCCTCATGGGAACAGTCCAGCCCGAACTGCCAAGCCATGCCTTCCCTGGACCGGAAACAAGCTTCCGAGGACCAGTTTCTGGCATTCCAGCCGTCTTCAGCCCAGCTTGCTTGAATCCAGTGGCAAAGTGAGCAAGGGACTCACGTCTGAGCATACCCTGCCACACTTATGGCGGCCAAAGCGGTACAAAAGGGGATGGTGATGGACGGAGCATCTGAACCAATCAAACACTCACACCCAGTCAAAAGATCTGGGTTTGATCCATCACTGTTCTTTAGCCCACTCTGCCACCCCAGTTCAGACATGGCTATATGCAAATCAGTCTGACCCTGTGCCTCATGGGAACAGTCCAGCCCAAACTGCCAAGCCATGCCTTCCCTAGACCGGAAACAAGCTTCCGAAGACCGTTTTCTGGCATTCCAGCCGTCTTCAGCCCAGCTTGCTTGAATCCAGTGGCAAAGTGAGCAAGGGACTCACGTCTGAGCATACCCTGCCACACTTATGGCGGCCAAAGCGGTACAAAAGGGGATGGTGATGGACGGAGCATCTGAACCAATCAAACACTCACACCCAGTCAAAAGATCTGGGTTTGATCCATCACCGTTCTTTAGCCCACTCTGCCACCCCAGTTCAGACATGGCTATATGCAAATCAGTCTGACCCTGTGCCTCATGGGAACAGTCCAGCCCGAACTGCCAAGCCATGCCTTCCCTGGACCGGAAACAAGCTTCCGAGGACCAGTTTCTGGCATTCCAGCCGTCTTCAGCCCAGCTTGCTTGAATCCAGTGGCAAAGTGAGCAAGGGACTCACGTCTGAGCATACCCTGCCACACTTATGGCGGCCAAAGCGGTACAAAAGGGGATGGTGATGGACGGAGCATCTGAACCAATCAAACACTCACACCCAGTCAAAAGATCTGGGTTTGATCCATCACCGTTCTTTAGCCCACTCTGCCACCAAAGTTCAGACATGGCTATATGCAAATCAGTCTGACCCTGTGCCTCATGGGAACAGTCCAGCCCGAACTGCCAAGCCATGCCTTCCCTGGACCGGAAACAAGCTTCTGAGGACCGGTTTCTAGCATTCCAGCCGTCTTCAGCCCAGCTTGCTTGAATCCAGTGGAAAAGTGAGCAAGGGACTCACGTCTGAGCATACCCTGCCACACTTATGGCGGCCAATGCGGTACAAAAGGGGATGGTGATGGACGGAGCATCTGAACCAACCAAACACTCACACCCAGTCAAAAGATCTGGGTTTGATCCATCACCGTTCTTTAGCCCACTCTGCCACACCAGTTCAGACATGGCTATATGCAAATCAGTCTGACCCTGTGCCTCATGGGAACAGTCCAGCCCGAACTGCCAAGCCATGCCTTCCCTGGACCCGAAACAAGCTTCCGAGGACCTGTTTCTGGCATTCCAGCCGTCTTCAGCCCAGCTTGCTTGAATCCAGTGGCAAAGTGAGCAAGGGACTCACGTCTGAGCATACCCAGCCACACTTATGGCGGCCAAAGCGGTACAAAAGGGGATGGTGATGGACGGAGCATCTGAACCAATCAAACACTCAAACCCAGTCAAAAGATCTGGGGTTGATCCATCACCGTTCTTTAGCCCACTCTGCCACCCCAGTTCAAACATGGCTATATGCAAATCAGTCTGACCCTTTGCCTCATGGGAACAGTCCAGCCCGAACTGCCAAGCCATGCCTTCCCTGGACCGGAAACAAGATTCCGAGGACCGGTTTCTGGCATTCCAGCCGTCTTCAGCCCAGCTTGCTTGAATCCAGTGGCAAAGTCAGCAAGGGACTCACGTCTGAGCATACCCTGCCACACTTATGGCGGACAAAGCGGTACAAAAGGGGATGGTGATGGACGGAGCATCTGAACCAATCAAACACTCACACCCAGTCAAAAGATCTGGGTTTGATCCATCACCGTTCTTTAGCCCACTCTGACACCCCAGTTCAGAAATGGCTATATGCAAATCAGTCTGACCCTGTGCCTCATGGGAACAGTCCAGCCCGAACTGCCAAGCCATGCCTTCCCTGGACCGGAAACAAGCTTCCGAAGACCGGTTTCTGGCATTCCAGCCGTCTTCAGCCCAGCTTGCTTGAATCCAGTGGCAAAGTGAGCAAGGGACTCACGTCTGAGCATACCCTGCCACACTTATGGCAGCCAAAGCGGTACAAAAGGGGATGGTGATGGACGGAGCATCTGAACAAATCAAACACTCACACCCAGTCAAAAGATCTGGGTTTGATCCATCACCGTTCTTTAGCCCACTCTGCCACCCCAGTTCAGACATGGCTATATGGAAATCAGTCTGACCCTGTGCCTCATGGGAACAGTCCAGCCCGAACTGCCAAGCCATGCCTTCCCTGGACCGGAAACAAGCTTCCGAGGACCGGTTTCTGGCATTCCAGCCGTCTTCAGCCCAGCTTGCTTGAATCCAGTGGCAAAGTGAGCAAGGGACTCACGTCTGAGCATACCCTGCCACACTTATGGCGGCCAAAGCGGTACAAAAGGGGATGGTGATGGACGGAGCAACTGAACCAATCAAACACTAACACCCAGTCAAAAGATATGGGTTTGATCCATCACCGTTCTTTAGCCCACTCTGCCACCCCAGTTCAGACAGGGCTATATGCAAATCAGTCTGACCCTGTGCCTCATGGGAACAGTCCAGCCCGAACTGCCAAGCCATGCCTTCCCTGGACCCGAAACAAGCTTCCAAGGACCTGTTTCTGGCATTCCAGCCGTCTTCAGCCCAGCTTGCTTGAATCCAGTGGCAAAGTGAGCACAGGACTCACGTCTGAGCATACCCTGCCACACTTATGGCGGCCAAAGCGGTACAAAAGGGGATGGTGATGGACGGAGCATCTGAACCAATCAAACACTCACACCCAGTCAAAAGATCTGGGTTTGATCCATCACCGTTCTTTAGCCCACTCTGCCACCCCAGTTCAGACATGGCTATATGCAAATCAGTCTGACCCTGTGCCTCATGGGAACAGTCCAGCCCGAACTGCCAAGCCATGCCTTCCCTAGACCGGAAACAAGCTTCTGAAGACCGTTTTCTGGCATTCCAGCCGTCTTCAGCCCAGCTTGCTTGAATCCAGTGGCAAAGTGAGCAAGGGACTCACGTCTGAGCATACCCTGCCACACTTATGGCGGCCAAAGCGGTACAAAAGGGGATGGTGATGGACGGAGCATCTGAACCAATCAAACACTCACACCCAGTCAAAAGATCTGGGTTTGATCCATCACCGTTCTTTAGCCCACTCTGCCACCCCAGTTCAGACATGGCTATATGCAAATCAGTCTGACCCTGTGCCTCATGGGAACAGTCCAGCCCGAACTGCCAAGCCATGCCTTCCCTGGACCGGAAACAAGCTTCCGAGGACCGGTTTCTGGCATTCCAGCCGTCTTCAGCCCAGCTTGCTTGAATCCAGTGGCAAAGTGAGCAAGGGACTCACGTCTGAGCATACCCTGCCACACTTATGGCGGCCAAAGCGGTCCAAAAGGGGATGGTGATGGACGGAGCATCTGAACCAATCAAACACTCACACCCAGTCAAAAGATATGGGTTTGATCCATCACCGTTCTTTAGCCCACTCTGCCACCCCAGTTCAGACATGGCTATATGCAAATCAGTCTGATCCTGTGCCTCATGGGAACAGTCCAGCCCGAACTGCCAAGCCATGCCTTCCCTGGACCCGAAACAAGCTTCCGAGGACCTGTTTCTGGCATTCCAGCCGTCTTCAGCCCAGCTTGCTTGAATCCAGTGGCAAAGTGAGCAAAGGACTCACATCTGAGCATACCCTGCCACACTTATGGCGGCCAAAGCGGTACAAAAGGGGATGGTGATGGACGGAGCATCTGAACCAATCAAACCCTCACACCCAGTCAAAAGATCTGGGTTTGATCCATCACTGTTCTTTAGCCCACTCTGCCACCCCAGTTCAGACATGGCTATATGCAAATCAGTCTGACCCTGTGCCTCATGGGAACAGTCCAGCCCGAACTGCCAAGCCATGCCTTCCCTAGACCGGAAACAAGCTTCTGAAGACCGTTTTCTGGCATTCCAGCCGTCTTCAGCCCAGCTTGCTTGAATCCAGTGGCAAAGTGAGCAAGGGACTCACGTCTGAGCATACCCTGCCACACTTATGGCGGCCAAAGCGGTACAAAAGGGGATGGTGATGGACGGAGCATCTGAACCAATCAAACACTCACACCCAGTCAAAAGATCTGGGTTTGATCCATCACCGTTCTTTAGCCCACTCTGCCACCCCAGTTCAGACATGGCTATATGCAAATCAGTCTGACCCTGTGCCTCATGGGAACAGTCCAGCCCGAACTGCCAAGCCATGCCTTCCCTGGACCGGAACCAAGCTTCCGAGGACCGGTTTCTGGCATTCCAGCCGTCTTCAGCCCAGCTTTCTTGAATCCAGTGGCAAAGTGAGCAAGGGACTCACGTCTGAGCATACCCTGCCACACTTATGGCGGCCAAAGCGGTACAAAAGGGGATGGTGATGGACGGAGCATCTGAACCAATCAAACACTCACACCCAGTCAAAAGATATGGGTTTGATCCATCACCAGTCTTTAGCCCACTCTGCTACCCCAGTTCAGACATGGCTATATGCAAATCAGTCTGACCCTGTGCCTCATGGGAACAGTCCACCCCGAACTGCCAAGCCATGCCTTCCCTAGACCGGAAACAAGCTTCCGAAGACCGTTTTCTGGCATTCCAGCCGTCTTCAGCCCAGCTTGCTTGAATCCAGTGGCAAAGTGAGCAAGGGACTCACGTCTGAGCATACCCTGCCACACTTATGGCGGCCAAAGCGGTACAAAAGGGGATGGTGATGGACGGAGCATCTGAACCAATCAAACACTCACACCCAGTCAAAAGATATGGGTTTGATCCATCACCAGTCTTTAGCCCACTCTGCTACCCCAGTTCAGACATGGCTATATGCAAATCAGTCTGACCCTGTGCCTCATGGGAACAGTCCACCCCGAACTGCCAAGCCATGCCTTCCCTAGACCGGAAACAAGCTTCCGAAGACCGTTTTCTGGCATTCCAGCCGTCTTCAGCCCAGCTTGCTTGAATCCAGTGGCAAAGTGAGCAAGGGACTCACGTCTGAGCATACCCTGCCACACTTATGGCGGCCAAAGCGGTACAAAAGGGGATGGTGATGGACGGAGCATCTGAACCAATCAAACACTCACACCCAGTCAAAAGATCTGGGTTTGATCCATCACCGTTCTTTAGCCCACTCTGCCACCCCAGTTCAGACATGGCTATATGCAAATCAGTCTGACCCTGTGCCTCATGGGAACAGTCCAGCCCGAACTGCCAAGCCATGCCTTCCCTGGACCGGAACCAAGCTTCCGAGGACCGGTTTCTGGCATTCCAGCCGTCTTC
Organism: Lissotriton helveticus; assembly: GCF_964261635.1. Classification (NCBI taxonomy): domain Eukaryota; kingdom Metazoa; phylum Chordata; class Amphibia; order Caudata; family Salamandridae; genus Lissotriton; species Lissotriton helveticus. The sequence goes on from NC_136061.1 coordinate 1,550,385,330, forward strand.
AGCCCAGCTTTCTTGAATCCAGTGGCAAAGTGAGCAAGGGACTCACGTCTGAGCATACCCTGCCACACTTATGGCGGCCAAAGCGGTACAAAAGGGGATGGTGATGGACGGAGCATCTGAACCAATCAAACACTCACACCCAGTCAAAAGATATGGGTTTGATCCATCACCAGTCTTTAGCCCACTCTGCCACCCCAGTTCAGACATGGCTATATGCAAATCAGTCTGACCCTGTGCCTCATGGGAACAGTCCAGCCCGAACTGCCAAGCCATGCCTTCCCTGGACCCGAAACAAGCTTCCGAGGACCTGTTTCTGGCATTCCAGCCGTCTTCAGCCCAGCTTGCTTGAATCCAGTGGCAAAGTGAGCAAGGGACTCACGTCTGAGCATACCCAGCCACACTTATGGCGGCCAAAGCGGTACAAAAGGGGATGGTGATGGACGGAGCATCTGAACCAATCAAACACTCAAACCCAGTCAAAAGATCTGGGGTTGATCCATCACCGTTCTTTAGCCCACTCTGCCACCCCAGTTCAGACATGGCTATATGCAAATCAGTCTGACCCTTTGCCTCATGGGAACAGTCCAGCCCGAACTGCCAAGCCATGCCTTCCCTGGACCGGAAACAAGCTTCTGAGGACCGGTTTCTAGCATTCCAGCCGTCTTCAGCCCAGCTTGCTTGAATCCAGTGGAAAAGTGAGCAAGGGACTCACGTCTGAGCATACCCTGCCACACTTATGGCGGCCAAAGCGGTACAAAAGGGGATGGTGATGGACGGAGCATCTGAACCAATCAAACACTCACACCCAGTCAAAAGATCTGGGTTTGATCCATCACCGTTCTTTAGCCCACTCTGACACCCCAGTTCAGAAATGGCTATATGCAAATCAGTCTGACCCTGTGCCTCATGGGAACAGTCCAGCCCGAACTGCCAAGCCATGCCTTCCCTGGACCGGAAACAAGCTTCCGAAGACCGGTTTCTGGCATTCCAGCCGTCTTCAGCCCAGCTTGCTTGAATCCAGTGGCAGAGTGAGCAAGGGACTCACGTTTGAGCATACCCTGCCACACTTATGGCAGCCAAAGCGGTACAAAAGGGGATGGTGATGGACGGAGCATCTGAACAAATCAAACACTCACACCCAGTCAAAAGATCTGGGTTTGATCCATCACCGTTCTTTAGCCCACTCTGCCACCCCAGTTCAGACATGGCTATATGGAAATCAGTCTGACCCTGTGCCTCATGGGAACAGTCCAGCCCGAACTGCCAAGCCATGCCTTCCCTGGACCGGAAACAAGCTTCCGAGGACCGGTTTCTGGCATTCCAGCCGTCTTCAGCCCAGCTTGCTTGAATCCAGTGGCAAAGTGAGCAAGGGACTCACGTCTGAGCATACCCTGCCACACTTATGGCGGCCAAAGCGGTACAAAAGGGGATGGTGATGGACGGAGCAACTGAACCAATCAAACACTAACACCCAGTCAAAAGATATGGGTTTGATCCATCACCGTTCTTTAGCCCACTCTGCCACCCCAGTTCAGACAGGGCTATATGCAAATCAGTCTGACCCTGTGCCTCATGGGAACAGTCCAGCCCGAACTGCCAAGCCATGCCTTCCCTGGACCCGAAACAAGCTTCAGAGGACCTGTTTCTGGCATTCCAGCCGTCTTCAGCCCAGCTTGCTTGAATCCAGTGGCAAAGTGAGCACAGGACTCACGTCTGAGCATACCCTGCCACACTTATGGCGGCCAAAGCGGTACAAAAGGGGATGGTGATGGACGGAGCATCTGAACCAATCAAACACTCACACCCAGTCAAAAGATCTGGGTTTGATCCATCACCGTTCTTTAGCCCACTCTGCCACCCCAGTTCAGACATGGCTATATGCAAATCAGTCTGACCCTGTGCCTCATGGGAACAGTCCAGCCCGAACTGCCAAGCCATGCCTTCCCTAGACCGGAAACAAGCTTCTGAAGACCGTTTTCTGGCATTCCAGCCGTCTTCAGCCCAGCTTGCTTGAATCCAGTGGCAAAGTGAGCAAGGGACTCACGTCTGAGCATACCCTGCCACACTTATGGCGGCCAAAGCGGTACAAAAGGGGATGGTGATGGACGGAGCATCTGAACCAATCAAACACTCACACCCAGTCAAAAGATCTGGGTTTGATCCATCACCGTTCTTTAGCCCACTCTGCCACCCCAGTTCAGACATGGCTATATGCAAATCAGTCTGACCCTGTGCCTCATGGGAACAGTCCAGCCCGAACTGCCAAGCCATGCCTTCCCTGGACCGGAAACAAGCTTCCGAGGACCGGTTTCTGGCATTCCAGCCGTCTTCAGCCCAGCTTGCTTGAATCCAGTGGCAAAGTGAGCAAGGGACTCACGTCTGAGCATACCCTGCCACACTTATGGCGGCCAAAGCGGTACAAAAGGGGATGGTGATGGACGGAGCATCTGAACCAATCAAACACTCACACCCAGTCAAAAGATATGGGTTTGATCCATCACCAGTCTTTAGCCCACTCTGCCACCCCAGTTCAGACATGGCTATATGCAAATCAGTCTGACCCTGTGCCTCATGGGAACAGTCCAGCCCGAACTGCCAAGCCATGCCTTCCCTGGACCCGAAACAAGCTTCCGAGGACCTGTTTCTGGCATTCCAGCCGTCTTCAGCCCAGCTTGCTTGAATCCAGTGGCAAAGTGAGCAAGGGACTCACGTCTGAGCATACCCAGCCACACTTATGGCGGCCAAAGCGGTACAAAAGGGGATGGTGATGGACGGAGCATCTGAACCAATCAAACACTCAAACCCAGTCAAAAGATCTGGGGTTGATCCATCACCGTTCTTTAGCCCACTCTGCCACCCCAGTTCAGACATGGCTATATGCAAATCAGTCTGACCCTTTGCCTCATGGGAACAGTCCAGCCCGAACTGCCAAGCCATGCCTTCCCTGGACCGGAAACAAGCTTCCGAGGACCGGTTTCTGGCATTCCAGCCGTCTTCAGCCCAGCTTGCTTGAATCCAGTGGCAAAGTGAGCAAGGAACTCACATCTGAGCATACCCTGCCACACTCATGGCGGCCAAAGCGGTACAAAAGGGGATGGTGATGGACGGAGCATCTGAACCAATCAAACACTCACACCCAGTCAAACGATCTGGGTTTGATCCATCACTGTTCTTTAGCCCACTCTGCTACCCCAGTTCAGACATGACTATATGCAAATCAGTCTGACCCTGTGCCTCATGGGAACAGTCCAGCCCGAACTGACAAGCAATGCCTTCCCTGGACCAGAAACAAGCTTCTGAGGATCGGTTTCTGGCATTCCAGCCGTCTTCAGCCCAGCTTGCTTGAATACAGTGGCAAAGTGAGCAAGGGACTCACGTCTGAGCATACCCTGCCACACTTATGGCGGCCAAAGTGGTACAAAAGGGGATGGTGATGGACGGAGCATCTGAACCAATCAGACACTCACACCCAGTCAAAAGATCTGGGTTTGATCCATCACCGTTCTTTAGCCCACTCTGCCACCCCACTTCAGACATGGCTATATGCAAATCAGTCTGACCCTGTGCCTCATGGGAACAGTCCAGCCCGAACTGCCAAGCCATGCCTTCCCTGGACCGGAAACAAGCTTCCGAGGACCGGTTTCTGGCATTCCAGCCGTCTTCAGCCCAGCTTGCTTGAATCCAGTGGCAAAGTCAGCAAGGGACTCACGTCTGAGCATACCCTGCCACACTTATGGCGGCCAAAGCGGTACAAAAGGGGATGGTGATGGACGGAGCATCTGAACCAATCAAACACTCACACCCAGTCAAAAGATCTGGGTTTGATCCATCACCGTTCTTTAGCCCACTCTGACACCCCAGTTCAGAAATGGCTATATGCAAATCAGTCTGACCCTGTGCCTCATGGGAACAGTCCAGCCCGAACTGCCAAGCCATGCCTTCCCTGGACCGGAAACAAGCTTCCGAAGACCGGTTTCTGGCATTCCAGCCGTCTTCAGCCCAGCTTGCTTGAATCCAGTGGCAAAGTGAGCAAGGGACTCACGTCTGAGCATACCCTGCCACACTTATGGCAGCCAAAGCGGTACAAAAGGGGATGGTGATGGACGGAGCATCTGAACAAATCAAACACTCACACCCAGTCAAAAGATCTGGGTTTGATCCATCACCGTTCTTTAGCCCACTCTGCCACCCCAGTTCAGACATGGCTATATGGAAATCAGTCTGACCCTGTGCCTCATGGGAACAGTCCAGCACGAACTGCCAAGCCATGCCTTCCCTGGATCGGAAACAAGCTTCCGAGGACCGGTTTCTGGCATTCCAGCCGTCTTCAGCCCAGCTTGCTTGAATCCAGTGGCAAAGTGAGCAAAGGACTCACGTCTGAGCATACCCTGCCACACTTATGGCGGCCAAAGCGGTACAAAAGGGGATGGTGATGGAAGGAGCATCTGAACCAATCAAACACTCACACCCAGTCAAAAGATATGGGTTTGATCCATCACCGTTCTTTAGCCCACTCTGCCACCCCAGTTCAGACATGGCTATATGCAAATCAGTCTGATCCTGTGCCTCATGGGAACAGTCCAGCCCGAACTGCCAAGCCATGCCTTCCCTGGACCCGAAACAAGCTTCCGAGGACCTGTTTCTGGCATTCCAGCCGTCTTCAGCCCAGCTTGCTTGAATCCAGTGGCAAAGTGAGCAAAGGACTCACGTCTGAGCATACCCTGCCACACTTATGGCGGCCAAAGCGGTACAAAAGGGGATGGTGATGGACGGAGCATCTGAACCAATCAAACACTCACACCCAGTCAAAAGATCTGGGTTTGATCCATCACCGTTCTTTAGCCCACTCTGCCACCCCAGTTCAGACATGGCTATATGCAAATCAGTCTGACCCTGTGCCTCATAAGAACAGTCCAGCCCGAACTGCCAAGCCATGCCTTCCCTGGACCGGAAACAAGCTTCCGAGGACCAGTTTCTGGCATTCCAGCCGTCTTCAGCCCAGCTTGCTTGAATCCAGTGGCAAAGTGAGCAAGGGACTCACGTCTGAGCATACCCTGCCACACTTATGGCGGCCAAAGCGGTACAAAAGGGGATGGTGATGGACGGAGCATCTGAACCAATCAAACACTCACACCCAGTCAAAAGATCTGGGTTTGATCCATCACCGTTCTTTAGCCCACTCTGCCACCCAAGTTCAGACATGGCTATATGCAAATCAGTCTGACCCTGTGCCTCATGGGAACAGTCCAGCCCGAACTGCCAAGCCATGCCTTCCCTGGACCGGAAACAAGCTTCTGAGGACCGGTTTCTGGCATTCCAGCCGTCTTCAGCCCAGCTTGCTTGAATCCAGTGGAAAAGTGAGCAAGGGACTCACGTCTGAGCATACCCTGCCACACTTATGGCGGCCAATGCGGTACAAAAGGGGATGGTGATGGACGGAGCATCTGAACCAACCAAACACTCACACCCAGTCAAAAGATCTGGGTTTGATCCATCACCGTTCTTTAGCCCACTCTGCCACCCCAGTTCAGACATGGCTATATGCAAATCAGTCTGACCCTGTGCCTCATGGGAACAGTCCAGCCCGAACTGCCAAGCCATGCCTTCCCTGGACCCGAAACAAGCTTCCGAGGACCTGTTTCTGGCATTCCAGCCGTCTTCAGCCCAGCTTGCTTGAATCCAGTGGCAAAGTGAGCAAGGGACTCACGTCTGAGCATACCCAGCCACACTTATGGCGGCCAAAGCGGTACAAAAGGGGATGGTGATGGACGGAGCATCTGAACCAATCAAACACTCAAACCCAGTCAAAAGATCTGGGGTTGATCCATCACCGTTCTTTAGCCCACTCTGCCACCCCAGTTCAGACATGGCTATATGCAAATCAGTCTGACCCTTTGCCTCATGGGAACAGTCCAGCCCGAACTGCCAAGTCATGCCTTCCCTGGACCGGAAACAAGCTTCCGAGGACCGGTTTCTGGCATTCCAGCCGTCTTCAGCCCAGCTTGCTTGAATCCAGTGGCAAAGTCAGCAAGGGACTCACGTCTGAGCATACCCTGCCACACTTATGGCGGCCAAAGCGGTACAAAAGGGGATGGTGATGGACGGAGCATCTGAACCAATCAAACACTCACACCCAGTCAAAAGATCTGGGTTTGATCCATCACCGTTCTTTAGCCCACTCTGACACCCCAGTTCAGAAATGGCTATATGCAAATCAGTCTGACCCTGTGCCTCATGGGAACAGTCCAGCCCGAACTGCCAAGCCATGCCTTCCCTGGACCGGAAACAAGCTTCCGAGGACCGGTTTCTGGCATTCCAGCCGTCTTCAGCCCAGCTTGCTTGAATCCAGTGGCAAAGTGAGCAAGGGACTCACGTCTGAGCATACCCTGCCACACTTATGGCGGCCAAAGCGGTACAAAAGGGGATGGTGATGGACGGAGCATCTGAACCAATCAAACACTAACACCCAGTCAAAAGATATGGGTTTGATCCATCACCGTTCTTTAGCCCACTCTGCCACCCCAGTTCAGACAGGGCTATATGCAAATCAGTCTGACCCTGTGCCTCATGGGAACAGTCCAGCCCGAACTGCCAAGCCATGCCTTCCCTGGACCCGAAACAAGCTTCCGAGGACCTGTTTCTGGCATTCCAGCCGTCTTCAGCCCAGCTTGCTTGAATCCAGTGGCAAAGTGAGCACAGGACTCACGTCTGAGCATACCCTGCCACACTTATGGCGGCCAAAGCGGTACAAAAGGGGATGGTGATGGAAGGAGCATCTGAACCAATCAAACACTCACACCCAGTCAAAAGATCTGGGTTTGATCCATCACCGTTCTTTAGCCCACTCTGCCACCCCAGTTCAGACATGGCTATATGCAAATCAGTCTGACCCTGTGCCTCATGGGAACAGTCCAGCCCGAACTGCCAAGCCATGCCTTCCCTAGACCGGAAACAAGCTTCTGAAGACCGTTTTCTGGCATTCCAGCCGTCTTCAGCCCAGCTTGCTTGAATCCAGTGGCAAAGTGAGCAAGGGACTCACGTCTGAGCATACCCTGCCACACTTATGGCGGCCAAAGCGGTACAAAAGGGGATGGTGATGGACGGAGCATCTGAACCAATCAAACACTCACACCCAGTCAAAAGATCTGGGTTTGATCCATCACGTTCTTTAGCCCACTCTGCCACCCCAGTTCAGACATGGCTATATGCAAATCAGTCTGACCCTGTGCCTCATGGGAACAGTCCAGCCCGAACTGCCAAGCCATGCCTTCCCTGGACCGGAAACAAGCTTCCGAGGACCGGTTTCTGGCATTCCAGCCGTCTTCAGCCCAGCTTGCTTGAATCCAGTGGCAAAGTGAGCAAGGGACTCACGTCTGAGCATACCCTGCCACACTTATGGCGGCCAAAGCGGTACAAAAGGGGATGGTGATGGACGGAGCATCTGAACCAATCAAACACTCACACCCAGTCAAAAGATATGGGTTTGATCCATCACCGTTCTTTAGCCCACTCTGCCACCCCAGTTCAGACATGGCTATATGCAAATTAGTCTGACCCTGTGCCTCACGGGAACAGTCCAGCCCGAACTGCCAAGCCATGCCTTCCCTGGACCCGAAACAAGCTTCCGAGGACCTGTTTCTGGCATTCCAGCCGTCTTCAGCCCAGCTTGCTTGAATCCAGTGGCAAAGTGAGCAAAGGACTCACGTCTGAGCATACCCTGCCACACTTATGGCGGCCAAAGCGGTACAAAAGGGGATGGTGATGGACGGAGCATCTGAACCAATCAAACACTCACACCCAGTCAAAAGATCTGGGTTTGATCCATCACTGTTCTTTAGCCCACTCTGCCACCCCAGTTCAGACATGGCTATATGCAAATCAGTCTGACCCTGTGCCTCATGGGAACAGTCCAGCCCGAACTGCCAAGCCATGCCTTCCCTGGACCGGAAACAAGCTTCCGAGGACCGGTTTCTGGCATTCCAGCCGTCTTCAGCCCAGCTTTCTTGAATCCAGTGGCAAAGTGAGCAAGGGACTCACGTCTGAGCATACCCTGCCACACTTATGGCGGCCAAAGCGGTACAAAAGGGGATGGTGATGGACGGAGCATCTGAACCAATCAAACACTCACACCCAGTCAAAAGATATGGGTTTGATCCATCACCGTTCTTTAGCCCACTCTGCCACCCCAGTTCAGACATGGCTATATGCAAATCAGTCTGACCCTGTGCCTCATGGGAACAGTCCAGCCCGAACTGCCAAGCCATGCCTTCCCTGGACCCGAAACAAGCTTCCGAGGACCTGTTTCTGGCATTCCAGCCGTCTTCAGCCCAGCTTGCTTGAATCCTGTTTCAAAGTGAGCAAAGGACTCACGTCTGAGCATACCCTGCCACACTTATGGCGGCCAAAGCGGTACAAAAGGGGATGGTGATGGACGGAGCATCTGAACCAATCAAACACTCACACCCAGTCAAAAGATCTGGGTTTGATCCATCACCGTTCTTTAGCCCACTCTGCCACCCCAGTTCAGACATGGCTATATGCAAATCAGTCTGACCCTGTGCCTCATGGGAACAGTCCAGGCCGAACTGCCAAGCCATGCCTTCCCTGGACCGGAAACAAGCTTCCGAGGACCAGTTTCTGGAATTCCAGCCGTCTTCAGCCCAGCTTGCTTGAATCCAGTGGCAAAGTGAGCAAAGGACTCACGTCTGAGCATACCCTGCCACACTTATGGCGGCCAAAGCGGTACAAAAGGGGATGGTGATGGACGGAGCATCTGAACCAATCAAACAGTCACACCCAGTCAAAAGATCTGGGTTTTATCCATCACCGTTCTTTAGCCCACTCTGCCACCCCAGTTCAGACATGGCTATATGCAAATCAGTCTGACCCTGTGCCTCATGGGAACAGTCCAGGCCGAACTGCCAAGCCATGCCTTCCCTGGACCGGAAACAAGCTTCCGAGGACCAGTTTCTGGAATTCCAGCCGTCTTCAGCCCAGCTTGCTTGAATCCAGTGGCAAAGTGAGCAAGGGACTCACGTCTGAGCATACCCTGCCACATTTATGGCGGCCAAAGCGGTACAAAAGGGGATTGTGATGGACGGAGCATCTGAACCAATCAAACACTCACACCCAGTCAAAAGATCTGGGTTTGATCCATCACCATTCTTCAGCCCACTCTGCCACCCCAGTTCAGACAAGGCTATATGCAAATCAGTCTGACCCTGTGCCTCATGGGAACAGTCCAGCCCGAACTGCCAAGCCATGCCTTCCCTGGACCGGAAACAAGCTTCCGAGGACCGGTTTCTGGCATTCCAGCCGTCTTCAGCCCAGCTAGCTTGAATCCAGTGGCAAAGTGAGCAAGGGACTCACGTCTGAGCATACCCTGCCACACTTATGGCGGCCAAAGCGGTACAAAAGGGGATGGTGATGGAAGGAGCATCTGAACCAATCAAACACTCACACCCAGTCAAAAGATCTGGGTTTGATCCATCACCGTTCTTTAGCCCACTCTGCCACCACAGTTCAGACATGGCTATATGCAGATCGGTCTGACCCTGTGCCTCATGGGAACAGTCCAGCCCGAACTGCCAAGCCATGCCTTCCCTGGACCGGCAACAAGCTTCCGAGGACCGGTTTCCGGCATTCCAGCCGTCTTCAGCCCAGCTGGCTTGAATCCAGTGGCAAAGTGAGCAAGGGACTCACGTCTGAGCATACCCTGCCACACGTATGGCGGCCAAAGCGGTACAAAAGGGGATGGTGATGGACGGAGCATCTGAACCAATCAAACACTCACACCCAGTCAAAAGATCTGGGTTTGATCCATCACCGTTCTTTAGCCCACTCTGCCACCCCAGTTCAGACATGGCTATATGCAAATCAGTCTGACCCTGTGCCTCATGGGAACAGTCCAGCCCGAACTGCCAAGACATGCCTTCCCTGGACCGGAAACAAGCTTCCGAGGACCGGTTTCTGGCATTCCAGCCGTCTTCAGCCCAGCTTTCTTGAATCCAGTGGCAAAGTGAGCAAGGGACTCACGTCTGAGCATACCCTGCCACACTTATGGCGGCCAAAGCGGTACAAAAGGGGATGGTGATGGACGGAGCATCTGAACCAATCAAACACTCACACCCAGTCAAAAGATATGGGTTTGATCCATCACCGTTCTTTAGCCCACTCTGCCACCCCAGTTCAAACATGGCTATATGCAAATCAGTCTGACCCTGTGCCTCATGGGAACAGTCCAGCCCGAACTGCCAAGCCATGCCTTCCCTGGACCCGAAACAAGCTTCCGAGGACCGGTTTCTGGCATTCCAGCCGTCTTCAGCCCAGCTTGCTTGAATCCAGTGGCAAAGTGAGCAAAGGACTCACGTCTGAGCATACCCTGCCACACTTATGGCGGCCAAAGCGGTACAAAAGGGGATGGTGATGGACGGAGCATCTGAACCAATCAAACACTCACACCCAGTCAAAAGATATGGGTGTGATCCATCACCGTTCTTTAGCCCACTCTGCCACCCCAGTTCAGACATGGCTATATGCAAATCAGTCTGACCCTGTGCGTCATGGGAACAGTCCAGCCCGAACTGCCAAGCCATGCCTTCCCTGGACCCGAAACAAGCTTCCGAGGACCTGTTTCTGGCATTCCAGCCGTCTTCAGCCCAGCTTGCTTGAATCCAGTGGCAAAGTGAGCAAAGGACTCACTTCTGAGCATACCCTGCCACACTTATGGCGGCCAAAGCGGTACAAAAGGGGATGGTGATGGACGGAGCATCTGAACCAATCAAACACTCACACCCAGTCAAAAGATATGGGTTTGATCCATCACCGTTCTTTAGCCCACTCTGCCACCCCAGTTCAGACATGGCTATATGCAAATCAGTCTGACCCTGTGCGTCATGGGAACAGTCCAGCCCGAACTGCCAAGCCATGCCTTCCCTGGACCCGAAACAAACTTCCGAGGACCTGTTTCTGGCATTCCAGCCGTCTTCAGCCCAGCTTGCTTGAATCCAGTGGCAAAGTGAGCAAAGGACTCACTTCTGAGCATACCCTGCCACACTTATGGCGGCCAAAGCGGTACAAAAGGGGATGGTGATGGACGGAGCATCTGAACCAATCAAACACTCACACCCAGTCAAAAGATCTTGGTTTGATCCATCACCGTTCTTTAGCCCACTCTGCCACCCCAGTTCAGACATGGCTATATGCAAATCAGTCTGACCCTGTGCCTCATGGGAACAGTCCAGCCCGAACTGCCAAGCCATGCCTTCCCTGGACCGGAAACAAGCTTCCGAGGACCAGTTTCTGGCATTCCAGCCGTCTTCAGCCCAGCTTGCTTGAATCCAGTGGCAAAGTGAGCAAGGGACTCACGTCTGAGCATACCCTGCCACACTTATGGCGGCCAAAGCGGTACAAAAGGGGATGGTGATGGACGGAGCATCTGAACCAATCAAACACTCACACCCAGTCAAAAGATCTGGGTTTGATCCATCACCCTTCTTTAGCCCACTCTGCCACCCAAGTTCAGACATGGCTATATGCAAATCAGTCTGACCCTGTGCCTCATGGGAACAGTCCAGCCCGAACTGCCAAGCCATGCCTTTCCTGGACCGGAAACAAGCTTCTGAGGACCGGTTTCTGGCATTCCAGCCGTCTTCAGCCCAGCTTGCTTGAATCCAGTGGAAAAGTGAGCAAGGGACTCACGTCTGAGCATACCCTGCCACACTTATGGCAGCCAATGCGGTACAAAAGGGGATGGTGATGGACGGAGCATCTGAACCAACCAAACACTCACACCCAGTCAAAAGATCTGGGTTTGATCCATCACCGTTCTTTAGCCCACTCTGCCACCCCAGTTCAGACATGGCTATATGCAAATCAGTCTGACCCTGTGCCTCATGGGAACAGTCCAGCCGAACTGCCAAGCCATGCCTTCCCTGGACCCGAAACAAGCTTCCGAGGACCTGTTTCTGGCATTCCAGTCGTCTTCAGCCCAGCTTGCTTGAATCCAGTGGCAAAGTGAGCAAAGGACTCACGTCTGAGCATACCCTGCCACACTTATGGCGGCCAAAGCGGTACAAAAGGGGATGGTGATGGACGGAGCATCTGAACCAATCAAACAGTCACACCCAGTCAAAAGATCTGGGTTTTATCCATCACCGTTCTTTAGCCCACTCTGCCACCCCAGTTCAGACATGGCTATATGCAAATCAGTCTGACCCTGTGCCTCATGGGAACAGTCCAGGCCGAACTGCCAAGCCATGCCTTCCCTGGACCGGAAACAAGCTTCCGAGGACCAGTTTCTGGAATTCCAGCCGTCTTCAGCCCAGCTTGCTTGAATCCAGTGGCAAAGTGAGCAAGGGACTCACGTCTGAGCATACCCTGCCACATTTATGGCGGCCAAAGCGGTACAAAAGGGGATTGTGATGGACGGAGCATCTGAACCAATCAAACACTCACACCCAGTCAAAAGATCTGGGTTTGAGCCATCACCATTCTTCAGCCCACTCTGCCACCCCAGTTCAGACAAGGCTATATGCAAATCAGTCTGACCCTGTGCCTCATGGGAACAGTCCAGCCCGAACTGCCAAGCCATGCCTTCCCTGGACCGGAAACAAGCTTCCGAGGACCGGTTTCTGGCTTTCCAGCCGTCTTCAGCACAGCTAGCTTGAATCCAGTGGCAAAGTGAGCAAGGGACTCACGTCTGAGCATACCCTGCCACACTTATGGCGGCCAAAGCGGTACAAAAGGGGATGGTGATGGACGGAGCATCTGAACCAATCAAACACTCACACCCAGTCAAAAGATCTGGGTTTGATCCATCACCGTTCTTTAGCCCACTTTGCCACCACAGTTCAGACATGGCTATATGCAAATCAGTCTGACCCTGTGCCTCATGGGAACAGTCCAGCCCGAACTGCCAAGCCATGCCTTCCCTGGACCGGCAACAAGCTTCCGAGGACCGGTTTCTGGCATTCCAGCCGTCTTCAGCCCAGCTGGCTTGAATCCAGTGGCAAAGTGAGCAAGGGACTCACGTCTGAGCATACCCTGCCACACGTATGGCGGCCAAAGCGTTACAAAAGGGGATGGTGATGGACGGAGCATCTGAACCAATCAAACACTCACACCCAGTCAAAAGATCTGGGTTTGATCCATCACCGTTCTTTAGCCCACTCTGCCACCCCAGTTCAGACATGGCTATATGCAAATCAGTCTGACCCTGTGCCTCATGGGAACAGTCCAGCCCGAACTGCCAAGACATGCCTTCCCTGGACCGGAAACAAGCTTCCGAGGACCGGTTTCTGGCATTCCAGCCGTCTTCAGCCCAGCTTTCTTGAATCCAGTGGCAAAGTGAGCAAGGGACTCACGTCTGAGCATACCCTGCCACACTTATGGCGGCCAAAGCGGTACAAAAGGGGATGGTGATGGACGGAGCATCTGAACCAATCAAACACTCACACCCAGTCAAAAGATATGGGTTTGATCCATCACCGTTCTTTAGCCCACTCTGCCACCCCAGTTCAGACATGGCTATATGCAAATCAGTCTGACCCTGTGCCTCATGGGAACAGTCCAGCCCGAACTGCCAAGCCATGCCTTCCCTGGACCCGAAACAAGCTTCCGAGGACCTGTTTCTGGCATTCCAGCCGTCTTCAGCCCAGCTTGCTTGAATCCAGTGGCAAAGTGAGCAAAGGACTCACGTCTGAGCATACCCTGCCACACTTATGGCGGCCAAAGCGGTACAAAAGGGGATGGTGATGGACGGAGCATCTGAACCAATCAAACACTCACACCCAGTCAAAAGATCTGGGTTTGATCCATCACCGTTCTTTAGCCCATTCTGCCATCCCAGTTCAGACATGGCTATCTGCAAATCAGTCTGTCCCTGTGCCTCATGGGAACAGTCCAGCCCGAACTGCCAAGCCATGCCTTCCCTGGACCGGAAACAAGCTTCCGAGGACCAGTTTCTGGCATTCCAGCCGTCTTCAGCCCAGCTTGCTTGAATCCAGTGGCAAAGTGAGCAAGGGACTCACGTCTGAGCATACCCTGCCACACTAATGGCGGCCAAAGCGGTACAAAAGGGGATGGTGATGGACGGAGCATCTGAACCAACCAAACACTCACACCCAGTCAAAAGATCTGGGTTTGATCCATCACCGTTCTTTAGCCCACTCTGCCACCCCAGTTCAGACATGGCTATATGCAAATCAGTCTGACCCTGTGCCTCATGGAAACAGTCCAGCCCGAACTGCCAAGCCATGCCTTCCCTGGACCGGAAACAAGCTTCCGAGGACCGGTTTCTGGCATTCCAGCCGTCTTCAGCCCAGCTTGCTTGAATTCAGTGGCAAAGTGAGCAAGGGACTCACATCTGAGCATACCCTGACACACTTATGGCGGCCAAAGCGGTACAAAAGGGGATGGTGATGGACGGAGCATCTGAACCAACCAAACACTCACACCAAGTCAAAAGATCTGGGTTTGATCCATCACCGTTCTTTAGCCCACTCTGACACCCCAGTTCAGAAATGGCTATATGCAAATCAGTCTGACCCTGTGCCTCATGGGAACAGTCCAGCCCGAACTGCCAAGCCATGCCTTCCCTGGACCGGAAACAAGCTTCCGAAGACCGGTTTCTGGCATTCCAGCCGTCTTCAGCCCAGCTTGCTTGAATCCAGTGGCAAAGTGAGCAAGGGACTCACGTCTGAGCATACCCTGCCACACTTATGGCAGCCAAAGAGGTACAAAAGGGGATGGTGATGGACGGAGCATCTGAACAAATCAAACACTCACACCCAGTCAAAAGATCTGGGTTTGATCCATCACCGTTCTTTAGCCCGCTCTGCCACCCCAGTTCAGACATGGCTATATGCAAATCAGTCTGACCCTGTGCCTCATGGGAACAGTCCAGCCCGAACTGCCAAGCCATGCCTTCCCTGGACCGGAAACAAGCTTCCGAGGACCGGTTTCTGGCATTCCAGCCGTCTTCAGCCCAGCTTGCTTGAATCCAGTGGCAAAGTGAGCAAGGGACTCACGTCTGAGCATACCCTGCCACACTTATGGCTGCCAAAGCGGTACAAAAGGGGATGGTGATGGACGGAGCATCTGAACCAATCAAACACTAACACCCAGTCAAAAGATATGGGTTTGATCCATCACCGTTCTTTAGCCCACTCTGCCACCCCAGTTCAGACAGGGCTATATGCAAATCAGTCTGACCCTGTGCCTCATGGGAACAGTCCAGCCCGAACTGCCAAGCCATGCCTTCCCTGGACCCGAAACAAGCTTCCGAGGACCTGTTTCTGGCATTCCAGCCGTCTTCAGCCCAGCTTGCTTGAATCCAGTGGCAAAGTGAGCACAGGACTCACGTCTGAGCATACCCTGCCACACTTATGGCGGCCAAAGCGGTACAAAAGGGGATGGTGATGGACGGAGCATCTGAACCAATCAAACACTCACACCCAGTCAAAAGATCTGGGTTTGATCCATCACCGTTCTTTAGCCCACTCTGCCACCCCAGTTCAGACATGGCTATATGCAAATCAGTCTGACCCTGTGCCTCATGGGAACAGTCCAGCCCGAACTGCCAAGCCATGCCTTCCCTAGACCGGAAACAAGCTTCTGAAGACCGTTTTCTGGCATTCCAGCCGTCTTCAGCCGAGCTTGCTTGAATCCAGTGGCAAAGTGAGCAAGGGACTCACGTCTGAGCATACCCTGCCACACTTATGGCGGCCAAAGCGGTACAAAAGGGGATGGTGATGGACGGAGCATCTGAACCAATCAAACACTCACACCCAGTCAAAAGATCTGGGTTTGATCCATCACCGTTCTTTAGCCCACTCTGCCACCCCAGTTCAGACATGGCTATATGCAAATCAGTCTGACCCTGTGCCTCATGGGAACAGTCCAGCCCGAACTGCCAAGCCATGCCTTCCCTGGACCCGAAACAAGCTTCCGAGGACCTGTTTCTGGCATTCCAGCCGTCTTCAGCCCAGCTTGCTTGAATCCAGTGGCAAAGTGAGCAAAGGACTCACGTCTGAGCATACCCTGCCACACTTATGGCGGCCAAAGCGGTACAAAAGGGGATGGTGATGGACGGAGCATCTGAACCAATCAAACACTCACACCCAGTCAAAAGATCTGGGTTTGATCCATCACTGTTCTTTAGCCCACTCTGCCACCCCAGTTCAGACATGGCTATATGCAAATCAGTCTGACCCTGTGCCTCACGGGAACAGTCCAGCCCGAACTGCCAAGCCATGCCTTCCCTGGACCGGAAACAAGCTTCCGAGGACCAGTTTCTGGCATTCCAGCCGTCCTCAGCCCAGCTTGCTTGAATCCAGTGGCAAAGTGAGCAAGGGACTCACGTCTGAGCATACCCTGCCACACTAATGGCGGCCAAAGCGGTACAAAAGGGGATGGTGATGGACGGAGCATCTAAACAATCAAACACTCACACCCAGTCAAAAGATCTGGGTTTGATCCATCACCGTTCTTTAGCCTACTCTGCCACCCCAGTTCAGACATGGCTATATGCAAATCAGTCTGACCCTGTGCCTCATGGGAACAGTCCAGCCCGAACTGCCAAGCCATGCCTTCCCTGGACCGGAAACAAGATTCCGAGGACCGGTTTCTGGCATTCCAGCCGTCTTCAGCCCAGCTTTCTTGAATCCAGTGGCAAAGTGAGCAAGGGACTCACGTCTGAGCATACCCTGCCACACTTATGGCGGCCAAAGCGGTACAAAAGGGGATGGTGATGGACGGAGCATCTGAACCAATCAAACACTCACACCCAGTCAAAAGATATGGGTTTGATCCATCACCGTTCTTTAGCCCACTCTGCCACCCCAGTTCAGACATGGCTATATGCAAATCAGTCTGACCCTGTGCGTCATGGGAACAGTCCAGCCCGAACTGCCAAGCCATGCCTTCCCTGGACCCGAAACAAGCTTCCGAGGACCTGTTTCTGGCATTCCAGCCGTCTTCAGCCCAGCTTGCTTGAATCCAGTGGCAAAGTGAGCAAAGGACTCACTTCTGAGCATACCCTGCCACACTTATGGCAGCCAAAGCGGTACAAAAGGGGATGGTGATGGACGGAGCATCTGAACCAATCAAACACTCACACCCAGTCAAAAGATATGGGTTTGATCCATCACCGTTCTTTAGCCCACTCTGCCACCCCAGTTCAGACATGGCTATATGCAAATCAGTCTGACCCTGTGCGTCATGGGAACAGTCCAGCCCGAACTGCCAAGCCATGCCTTCCCTGGACCCGAAACAAGCTTCCGAGGACCTGTTTCTGGCATTCCAGCCGTCTTCAGCCCAGCTTGCTTGAATCCAGTGGCAAAGTGAGCAAAGGACTCACTTCTGAGCACACCCTGCCACACTTATGGCGGCCAAAGCGGTACAAAAGGGGATGGTGATGGACGGAGCATCTGAACCAATCAAACACTCACACCCAGTCAAAAGATCTTGGTTTGATCCATCACCGTTCTTTAGCCCACTCTGCCACCCCAGTTCAGACATGGCTATATGCAAATCAGTCTGACCCTGTGCCTCATGGGAACAGTCCAGCCCGAACTGCCAAGCCATGCCTTCCCTGGACCGGAAACAAGCTTCCGAGGACCAGTTTCTGGCATTCCAGCCGTCTTCAGCCCAGCTTGCTTGAATCCAGTGGCAAAGTGAGCAAGGGACTCACGTCTGAGCATACCCTGCCACACTTATGGCGGCCAAAGCGGTACAAAAGGGGATGGTGATGGACGGAGCATCTGAACCAATCAAACACTCACACCCAGTCAAAAGATCTGGGTTTGATCCATCACCCTTCTTTAGCCCACTCTGCCACCCAAGTTCAGACATGGCTATATGCAAATCAGTCTGACCCTGTGCCTCATGGGAACAGTCCAGCCCGAACTGCCAAGCCATGCCTTTCCTGGACCGGAAACAAGCTTCTGAGGACCGGTTTCTGGCATTCCAGCCGTCTTCAGCCCAGCTTGCTTGAATCCAGTGGAAAAGTGAGCAAGGGACTCACGTCTGAGCATACCCTGCCACACTTATGGCAGCCAATGCGGTACAAAAGGGGATGGTGATGGACGGAGCATCTGAACCAACCAAACACTCACACCCAGTCAAAAGATCTGGGTTTGATCCATCACCGTTCTTTAGCCCACTCTGCCACCCCAGTTCAGACATGGCTATATGCAAATCAGTCTGACCCTGTGCCTCATGGGAACAGTTCAGCCGAACTGCCAAGCCATGCCTTCCCTGGACCCGAAACAAGCTTCCGAGGACCTGTTTCTGGCATTCCAGCCGTCTTCAGCCCAGCTTGCTTGAATCCAGTGGCAAAGTGAGCAAAGGACTCACGTCTGAGCATACCCTGCCACACTTATGGCGGCCAAAGCGGTACAAAAGGGGATGGTGATGGACGGAGCATCTGAACCAATCAAACAGTCACACCCAGTCAAAAGATCTGGGTTTTATCCATCACCGTTCTTTAGCCCACTCTGCCACCCCAGTTCAGACATGGCTATATGCAAATCAGTCTGACCCTGTGCCTCATGGGAACAGTCCAGGCCGAACTGCCAAGCCATGCCTTCCCTGGACCGGAAACAAGCTTCCGAGGACCAGTTTCTGGAATTCCAGCCGTCTTCAGCCCAGCTTGCTTGAATCCAGTGGCAAAGTGAGCAAGGGACTCACGTCTGAGCATACCCTGCCACATTTATGGCGGCCAAAGCGGTACAAAAGGGGATTGTGATGGACGGAGCATCTGAACCAATCAAACACTCACACCCAGTCAAAAGATCTGGGTTTGAGCCATCACCATTCTTCAGCCCACTCTGCCACCCCAGTTCAGACAAGGCTATATGCAAATCAGTCTGACCCTGTGCCTCATGGGAACAGTCCAGCCCGAACTGCCAAGCCATGCCTTCCCTGGACCGGAAACAAGCTTCCGAGGACCGGTTTCTGGCATTCCAGCCGTCTTCAGCACAGCTAGCTTGAATCCAGTGGCAAAGTGAGCAAGGGACTCACGTCTGAGCATACCCTGCCACACTTATGGCGGCCAAAGCGGTACAAAAGGGGATGGTGATGGACGGAGCATCTGAACCAATCAAACACTCACACCCAGTCAAAAGATCTGGGTTTGATCCATCACCGTTCTTTAGCCCACTTTGCCACCACAGTTCAGACATGGCTATATGCAAATCAGTCTGACCCTGTGCCTCATGGGAACAGTCCAGCCCGAACTGCCAAGCCATGCCTTCCCTGGACCGGCAACAAGCTTCCGAGGACCGGTTTCTGGCATTCCAGCCGTCTTCAGCCCAGCTGGCTTGAATCCAGTGGCAAAGTGAGCAAGGGACTCACGTCTGAGCATACCCTGCCACACGTATGGCGGCCAAAGCGTTACAAAAGGGGATGGTGATGGACGGAGCATCTGAACCAATCAAACACTCACACCCAGTCAAAAGATCTGGGTTTGATCCATCACCGTTCTTTAGCCCACTCTGCCACCCCAGTTCAGACATGGCTATATGCAAATCAGTCTGACCCTGTGCCTCATGGGAACAGTCCAGCCCGAACTGCCAAGACATGCCTTCCCTGGACCGGAAACAAGCTTCCGAGGACCGGTTTCTGGCATTCCAGCCGTCTTCAGCCCAGCTTTCTTGAATCCAGTGGCAAAGTGAGCAAGGGACTCACGTCTGAGCATACCCTGCCACACTTATGGCGGCCAAAGCGGTACAAAAGGGGATGGTGATGGACGGAGCATCTGAACCAATCAAACACTCACACCCAGTCAAAAGATATGGGTTTGATCCATCACCGTTCTTTAGCCCACTCTGCCACCCCAGTTCAGACATGGCTATATGCAAATCAGTCTGACCCTGTGCCTCATGGGAACAGTCCAGCCCGAACTGCCAAGCCATGCCTTCCCTGGACCCGAAACAAGCTTCCGAGGACCTGTTTCTGGCATTCCAGCCGTCTTCAGCCCAGCTTGCTTGAATCCAGTGGCAAAGTGAGCAAAGGACTCACGTCTGAGCATACCCTGCCACACTTATGGCGGCCAAAGCGGTACAAAAGGGGATGGTGATGGACGGAGCATCTGAACCAATCAAACACTCACACCCAGTCAAAAGATCTGGGTTTGATCCATCACCGTTCTTTAGCCCATTCTGCCATCCCAGTTCAGACATGGCTATCTGCAAATCAGTCTGTCCCTGTGCCTCATGGGAACAGTCCAGCCCGAACTGCCAAGCCATGCCTTCCCTGGACCGGAAACAAGCTTCCGAGGACCTGTTTCTGGCATTCCAGCCGTCTTCAGCCCAGCTTGCTTGAATCCAGTGGCAAAGTGAGCAAGGGACTCACGTCTGAGCATACCCTGCCACACTAATGGCGGCCAAAGCGGTACAAAAGGGGATGGTGATGGACGGAGCATCTGAACCAACCAAACACTCACACCCAGTCAAAAGATCTGGGTTTGATCCATCACCGTTCTTTAGCCCACTCTGCCACCCCAGTTCAGACATGGCTATATGCAAATCAGTCTGACCCTGTGCCTCATGGAAACAGTCCAGCCCGAACTGCCAAGCCATGCCTTCCCTGGACCGGAAACAAGCTTCCGAGGACCGGTTTCTGGCATTCCAGCCGTCTTCAGCCCAGCTTGCTTGAATTCAGTGGCAAAGTGAGCAAGGGACTCACATCTGAGCATACCCTGACACACTTATGGCGGCCAAAGCGGTACAAAAGGGGATGGTGATGGACGGAGCATCTGAACCAACCAAACACTCACACCAAGTCAAAAGATCTGGGTTTGATCCATCACCGTTCTTTAGCCCACTCTGACACCCCAGTTCAGAAATGGCTATATGCAAATCAGTCTGACCCTGTGCCTCATGGGAACAGTCCAGCCCGAACTGCCAAGCCATGCCTTCCCTGGACCGGAAACAAGCTTCCGAAGACCGGTTTCTGGCATTCCAGCCGTCTTCAGCCCAGCTTGCTTGAATCCAGTGGCAAAGTGAGCAAGGGACTCACGTCTGAGCATACCCTGCCACACTTATGGCAGCCAAAGCGGTACAAAAGGGGATGGTGATGGACGGAGCATCTGAACAAATCAAACACTCACACCCAGTCAAAAGATCTGGGTTTGATCCATCACCGTTCTTTAGCCCGCTCTGCCACCCCAGTTCAGACATGGCTATATGCAAATCAGTCTGACCCTGTGCCTCATGGGAACAGTCCAGCCCGAACTGCCAAGCCATGCCTTCCCTGGACCGGAAACAAGCTTCCGAGGACCGGTTTCTGGCATTCCAGCCGTCTTCAGCCCAGCTTGCTTGAATCCAGTGGCAAAGTGAGCAAGGGACTCACGTCTGAGCATACCCTGCCACACTTATGGCTGCCAAAGCGGTACAAAAGGGGATGGTGATGGACGGAGCATCTGAACCAATCAAACACTAACACCCAGTCAAAAGATATGGGTTTGATCCATCACCGTTCTTTAGCCCACTCTGCCACCCCAGTTCAGACAGGGCTATATGCAAATCAGTCTGACCCTGTGCCTCATGGGAACAGTCCAGCCCGAACTGCCAAGCCATGCCTTCCCTGGACCCGAAACAAGCTTCCGAGGACCTGTTTCTGGCATTCCAGCCGTCTTCAGCCCAGCTTGCTTGAATCCAGTGGCAAAGTGAGCACAGGACTCACGTCTGAGCATACCCTGCCACACTTATGGCGGCCAAAGCGGTACAAAAGGGGATGGTGATGGACGGAGCATCTGAACCAATCAAACACTCACACCCAGTCAAAAGATCTGGGTTTGATCCATCACCGTTCTTTAGCCCACTCTGCCACCCCAGTTCAGACATGGCTATATGCAAATCAGTCTGACCCTGTGCCTCATGGGAACAGTCCAGCCCGAACTGCCAAGCCATGCCTTCCCTAGACCGGAAACAAGCTTCTGAAGACCGTTTTCTGGCATTCCAGCCGTCTTCAGCCGAGCTTGCTTGAATCCAGTGGCAAAGTGAGCAAGGGACTCACGTCTGAGCATACCCTGCCACACTTATGGCGGCCAAAGCGGTACAAAAGGGGATGGTGATGGACGGAGCATCTGAACCAATCAAACACTCACACCCAGTCAAAAGATCTGGGTTTGATCCATCACCGTTCTTTAGCCCACTCTGCCACCCCAGTTCAGACATGGCTATATGCAAATCAGTCTGACCCTGTGCCTCATGGGAACAGTCCAGCCCGAACTGCCAAGCCATGCCTTCCCTGGACCCGAAACAAGCTTCCGAGGACCTGTTTCTGGCATTCCAGCCGTCTTCAGCCCAGCTTGCTTGAATCCAGTGGCAAAGTGAGCAAAGGACTCACGTCTGAGCATACCCTGCCACACTTATGGCGGCCAAAGCGGTACAAAAGGGGATGGTGATGGACGGAGCATCTGAACCAATCAAACACTCACACCCAGTCAAAAGATCTGGGTTTGATCCATCACTGTTCTTTAGCCCACTCTGCCACCCCAGTTCAGACATGGCTATATGCAAATCAGTCTGACCCTGTGCCTCACGGGAACAGTCCAGCCCGAACTGCCAAGCCATGCCTTCCCTGGACCCGAAACAAGCTTCCGAGGACCTGTTTCTGGCATTCCAGCCGTCTTCAGCCCAGCTTGCTTGAATCCAGTGGCAAAGTGAGCAAAGGACTCACGTCTGAGCATACCCTGCCACACTTATGGCGGCCAAAGCGGTACAAAAGGGGATGGTGATGGACGGAGCATCTGAACCAATCAAACACTCACACCCAGTCAAAAGATCTGGGTTTGATCCATCACTGTTCTTTAGCCCACTCTGCCACCCCAGTTCAGACATGGCTATATGCAAATCAGTCTGACCCTGTGCCTCATGGGAACAGTCCAGCCTGAACTGCCAAGCCATGCCTTCCCTAGACCGGAAACAAGCTTCCGAAGACCGTTTTCTGGCATTCCAGCCGTCTTCAGCCCAGCTTGCTTGAATCCAGTGGCAAAGTGAGCAAGGGACTCACGTCTGAGCATACCCTGCCACACTTATGGCGGCCAAAGCGGTACAAAAGGGGATGGTGATGGACGGAGCATCTGAACCAATCAAACACTCACACCGAGTCAAAAGATCTGGGTTTGATCCATCACCGTTCTTTAGCCCACTCTGCCACCCCAGTTCAGACATATGGCTATATGCAAATCAGTCTGACCCAGTGCCTCATGGGAACAGTCCAGCCCGAACTGCCAAGCCATGCCTTCCCTGGACCGGAAACAAGCTTCCGAGGACCGGTTTCTGGCATTCCAGCCGTCTTCAGCCCAGCTTTCTTGAATCCAGTGGCAAAGTGAGCAAGGGACTCACGTCTGAGCATACCCTGCCACACTTATGGCGGCCAAAGCGGTACAAAAGGGGATGGTGATGGACGGAGCATCTGAACCAATCAAACACTCACACCCAGTCAAAAGATATGGGTTTGATCCATCACCGTTCTTTAGCCCACTCTGCCACCCCAGTTCAGACATGGCTATATGCAAATCAGTCTGACCCTGTGCCTCATGGGAACAGTCCAGCCCGAACTGCCAAGCCATGCCTTCCCTGGACCCGAAACAAGCTTCCGAGGACCTGTTTCTGGCATTCCAGCCGTCTTCAGCCCAGCTTGCTTGAATCCTGTTTCAAAGTGAGCAAAGGACTCACGTCTGAGCATACCCTGCCACACTTATGGCGGCCAAAGCGGTACAAAAGGGGATGGTGATGGACGGAGCATCTGAACCAATCAAACACTCACACCCAGTCAAAAGATCTGGGTTTGATCCATCACCGTTCTTTAGCCCACTCTGCCACCCCAGTTCAGACATGGCTATATGCAAATCAGTCTGACCCTGTGCCTCATGGGAACAGTCCAGCCCGAACTGCCAAGCCATGCCTTCCCTGGACCCGAAACAAGCTTCCGAGGACCTGTTTCTGGCATTCCAGCCGTCTTCAGCCCAGCTTGCTTGAATCCAGTGGCAAAGTGAGCAAAGGACTCACGTCTGAGCATACCCTGCCACACTTATGGCGGCCAAAGCGGTACAAAAGGGGATGGTGATGGACGGAGCATCTGAACCAATCAAACAGTCACACCCAGTCAAAAGATCTGGGTTTTATCCATCACCGTTCTTTAGCCCACTCTGCCACCCCAGTTCAGACATGGCTATATGCAAATCAGTCTGACCCTGTGCCTCATGGGAACAGTCCAGGCCGAACTGCCAAGCCATGCCTTCCCTGGACCGGAAACAAGCTTCCGAGGACCAGTTTCTGGAATTCCAGCCGTCTTCAGCCCAGCTTGCTTGAATCCAGTGGCAAAGTGAGCAAGGGACTCACGTCTGAGCATACCCTGCCACATTTATGGCGGCCAAAGCGGTACAAAAGGGGATTGTGATGGACGGAGCATCTGAACCAATCAAACACTCACACCCAGTCAAAAGATCTGGGTTTGAGCCATCACCATTCTTCAGCCCACTCTGCCACCCCAGTTCAGACAAGGCTATATGCAAATCAGTCTGACCCTGTGCCTCATGGGAACAGTCCAGCCCGAACTGCCAAGCCATGCCTTCCCTGGACCGGAAACAAGCTTCCGAGGACCGGTTTCTGGCATTCCAGCCGTCTTCAGCACAGCTAGCTTGAATCCAGTGGCAAAGTGAGCAAGGGACTCACGTCTGAGCATACCCTGCCACACTTATGGCGGCCAAAGCGGTACAAAAGGGGATGGTGATGGACGGAGCATCTGAACCAATCAAACACTCACACCCAGTCAAAAGATCTGGGTTTGATCCATCACCGTTCTTTAGCCCACTCTGCCACCACAGTTCAGACATGGCTATATGCAAATCAGTCTGACCCTGTGCCTCATGGGAACAGTCCAGCCCGAACTGCCAAGCCATGCCTTCCCTGGACCGGCAACAAGCTTCCGAGGACCGGTTTCTGGCATTCCAGCCGTCTTCAGCCCAGCTGGCTTGAATCCAGTGGCAAAGTGAGCAAGGGACTCACGTCTGAGCATACCCTGCCACACGTATGGCGGCCAAAGCGTTACAAAAGGGGATGGTGATGGACGGAGCATCTGAACCAATCAAACACTCACACCCAGTCAAAAGATCTGGGTTTGATCCATCACCGTTCTTTAGCCCACTCTGCCACCCCAGTTCAGACATGGCTATATGCAAATCAGTCTGACCCTGTGCCTCATGGGAACAGTCCAGCCCGAACTGCCAAGACATGCCTTCCCTGGACCGGAAACAAGCTTCCGAGGACCGGTTTCTGGCATTCCAGCCGTCTTCAGCCCAGCTTTCTTGAATCCAGTGGCAAAGTGAGCAAGGGACTCACGTCTGAGCATACCCTGCCACACTTATGGCGGCCAAAGCGGTACAAAAGGGGATGGTGATGGACGGAGCATCTGAACCAATCAAACACTCACACCCAGTCAAAAGATATGGGTTTGATCCATCACCGTTCTTTAGCCCACTCTGCCACCCCAGTTCAGACATGGCTATATGCAAATCAGTCTGACCCTGTGCCTCATGGGAACAGTCCAGCCCGAACTGCCAAGCCATGCCTTCCCTGGACCCGAAACAAGCTTCCGAGGACCTGTTTCTGGCATTCCAGCCGTCTTCAGCCCAGCTTGCTTGAATCCAGTGGCAAAGTGAGCAAAGGACTCACGTCTGAGCATACCCTGCCACACTTATGGCGGCCAAAGCGGTACAAAAGGGGATGGTGATGGACGGAGCATCTGAACCAATCAAACACTCACACCCAGTCAAAAGATCTGGGTTTGATCCATCACCGTTCTTTAGCCCATTCTGCCATCCCAGTTCAGACATGGCTATCTGCAAATCAGTCTGTCCCTGTGCCTCATGGGAACAGTCCAGCCCGAATTGCCAAGCCATGCCTTCCCTGGACCGGAAACAAGCTTCCGAGGACCAGTTTCTGGCATTCCAGCCGTCTTCAGCCCAGCTTGCTTGAATCCAGTGGCAAAGTGAGCAAGGGACTCACGTCTGAGCATACCCTGCCACACTAATGGCGGCCAAAGCGGTACAAAAGGGGATGGTGATGGACGGAGCATCTGAACCAACCAAACACTCACACCCAGTCAAAAGATCTGGGTTTGATCCATCACCGTTCTTTAGCCCACTCTGCCACCCCAGTTCAGACATGGCTATATGCAAATCAGTCTGACCCTGTGCCTCATGGAAACAGTCCAGCCCGAACTGCCAAGCCATGCCTTCCCTGGACCGGAAACAAGCTTCCGAGGACCGGTTTCTGGCATTCCAGCCGTCTTCAGCCCAGCTTGCTTGAATTCAGTGGCAAAGTGAGCAAGGGACTCACGTCTGAGCATACCCTGACACACTTATGGCGGCCAAAGCGGTACAAAAGGGGATGGTGATGGACGGAGCATCTGAACCAACCAAACACTCACACCAAGTCAAAAGATCTGGGTTTGATCCATCACCGTTCTTTAGCCCACTCTGACACCCCAGTTCAGAAATGGCTATATGCAAATCAGTCTGACCCTGTGCCTCATGGGAACAGTCCAGCCCGAACTGCCAAGCCATGCCTTCCCTGGACCGGAAACAAGCTTCCGAAGACCGGTTTCTGGCATTCCAGCCGTCTTCAGCCCAGCTTGCTTGAATCCAGTGGCAAAGTGAGCAAGGGACTCACGTCTGAGCATACCCTGCCACACTTACGTCCGCCAAAGCGGTACAAAAGGGGATGGTGATGGACGGAGCATCTGAACCAATCAAACACTCACACCCAGTCAAAAGATCTGGGTTTGATCCATCACCGTTCTTTAGCCCACTCTGCCACCAAAGTTCAGACATGGCTATATGCAAATCAGTCTGACCCTGTGCCTCATGGGAACAGTCCAGCCCGAACTGCCAAGCCATGCCTTCCCTGGACCGGAAACAAGCTTCTGAGGACCGGTTTCTAGCATTCCAGCCGTCTTCAGCCCAGCTTGCTTGAATCCAGTGGCAAAGTGAGCAAGGGACTCACGTCTGAGCATACCCTGCCACACTTATGGCGGCCAAAGCGGTACAAAAGGGGATGGTGATGGACGGAGCATCTGAACCAATCAAACACTCACACCCAGTCAAAAGATCTGGGTTTGATCCATCACGTTCTTTAGCCCACTCTGCCACCCCAGTTCAGACATGGCTATATGCAAATCAGTCTGACCCTGTGCCTCATGGGAACAGTCCAGCCCGAACTGCCAAGCCATGCCTTCCCTGGACCGGAAACAAGCTTCCGAGGACCGGTTTCTGGCATTCCAGCCGTCTTCAGCCCAGCTTGCTTGAATCCAGTGGCAAAGTGAGCAAGGGACTCACGTCTGAGCATACCCTGCCACACTTATGGCGGCCAAAGCGGTACAAAAGGGGATGGTGATGGACGGAGCATCTGAACCAATCAAACACTCACACCCAGTCAAAAGATATGGGTTTGATCCATCACCGTTCTTTAGCCCACTCTGCCACCCCAGTTCAGACATGGCTATATGCAAATTAGTCTGACCCTGTGCCTCATGGGAACAGTCCAGCCCGAACTGCCAAGCCATGCCTTCCCTAGACCGGAAACAAGCTTCCGAAGACCGTTTTCTGGCATTCCAGCCGTCTTCAGCCCAGCTTGCTTGAATCCAATGGCAAAGTGAGCAAGGGACTCACGTCTGAGCATACCCTGCCACACTTATGGCGGCCAAAGCGGTACAAAAGGGGATGGTGATGGACGGAGCATCTGAACCAATCAAACACTCACACCCAGTCAAAAGATCTGGGTTTGATCCATCACCGTTCTTTAGCCCACTCTGCCACCCCAGTTCAGACATGGCTATATGCAAATCAGTCTGACCCTGTGCCTCATGGGAACAGTCCAGCCCGAACTGCCAAGCCATGCCTTCCCTGGACCGGAAACAATCTTCCGAGGACCAGTTTCTGGCATTCCAGCGGTCTTCAGACCAGCTTGCTTGAATCCAGTGGCAAAGTGAGCAAGGGACTCACGTCTGAGCATACCCTGCCACACTTATGGCGGCCAAAGCGGTACAAAAGGGGATGGTGATGGACGGAGCATCTGAACCAATCAAACACTCACACCCAGTCAAAAGATCTGGGTTTGATCCATCACCGTTCTTTAGCCCACTCTGCCACCAAAGTTCAGACATGGCTATATGCAAATCAGTCTGACCCTGTGCCTCATGGGAACAGTCCAGCCCGAACTGCCAAGCCATGCCTTCCCTGGACCGGAAACAAGCTTCTGAGGACCGGTTTCTAGCATTCCAGCCGTCTTCAGCCCAGCTTGCTTGAATCCAGTGGAAAAGTGAGCAAGGGACTCACGTCTGAGCATACCCTGCCACAGTTATGGCGGCCAATGCGGTACAAAAGGGGATGGTGATGGACGGAGCATCTGAACCAACCAAACACTCACACCCAGTCAAAAGATCTGGGTTTGATCCATCACCGTTCTTTAGCCCACTCTGCCACACCAGTTCAGACATGGCTATATGCAAATCAGTCTGACCCTGTGCCTCATGGGAACAGTCCAGCCCGAACTGCCAAGCCATGCCTTCCCTGGACCCGAAACAAGCTTCCGAGGACCTGTTTCTGGCATTCCAGCCGTCTTCAGCCCAGCTTGCTTGAATCCAGTGGCAAAGTGAGCAAGGGACTCACGTCTGAGCATACCCAGCCACACTTATGGCGGCCAAAGCGGTACAAAAGGGGATGGTGATGGACGGAGCATCTGAACCAATCAAACACTCAAACCCAGTCAAAAGATCTGGGGTTGATCCATCACCGTTCTTTAGCCCACTCTGCCACCCCAGTTCAAACATGGCTATATGCAAATCAGTCTGACCCTTTGCCTCATGGGAACAGTCCAGCCCGAACTGCCAAGCCATGCCTTCCCTGGACCGGAAACAAGATTCCGAGGACCGGTTTCTGGCATTCCAGCCGTCTTCAGCCCAGCTTGCTTGAATCCAGTGGCAAAGTCAGCAAGGGACTCACGTCTGAGCATACCCTGCCACACTTATGGCGGACAAAGCGGTACAAAAGGGGATGGTGATGGACGGAGCATCTGAACCAATCAAACACTCACACCCAGTCAAAAGATCTGGGTTTGATCCATCACCGTTCTTTAGCCCACTCTGACACCCCAGTTCAGAAATGGCTATATGCAAATCAGTCTGACCCTGTGCCTCATGGGAACAGTCCAGCCCGAACTGCCAAGCCATGCCTTCCCTGGACCGGAAACAAGCTTCCGAAGACCGGTTTCTGGCATTCCAGCCGTCTTCAGCCCAGCTTGCTTGAATCCAGTGGCAAAGTGAGCAAGGGACTCACGTCTGAGCATACCCTGCCACACTTATGGCAGCCAAAGCGGTACAAAAGGGGATGGTGATGGAGGGAGCATCTGAACAAATCAAACACTCACACCCAGTCAAAAGATCTGGGTTTGATCCATCACCGTTCTTTAGCCCACTCTGCCACCCCAGTTCAGACATGGCTATATGGAAATCAGTCTGACCCTGTGCCTCATGGGAACAGTCCAGCCCGAACTGCCAAGCCATGCCTTCCCTGGACCGGAAACAAGCTTCCGAGGACCGGTTTCTGGCATTCCAGCCGTCTTCAGCCCAGCTTGCTTGAATCCAGTGGCAAAGTGAGCAAGGGACTCACGTCTGAGCATACCCTGCCACACTTATGGCGGCCAAAGCGGTACAAAAGGGGATGGTGATGGACGGAGCAACTGAACCAATCAAACACTAACACCCAGTCAAAAGATATGGGTTTGATCCATCACCGTTCTTTAGCCCACTCTGCCACCCCAGTTCAGACAGGGCTATATGCAAATCAGTCTGACCCTGTGCCTCATGGGAACAGTCCAGCCCGAACTGCCAAGCCATGCCTTCCCTGGACCCGAAACAAGCTTCCGAGGACCTGTTTCTGGCATTCCAGCCGTCTTCAGCCCAGCTTGCTTGAATCCAGTGGCAAAGTGAGCACAGGACTCACGTCTGAGCATACCCTGCCACACTTATGGCGGCCAAAGCGGTACAAAAGGGGATGGTGATGGACGGAGCATCTGAACCAATCAAACACTCACACCCAGTCAAAAGATCTGGGTTTGATCCATCACCGTTCTTTAGCCCACTCTGCCACCCCAGTTCAGACATGGCTATATGCAAATCAGTCTGACCCTGTGCCTCATGGGAACAGTCCAGCCCGAACTGCCAAGCCATGCCTTCCCTAGACCGGAAACAAGCTTCTGAAGACCGTTTTCTGGCATTCCAGCCGTCTTCAGCCCAGCTTGCTTGAATCCAGTGGCAAAGTGAGCAAGGGACTCACGTCTGAGCATACCCTGCCACACTTATGGCGGCCAAAGCGGTACAAAAGGGGATGGTGATGGACGGAGCATCTGAACCAATCAAACACTCACACCCAGTCAAAAGATCTGGGTTTGATCCATCACCGTTCTTTAGCCCACTCTGCCACCCCAGTTCAGACATGGCTATATGCAAATCAGTCTGACCCTGTGCCTCATGGGAACAGTCCAGCCCGAACTGCCAAGCCATGCCTTCCCTGGACCGGAAACAAGCTTCTGAGGACCGGTTTCTGGCATTCCAGCCGTCTTCAGCCCAGCTTGCTTGAATCCAGTGGCAAAGTGAGCAAGGGACTCACGTCTGAGCATACCCTGCCACACTTATGGCGGCCAAAGCGGTCCAAAAGGGGATGGTGATGGACGGAGCATCTGAACCAATCAAACACTCACACCCAGTCAAAAGATATGGGTTTGATCCATCACCGTTCTTTAGCCCACTCTGCCACCCCAGTTCAGACATGGCTATATGCAAATCAGTCTGATCCTGTGCCTCATGGGAACAGTCCAGCCCGAACTGCCAAGCCATGCCTTCCCTGGACCCGAAACAAGCTTCCGAGGACCTGTTTCTGGCATTCCAGCCGTCTTCAGCCCAGCTTGCTTGAATCCAGTGGCAAAGTGAGCAAAGGACTCACATCTGAGCATACCCTGCCACACTTATGGCGGCCAAAGCGGTACAAAAGGGGATGGTGATGGACGGAGCATCTGAACCAATCAAACCCTCACACCCAGTCAAAAGATCTGGGTTTGATCCATCACTGTTCTTTAGCCCACTCTGCGACCCCAGTTCAGACATGGCTATATGCAAATCAGTCTGACCCTGTGCCTCATGGGAACAGTCCAGCCCGAACTGCCAAGCCATGCCTTCCCTAGACCGGAAACAAGCTTCCGAAGACCGTTTTCTGGCATTCCAGCCGTCTTCAGCCCAGCTTGCTTGAATCCAGTGGCAAAGTGAGCAAGGGACTCACGTCTGAGCATACCCTGCCACACTTATGGCGGCCAAAGCGGTACAAAAGGGGATGGTGATGGACGTAGCATCTGAACCAATCAAACACTCACACCCAGTCAAAAGATCTGGGTTTGATCCATCACCGTTCTTTAGCCCACTCTGCCACCCCAGTTCAGACATGGCTATATGCAAATCAGTCTGACCCTGTGCCTCATGGGAACAGTCCAGCCCGAACTGCCAAGCCATGCCTTCCCTGGACCGGAACCAAGCTTCCGAGGACCGGTTTCTGGCATTCCAGCCGTCTTCAGCCCAGCTTTCTTGAATCCAGTGGCAAAGTGAGCAAGGGACTCACGTCTGAGCATACCCTGCCACACTTATGGCGGCCAAAGCGGTACAAAAGGGGATGGTGATGGACGGAGCATCTGAACCAATCAAACACTCACACCCAGTCAAAAGATATGGGTTTGATCCATCACCAGTCTTTAGCCCACTCTGCCACCCCAGTTCAGACATGGCTATATGCAAATCAGTCTGACCCTGTGCCTCATGGGAACAGTCCAGCCCGAACTGCCAAGCCATGCCTTCCCTAGACCGGAAACAAGCTTCCGAAGACCGTTTTCTGGCATTCCAGCCGTCTTCAGCCCAGCTTGCTTGAATCCAGTGGCAAAGTGAGCAAGGGACTCACGTCTGAGCATACCCTGCCACACTTATGGCGGCCAAAGCGGTACAAAAGGGGATGGTGATGGACGGAGCATCTGAACCAATCAAACACTCACACCCAGTCAAAAGATCTGGGTTTGATCCATCACCGTTCTTTAGCCCACTCTGCCACCCCAGTTCAGACATGGCTATATGCAAATCTGTCTGACCCTGTGCCTCATGGGAACAGTCCAGCCCGAACTGCCAAGCCATGCCTTCCCTGGACCGGAACCAAGCTTCCGAGGACCGGTTTCTGGCATTCCAGCCGTCTTCAGCCCAGCTTTCTTGAATCCAGTGGCAAAGTGAGCAAGGGACTCACGTCTGAGCATACCCTGCCACACTTATGGCGGCCAAAGCGGTACAAAAGGGGATGGTGATGGACGGAGCATCTGAACCAATCAAACACTCACACCCAGTCAAAAGATATGGGTTTGATCCATCACCAGTCTTTAGCCCACTCTGCCACCCCAGTTCAGACATGGCTATATGCAAATCAGTCTGACCCTGTGCCTCATGGGAACAGTCCAGCCCGAACTGCCAAGCCATGCCTTCCCTGGACCCGAAACAAGCTTCCGAGGACCTGTTTCTGGCATTCCAGCCGTCTTCAGCCCAGCTTGCTTGAATCCAGTGGCAAAGTGAGCAAGGGACTCACGTCTGAGCATACCCAGCCACACTTATGGCGGCCAAAGCGGTACAAAAGGGGATGGTGATGGACGGAGCATCTGAACCAATCAAACACTCAAACCCAGTCAAAAGATCTGGGGTTGATCCATCACCGTTCTTTAGCCCACTCTGCCACCCCAGTTCAGACATGGCTATATGCAAATCAGTCTGACCCTTTGCCTCATGGGAACAGTCCAGCCCGAACTGCCAAGCCATGCCTTCCCTGGACCGGAAACAAGCTTCTGAGGACCGGTTTCTAGCATTCCAGCCGTCTTCAGCCCAGCTTGCTTGAATCCAGTGGAAAAGTGAGCAAGGGACTCACGTCTGAGCATACCCTGCGACACTTATGGCGGCCAATGCGGTACAAAAGGGGATGGTGATGGACGGAGCATCTGAACCAACCAAACACTCACACCCAGTCAAAAGATCTGGGTTTGATCCATCACCGTTCTTTAGCCCACTCTGCCACACCAGTTCAGACATGGCTATATGCAAATCAGTCTGACCCTGTGCCTCATGGGAACAGTCCAGCCCGAACTGCCAAGCCATGCCTTCCCTGGACCCGAAACAAGCTTCCGAGGACCTGTTTCTGGCATTCCAGCCGTCTTCAGCCCAGCTTGCTTGAATCCAGTGGCAAAGTGAGCAAGGGACTCACGTCTGAGCATACCCAGCCACACTTATGGCGGCCAAAGCGGTACAAAAGGGGATGGTGATGGACGGAGCATCTGAACCAATCAAACACTCAAACCCAGTCAAAAGATCTGGGGTTGATCCATCACCGTTCTTTAGCCCACTCTGCCACCCCAGTTCAGACATGGCTATATGCAAATCAGTCTGACCCTGTGCCTCATGGGAACAGTCCAGCCCGAACTGCCAAGCCATGCCTTCCCTGGACCGGAACCAAGCTTCCGAGGACCGGTTTCTGGCATTCCAGCCGTCTTCAGCCCAGCTTTCTTGAATCCAGTGGCAAAGTGAGCAAGGGACTCACGTCTGAGCATACCCTGCCACACTTATGGCGGCCAAAGCGGTACAAAAGGGGATGGTGATGGACGGAGCATCTGAACCAATCAAACACTCACACCCAGTCAAAAGATATGGGTTTGATCCATCACCAGTCTTTAGCCCACTCTGCCACCCCAGTTCAGACATGGCTATATGCAAATCAGTCTGACCCTGTGCCTCATGGGAACAGTCCAGCCCGA
The DNA here is from genome assembly GCF_964261635.1 of Lissotriton helveticus. Taxonomy (NCBI): domain Eukaryota; kingdom Metazoa; phylum Chordata; class Amphibia; order Caudata; family Salamandridae; genus Lissotriton; species Lissotriton helveticus. Next base: position 1,550,419,220 of record NC_136061.1, read on the forward strand.
ACTGCCAAGCCATGCCTTCCCTAGACCGGAAACAAGCTTCCGAAGACCGTTTTCTGGCATTCCAGCCGTCTTCAGCCCAGCTTGCTTGAATCCAGTGGCAAAGTGAGCAAGGGACTCACGTCTGAGCATACCCTGCCACACTTATGGCGGCCAAAGCGGTACAAAAGGGGATGGTGATGGACGGAGCATCTGAACCAATCAAACACTCACACACAGTCAAAAGATCTGGGTTTGATCCATCACCGTTCTTTAGCCCACTCTGCCACCCCAGTTCAGACATGGCTATATGCAAATCAGTCTGACCCTGTGCCTCATGGGAACAGTCCAGCCCGAACTGCCAAGCCATGCCTTCCCTGGACCGGAACCAAGCTTCCGAGGACCGGTTTCTGGCATTCCAGCCGTCTTCAGCCCAGCTTTCTTGAATCCAGTGGCAAAGTGAGCAAGGGACTCACGTCTGAGCATACCCTGCCACACTTATGGCGGCCAAAGCGGTACAAAAGGGGATGGTGATGGATGGAGCATCTGAACCAATCAAACACTCACACCCAGTCAAAAGATATGGGTTTGATCCATCACCAGTCTTTAGCCCACTCTGCCACCCCAGTTCAGACATGGCTATATGCAAATCAGTCTGACCCTGTGCCTCATGGGAACAGTCCAGCCCGAACTGCCAAGCCATGCCTTCCCTGGACCCGAAACAAGCTTCCGAGGACCTGTTTCTGGCATTCCAGCCGTCTTCAGCCCAGCTTGCTTGAATCCAGTGGCAAAGTGAGCAAGGGACTCACGTCTGAGCATACCCAGCCACACTTATGGCGGCCAAAGCGGTACAAAAGGGGATGGTGATGGACGGAGCATCTGAACCAATCAAACACTCAAACCCAGTCAAAAGATCTGGGGTTGATCCATCACCGTTCTTTAGCCCACTCTGCCACCCCAGTTCAGACATGGCTATATGCAAATCAGTCTGACCCTTTGCCTCATGGGAACAGTCCAGCCCGAACTGCCAAGCCATGCCTTCCCTGGACCGGAAACAAGCTTCTGAGGACCGGTTTCTAGCATTCCAGCCGTCTTCAGCCCAGCTTGCTTGAATCCAGTGGAAAAGTGAGCAAGGGACTCACGTCTGAGCATACCCTGCGACACTTATGGCGGCCAATGCGGTACAAAAGGGGATGGTGATGGACGGAGCATCTGAACCAACCAAACACTCACACCCAGTCAAAAGATCTGGGTTTGATCCATCACCGTTCTTTAGCCCACTCTGCCACACCAGTTCAGACATGGCTATATGCAAATCAGTCTGACCCTGTGCCTCATGGGAACAGTCCAGCCCGAACTGCCAAGCCATGCCTTCCCTGGACCCGAAACAAGCTTCCGAGGACCTGTTTCTGGCATTCCAGCCGTCTTCAGCCCAGCTTGCTTGAATCCAGTGGCAAAGTGAGCAAGGGACTCACGTCTGAGCATACCCAGCCACACTTATGGCGGCCAAAGCGGTACAAAAGGGGATGGTGATGGACGGAGCATCTGAACCAATCAAACACTCAAACCCAGTCAAAAGATCTGGGGTTGATCCATCACCGTTCTTTAGCCCACTCTGCCACCCCAGTTCAGACATGGCTATATGCAAATCAGTCTGACCCTTTGCCTCATGGGAACAGTCCAGCCCGAACTGCCAAGCCATGCCTTCCCTGGACCGGAAACAAGCTTCCGAGGACCGGTTTCTGGCATTCCAGCCGTCTTCAGCCCAGCTTGCTTGAATCCAGTGGCAAAGTCAGCAAGGGACTCACGTCTGAGCATACCCTGCCACACTTATGGCGGCCAAAGCGGTACAAAAGGGGATGGTGATGGACGGAGCATCTGAACCAATCAAACACTCACACCCAGTCAAAAGATCTGGGTTTGATCCATCACCGTTCTTTAGCCCACTCTGACACCCCAGTTCAGAAATGGCTATATGCAAATCAGTCTGACCCTGTGCCTCATGGGAACAGTCCAGCCCGAACTGCCAAGCCATGCCTTCCCTGGACCGGAAACAAGCTTCCGAAGACCGGTTTCTGGCATTCCAGCCGTCTTCAGCCCAGCTTGCTTGAATCCAGTGGCAGAGTGAGCAAGGGACTCACGTCTGAGCATACCCTGCCACACTTATGGCAGCCAAAGCGGTACAAAAGGGGATGGTGATGGACGGAGCATCTGAACAAATCAAACACTCACACCCAGTCAAAAGATCTGGGTTTGATCCATCACCGTTCTTTAGCCCACTCTGCCACCCCAGTTCAGACATGGCTATATGGAAATCAGTCTGACCCTGTGCCTCATGGGAACAGTCCAGCCCGAACTGCCAAGCCATGCCTTCCCTGGACCGGAAACAAGCTTCCGAGGACCGGTTTCTGGCATTCCAGCCGTCTTCAGCCCAGCTTGCTTGAATCCAGTGGCAAAGTGAGCAAGGGACTCACGTCTGAGCATACCCTGCCACACTTATGGCGGCCAAAGCGGTACAAAAGGGGATGGTGATGGACGGAGCAACTGAACCAATCAAACACTAACACCCAGTCAAAAGATATGGGTTTGATCCATCACCGTTCTTTAGCCCACTCTGCCACCCCAGTTCAGACAGGGCTATATGCAAATCAGTCTGACGCTGTGCCTCATGGGAACAGTCCAGCCCGAACTGCCAAGCCATGCCTTCCCTGGACCCGAAACAAGCTTCTGAGGACCTGTTTCTGGCATTCCAGCCGTCTTCAGCCCAGCTTGCTTGAATCCAGTGGCAAAGTGAGCACAGGACTCACGTCTGAGCATACCCTGCCACACTTATGGCGGCCAAAGCGGTACAAAAGGGGATGGTGATGGACGGAGCATCTGAACCAATCAAACACTCACACCCAGTCAAAAGATCTGGGTTTGATCCATCACCGTTCTTTAGCCCACTCTGCCACCCCAGTTCAGACATGGCTATATGCAAATCAGTCTGACCCTGTGCCTCATGGGAACAGTCCAGCCCGAACTGCCAAGCCATGCCTTCCCTAGACCGGAAACAAGCTTCTGAAGACCGTTTTCTGGCATTCCAGCCGTCTTCAGCCCAGCTTGCTTGAATCCAGTGGCAAAGTGAGCAAGGGACTCACGTCTGAGCATACCCTGCCACACTTATGGCGGCCAAAGCGGTACAAAAGGGGATGGTGATGGACGGAGCATCTGAACCAATCAAACACTCACACCCAGTCAAAAGATCTGGGTTTGATCCATCACCGTTCTTTAGCCCACTCTGCCACCCCAGTTCAGACATGGCTATATGCAAATCAGTCTGACCCTGTGCCTCATGGGAACAGTCCAGCCCGAACTGCCAAGCCATGCCTTCCCTGGACCGGAAACAAGCTTCCGAGGACCGGTTTCTGGCATTCCAGCCGTCTTCAGCCCAGCTTGCTTGAATCCAGTGGCAAAGTGAGCAAGGGACTCACGTCTGAGCATACCCTGCCACACTTATGGCGGCCAAAGCGGTCCAAAAGGGGATGGTGATGGACGGAGCATCTGAACCAATCAAACACTCACACCCAGTCAAAAGATATGGGTTTGATCCATCACCGTTCTTTAGCCCACTCTGCCACCCCAGTTCAGACATGGCTATATGCAAATCAGTCTGATCCTGTGCCTCATGGGAACAGTCCAGCCCGAACTGCCAAGCCATGCCTTCCCTGGACCCGAAACAAGCTTCCGAGGACCTGTTTCTGGCATTCCAGCCGTCTTCAGCCCAGCTTGCTTGAATCCAGTGGCAAAGTGAGCAAAGGACTCACGTCTGAGCATACCCTGCCACACTTATGGCGGCCAAAGCGGTACAAAAGGGGATGGTGATGGACGGAGCATCTGAACCAATCAAACACTCACACCCAGTCAAAAGATCTGGGTTTGATCCATCACTGTTCTTTAGCCCACTCTGCCACCCCAGTTCAGACATGGCTATATGCAAATCAGTCTGACCCTGTGCCTCATGGGAACAGTCCAGCCCGAACTGCCAAGCCATGCCTTCCCTAGACCGGAAACAAGCTTCCGAAGACCGTTTTCTGGCATTCCAGCCGTCTTCAGCCCAGCTTGCTTGAATCCAGTGGCAAAGTGAGCAAGGGACTCACGTCTGAGCATACCCTGCCACACTTATGGCGGCCAAAGCGGTACAAAAGGGGATGGTGATGGACGGAGCATCTGAACCAATCAAACACTCACACCCAGTCAAAAGATCTGGGTTTGATCCATCACCGTTCTTTAGCCCACTCTGCCACCCCAGTTCAGACATGGCTATATGCAAATCAGTCTGACCCTGTGCCTCATGGGAACAGTCCAGCCCGAACTGCCAAGCCATGCCTTCCCTGGACCGGAACCAAGCTTCCGAGGACCGGTTTCTGGCATTCCAGCCGTCTTCAGCCCAGCTTTCTTGAATCCAGTGGCAAAGTGAGCAAGGGACTCACGTCTGAGCATACCCTGCCACACTTATGGCGGCCAAAGCGGTACAAAAGGGGATGGTGATGGACGGAGCATCTGAACCAATCAAACACTCACACCCAGTCAAAAGATATGGGTTTGATCCATCACCAGTCTTTAGCCCACTCTGCCACCCCAGTTCAGACATGGCTATATGCAAATCAGTCTGACCCTGTGCCTCATGGGAACAGTCCAGCCCGAACTGCCAAGCCATGCCTTCCCTGGACCCGAAACAAGCTTCCGAGGACCTGTTTCTGGCATTCCAGCCGTCTTCAGCCCAGCTTGCTTGAATCCAGTGGCAAAGTGAGCAAGGGACTCACGTCTGAGCATACCCAGCCACACTTATGGCGGCCAAAGCGGTACAAAAGGGGATGGTGATGGACGGAGCATCTGAACCAATCAAACACTCAAACCCAGTCAAAAGATCTGGGGTTGATCCATCACCGTTCTTTAGCCCACTCTGCCACCCCAGTTCAGACATGGCTATATGCAAATCAGTCTGACCCTTTGCCTCATGGGAACAGTCCAGCCCGAACTGCCAAGCCATGCCTTCCCTGGACCGGAAACAAGCTTCCGAGGACCGGTTTCTGGCATTCCAGCCGTCTTCAGCCCAGCTTGCTTGAATCCAGTGGCAAAGTGAGCAAGGAACTCACATCTGAGCATACCCTGCCACACTCATGGCGGCCAAAGCGGTACAAAAGGGGATGGTGATGGACGGAGCATCTGAACCAATCAAACACTCACACCCAGTCAAACGATCTGGGTTTGATCCATCACTGTTCTTTAGCCCACTCTGCTACCCCAGTTCAGACATGACTATATGCAAATCAGTCTGACCCTGTGCCTCATGGGAACAGTCCAGCCCGAACTGACAAGCAATGCCTTCCCTGGACCAGAAACAAGCTTCTGAGGATCGGTTTCTGGCATTCCAGCCGTCTTCAGCCCAGCTTGCTTGAATACAGTGGCAAAGTGAGCAAGGGACTCACGTCTGAGCATACCCTGCCACACTTATGGCGGCCAAAGTGGTACAAAAGGGGATGGTGATGGACGGAGCATCTGAACCAATCAGACACTCACACCCAGTCAAAAGATCTGGGTTTGATCCATCACCGTTCTTTAGCCCACTCTGCCACCCCACTTCAGACATGGCTATATGCAAATCAGTCTGACCCTGTGCCTCATGGGAACAGTCCAGCCCGAACTGCCAAGCCATGCCTTCCCTGGACCGGAAACAAGCTTCCGAGGACCGGTTTCTGGCATTCCAGCCGTCTTCAGCCCAGCTTGCTTGAATCCAGTGGCAAAGTCAGCAAGGGACTCACGTCTGAGCATACCCTGCCACACTTATGGCGGCCAAAGCGGTACAAAAGGGGATGGTGATGGACGGAGCATCTGAACCAATCAAACACTCACACCCAGTCAAAAGATCTGGGTTTGATCCATCACCGTTCTTTAGCCCACTCTGACACCCCAGTTCAGAAATGGCTATATGCAAATCAGTCTGACCTTGTGCCTCATGGGAACAGTCCAGCCCGAACTGCCAAGCCATGCCTTCCCTGGACCGGAAACAAGCTTCCGAAGACCGGTTTCTGGCATTCCAGCCGTCTTCAGCCCAGCTTGCTTGAATCCAGTGGCAAAGTGAGCAAGGGACTCACGTCTGAGCATACCCTGCCACACTTATGGCAGCCAAAGCGGTACAAAAGGGGATGGTGATGGACGGAGCATCTGAACAAATCAAACACTCACACCCAGTCAAAAGATCTGGGTTTGATCCATCACCGTTCTTTAGCCCACTCTGCCACCCCAGTTCAGACATGGCTATATGGAAATCAGTCTGACCCTGTGCCTCATGGGAACAGTCCAGCACGAACTGCCAAGCCAGGCCTTCCCTGGACCGGAAACAAGCTTCCGAGGACCGGTTTCTGGCATTCCAGCCGTCTTCAGCCCAGCTTGCTTGAATCCAGTGGCAAAGTGAGCAAGGGACTCCCGTCTGAGCATACCCTGCCACACTTATGGCGGCCAAAGCAGTACAAAAGGGGATGGTGATGGACGGAGCATCTGAACCAATCAAACACTAACACCCAGTCAAAAGATATGGGTTTGATCCATCACCGTTCTTTAGCCCACTCTGCCACCCCAGTTCAGACAGGGCTATATGCAAATCAGTCTGACCCTGTGCCTCATGGGAACAGTCCAGCCCGAACTGCCAAGCCATGCCTTCCCTGGACCCGAAACAAGCTTCCGAGGACCTGTTTCTGGCATTCCAGCCGTCTTCAGCCCAGCTTGCTTGAATCCAGTGGCAAAGTGAGCACAGGACTCACGTCTGAGCATACCCTGCCACACTTATGGCGGCCAAAGCGGTACAAAAGGGGATGGTGATGGAAGGAGCATCTGAACCAATCAAACACTCACACCCAGTCAAAAGATATGGGTTTGATCCATCACCGTTCTTTAGCCCACTCTGCCACCCCAGTTCAGACATGGCTATATGCAAATCAGTCTGATCCTGTGCCTCATGGGAACAGTCCAGCCCGAACTGCCAAGCCATGCCTTCCCTGGACCCGAAACAAGCTTCCGAGGACCTGTTTCTGGCATTCCAGCCGTCTTCAGCCCAGCTTGCTTGAATCCAGTGGCAAAGTGAGCAAAGGACTCACGTCTGAGCATACCCTGCCACACTTATGGCGGCCAAAGCGGTACAAAAGGGGATGGTGATGGACGGAGCATCTGAACCAATCAAACACTCACACCCAGTCAAAAGATCTGGGTTTGATCCATCACCGTTCTTTAGCCCACTCTGCCACCCCAGTTCAGACATGGCTATATGCAAATCAGTCTGACCCTGTGCCTCATGGGAACAGTCCAGCCCGAACTGCCAAGCCATGCCTTCCCTGGACCGGAAACAAGCTTCCGAGGACCAGTTTCTGGCATTCCAGCCGTCTTCAGCCCAGCTTGCTTGAATCCAGTGGCAAAGTGAGCAAGGGACTCACGTCTGAGCATACCCTGCCACTCTTATGGCGGCCAAAGCGGTACAAAAGGGGATGGTGATGGACGGAGCATCTGAACCAATCAAACACTCACACCCAGTCAAAAGATCTGGGTTTGATCCATCACCGTTCTTTAGCCCACTCTGCCACCCAAGTTCAGACATGGCTATATGCAAATCAGTCTGACCCTGTGCCTCATGGGAACAGTCCAGCCCGAACTGCCAAGCCATGCCTTCCCTGGACCGGAAACAAGCTTCTGAGGACCGGTTTCTGGCATTCCAGCCGTCTTCAGCCCAGCTTGCTTGAATCCAGTGGAAAAGTGAGCAAGGGACTCACGTCTGAGCATACCCTGCCACACTTATGGCGGCCAATGCGGTACAAAAGGGGATGGTGATGGACGGAGCATCTGAACCAACCAAACACTCACACCCAGTCAAAAGATCTGGGTTTGATCCATCACCGTTCTTTAGCCCACTCTGCCACCCCAGTTCAGACATGGCTATATGCAAATCAGTCTGACCCTGTGCCTCATGGGAACAGTCCAGCCCGAACTGCCAAGCCATGCCTTCCCTGGACCCGAAACAAGCTTCCGAGGACCTGTTTCTGGCATTCCAGCCGTCTTCAGCCCAGCTTGCTTGAATCCAGTGGCAAAGTGAGCAAGGGACTCACGTCTGAGCATACCCAGCCACACTTATGGCGGCCAAAGCGGTACAAAAGGGGATGGTGATGGACGGAGCATCTGAACCAATCAAACACTCAAACCCAGTAAAAAGATCTGGGGTTGATCCATCACCGTTCTTTAGCCCACTCTGCCACCCCAGTTCAGACATGGCTATATGCAAATCAGTCTGACCCTTTGCCTCATGGGAACAGTCCAGCCCGAACTGCCAAGTCATGCCTTCCCTGGACCGGAAACAAGCTTCCGAGGACCGGTTTCTGGCATTCCAGCCGTCTTCAGCCCAGCTTGCTTGAATCCAGTGGCAAAGTGAGCAAGGAACTCACATCTGAGCATACCCTGCCACACTCATGGCGGCCAAAGCGGTACAAAAGGGGATGGTGATGGACGGAGCATCTGAACCAATCAGACACTCACACCCAGTCAAAAGATCTGGGTTTGATCCATCACCGTTCTTTAGCCCACTCTGCCACCCCACTTCAGACATGGCTATATGCAAATCAGTCTGACCCTGTGCCTCATGGGAACAGTCCAGCCCGAACTGCCAAGCCATGCCTTCCCTGGACCGGAAACAAGCTTCCGAGGACCGGTTTCTGGCATTCCAGCCGTCTTCAGCCCAGCTTGCTTGAATCCAGTGGCAAAGTCAGCAAGGGACTCACGTCTGAGCATACCCTGCCACACTTATGGCGGCCAAAGCGGTACAAAAGGGGATGGTGATGGACGGAGCATCTGAACCAATCAAACACTCACACCCAGTCAAAAGATCTGGGTTTGATCCATCACCGTTCTTTAGCCCACTCTGACACCCCAGTTCAGAAATGGCTATATGCAAATCAGTCTGACCCTGTGCCTCATGGGAACAGTCCAGCCCGAACTGCCAAGCCATGCCTTCCCTGGACCGGAAACAAGCTTCCGAAGACCGGTTTCTGGCATTCCAGCCGTCTTCAGCCCAGCTTGCTTGAATCCAGTGGCAAAGTGAGCAAGGGACTCACGTCTGGGCATACCCTGCCACACTTATGGCAGCCAAAGCGGTACAAAAGGGGATGGTGATGGACGGAGCATCTGAACAAATCAAACACTCACACCCAGTCAAAAGATCTGGGTTTGATCCATCACCGTTCTTTAGCCCAATCTGCCACCCCAGTTCAGACATGGCTATATGGAAATCAGTCTGACCCTGTGCCTCACGGGAACAGTCCAGCACGAACTGCCAAGCCATGCCTTCCCTGGACCGGAAACAAGCTTCCGAGGACCCGTTTCTGGCATTCCAGCCGTCTTCAGCCCAGCTTGCTTGAATCCAGTGGCAAAGTGAGCAAGGGACTCACGTCTGAGCATACCCTGCCACACTTATGGCGGCCAAAGCGGTACAAAAGGGGATGGTGATGGACGGAGCATCTGAACCAATCAAACACTAACACCCAGTCAAAAGATATGGGTTTGATCCATCACCGTTCTTTAGCCCACTCTGCCACCCCAGTTCAGACAGGGCTATATGCAAATCAGTCTGACCCTGTGCCTCATGGGAACAGTCCAGCCCGAACTGCCAAGCCATGCCTTCCCTGGACCCGAAACAAGCTTCCGAGGACCTGTTTCTGGCATTCCAGCCGTCTTCAGCCCAGCTTGCTTGAATCCAGTGGCAAAGTGAGCACAGGACTCACGTCTGAGCATACCCTGCCACACTTATGGCGGCCAAAGCGGTACAAAAGGGGATGGTGATGGACGGAGCATCTGAACCAATCAAACACTCACACCCAGTCAAAAGATATGGGTTTGATCCATCACCGTTCTTTAGCCCACTCTGCCACCCCAGTTCAAACATGGCTATATGCAAATCAGTCTGACCCTGTGCCTCATGGGAACAGTCCAGCCCGAACTGCCAAGCCATGCCTTCCCTGGACCCGAAACAAGCTTCCGAGGACCGGTTTCTGGCATTCCAGCCGTCTTCAGCCCAGCTTGCTTGAATCCAGTGGCAAAGTGAGCAAAGGACTCACGTCTGAGCATACCCTGCCACACTTATGGCGGGCAAAGCGGTACAAAAGGGGATGGTGATGGACGGAGCATCTGAACCAATCAAACACTCACACCCAGTCAAAAGATCTGGGTTTGATCCATCACCGTTCTTTAGCCCATTCTGCCATCCCAGTTCAGACATGGCTATCTGCAAATCAGTCTGTCCCTGTGCCTCATGGGAACAGTCCAGCCCGAACTGCCAAGCCATGCCTTCCCTGGACCGGAAACAAGCTTCCGAGGACCAGTTTCTGGCATTCCAGCCGTCCTCAGCCCAGCTTGCTTGAATCCAGTGGCAAAGTGAGCAAGGGACTCACGTCTGAGCATACCCTGCCACACTAATGGCGGCCAAAGCGGTACAAAAGGGGATGGTGATGGACGGAGCATCTAAACAATCAAACACTCACACCCAGTCAAAAGATCTGGGTTTGATCCATCACCGTTCTTTAGCCTACTCTGCCACCCCAGTTCAGACATGGCTATATGCAAATCAGTCTGACCCTGTGCCTCATGGGAACAGTCCAGCCCGAACTGCCAAGCCATGCCTTCCCTGGACCGGAAACAAGCTTCCGAGGACCGGTTTCTGGCATTCCAGCCGTCTTCAGCCCAGCTTTCTTGAATCCAGTGGCAAAGTGAGCAAGGGACTCACGTCTGAGCATACCCTGCCACACTTATGGCGGCCAAAGCGGTACAAAAGGGGATGGTGATGGACGGAGCATCTGAACCAATCAAACACTCACACCCAGTCAAAAGATATGGGTTTGATCCATCACCGTTCTTTAGCCCACTCTGCCACCCCAGTTCAGACATGGCTATATGCAAATCAGTCTGACCCTGTGCCTCATGGGAACAGTCCAGCCCGAACTGCCAAGCCATGCCTTCCCTGGACCCGAAACAAGCTTCCGAGGACCTGTTTCTGGCATTCCAGCCGTCTTCAGCCCAGCTTGCTTGAATCAAGTGGCAAAGTGAGCAAAGGACTCACTTCTGAGCATACCCTGCCACACTTATGGCGGCCAAAGCGGTACAAAAGGGGATGGTGATGGACGGAGCATCTGAACCAATCAAACACTCACACCCAGTCAAAAGATCTTGGTTTGATCCATCACCGTTCTTTAGCCCACTCTGCCACCCCAGTTCAGACATGGCTATATGCAAATCAGTCTGACCCTGTGCCTCATGGGAACAGTCCAGCCCGAACTGCCAAGCCATGCCTTCCCTGGACCGGAAACAAGCTTCCGAGGACCAGTTTCTGGCATTCCAGCCGTCTTCAGCCCAGCTTGCTTGAATCCAGTGGCAAAGTGAGCAAGGGACTCACGTCTGAGCATACCCTGCCACACTTATGGCGGCCAAAGCGGTACAAAAGGGGATGGTGATGGACGGAGCATCTGAACCAATCAAACACTCACACCCAGTCAAAAGATCTGGGTTTGATCCATCACCCTTCTTTAGCCCACTCTGCCACCCAAGTTCAGACATGGCTATATGCAAATCAGTCTGACCCTGTGCCTCATGGGAACAGTCCAGCCCGAACTGCCAAGCCATGCCTTTCCTGGACCGGAAACAAGCTTCTGAGGACCGGTTTCTGGCATTCCAGCCGTCTTCAGCCCAGCTTGCTTGAATCCAGTGGAAAAGTGAGCAAGGGACTCACGTCTGAGCATACCCTGCCACACTTATGGCAGCCAATGCGGTACAAAAGGGGATGGTGATGGACGGAGCATCTGAACCAACCAAACACTCACACCCAGTCAAAAGATCTGGGTTTGATCCATCACCGTTCTTTAGCCCACTCTGCCACCCCAGTTCAGACATGGCTATATGCAAATCAGTCTGACCCTGTGCCTCATGGGAACAGTCCAGCCGAACTGCCAAGCCATGCCTTCCCTGGACCCGAAACAAGCTTCCGAGGACCTGTTTCTGGCATTCCAGCCGTCTTCAGCCCAGCTTGCTTGAATCCAGTGGCAAAGTGAGCAAAGGACTCACGTCTGAGCATACCCTGCCACACTTATGGCGGCCAAAGCGGTACAAAAGGGGATGGTGATGGACGGAGCATCTGAACCAATCAAACAGTCACACCCAGTCAAAAGATCTGGGTTTTATCCATCACCGTTCTTTAGCCCACTCTGCCACCCCAGTTCAGACATGGCTATATGCAAATCAGTCTGACCCTGTGCCTCATGGGAACAGTCCAGGCCGAACTGCCAAGCCATGCCTTCCCTGGACCGGAAACAAGCTTCCGAGGACCAGTTTCTGGAATTCCAGCCGTCTTCAGCCCAGCTTGCTTGAATCCAGTGGCAAAGTGAGCAAGGGACTCACGTCTGAGCATACCCTGCCACATTTATGGCGGCCAAAGCGGTACAAAAGGGGATTGTGATGGACGGAGCATCTGAACCAATCAAACACTCACACCCAGTCAAAAGATCTGGGTTTGAGCCATCACCATTCTTCAGCCCACTCTGCCACCCCAGTTCAGACAAGGCTATATGCAAATCAGTCTGACCCTGTGCCTCATGGGAACAGTCCAGCCCGAACTGCCAATCCATGCCTTCCCTGGACCGGAAACAAGCTTCCGAGGACCGGTTTCTGGCATTCCAGCCGTCTTCAGCACAGCTAGCTTGAATCCAGTGGCAAAGTGAGCAAGGGACTCACGTCTGAGCATACCCTGCCACACTTATGGCGGCCAAAGCGGTACAAAAGGGGATGGTGATGGACGGAGCATCTGAACCAATCAAACACTCACACCCAGTCAAAAGATCTGGGTTTGATCCATCACCGTTCTTTAGCCCACTCTGCCACCACAGTTCAGACATGGCTATATGCAAATCAGTCTGACCCTGTGCCTCATGGGAACAGTCCAGCCCGAACTGCCAAGCCATGCCTTCCCTGGACCGGCAACAAGCTTCCGAGGACCGGTTTCCGGCATTCCAGCCGTCTTCAGCCCAGCTGGCTTGAATCCAGTGGCAAAGTGAGCAAGGGACTCACGTCTGAGCATACCCTGCCACACGTATGGCGGCCAAAGCGTTACAAAAGGGGATGGTGATGGACAGAGCATCTGAACCAATCAAACACTCACACCCAGTCAAAAGATCTGGGTTTGATCCATCACCGTTCTTTAGCCCACTCTGCCACCCCAGTTCAGACATGGCTATATGCAAATCAGTCTGACCCTGTGCCTCATGGGAACAGTCCAGCCCGAACTGCCAAGACATGCCTTCCCTGGACCGGAAACAAGCTTCCGAGGACCGGTTTCTGGCATTCCAGCCGTCTTCAGCCCAGCTTTCTTGAATCCAGTGGCAAAGTGAGCAAGGGACTCACGTCTGAGCATACCCTGCCACACTTATGGCGGCCAAAGCGGTACAAAAGGGGATGGTGATGGACGGAGCATCTGAACCAATCAAACACTCACACCCAGTCAAAAGATATGGGTTTGATCCATCACCGTTCTTTAGCCCACTCTGCCACCCCAGTTCAGACATGGCTATATGCAAATCAGTCTGACCCTGTGCCTCATGGGAACAGTCCAGCCCGAACTGCCAAGCCATGCCTTCCCTGGACCCGAAACAAGCTTCCGAGGACCTGTTTCTGGCATTCCAGCCGTCTTCAGCCCAGCTTGCTTGAATCCAGTGGCAAAGTGAGCAAAGGACTCACGTCTGAGCATACCCTGCCACACTTATGGCGGCCAAAGCGGTACAAAAGGGGATGGTGATGGACGGAGCATCTGAACCAATCAAACACTCACACCCAGTCAAAAGATCTGGGTTTGATCCATCACCGTTCTTTAGCCCATTCTGCCATCCCAGTTCAGACATGGCTATCTGCAAATCAGTCTGTCCCTGTGCCTCATGGGAACAGTCCAGCCCGAACTGCCAAGCCATGCCTTCCCCGGACCGGAAACAAGCTTCCGAGGACCAGTTTCTGGCATTCCAGCCGTCTTCAGCCCAGCTTGCTTGAATCCAGTGGCAAAGTGAGCAAGGGACTCACGTCTGAGCATACCCTGCCACACTAATGGCGGCCAAAGCGGTACAAAAGGGGATGGTGATGGACGGAGCATCTGAACCAACCAAACACTCACACCCAGTCAAAAGATCTGGGTTTGATCCATCACCGTTCTTTAGCCCACTCTGCCACCCCAGTTCAGACATGGCTATATGCAAATCAGTCTGACCCTGTGCCTCATGGAAACAGTCCAGCCCGAACTGCCAAGCCATGCCTTCCCTGGACCGGAAACAAGCTTCCGAGGACCGGTTTCTGGCATTCCAGCCGTCTTCAGCCCAGCTTGCTTGAATTCAGTGGCAAAGTGAGCAAGGGACTCACGTCTGAGCATACCCTGACACACTTATGGCGGCCAAAGCGGTACAAAAGGGGATGGTGATGGACGGAGCATCTGAACCAACCAAACACTCACACCAAGTCAAAAGATCTGGGTTTGATCCATCACCGTTCTTTAGCCCACTCTGCCACCCCAGTTCAGACATGGCTATATGCAAATCAGTCTGACCCTGTGCCTCATGGGAACAGTCCAGCCCGAACTGCCAAGCAATGCCTTCCCTGGACCCGAAACAAGCTTCCGAGGACCTGTTTCTGGCATTCCAGCCGTCTTCAGCCCAGCTTGCTTGAATCCAGTGGCAAAGTGAGCAAAGGATTCACGTCTGAGCATACCCTGCCACACTTATGGCGGCCAAAGCGGTACAAAAGGGGATGGTGATGGACGGAGCATCTGAACCAATCAAACACTCACACCCAGTCAAAAGATCTGGGTTTGATCCATCACCGTTCTTTAGCCCACTCTGCCACCCCAGTTCAGACATGGCTATCTGCAAATCAGTCTGACCCTGTGCCTCATGGGAACAGTCCAGCCCGAACTGCCAAGCCAAGCCATGCCTTCCCTGGACCGGAAACAAGCTTCCGAGGACCAGTTTCTGGCATTCCAGCCGTCTTCAGCCCAGCTTGCTTGAATCCAGTGGCAAAGTGAGCAAGGGACTCACGTCTGAGCATACCCTGCCACACTAATGGCGGCCAAAGTGGTACAAAAGGGGATGGTGATGGACGGAGCATCTAATCAATCAAACACTCACACCCAGTCAAAAGATCTGGGTTTGATCCATCACCGTTCTTTAGCCCACTCTGCCACCCCAGTTCAGACATGGCTATATGCAAATCAGTCTGACCCTGTGCCTCATGGAAACAGTCCAGCACGAACTGCCAAGCCATGCCTTCCCTGGACCGGAAACAAGCTTCCGAGGACCGGTTTCTGGCATTCCAGCCGTCTTCAGCCCAGCTTGCTTGAATTCAGTGGCAAAGTGAGCAAGGGACTCACGTCTGAGCATACCCTGACACACTTATGGCGGCCAAAGCGGTACAAAAGGGGATGGAGATGGACGGAGCATCTGAACCAACCAAACACTCACACCCAGTCAAAAGATCTGGGTTTGATCCATCACCGTTCTTTAGCCCACTCTGCCACCCCAGTTCAGACATGGCTATCTGCAAATCAGTCTGACCCTGTGCCTCATGGGAACAGTCCAGCCCGAACTGCCAAGCCATGCCTTCCCTGGACCGGAAACAAGCTTCCGAGGACCAGTTTCTGGCATTCCAGCTGTCTTCAGCCCAGCTTGCGTGAATCCAGTGGCAAAGTGAGCAAGGGACTCACGTCTGAGCATACCCTGCCACACTTATGGCGGCCAAAGCGGTACAAAAGGGGATGGTGATGGACGGAGCATCTGAACCAATCAAACACTCACACCCAGTCAAAAGATCTGGGTTTGATCCATCACCGTTCTTTAGCCCACTCTGCCACCCCAGTTCAGACATGGCTATATGCAAATCAGTCTGACCCTGTGCCTCATGGGAACAGTCCAGCCCGAACTGCCAAGCCATGCCTTCCCTGGACCGGAAACAAGCTTCCGAGGACCTGTTTCCGGCATTCCAGCCGTCTTCAGCCCAGCTTGCTTGAATCCAGTGGCAAAGTGAGCAAAGGACTCACGTCTGAGCATACCCTGCCACACTTATGGCGGCCAAAGCGGTACAAAAGGGGATGGTGATGGACGGAGCATCTGAACCAATCAAACACTCACACCCAGTCAAAAGATCTGGGTTTTATCCATCACCGTTCTTTAGCCCACTCTGCCACCCCAGTTCATACATGGCTATATGCAAATCAGTCTGACCCTGTGCCTCATGGGAACAGTCCAGGCCGAACTGCCAAGCCATGCCTTCCCTGGACCGGAAACAAGCTTCTGAGGACCAGTTTCTGGCATTCCAGCCGTCTTCAGCCCAGCTTGCTTGAATCCAGTGGCAAAGTGAGCAAGGGACTCACGTCTGAGCATACCCTGCCACATTTATGGCGGCCAAAGCGGTACAAAAGGGGATTGTGATGGACGGAGCATCTGAACCAATCAAACACTCACACCCAGTCAAAAGATCTGGGTTTGATCCATCACCGTTCTTTAGCCCACTCTGCCACCCCAGTTCAGACATGGCTATATGCAAATCAGTCTGACCCTGTGCCTCATGGGAACAGTCCAGCCTGAACTGCCAAGACATGCCTTCCCTGGACCGGAAACAAGCTTCCGAGGACCGGTTTCTGGCATTCCAGCCGTCTTCAGCCCAGCTTTCTTGAATCCAGTGGCAAAGTGAGCAAGGGACTCACGTCTGAGCATACCCTGCCACACTTATGGCGGCCAAAGCGGTACAAAAGGGGATGGTGATGGACGGTGCATCTGAACCAATCAAACACTCACACCCAGTCAAAAGATCTGGGTTTGATAAATCACCGTTCTTTAGCCCACTCTGCCACCCCACTTCAGACATGGCTATATGCAAGTCAGTCTGACCCTGTGCCTCATGGGAACAGTCCAGCCCGAACTGCCAAGCCATGCCTTCCCTGGACCCGAAACAAGCTTCCAAAGACCGGTTTCTGGCATTCCAGCCGTCTTCAGCCCAGCTTGCTTGAATCCAGTGGCAAAGTGAGCAAGGGACTCACGTCTGAGCATACCCTGCCACACTTATGGCGGCCAAAGTGGTACAAAAGGGGATGGTGATGGACGGAGCATCTGAACCATTCAAACACTCACACCCAGTCAAAAGTTCTGGGTTTGATCCATCACCTTTCTTCAGCCCACTCTGCCACCCCAGTTCAGACATGGCTATATGCAAGTCAGTCTGGCCCTGTGCCTCATGGGAACAGTCCAGCCCGAACTGCCAAGCCATGCCTTCCCTGGACCGGAAACAAGCTTCCGAGGACCGGTTTCTGGCATTTCAGCCGTCTTCAGCCCAGCTTGCTTGAATCCAGTGGCAAAGTGAGCAAGGGACTCACGTCTGAGCATACCCTGCCACACTTATGGCGGCCAAAGTGGTACTAAAGGGGATGGTGATGGATGGAGCATCTGAACCAATCAAACACTCACACCCAGTGAAAAGATCTGGGTTTGATCCATCACCGTTCTTTAGCCCACTCTGCCACCCCAGTTCAGACATGGCTATATGCAAATCAGTCTGACCCTGTGCCTCATGGGAACAGTCCAGCCCGAACTGCCAAGCCATGCCTTCCCTGGACCCGAAACAAGCTTCCAAAGACCGGTTTCTGGCATTCCAGCCGTCTTCAGCCCAGCTTGCTTGAATCCAGTGGCAAAGTGAGCAAGGGACTCACGTCTGAGCATACCCTGCCACACTTATGGCGGCCAAAGTGGTACAAAAGGGGATGGTGATGGACGGAGCATCTGAACCATTCAAACACTCACACCCAGTCAAAAGTTCTGGGTTTGATCCATCACCGTTCTTCAGCCCACTCTGCCACCCCAGTTCAGACATGGCTATATGCAAATCAGTCTGACTCTGTGCCTCATGGGAACAGTCCAGCCCGAACTGCCAAGCCATGCCTTCCCTGGACACGAAACAAGCTCCCGATGACCTGTTTCTGGCATTCCAGCCGTCTTCAGCCCAGCTTGCTTGAATCCAGTGGCAAAGTGAGCAAGGGACTCACGTCTGAGCATACCCTGCCACACTTATGGCGGCCAAAGCGGTACAAAAGGGGATGGTGATGGAGGGAGCATCTGAACCAATCAAACACTCACACCCAGTCAAAAGATCTGGGTTTGATCCATCACCATTCTTTAGCCCACTCTGCCACCCCAGTTCAGACATGGCTATATGCAAATCAGTCTAACCCTGTGCCTCATGGGAACAGTCCAGCCCGAACTGCCAAGCCATGCCTTCCCTGGACCGGAAACAAGCTTCCGAGGACCGGTTTCTGGCATTCCAGCCGTCTTCAGCCCAGCTTGCTTGAATCCAGTGGCAAAGTGAGCAAGGGACTCACGTCTGAGCATACCCTGCCACACTTATGGCGGCCAAAGCGGTACAAAAGGGGATGGTGATGGACGGAGCATCTGAGCCAATCAAACACTCACACCCAGTCAAAAGATCTGGGTTTGATCCATCACTGTTCTTTAGCCCACTCTGCCACCCCAGTTCGGACATGGCTATATGCAAATCAGTCTGACCCTGTGCCTCATGGGAACAGTCCAGCCCGAACTGCCAAGCCATGCCTTCCCTGGACCGGAAACAAGCTTCCGAGGACCGGTTTCTGGCATTCCAGCCATCTTCAGCCCAGCTTGCTTGAATCCAGTGGCAAAGTGAGCAAGGGACTCATGTCTGAGCATACCCTGCCACACTTATGGTGGCCAAAGCGGTACAAAAGGGGATGGTGATGGACGGAGCATCTGAACCAATCAAACACTCACACCCAGTCAAAAGTTCTGGGTTTGATCCATCACCGTTCTTTAGCCCACTCTGCCACCCCAGTTCAGACATGGCTATATGCAAATCAGTCTGACCCTGTGCCTCATGGGAACAGTCCAGCCGAACTGCCAAGCCATGCCTTCCCTGGACCCGAAACAAGCTTCCGAGGACCTGTTTCTGGCATTCCAGCCGTCTTCAGCCCAGCTTGCTTGAATCCAGTGGCAAAGTGAGCAAAGGACTCACGTCTGAGCATACCCTGCCACACTTATGGCGGCCAAAGCGGTACAAAAGGGGATGGTGATGGACGGAGCATCTGAACCAATCAAACAGTCACACCCAGTCAAAAGATCTGGGTTTTATCCATCACGTTCTTTAGCCCACTCTGCCACCCCAGTTCAGACATGGCTATATGCAAATCAGTCTGACCCTGTGCCTCATGGGAACAGTCCAGGCCGAACTGCCAAGCCATGCCTTCCCTGGACCGGAAACAAGCTTCCGAGGACCAGTTTCTGGAATTCCAGCCGTCTTCAGCCCAGCTTGCTTGAATCCAGTGGCAAAGTGAGCAAGGGACTCACGTCTGAGCATACCCTGCCACATTTATGGCGGCCAAAGCGGTACAAAAGGGGATTGTGATGGACGGAGCATCTGAACCAATCAAACACTCACACCCAGTCAAAAGATCTGGGTTTGATCCATCACCATTCTTCAGCCCACTCTGCCACCCCAGTTCAGACAAGGCTATATGCAAATCAGTCTGACCCTGTGCCTCATGGGAACAGTCCAGCCCGAACTGCCAAGCCATGCCTTCCCTGGACCGGAAACAAGCTTCCGAGGACCGGTTTCTGGCATTCCAGCCGTCTTCAGCACAGCTAGCTTGAATCCAGTGGCAAAGTGAGCAAGGGACTCACGTCTGAGCATACCCTGCCACACTTATGGCGGCCAAAGCGGTACAAAAGGGGATGGTGATGGACGGAGCATCTGAACCAATCAAACACTCACACCCAGTCAAAAGATCTGGGTTTGATCCATCACCGTTCTTTAGCCCACTCTGCCACCACAGTTCAGACATGGCTATATGCAAATCAGTCTGACCCTGTGCCTCATGGGAACAGTCCAGCCCGAACTGCCAAGCCATGCCTTCCCTGGACCGGCAACAAGCTTCCGAGGACCGGTTTCTGGCATTCCAGCCGTCTTCAGCCCAGCTGGCTTGAATCCAGTGGCAAAGTGAGCAAGGGACTCACGTCTGAGCATACCCTGCCACACGTATGGCGGCCAAAGCGTTACAAAAGGGGATGGTGATGGACGGAGCATCTGAACCAATCAAACACTCACACCCAGTCAAAAGATCTGGGTTTGATCCATCACCGTTCTTTAGCCCACTCTGCCACCCCAGTTCAGACATGGCTATATGCAAATCAGTCTGACCCTGTGCCTCATGGGAACAGTCCAGCCCGAACTGCCAAGACATGCCTTCCCTGGACCGGAAACAAGCTTCCGAGGACTGGTTTATGGCATTCCAGCCGTCTTCAGCCCAGCTTTCTTGAATCCAGTGGCAAAGTGAGCAAGGGACTCACGTCTGAGCATACCCTGCCACACTTATGGCGGCCAAAGCGGTACAAAAGGGGATGGTGATGGACGGAGCATCTGAACCAATCAAACACTCACACCCAGTCAAAAGATATGGGTTTGATCCATCACAGTTCTTTAGCCCACTCTGCCACCCCAGTTCAGACATGGCTATATGCAAATCAGTCTGACCCTGTGCCTCATGGGAACAGTCCAGCCCGAACTGCCAAGCCATGCCTTCCCTGGACCGGAAACAAGCTACGAGGACCGGTTTACGGCATTCCAGCCGTCTTCAGCCCAGCTTGCTTGAATCCAGTGGTAAAGTGAGCAAGGGACTCACGTCTGAGCATACCCTGCCACACGTATGGCGGCCAAAGCGGTACTAAAGGGGATGGTGATGGACGGAGCATCTGAACCAATCAAACACTCACACCCAGTCAAAAGATCTGGGTTTGATCCATCACCGTTCTTTAGCCCACTCTGCCACCCCAGTTCAGACATGGCTATATGCAAATCAGTCTGACCCTGTGCCTCATGGGAACAGTCCAGCCTGAACTGCCAAGACATGCCTTCCCTGGACCGGAAACAAGCTTCCGAGGACCGGTTTCTGGCATTCCAGCCGTCTTCAGCCCAGCTTTCTTGAATCCAGTGGCAAAGTGAGCAAGGGACTCACGTCTGAGCATACCCTGCCACACTTATGGCGGCCAAAGCGGTACAAAAGGGGATGGTGATGGACGGTGCATCTGAACCAATCAAACACTCACACCCAGTCAAAAGATCTGGGTTTGATAAATCACCGTTCTTTAGCCCACTCTGCCACCCCACTTCAGACATGGCTATATGCAAGTCAGTCTGACCCTGTGCCTCATGGGAACAGTCCAGCCCGAACTGCCAAGCCATTCCTTCCCTGGACCCGAAACAAGCTTCCAAAGACCGGTTTCTGGCATTCCAGCCGTCTTCAGCCCAGCTTGCTTGAATCCAGTGGCAAAGTGAGCAAGGGACTCACGTCTGAGCATACCCTGCCACACTTATGGCGGCCAAAGTGGTACAAAAGGGGATGGTGATGGACGGAGCATCTGAACCATTCAAACACTCACACCCAGTCAAAAGTTCTGGGTTTGATCCATCACCTTTCTTCAGCCCACTCTGCCACCCCAGTTCAGACATGGCTATATGCAAGTCAGTCTGACCCTGTGCCTCATGGGAACAGTCCAGCCCGAACTGCCAAGCCATGCCTTCCCTGGACCGGAAACAAGCTTCCGAGGACCGGTTTCTGGCATTTCAGCCGTCTTCAGCCCAGCTTGCTTGAATCCAGTGGCAAAGTGAGCAAGGGACTCACGTCTGAGCATACCCTGCCACACTTATGGCGGCCAAAGTGGTACTAAAGGGGATGGTGATGGATGGAGCATCTGAACCAATCAAACACTCACACCCAGTGAAAAGATCTGGGTTTGATCCATCACCGTTCTTTAGCCCACTCTGCCACCCCAGTTCAGACATGGCTATATGCAAATCAGTCTGACCCTGTGCCTCATGGGAACAGTCCAGCCCGAACTGCCAAGCCATGCCTTCCCTGGACCCGAAACAAGCTTCCAAAGACCGGTTTCTGGCATTCCAGCCGTCTTCAGCCCAGCTTGCTTGAATCCAGTGGCAAAGTGAGCAAGGGACTCACGTCTGAGCATACCCTGCCACACTTATGGCGGCCAAAGTGGTACAAAAGGGGATGGTGATGGACGGAGCATCTGAACCATTCAAACACTCACACCCAGTCAAAAGTTCTGGGTTTGATCCATCACCGTTCTTCAGCCCACTCTGCCACCCCAGTTCAGACATGGCTATATGCAAATCAGTCTGACTCTGTGCCTCATGGGAACAGTCCAGCCCGAACTGCCAAGCCATGCCTTCCCTGGACACGAAACAAGCTCCCGATGACCTGTTTCTGGCATTCCAGCCGTCTTCAGCCCAGCTTGCTTGAATCCAGTGGCAAAGTGAGCAAGGGACTCACGTCTGAGCATACCCTGCCACACTTATGGCGGCCAAAGCGGTACAAAAGGGGATGGTGATGGACGGAGCATCTGAACCATTCAAACACTCACACCCAGTCAAAAGTTCTGGGTTTGATCCATCACCGTTCTTCAGCCCACTCTGCCACCCCAGTTCAGACATGGCTATATGCAAATCAGTCTGACTCTGTGCCTCATGGGAACAGTCCAGCCCGAACTGCCAAGCCATGCCTTCCCTGGACACGAAACAAGCTCCCGATGACCTGTTTCTGGCATTCCAGCCGTCTTCAGCCCAGCTTGCTTGAATCCAGTGGCAAAGTGAGCAAGGGACTCACGTCTGAGCATACCCTGCCACACTTATGGCGGCCAAAGCGGTACAAAAGGGGATGGTGATGGAGGGAGCATCTGAACCAATCAAACACTCACACCCAGTCAAAAGATCTGGGTTTGATCCATCACCATTCTTTAGCCCACTCTGCCACCCCAGTTCAGACATGGCTATATGCAAATCAGTCTAACCCTGTGCCTCATGGGAACAGTCCAGCCCGAACTGCCAAGCCATGCCTTCCCTGGACCGGAAACAAGCTTCCGAGGACCGGTTTCTGGCATTCCAGCCGTCTTCAGCCCAGCTTGCTTGAATCCAGTGGCAAAGTGAGCAAGGGACTCACGTCTGAGCATACCCTGCCACACTTATGGCGGCCAAAGCGGTACAAAAGGGGATGGTGATGGACGGAGCATCTGAGCCAATCAAACACTCACACCCAGTCAAAAGATCTGGGTTTGATCCATCACTGTTCTTTAGCCCACTCTGCCACCCCAGTTCGGACATGGCTATATGCAAATCAGTCTGACCCTGTGCCTCATGGGAACAGTCCAGCCCGAACTGCCAAGCCATGCCTTCCCTGGACCGGAAACAAGCTTCCGAGGACCGGTTTCTGGCATTTCAGCCATCTTCAGCCCAGCTTGCTTGAATCCAGTGGCAAAGTGAGCAAGGGACTCATGTCTGAGCATACCCTGCCACACTTATGGTGGCCAAAGCGGTACAAAAGGGGATGGTGATGGACGGAGCATCTGAACCAATCAAACACTCACACCCAGTCAAAAGTTCTGGGTTTGATCCATCACCGTTCTTTAGCCCACTCTGCCACCCCAGTTCAGACATGGCTATATGCAAATCAGTCTGACCCTGTGCCTCATGGGAACAGTCCAGCCGAACTGCCAAGCCATGCCTTCCCTGGACCCGAAACAAGCTTCAGAGGACCTGTTTCTGGCATTCCAGCCGTCTTCAGCCCAGCTTGCTTGAATCCAGTGGCAAAGTGAGCAAAGGACTCACGTCTGAGCATACCCTGCCACACTTATGGCGGCCAAAGCGGTACAAAAGGGGATGGTGATGGACGGAGCATCTGAACCAATCAAACAGTCACACCCAGTCAAAAGATCTGGGTTTTATCCATCACCGTTCTTTAGCCCACTCTGCCACCCCAGTTCAGACATGGCTATATGCAAATCAGTCTGACCCTGTGCCTCATGGGAACAGTCCAGGCCGAACTGCCAAGCCATGCCTTCCCTGGACCGGAAACAAGCTTCCGAGGACCAGTTTCTGGAATTCCAGCCGTCTTCAGCCCAGCTTGCTTGAATCCAGTGGCAAAGTGAGCAAGGGACTCACGTCTGAGCATACCCTGCCACATTTATGGCGGCCAAAGCGGTACAAAAGGGGATTGTGATGGACGGAGCATCTGAACCAATCAAACACTCACACCCAGTCAAAAGATCTGGGTTTGATCCATCACCATTCTTCAGCCCACTCTGCCACCCCAGTTCAGACAAGGCTATATGCAAATCAGTCTGACCCTGTGCCTCATGGGAACAGTCCAGCCCGAACTGCCAAGCCATGCCTTCCCTGGACCGGAAACAAGCTTCCGAGGACCGGTTTCTGGCATTCCAGCCGTCTTCAGCACAGCTAGCTTGAATCCAGTGGCAAAGTGAGCAAGGGACTCACGTCTGAGCATACCCTGCCACACTTATGGCGGCCAAAGCGGTACAAAAGGGGATGGTGATGGACGGAGCATCTGAACCAATCAAACACTCACACCCAGTCAAAAGATCTGGGTTTGATCCATCACCGTTCTTTAGCCCACTCTGCCACCACAGTTCAGACATGGCTATATGCAAATCAGTCTGACCCTGTGCCTCATGGGAACAGTCCAGCCCGAACTGCCAAGCCATGCCTTCCCTGGACCGGCAACAAGCTTCCGAGGACCGGTTTCTGGCATTCCAGCCGTCTTCAGCCCAGCTGGCTTGAATCCAGTGGCAAAGTGAGCAAGGGACTCACGTCTGAGCATACCCTGCCACACGTATGGCGGCCAAAGCGTTACAAAAGGGGATGGTGATGGACGGAGCATCTGAACCAATCAAACACTCACACCCAGTCAAAAGATCTGGGTTTGATCCATCACCGTTCTTTAGCCCACTCTGCCACCCCAGTTCAGACATGGCTATATGCAAATCAGTCTGACCCTGTGCCTCATGGGAACAGTCCAGCCCGAACTGCCAAGACATGCCTTCCCTGGACCGGAAACAAGCTTCCGAGGACCGGTTTCTGGCATTCCAGCCGTCTTCAGCCCAGCTTTCTTGAATCCAGTGGCAAAGTGAGCAAGGGACTCACGTCTGAGCATACCCTGCCACACTTATGGCGGCCAAAGCGGTACAAAAGGGGATGGTGATGGACGGAGCATCTGAACCAATCAAACACTCACACCCAGTCAAAAGATATGGGTTTGATCCATCACAGTTCTTTAGCCCACTCTGCCACCCCAGTTCAGACAT
Source organism: Lissotriton helveticus (assembly GCF_964261635.1). Classification (NCBI taxonomy): domain Eukaryota; kingdom Metazoa; phylum Chordata; class Amphibia; order Caudata; family Salamandridae; genus Lissotriton; species Lissotriton helveticus. The sequence goes on from NC_136061.1 coordinate 1,550,444,473, forward strand.
GGCTATATGCAAATCAGTCTGACCCTGTGCCTCATGGGAACAGTCCAGCCCGAACTGCCAAGCCATGCCTTCCCTGGACCGGAAACAAGCTACGAGGACCGGTTTACGGCATTCCAGCCGTCTTCAGCCCAGCTTGCTTGAATCCAGTGGTAAAGTGAGCAAGGGACTCACGTCTGAGCATACCCTGCCACACGTATGGCGGCCAAAGCGGTACTAAAGGGGATGGTGATGGACGGAGCATCTGAACCAATAAAACACTCACACCCAGTCAAAAGATCTGGGTTTGATAAATCACCGTTCTTTAGCCCACTCTGCCACCCCACTTCAGACATGGCTATATGCAAGTCAGTCTGACCCTGTGCCTCATGGGAACAGTCCAGCCCGAACTGCCAAGCCATGCCTTCCCTGGACCGGAAACAAGCTTCCGAGGACCGGTTTCTGGCATTCCAGCCGTCTTCAGCCCAGCTTGCTTGAATCCAGTGGCAAAGTGAGCAAGGGACTCACGTCTGAGCATACCCTGCCACACTTATGGCGGCCAAAGTGGTACTAAAGGGGATGGTGATGGATGGAGCATCTGAACCAATCAAACACTCACACCCAGTGAAAAGATCTGGGTTTGATCCATCACCGTTCTTTAGCCCACTCTGCTACCCCAGTTCAGACATGGCTATATGCAAATCAGTCTGACCCTGTGCCTCATGGGAACAGTCCAGCCCGAACTGCCAAGCCATGCCTTCCCTGGACCCGAAACAAGCTTCCAAAGACCGGTTTCTGGCATTCCAGCTGTCTTCAGCCCAGCTTGCTTGAATCCAGTGGCAAAGTGAGCAAGGGACTCACGTCTGAGCATACCCTGCCACACTTATGGCGGCCAAAGTGGTACAAAAGGGGATGGTGATGGACGGAGCATCTGAACCATTCAAACACTCACACCCAGTCAAAAGTTCTGGGTTTGATCCATCACCGTTCTTCAGCCCACTCTGCCACCCCAGTTCAGACATGGCTATATGCAAATCAGTCTGACTCTGTGCCTCATGGGAACAGTCCAGCCCGAACTGCCAAGCCATGCCTTCCCTGGACACGAAACAAGCTTCCGAGGACCTGTTTCTGGCATTCCAGCCGTCTTCAGCCCAGCTTGCTTGAATCCAGTGGCAAAGTGAGCAAGGGACTCACGTCTGAGCATACCCTGCCACACTTATGGCGGCCAAAGCGGTACAAAAGGGGATGGTGATGGAGGGAGCATCTGAACCAATCAAACACTCACACCCAGTCAAAAGATCTGGGTTTGATCCATCACCATTCTTTAGCCCACTCTGCCACCCCAGTTCAGACATGGCTATATGCAAATCAGTCTAACCCTGTGCCTCATGGGAACAGTCCAGCCCGAACTGCCAAGCCATGCCTTCCCTGGACCGGAAACAAGCTTCCGAGGACCGGTTTCTGGCATTCCAGCCGTCTTCAGCCCAGCTTGCTTGAATCCAGTGGCAAAGTGAGCAAGGGACTCACGTCTGAGCATACCCTGCCACACTTATGGCGGCCAAAGCGGTACAAAAGGGGATGGTGATGGACGGAGCATCTGAGCCAATCAAACACTCACACCCAGTCAAAAGATCTGGGTTTGATCCATCACTGTTCTTTAGCCCACTCTGCCACCCCAGTTCGGACATGGCTATATGCAAATCAGTCTGACCCTGTGCCTCATGGGAACAGTCCAGCCCGAACTGCCAAGCCATGCCTTCCCTGGACCGGAAACAAGCTTCCGAGGACCGGTTTCTGGCATTCCAGCCGTCTTCAGCCCAGCTTGCTTGAATCCAGTGGCAAAGTGAGCAAGGGACTCATGTCTGAGCATACCCTGCCACACTTATGGTGGCCAAAGCGGTACAAAAGGGGATGGTGATGGACGGAGCATCTGAACCAATCAAACACTCACACCCAGTCAAAAGTTCTGGGTTTGATCCATCACCGTTCTTTAGCCCACTCTGCCACCCCAGTTCAGACATGGCTATATGCAAATCAGTCTGACCCTGTGCCTCATGGGAACAGTCCAGCCCGAACTGCCAAGCCATGCCTTCCCTGGACCGGAAACAAGCTTCCGAGGACCAGTTTCTGGAATTCCAGCCGTCTTCAGCCCAGCTTGCTTGAATCCAGTGGCAAAGTGAGCAAGGGACTCACGTCTGAGCATACCCTGCCACATTTATGGCGGCCAAAGCGGTACAAAAGGGGATTGTGATGGACGGAGCATCTGAACCAATCAAACACTCACACCCAGTCAAAAGATCTGGGTTTGATCCATCACCATTCTTCAGCCCACTCTGCCACCCCAGTTCAGACAAGGCTATATGCAAATCAGTCTGACCCTGTGCCTCATGGGAACAGTCCAGCCCGAACTGCCAAGCCATGCCTTCCCTGGACCGGAAACAAGCTTCCGAGGACCGGTTTCTGGCATTCCAGCCGTCTTCAGCACAGCTAGCTTGAATCCAGTGGCAAAGTGAGCAAGGGACTCACGTCTGAGCATACCCTGCCACACTTATGGCGGCCAAAGCGGTACAAAAGGGGATGGTGATGGACGGAGCATCTGAACCAATCAAACACTCACACCCAGTCAAAAGATCTGGGTTTGATCCATCACCGTTCTTTAGCCCACTCTGCCACCACAGTTCAGACATGGCTATATGCAAATCAGTCTGACCCTGTGCCTCATGGGAACAGTCCAGCCCGAACTGCCAAGCCATGCCTTCCCTGGACCGGCAACAAGCTTCCGAGGACCGGTTTCTGGCATTCCAGCCGTCTTCAGCCCAGCTGGCTTGAATCCAGTGGCAAAGTGAGCAAGGGACTCACGTCTGAGCATACCCTGCCACACGTATGGCGGCCAAAGCGTTACAAAAGGGGATGGTGATGGACGGAGCATCTGAACCAATCAAACACTCACACCCAGTCAAAAGATCTGGGTTTGATCCATCACCGTTCTTTAGCCCACTCTGCCACCCCAGTTCAGACATGGCTATATGCAAATCAGTCTGACCCTGTGCCTCATGGGAACAGTCCAGCCCGAACTGCCAAGACATGCCTTCCCTGGACCGGAAACAAGCTTCCGAGGACTGGTTTATGGCATTCCAGCCGTCTTCAGCCCAGCTTTCTTGAATCCAGTGGCAAAGTGAGCAAGGGACTCACGTCTGAGCATACCCTGCCACACTTATGGCGGCCAAAGCGGTACAAAAGGGGATGGTGATGGACGGAGCATCTGAACCAATCAAACACTCACACCCAGTCAAAAGATATGGGTTTGATCCATCACAGTTCTTTAGCCCACTCTGCCACCCCAGTTCAGACATGGCTATATGCAAATCAGTCTGACCCTGTGCCTCATGGGAACAGTCCAGCCCGAACTGCCAAGCCATGCCTTCCCTGGACCGGAAACAAGCTACGAGGACCGGTTTACGGCATTCCAGCCGTCTTCAGCCCAGCTTGCTTGAATCCAGTGGTAAAGTGAGCAAGGGACTCACGTCTGAGCATACCCTGCCACACGTATGGCGGCCAAAGCGGTACTAAAGGGGATGGTGATGGACGGAGCATCTGAACCAATCAAACACTCACACCCAGTCAAAAGATCTGGGTTTGATCCATCACCGTTCTTTAGCCCACTCTGCCACCCCAGTTCAGACATGGCTATATGCAAATCAGTCTGACCCTGTGCCTCATGGGAACAGTCCAGCCTGAACTGCCAAGACATGCCTTCCCTGGACCGGAAACAAGCTTCCGAGGACCGGTTTCTGGCATTCCAGCCGTCTTCAGCCCAGCTTTCTTGAATCCAGTGGCAAAGTGAGCAAGGGACTCACGTCTGAGCATACCCTGCCACACTTATGGCGGCCAAAGCGGTACAAAAGGGGATGGTGATGGACGGTGCATCTGAACCAATCAAACACTCACACCCAGTCAAAAGATCTGGGTTTGATAAATCACCGTTCTTTAGCCCACTCTGCCACCCCACTTCAGACATGGCTATATGCAAGTCAGTCTGACCCTGTGCCTCATGGGAACAGTCCAGCCCGAACTGCCAAGCCATGCCTTCCCTGGACCCGAAACAAGCTTCCAAAGACCGGTTTCTGGCATTCCAGCCGTCTTCAGCCCAGCTTGCTTGAATCCAGTGGCAAAGTGAGCAAGGGACTCACGTCTGAGCATACCCTGCCACACTTATGGCGGCCAAAGTGGTACAAAAGGGGATGGTGATGGACGGAGCATCTGAACCATTCAAACACTCACACCCAGTCAAAAGTTCTGGGTTTGATCCATCACCTTTCTTCAGCCCACTCTGCCACCCCAGTTCAGACATGGCTATATGCAAGTCAGTCTGACCCTGTGCCTCATGGGAACAGTCCAGCCCGAACTGCCAAGCCATGCCTTCCCTGGACCGGAAACAAGCTTCCGAGGACCGGTTTCTGGCATTTCAGCCGTCTTCAGCCCAGCTTGCTTGAATCCAGTGGCAAAGTGAGCAAGGGACTCACGTCTGAGCATACCCTGCCACACTTATGGCGGCCAAAGTGGTACTAAAGGGGATGGTGATGGATGGAGCATCTGAACCAATCAAACACTCACACCCAGTGAAAAGATCTGGGTTTGATCCATCACCGTTCTTTAGCCCACTCTGCCACCCCAGTTCAGACATGGCTATATGCAAATCAGTCTGACCCTGTGCCTCATGGGAACAGTCCAGCCCGAACTGCCAAGCCATGCCTTCCCTGGACCCGAAACAAGCTTCCAAAGACCGGTTTCTGGCATTCCAGCCGTCTTCAGCCCAGCTTGCTTGAATCCAGTGGCAAAGTGAGCAAGGGACTCACGTCTGAGCATACCCTGCCACACTTATGGCGGCCAAAGTGGTACAAAAGGGGATGGTGATGGACGGAGCATCTGAACCATTCAAACACTCACACCCAGTCAAAAGTTCTGGGTTTGATCCATCACCGTTCTTCAGCCCACTCTGCCACCCCAGTTCAGACATGGCTATATGCAAATCAGTCTGACTCTGTGCCTCATGGGAACAGTCCAGCCCGAACTGCCAAGCCATGCCTTCCCTGGACACGAAACAAGCTCCCGATGACCTGTTTCTGGCATTCCAGCCGTCTTCAGCCCAGCTTGCTTGAATCCAGTGGCAAAGTGAGCAAGGGACTCACGTCTGAGCATACCCTGCCACACTTATGGCGGCCAAAGCGGTACAAAAGGGGATGGTGATGGAGGGAGCATCTGAACCAATCAAACACTCACACCCAGTCAAAAGATCTGGGTTTGATCCATCACCATTCTTTAGCCCACTCTGCCACCCCAGTTCAGACATGGCTATATGCAAATCAGTCTAACCCTGTGCCTCATGGGAACAGTCCAGCCCGAACTGCCAAGCCATGCCTTCCCTGGACCGGAAACAAGCTTCCGAGGACCGGTTTCTGGCATTCCAGCCGTCTTCAGCCCAGCTTGCTTGAATCCAGTGGCAAAGTGAGCAAGGGACTCACGTCTGAGCATACCCTGCCACACTTATGGCGGCCAAAGCGGTACAAAAGGGGATGGTGATGGACGGAGCATCTGAGCCAATCAAACACTCACACCCAGTCAAAAGATCTGGGTTTGATCCATCACTGTTCTTTAGCCCACTCTGCCACCCCAGTTCGGACATGGCTATATGCAAATCAGTCTGACCCTGTGCCTCATGGGAACAGTCCAGCCCGAACTGCCAAGCCATGCCTTCCCTGGACCGGAAACAAGCTTCCGAGGACCGGTTTCTGGCATTCCAGCCATCTTCAGCCCAGCTTGCTTAAATCCAGTGGCAAAGTGAGCAAGGGACTCATGTCTGAGCATACCCTGCCACACTTATGGTGGCCAAAGCGGTACAAAAGGGGATGGTGATGGACGGAGCATCTGAACCAATCAAACACTCACACCCAGTCAAAAGTTCTGGGTTTGATCCATCACCGTTCTTTAGCCCACTCTGCCACCCCAGTTCAGACATGGCTATATGCAAATCAGTCTGACCCTGTGCCTCATGGGAACAGTCCAGCCGAACTGCCAAGCCATGCCTTCCCTGGACCCGAAACAAGCTTCAGAGGACCTGTTTCTGGCATTCCAGCCGTCTTCAGCCCAGCTTGCTTGAATCCAGTGGCAAAGTGAGCAAAGGACTCACGTCTGAGCATACCCTGCCACACTTATGGCGGCCAAAGCGGTACAAAAGGGGATGGTGATGGACGGAGCATCTGAACCAATCAAACAGTCACACCCAGTCAAAAGATCTGGGTTTTATCCATCACCGTTCTTTAGCCCACTCTGCCACCCCAGTTCAGACATGGCTATATGCAAATCAGTCTGACCCTGTGCCTCATGGGAACAGTCCAGGCCGAACTGCCAAGCCATGCCTTCCCTGGACCGGAAACAAGCTTCCGAGGACCAGTTTCTGGAATTCCAGCCGTCTTCAGCCCAGCTTGCTTGAATCCAGTGGCAAAGTGAGCAAGGGACTCACGTCTGAGCATACCCTGCCACATTTATGGCGGCCAAAGCGGTACAAAAGGGGATTGTGATGGACGGAGCATCTGAACCAATCAAACACTCACACCCAGTCAAAAGATCTGGGTTTGATCCATCACCATTCTTCAGCCCACTCTGCCACCCCAGTTCAGACAAGGCTATATGCAAATCAGTCTGACCCTGTGCCTCATGGGAACAGTCCAGCCCGAACTGCCAAGCCATGCCTTCCCTGGACCGGAAACAAGCTTCCGAGGACCGGTTTCTGGCATTCCAGCCGTCTTCAGCACAGCTAGCTTGAATCCAGTGGCAAAGTGAGCAAGGGACTCACGTCTGAGCATACCCTGCCACACTTATGGCGGCCAAAGCGGTACAAAAGGGGATGGTGATGGACGGAGCATCTGAACCAATCAAACACTCACACCCAGTCAAAAGATCTGGGTTTGATCCATCACCGTTCTTTAGCCCACTCTGCCACCACAGTTCAGACATGGCTATATGCAAATCAGTCTGACCCTGTGCCTCATGGGAACAGTCCAGCCCGAACTGCCAAGCCATGCCTTCCCTGGACCGGCAACAAGCTTCCGAGGACCGGTTTCTGGCATTCCAGCCGTCTTCAGCCCAGCTGGCTTGAATCCAGTGGCAAAGTGAGCAAGGGACTCACGTCTGAGCATACCCTGCCACACGTATGGCGGCCAAAGCGTTACAAAAGGGGATGGTGATGGACGGAGCATCTGAACCAATCAAACACTCACACCCAGTCAAAAGATCTGGGTTTGATCCATCACCGTTCTTTAGCCCACTCTGCCACCCCAGTTCAGACATGGCTATATGCAAATCAGTCTGACCCTGTGCCTCATGGGAACAGTCCAGCCCGAACTGCCAAGACATGCCTTCCCTGGACCGGAAACAAGCTTCCGAGGACCGGTTTCTGGCATTCCAGCCGTCTTCAGCCCAGCTTTCTTGAATCCAGTGGCAAAGTGAGCAAGGGACTCACGTCTGAGCATACCCTGCCACACTTATGGCGGCCAAAGCGGTACAAAAGGGGATGGTGATGGACGGAGCATCTGAACCAATCAAACACTCACACCCAGTCAAAAGATATGGGTTTGATCCATCACAGTTCTTTAGCCCACTCTGCCACCCCAGTTCAGACATGGCTATATGCAAATCAGTCTGACCCTGTGCCTCATGGGAACAGTCCAGCCCGAACTGCCAAGCCATGCCTTCCCTGGACCGGAAACAAGCTACGAGGACCGGTTTACGGCATTCCAGCCGTCTTCAGCCCAGCTTGCTTGAATCCAGTGGTAAAGTGAGCAAGGGACTCACGTCTGAGCATACCCTGCCACACGTATGGCGGCCAAAGCGGTACTAAAGGGGATGGTGATGGACGGAGCATCTGAACCATTCAAACACTCACACCCAGTCAAAAGTTCTGGGTTTGATCCATCACCGTTCTTCAGCCCACTCTGCCACCCCAGTTCAGACATGGCTATATGCAAATCAGTCTGACTCTGTGCCTCATGGGAACAGTCCAGCCCGAACTGCCAAGCCATGCCTTCCCTGGACACGAAACAAGCTTCCGAGGACCTGTTTCTGGCATTCCAGCCGTCTTCAGCCCAGCTTGCTTGAATCCAGTGGCAAAGTGAGCAAGGGACTCACGTCTGAGCATACCCTGCCACACTTATGGCGGCCAAAGCGGTACAAAAGGGGATGGTGATGGAGGGAGCATCTGAACCAATCAAACACTCACACCCAGTCAAAAGATCTGGGTTTGATCCATCACCATTCTTTAGCCCACTCTGCCACCCCAGTTCAGACATGGCTATATGCAAATCAGTCTAACCCTGTGCCTCATGGGAACAGTCCAGCCCGAACTGCCAAGCCATGCCTTCCCTGGACCGGAAACAAGCTTCCGAGGACCGGTTTCTGGCATTCCAGCCGTCTTCAGCCCAGCTTGCTTGAATCCAGTGGCAAAGTGAGCAAGGGACTCACGTCTGAGCATACCCTGCCACACTTATGGCGGCCAAAGCGGTACAAAAGGGGATGGTGATGGACGGAGCATCTGAGCCAATCAAACACTCACACCCAGTCAAAAGATCTGGGTTTGATCCATCACTGTTCTTTAGCCCACTCTGCCACCCCAGTTCGGACATGGCTATATGCAAATCAGTCTGACCCTGTGCCTCATGGGAACAGTCCAGCCCGAACTGCCAAGCCATGCCTTCCCTGGACCGGAAACAAGCTTCCGAGGACCGATTTCTGGCATTCCAGCCGTCTTCAGCCCAGCTTGCTTGAATCCAGTGGCAAAGTGAGCAAGGGACTCATGTCTGAGCATACCCTGCCACACTTATGGTGGCCAAAGCGGTACAAAAGGGGATGGTGATGGACGGAGCATCTGAACCAATCAAACACTCACACCCAGTCAAAAGTTCTGGGTTTGATCCATCACCGTTCTTTAGCCCACTCTGCCACCCCAGTTCAGACATGGCTATATGCAAATCAGTCTGACCCTGTGCCTCATGGGAACAGTCCAGCCCGAACTGCCAAGCCATGCCTTCCCTGGACCCGAAACAAGCTTCCAAAGACCGGTTTCTGGCATTCCAGACGTCTTCAGCCCAGCTTGCTTGAATCCAGTGGCAAAGTTAGCAAGGGACTCACGTCTGAGCATACCCTGCCACACTTATAGCGGCCAAAGCGGAACAAAAGGGGATGGTGATGGACGGAGCATCTGAACCAATCAAACACTCACACCCAGTCAAAAGATCTGGGTTTGATCCATCACCATTCTTTAGCCCACTCTGCCACCCCAGTTCAGACATGGCTATCTGCAAATCAGTCTAACCCTGTGCCTCATGGGAACAGTCCAGCCCGAACTGCCAGCCATGCCTTCCCTGGACCGGAAACAAGCTTCCGAGGACCGGTTTCTGGCATTCCAGCCGTCTTCAGCCCAGCTTGCTTGAATCCAGTGGCAAAGTGAGCAAGGGACTCATGTCTGAGCATACCCTGCCACACTTATGGCGGCCAAAGCGGTACAAAAGGGGATGGTGATGGACGGAGCATCTGAGCCAATCAAACACTCACACCCAGTCAAAAGATCTGGGTTTGATCCATCACCGTTCTTTAGCCCACTCTGCCACCCCAGTTCGGACATGGCTATATGCAAATCAGTCTGACCCTGTGCCTCATGGGAACAGTCCAGCCCGAACTGCCAAGCCATGCCTTCCCTGGACCGGAAACAAGCTTCCGAGGACCGGTTTCTGGCATTCCAGCCGTCTTCAGCCCAGATTGCTTGAATCCAGTGGCAAAGTGAGCAAGGGACTCACGTCTGAGCATACCCTGCCACACTTATAGCGGCCAAAGCGGTACAAAAGGGGATGGTGATGGACGGAGCATCTGAACCAATCAAACACTCACACCCAGTCAAAAGATCTGGGTTTGATCCATCACCGTCCTTTAGTCCACTCTGCCACCCCAGTTCAGACATGGCTATATGCAAATCAGTCTGACCCTGTGCCTCATGGGAACAGTCCAGCCCGAACTGCCAAGCCATGCCTTCCCTGGACCGGAAACAAGCTTCCGAGGACCGGTTTCTGGCATTCCAGCCGTCTTCAGCCCAGCTTGCTTGAATCCAGTGGCAAAGTTAGCAAGGGACTCACGTCTGAGCATACCCTGCCACACTTATAGCGGCCAAAGCGGAACAAAAGGGGATGGTGATGGACGGAGCATCTGAACCAATCAAACACTCACACCCAGTCAAAAGATCTGGGTTTGATCCATCACCATTCTTTAGCCCACTCTGCCACCCCAGTTCAGACATGGCTATATGCAAATCAGTCTGACCCTGTGCCTCATGGGAACAGTCCAGCCTGAACTGCCAAGCCATGCCTTCCTTGGACCGGAAACAAGCTTCAAGGACCGGTTTCTGGCATTCCAGCTGTCTTCACCCCAGCTTGCTTGAATCCAGTGGCAAGGTGAGCAAGGGACTCACGTCTGAGCATACCCTGCCACACTTATAGCGGCCAAAGCGGTACAAAAGGGGATGGTGATGGACGGAGCATCTGAACTAATCAAACTCTAACACCCAGTCAAAAGATCTGGGTTTGATCCATCACCGTTCTTTAGCCCACTCTGCCACCCCAGTTCAGACATGGCTATATGCAAATCAGTCTGACCCTGTGCCTCATGGGAACAGTCCAGCCCGAACTGCCAAGCCATGCCTTCCCTGGACCGGAAACAAGCTTCCGAGGACCGGTTTCTGGCATTCCAGCCGTCTTCAGCCCAGCTTGCTTGAATCCAGTGGCAAAGTGAGCAAGGGACTCACGTCTGAGCATACCCTGCCACACTTATAGCGGCCAAAGCGGTACAAAAGGGGATGGTGATGGACGGAGCATCTGAACCAATCAATTACTCACACCCAGTCAAAAGATCTGGGTTTGATCCATCACCGTTCTTTAGTCCACTCTGCCACCCCAGTTCAGACATGGCTATATGCAAATCAGTCTGACCCTGTGCCTCATGGGAACAGTCCAGCCTGAACTGCCAAGCCATGCCTTCCCCGGACCGGAAACAAGCTTCAAGGACCGGTTTCTGGCATTCCAGCTGTCTTCACCCCAGCTTGCTTGAATCCAGTGGCAAGGTGAGCAAGGGACTCACGTCTGAGCATACCCTGCCACACTTATAGCGGCCAAAGCGGTACAAAAGGGGATGGTGATGGACGGAGCATCTGAACCAATCAAACTCTCACACCCAGTCAAAAGATCTGGGTTTGATCCATCACCGTTCTTTAGCCCACTCTGCCACCCCAGTTCAGACATGGCTATATGCAAATCAGTCTGACCCTGTGCCTCATGGGAACAGTCCAGCCCGAACTGCCAAGCCATGCCTTCCCTGGACCGGAAACAAGCTTCCGAGGACCGGTTTCTGACATTCCAGCCATCTTCAGCCCAGCTTGCTTGAATCCAGTGGCAAAGTGAGCAAGGGACTCACGTCTGAGCATACCCTGCCACACTTATGGCGGCCACAGCGGAACAAAAGGGGATGGTGATGGACGGAGCATCTGAACCAATCAAACACTCACACCCAGTCAAAAGATCTGGGTTTGATCATCACCATTCTTTAGCCCACTCTGCCACCCCAGTTCAGACATGGCTATATGCAAATCAGTCTGACCCTGTGCCTCATGGGAACAGTCCAGCCCGAACTGCCAAGCCATGCCTTCCCTGGACCGGAAACAAACTTCAGAGGACCGGTTTCTGGCATTCCAGCCGTCTTCAGCCCAGCTTGCTTGAATCCAGTGGCAAAGTGAGCAAGGAACTCACGTCTGAACATACCCTGCCACACTAATGGCTGCCAAAACGGTACAAAAGGGGATGGTGATGGACGGAGCATCTGAACCAATCAAACACTCACACCTAGTCAAAAGATCTGGGTTTGATCCATCACCGTTCTTTAGTCCACTCTGCCACCCCAGTTCAGACATGGCTATATGCAAATCAGTCTGACCCTGTGCCTCATGGGAACAGTCCAGCCCGAACTACCAACCCATGCCTTCCCTGGACCGGAAACAAGCTTCCGAGGACCGGTTTCTGGCATTCCAGCCGTCTTCAGCCCAGCTTGCTTGAATCCAGTGGCAAAGTGAGCAAGGGACTCATGTCTGAGCATACCCTGGCACACTAATGGCGGCCAAAGCGGTACAAAAGGGGATGGTGATGGACGGAGCATCTGAACCAATCAAACACTCACACCCAGTCAAAAGATCTGGGTTTGATCCATCACCGTACTTTAGCCCACTCTGCCACCCCAATTCAGACATGGCTATATGCAAATCAGTCTGACCCTGTGCCTCATGGGAACAGTCCAGCCCGAACTGCCAAGCCATGCCTTCCCTGGACCGGAAACAAGCTACGAGGACCGGTTTACGGCATTCCAGCCGTCTTCAGCCCAGCTTGCTTGAATCCAGTGGCAAAGTGAGCAAGGGACTCACGTCTGAGCATACCCTGCCACACTTATGGCTGCCAAAGCGGTACAAAAGGGGATGGTGATGGACGGAGCATCTGAACCAATCAAACACTCACACCCAGTCAAAAGATCTGGGTTTGATCCATCACCGTTCTTTAGCCCACTCTGCCACCCCAGTTCAGACATGGCTATATGCAAATCAGTCTGACCCTGTGCCTCATGGGAACAGTCCAGCCCGAACTGCCAAGCCATGCCTTCCCTGGACCGGAAACAAGCTTCCGAGGACCGGTTTCTGGCATTCCAGCCGTCTTCAGCCCAGCTTGCTTGAATCCAGTGGCAAAGTGAGCAAGGGACTCACGTCTGAGCATACCCTGCCACACTTATGGCGGCCAAAGCGGTGCAAAAGGGGATGGTGATGGACGGAGCATCTGAACCAATCAAACACTCACACCCAGTCAAAAGATCTGGGTTTGATCCATCACCATTCCTTAGCCCACTCTGCCACCCCAGTTCAGACATGGCTATATGCAAATCAGTCTGACCCTGTGCCTCATGGGAACAGTCCAGCCCGAACTGCCAAGCCATGCCTTCAGATCTTTTGACTGGGTGTGAGTGTTTGATTGGTTCAGATGCTCCGTCCATCATCACCCCCTTTTTGTACCGCTGTGGTGGTGAGAGGCAGCTTCGAATCGGCAGGCATCCCCGGGATAGTATAGGGCTGATACTGTACACATACGGGCTGCTTTAAAAAAAAAGACGCTGCAATGTGCTAGTATTGGGCAGTCCCGTGGACCCCCAAGTATTGATGGCCAGACTGGCACCATATCAGCCCATAAGCTACTGACCCGTAACAGACACAGGCGCACTAGGGTTTGTGCCCAAGAAAAAAGGCCTGACGTCCGTTTCGACAGGCGTCATTCTAGGCATGCCAAGGCACTGCATTTTAATAGAAATGTGGATAGTTATTGCTTTTTGCAATTACCATCCATAAGGCTTATAAAGTAGGAAGGGCGAAGTCATCTTCAGGAGCCTCCCCTGATGAAAGCTTTAAGTTAAGACACAGGGCTAAATCACAAAAATAAATTTGAATGGCACTATTTTATGCCCTTGTGGTAAATAAAGGCAGTGCTTGCTTCAATATGAAACAAGGATTCTGGAGGTGATAATGTGTTACAAGAACGTTTGCATACATATATTGTGTGGCATTTTAATATCTTATATTGCTACTAAGCTTTGTGCTGCATTATTGCAATATGATGTTGTGTTGTATTGTGGATGTTGTATTGTGTTTATTTTTGTAGTTTTATTGCATTGTGACCGTTAAGCTTTACTTGTGTTGGTATTAGCTGTGTTCAAAAGTTGCATAATTTGCTTTCACTTACTTATACAAACTTTCAGGAATAATAGACACAATTAGACATAATTACACAAAATGCAAACCCAGCATTTTAGCGCTATTATTTGGCCTGAAACATGTTCTCATACTTATTTTGGACGAGAGGGAGTATTTAATGCAAAAAAAAATAGTGCCAAAAAGCAAGTGCCTTGAAAAATGGCTGCTGCATTCCAGTCGTTTGCGATATTCCCAATCTATAATTTTGCTGCGGACACAATGTAATAATGCGAGATGGCAAAATCGCGTAATTTCAGGAAACTCGAATATCAAGCGTAACCAAAATCCCCCAATTACACACATTATGCCAACTTAATTGAAGTTTCTTCCTGGGCCTAGTTTTTATGTTGCTTTGCAGGGTCGGACTGGCTACCGGGCGTTTTGGCATGCTGCTGAGCTGGGGGCTGATTTTGTTGATGGAGACCTGCGTGTGCTGAACGAAAATTGTTTTACTTTGTTTATTTCGAAGCACACGCAGGTCTCCATCAACGAAATTAGCCCCTACCGCAGTGAAATCAGCCCCCATCTCAGCAGCATGGTAAAACGCCCAGTAACCAGTCCGGCCCTGTTGCTTTGTGTATCCAATTGTGTTTTGCTATGCTGTTTACTTTGGATATGTTATCAAATCCTGCGACATTTCCAGCTAAAAGTGGTACCTGTCTTGAAGATTCCTTTGACAGCAACAATTTCCCACTGTCTAGAGCTGTAAAATAGTACGGCTCCTTCTCCTCAACCAGTACCGGACTGGCTACCGGGTGTTTTGTAAGGGTGGGCGGCCAGCTAAGCTCCGTGCACGGAGTGCGCGTAGTGCCGTCTCCTACGCATTTTGCGTAGCGGGCGTAGCCAGGCGGCACTACGCGCGCTCCGCAGACGGAGCGTAGCCGGCCGCCACCCGCCTCCCTCCCGCCCTCCCTAAATATGCAAATAAAAGGATTTAAAGGTTTTAAAAACACTTACCTGTCCGCCGCGTCCCCGGGGCTCCCTCTCCCGTCCCTGAAATCGCGCCGCCGCCATTTCGGATACTAATGCGCATGCGCGGGCGGCCGCGCATGCGCATTTCTCATGAGAAATGCGCATGCGCGGCCGCCCGCTCATGCGCATTAGTATCCGAAATGGCGGCGGCGCGATTTCAGGGACGGGAGAGGGAGCCCCGGGGACGCGGCGGACAGGTAAGTGTTTTTAAAACCTTTAAATCCTTTTATTTGCATATTTAGGGAGGGCGGGAGGGAGGCGGGCGGCGCGTAGTGGGGCTACGCGGGGTGCGCGGGTGGGCGTAGTTTTGCGCCCACTTCGCGTAGCTCCGCGGAGCCCCACTACGCACACTACGCCCAGGGTTAGTGTTTTGGCATGCTGCCGAGCTGGGGGCTCATTTCGTTGATGGGGAACTGCGTGTGCTGAACGAAATTCGTTTTGCTTTTTCAATTTTTCGAAGCACACGCAGGTCTTCATCAACGAAATTGGCCCCCACCGCAGTGACATCAGCCCCCAGCTCGGCAGCATGCCAAAACGCCCGGTAGCCAGTCCGGCCCTGTCCTCAACCACTTAAGAAGCCATTCAGCCCAAAAGTATGGCATAGATAATGTATTAGCTCGAAGGGCTCTCTTTATGTGATAAGGCCCCCATCTGTGGTGGCCACAGCCACCTGCCAATTCTGATGTATGTGGAGTTTTTCCCATTATGGATGTCTAAATTTACCTTGCATATCAATTTGCACTGGGTCAGCTATATTTAGGCCCTTGTAAGCAGGTGCCTACAAGTGCGAGCACAATTGGGTTCAGGAGTGTGGCGAATTGCAATAGATGGCTTAAAAAGTCCTTGTTGCTAGAGGAAAGGGAGTGCCCAAATGGCAAAATGTCTATTTGCTTGTCCCACTTAAAATAGGATGTCACTATTGAGTTGATATATTTCACTAGGCTGCTTTCCACTTTAAAAAGGACTATCTAAGATGCCATGGAGATGTTGTTTTGCTTATGTGTAAAAGTACGGCATTCTATGCTTCTTTCCAAATGTGTCTCTCTAGAAGTGCATACTTTTCACATGTTTGGATCGAGATATTCTCCTCTGATTAGCTCAGTGTCAAGAGATGCACACGTCAGCAGTTGATATACCTAATAACAGGTCATCTAGGAGGTATTTTACTAGTCTAGAAACTGCAATAAATTACCTTGGATTGTATATGCTTGTGCTATGTCTCAGTTAGCATCCTTGCTATGGTCCTAATCAAGAGGCTTAAAGACATTGCCAGATACCAGGTATGCCAAAGAGGGAAAAAGTGGATTGATGCCTTTCAACTACAATGACTTTGCCTCCAAATGTAAACTCTTCCTAGGCATCATTATTCGGAGACCAGTGAGGATCAATCTTAGAAGCCTAAAAAACATAATAAACATATTCAACATTAAAAGGTTCTTACGTTGGTGTTCAATGTGTTTTGTTCATGAGCAGGTTAGAGGTTCTGGTAACTGCAGTCAGAGGTATGAGATCATGAGCTGAGACCAAACATCAATAATGAGCAGAGCCTCTGGAAGTATGTAGAAATGGAAGAACGAATTAAGCAGCAGGTTTGACTAAATAATGATGCAGAGAAATGCAAATTGCTTCACATTCTTCGATGTTAATATGTTGAAGTTTAACAAACATTTTTACACAATCGATGCCTACACTGTAAAAAATTCGACTTTTTTTTGCAAAATAAATCATATTTAGTCATCCATGAGTAACAATTTTGTTTTGCGTGGAAGCACAGAAAAAGCGTTTTGTGGAAAACTTAGGGGCATATTATCAAGGGATTTATCTCCGCTTTTTTGGCTTTAAAAGCCAAGAAAGCGGAGATAAAATTATCTCCCTATCAGCAACAGGGTGCTAACACGCAAATTTGCATGTTAGAACCCTTTTTCTCTACGCTTCCCCTTGCATCTCTAATGAGATGCAAAGGGGGTGTTCCAGAGAAAAATAATAGGAGAAATGTTGTTAAGTGACATTTCTCCTATTATCAAGGATTTTGCTAACCCTGTTAGTGATAAAAGAAGCAGCGCTAACCGCGGTTAGCGCAGCTTTTTTTACACCTGGTATTTTTCTGACTTAGCCATGATATCCTATGGAAGGTGGATATCATGGCTAAGTTTGTGAGCCCCTATCATCAAGCTAACGCCAAACTTCGAGAGATTATTGTTGGTCTCTCATTTGGCAGGTAGCGTGAGGATTTGTATCACTTCTGAGATAAACCTTGCTAATAGCAAGTTATTTCTGCGATAATTTCCGGCGATGATTAGTGATAAAAAATGTGTTGCTAAGCCTCGTTAGCGATAAATATCGCTAATCGTGGGTAATATGCCCCTTAGAATCTTCCATTCAGCAGAAAACGTGGCAATTTTATTTTGGCTATGCCAGTTATTTTGTAAAATTGGTCTTTTCCGTTTTCCCTCTGGTCACGCTAGAGACCCTTGAGAGTAACAATTTCCATTACGAAACATCCAATGCGTTACATATACAGTATGTAAGTGTGCCAATAGTGCGCAGTTTTCCTTAGTGCGCTTCGCACATGTGTTATGTAAGTGCGCAGTATTCCTTATTGTAATTTCCACATACATCATGTAAGTGTCTCACTATTGTGCAGTATCCTCTATTGTACTTTAAACATGCGGGTCCGATTCACAAAGGTAAAGTTAGACCAAAAGTTTCATTTAGACCAAAAGACTAACTTTACTGCTTTCCAGTATTCACAAAGGGACTGACGAGTAGTATCTTTATGCCTGAGAAGGTTCTGCACTCGGGCAGAACCTCAGCAGGCAGAAAGATACTACTTGGAAGTCCCTTTATTAATACAGCAAAGTACAGTTAGACTTTTGATCTAAGCTAGACTTTTGGTCAAGTTTACCTTTGTGAATCGGGCCCGCAGTATGTAAGTGTCTCACTAGTGCGCAGTATTCCTTATTGTCCTTTACACACGTTATGTAAGTATCTCACTATTCAGGAGTGTTTCTTATTGTACTTTACCCATACGTTATGCACGTGTTTCACTAGTGCAGAGTATTCCTTATTGTCCTTTACACATGATGTGCAGCATTCCTTATTGTACTTCACACATGTGGTACGCAAGTGATTCACTAGTGTGGGGTCTTCCTTATTCTACTTTGCATATACGTTAGGTAAGTGTCTCACTAGTGCACAGTATTTCTTATTGTACTTTACACATACGTTATGTGACTCACTAGTGTGGAGGGCTCCTTATTGTACTTTATGCATATGTTATGTAAGTGTCTCATTCCTTGTTGTACTATACACATGCAGTATGTAAGTGTCTCACTATTTTTATGTTTGTGCAGCAGTGACCTGTTTTTTCTTGTTTTTGTAGGCAACCTAGTGACACTAGCAAAAATGATACTACTTTCTTTTGAGTTTAGAAAAGACACCTACCCAAACATTTAAAATTAAAGAGTGAATTTAAAGAACATTTCCCTGCTAAATTATTTAACAAGTTTTGGCAATCCCAATTCTGGCTTTAATGTAATGCACCCTGTACTTATGCAGGCACACCACTCATCCTGCACTCTCAATACACAATGAGAACTTGCACTGAGGCACATTACTCACCCTGCATTCACAAAGCACACCACTCACCTTACACTTACAAAGATACACCACCTACCCTACATTCACAAAGACACATTGCTTATCCCACATTCAAACACTTTGCTTACCCCGCATAGACACACTCAAACACACCAAAACTCTGCATTCAGGCACATTATTAACTGTACACTCACACACACATACACACACACACACACACACACACACACACACACCATTCATTCTACTCTCACACAAATCTGACTCACTTTACACTCAAACAAGCACACCACTCATTCAATACCCTGTAAGCAATGCCTCGCCCTGAACTCCCAATGCACCCTGCATTCACATTGCTCACACTGCACTCATACAAGCAAACTGCTCATTTTATACTCACAAAGGTACACCTCAACCCCACACTCACAATACACACCATTCAACCTGCACTCAAAATACAATTTGCTTACAGACTGAACACTTCTTAGTCTCACACAGACAGACTGCTTACCCTGCATGTATACAGACAATCGATAATCCAGGACATCATTTGGGGTAGTCAAGGGTTGCAGCTGTGACCTCTAGCATGCTCCCTGCTATTCCTGGCACTTCCTTTGTGACTCCTGACTACCCCCAAATGACATACACGTCGAACATCCCTTCACTATGCACTTGTACGGACTCACATCCTCTGGCATGCACGATGCACGCCACTAACCCTGCCCAATGTAAATTCACAAAGGCACACCACTCGCCCTCCACGCAACAAGCTGCACCACTCACCCTATACTCAAACAGGTACACTGCTCACCCTGTCCTTAAACATGCACACTGCTCATGTGCACTCACACAGAAACAACTCTTACCCTACACTAACATAGACATATGTGCCCCCCCCCCGTACTCAGAGGCACAGACCACACCTTGCACCCATGCAGAGACTTTGGGGAGAACAAGACAAAATAGGAGCTGTAAGCCCAACCTGTAGGAGTTTGAGTGCTGACAAGGAACATGCAATTTCATCTCTTACCCCATCCTCCTTAGACTTAGGTGGATGCAGGAGAAACAAGCATTAGAAATGCAATAGGTCTCTCATTTTTTAGAGTTAGAGCTATTGGCATAGTTCAACTGCTACTGGACAGAAATTGCCACTTTGCAAGTGCTGAACAGAGTATTGCTCCGTGAAATGACCCGAAAGCCTAAAACAATGTTGATAACCTACACAATAAAAAGGCTGATCAGGATGATCAAGAGGAATGGCGGATGTATTGGGATGGCCAACGCAAGCAAACAATGAGTGAAATCGCCTGGGTGTGACCCAAGCACACAAAGGCAGGTGAATCAGACCCAATGCACCAATAAAAACTCGTATTTCTAAATGGCACAACAACGAACAAATGACAATTAATGGGCATGCGAAAAGCCGATAGAGGAGATAACAACAGGTCTTGCAGACAGCGCATGAGCGCTGCCTAGGCTCAACCTAAAAAGGAATTAAGACACATAATTAAGTCCTTTGTAAGGAAATGAAAATGTAGGGCGGCTTAGATACTATAGGCAGTAAGGAAGAATAGTGTCTGTGAGGCAAGCAGGTAGTTTGAAGCTAACCTACCAAATTATGGCAAGATAACATTACAAAAAGATTAGCTTGTGCTGGGTTGGAGACTGCCTGGTGGGACATCGGTGACAGAGGGCATTTGGGCTGAGAGATAGGCAGAGAATCAAGATTCTGTCTTGAGTGTATAATGGTCAGGGACAACTGCAATTATGAAACACAGCTGCACAAAGAAGAAAATACTGTACCGAGCAGTTGACCAGAAAATTCAGCATTAGACAGAAAAGGAATGGGACTGAGACAGTATTTATTGGGAGAGAGTGCTGAGTGGAAGAAAAAAGTGTCTTCCTAACCCAGCAATTTAAGAACTTCCCACCTCACTTCAATTGATTTGCAGCGTACAGCATTACACTAAGGAAATATGCAGTGCGGTGTGAAGGATCAGGTGCCTTTTATTGCCAAGTTGAAGACCTCTTCTCATGTTTTGGCTTCTAGTACACTTGGAATCCTTCCTCCCTTGCGTCATGACTTGTGCAACGGGGTATCCACCACTCCTCAACACTGTCACTCTAGTACCATGCGAAACACATTCCTAGACCAACTTCACTCTGCAACCCAGGCACCTTAAAATATAACACTGTGCTGTCTGCAGCAAGCATAGGATCCTTAATGAAGCTGGTGAAACAGAGAGACTAGTAGGAAGAAGGAATGGACAGAATTCAGATTCCAAGCACATCAGGCAAGTATGCCACTGTTTTTGGCCACTCACAAGAGAAAATGTGCACCAGATAGTTAATCATACATGTATTTGTGAAACACTTGTTATTCCAAGAGTTTGTTGGTGCTACATTACAGATGCCTGTTTGCCAAATCAATGGTACAATACTTTTCTCACTTTATTTATTTCCTTAGGGGCCTTATTTTTAACTACTACTTGTATTTACTTCTGCTCCTATTCAGCAATCTTGGTCATGATAACTGTCTTTCGAGTATTTGTTTTATGTAGAGGTGGGGGAGTCACTGAAACTCCAAGCGAGGCTTTAGTCTGAGGCCCGGCTCAGCTCAAGTTCCTATTGGAACCACAAGCTCATAATGAGCCAAGCCTTCATATGGCTTTTGCAGGCTTCCCTCTCTCCCTCTATCCAGGATGTGGCATTATTGCCAGAGCTGCTGACTTTGGAACTGGGGAACCAGGTTTGAGTCTCAGTACTGGCTCAACATCCTTTGATTCTGGGGTTGTCACTTAATTTCCCTGTGCTTATAAACAATGAATGCTAACTGGTGCTCTTATAACGTTCTCCCACACATTTAGGTTGAGTTCACACTGTATAAGAATTGCATACAAATGCACAAAGAGGTAAAACAAAGCCTTAACATAAGGAAAGACAACTAGATACCCATTTATTGGCTGATTTTTACAAAGTGAAGCAGGAAACGTGGATGAATCATGGCTTACCCTCCTAAATTGTGTAATCTTGGGCAAATATGTTATTTTACCCAAACGTGTTTTCTTCATTAATGCATATGCAAACACTTTCAAATATGTGAGTTCAGACTACCAGTTGTACAGAAATCTATTCTGTTTGATTTAATAGAGTATGTTTCTCTATAATAATCTTACCCACGTAGAGGGGTTACAAGACAATTTCTTGCCTCTTAGTACAGTAATGGTTAATGTTTGAACACAATCACTTTTATTATGTACTTCTCCCTGCTGTGCTATAATGTGAATATTATGTCGCAGGTTCCACATGTTAAAGAAGTGCACTTTTTTGAATGTTGATGAGGCTTTATTAGATTTGACATGATGTTTGTTGTATGATTTACATACCAAACATGTACAAGGCTCAGCTCGTGTACGGGCTCTAAGATCCTAGCCAGACTCCTGCCTCGGTTCTGGCTCTGCTCTCGCTGTTAATTTGTTGGTGTGCACATCTGTACATTTATGTGATTTGTTTTCACAAAGTACTTTTAGAAACCCCTGCAGAGCCCCAGATGTGATAGAGAGGAACTGCAATTAGTAAGAATAATGTTGCAGAGAAATCACAAATGTGATTATAAGAAGAGGATTGCAGCATTCAAATTGCATATAGAGAAGAATAAATTGGCTTATTTAGTTTACATAAAGAATATAAATTGGTAAGCCACAGACAGCATGTCTGAGATGCAGATTATTTTATGAGCGTTATATTCAGCAGCATGATCTTTTCTTTTTCATCTCTGCATTTCTCTACCTCCCCAAAAAAATTAGCTTGAACAGAACATTGTTTATTTGGAACATCTGTTGCTTTTATTGTCAACGCCTTCAAATGCAAGCATGCCAATATGGTTTTACCAAAAGAGCTTGTTTATTTGCCATGCTTTTATTAAACAAATTGGAGTACCCGCACAATCGTTCCTCCTTTTCACAATTGTAAAGTGTGTAAATCTTATGGGCTGCTACAGTTTAAAAAACAGTTAATCTAAGAATTGTGGAGGGGCTTGGGACTCAGACCTTAAACAATCAAAGTCAGGACGGAGGAGGAAACATATCAAGGGCCTCTCTTTGCGTTCATTACCAGCTCATTAAGCGCTCTTCTCTTGTCAGCAGGAGATCCGTTTGTTTTGCATGCTCCTTAAGGCTCCCTGCGCTGTGAAAAATCATCTGAGTGCGGCCGCCCAGGCGCGCAGCTTAGAGGGAACATAGAGTGCAGATTGTGCTTTATTGTATTTTAGACAAAGGTTAAGTACGTGTCTCAATAGTGCTGAGGATTCCTCGTGCCAATGTGCAGTGTAGAGTTGGTAGTGGAGAGGAAAAGCTTCAATTCAGTGTTAGATTGGCCATAAACTTACCCCTGCTAAACCGTCAACATGCGGTCCCAGTCTTTGGAAGAATAACATGCCAAATTAAAATGTACGAAGATGTCACTCCAAATGTATTTACAAATTTCAAGGACAATGTTGCACATTCCTGAGTTGCAAGGAAAAAGAGTAGTAAAGGGTCGTTCCCCACCTCCTTGTGACATGTTCAGCTATGTGACTGCAAATCATTAAAAGGTAAAAACTGCCATGAGTGATCATTAATGATTCACAAAACGACAGCTCTAACACCGTCCACAATCCAAGGGACCGCTTTGGGCGTCGTGGAAAAAGGGCCAGATATAATAAGGCTTTTTGAGGTCGTAAAGGTTCCAATTTGCAAAACAGACCGTTTTCTACTGCAAAACAGCCTTTTGGTATGTACTAAACACAAATACAATTCAGTAACATGTTACAGAAACGTGATTTGGGGTTGCAATTACATACAGAATTGTCATTTAAAAGGTTTGTGTTAATGGCATCACTTCCAAATAGCGATTCAGATTTGGACGTATTAATGTGTTGCAACTGAAATGCCACTACACAAAATAGTGGGAACCCATTCGCAAACGGGGAGTGATCACCAAGGGACCCCTTACCCTTTGTAAATGTTACAGAAATATTTTGTTAAGACTGCCTAGTCTTAAAAAAATGTTTTTTAAACTTTTCATTTTTAAAAAGTGCATCTTGTGTTCCTTTAAGGAAACGTGGTTGCATTTAAAAAGATTGCTTTATTTACAAGGATTCAAAGATATGGGGGGTCTGTGGTGCCTGTGATGGTAGCAAATCTTAGTGGATAGGAATTTGCGAGCCATCTAATTAATAACATGAGGCAGGTTGAATTGTGACCCATTGTGATTCGGTATTTTGTGAACTGAGCTATTAGTACACCCCCTAAATGCACATCCTGATAAATAGTTGAGTACAGATGCTTTCAGTCCGGTATGGTGAGGTGTCTGTCGGATTTCACCAGAATATTTTTTTCATCCACACAGACAAAAACGCACACACACCTTCTTTCCCTCTTATATAAAATTCCACAAAATGATGGTTATTTTACAAAATGTTGTGTTTTCACTCTTTGTACTTTTACCAATCCGCATGTTTCTCTCTTGCCAGAGCCCTCTCATGCACCCTGCTTGTCGTATAATGTATTTTAACATTATATGCTAGCATGATTGTTGGAAAATCTGAAGCTCCCCACTCTTCCATCTTACTGACCAAGCTACACTCCTGCTAATTTTATTAAAATAACTTTAGCTTGGGTTACGTTCGACAAATCCCACAAAAACGCGTTGTCTCCAGAAGTCTAAAATGCAATGCAGCACTTCCTTAGTTCAGCAACTCTGTGTTGACCCTCATTGTTTCATCAATCTCAGACTGTCCTTCTTTCTTCAGATATAGGCTGTTGTTTTCGTCAAAAGCGAGGTATAGTCCCTCCTGCAGTGAAGATTCAAACTTGAACGCATTCGGTATTCCAGCACTAAACAATTTTTGGTAGAAAATATACTCGCTTTTTCTTCCCATGATGTTCTTAGGAGGTTCACCTTCCTAAACAGAGAAATACAGATTCATTCAGTTTGCAAATGTCACGTTACACTACATTTGTGATCATAGTCACGTAATTCACGATGGTTTATCAAATAAGTTTGCATCTAAAGAGAAGCTCTACTGTTGGGTAAATAGACTAAATGTTATTGCTCATTGAAAATCTATTTCTCATAAAAATCACGCTCTTACTGTTCCTCAAATAAAATCATGTAAAACAAAGTGTAAAAAAATGTTTCCCCTGTGCTGTGCCTCATGTTGCAGGTGGTGCACACCAGTACCTATTTCTGGGGCGGGCACTTATTTAAAAAGAGTTTGATTCAGAGCAAGAGAGAGAAAAACACAGAAGTGGGAACGAAGGAGGAAGAGCAGGATGGAAAAACAGTAACAAAGGGAGAAAGCAGGAATAAAAAAGTACCTGCAAGAGTGAGATAAAGACGCAGGCAGTGCGGGTGATGGATTCAACAGGAATGTGATAGAATAAAGACAATGTAGCCTTTCCATATGGCACCCCGATCTTCAATAGCACCAATCATTGGCTTCTAAGCAAAACTTTGGGCACCGGCACTTATCCTCTTACAAATTAAGCATGGTCTCTATGGACTCTAGTTTACCTTTCCGAAGTTGTTGAGATTTTATGGAGTCATAGATGTTACCAAATTAACCGTGAATGTTGTATGCAATGCGGCCATCTTGTTTTTTTTTAAACCATCCTCTGGCCTGATGACTATAGCTCTTGTTAGCACAATCCACACCCTCTCTTCCTGCCTCTATCGAACTATATCAAAGAGAACGCAGGAATGTTCTCAGCGGTGAATCACAGTCTGCTCTGCCAGTAAGAGGAGTTGTGTTGGATGGCCTGCTGCTGGTGTTTGAAGCCAATGTAAGGTACACATGTTACACCCCAAATGATTCAGAGACTAATGCGCTCAAATATCAAGACACAATACTCTATTATTTTAAATAAATTCTTATTTTTTCCCCCCAAAAAACAAAAGAAATATTGACAGCATTACAGTGTTAAAGCCATCTTTGGTAAGATACAGGCATAATTACATATCTATACAGTGCCAACTTCATATCAATCACGGTTACAAAGGGATTCCACCCTTTCAGTTCGCCCAGATCTTTTTCTTTTTTAAATCACCTGGTTTTGGACTTTTTACTGTGGGTGAGTCTCACTTTCTCTGTCGCACCCATGGTAATCATATGGTAAATGGGCTGCCTGTGTTTACTGTCAGTGTCTACGGTTAGATTTGGGGGTCTCTAGTTGGCACAGGCAGGTACTTGTGACAAATAGGGACCCTTGCCTCTAGTCAGAGTAAGGGGGTACACTCCTAAAATAACCCCAGCTCACCTCCTTGGTAGCTTGGCATGAGTAGACTTATCTCAGAGGCAGTGTGTAAAGCATTTGTGAACACATACAGTAATCAAGTGACAACGCTACAGATGGACACCACACAAGTTGTATATTAAAAATAAGTATTCTTTATATAGATTTAACACAAGACCATAAACAACAAAAATCCACAATACTGTACTTAAAATGGTAGGTTTAGCTTTGTTCTCTTTAGTTCTTAAAATGCAACATTTTGAGTCAATGTACCTTAAGATGCGACACGCAGAGCAACGAAAGTGTTGCAAAGATAGAAATGCGGCAAAGATACAGTGCAAAGAAATAAAGACGCCAAGTTCTTCCTGATGCAGCACGCTTCTCTGATGTTGCAAGAAGTCCCGACTCAATGCGTCAGCTGCAGCGGCGACACCCTTGTTCCGTGATGCGAGGACTGCGGCTTTGGCAGCGACACTCTTCTCCGATGATGCGAGAAGCTTCCGCTCGATGCGACAACTGCAGCGGCGACACCCTTGTTCCGTGATGCGACAACAGCAGCTCCGACGGTGGCACACTTCTCTGTGGATGCGAGGCGCTTTTCTTGATGCGGTGCAATGAGACAGCTGCAGCGGCGACATCCACGATGCGATGGCAGCGGCTGCGACACGCTTCTCCCTCTTGAGTCGCGCTTCCAGCTCCTTGCGACACGCAGTCCCTGAGAAGGCCCAAAACAGCAGCAGGCACATCCAAATAACTCTTGGGGAGCTGGGGGTTGAAGTCTGTTGTCCCTGAGACTTCAGCAGGAGGCAAGCTCTGCTTTCAAGCCCTTGGAGATCCTTACAAGTTGAATAAAGCACACAAAGTCCTTTCTCCTTTCTTTGGCAGTCAGGCAACCACTGCAGTCCAATCCCTCAAGCAGCACTGCAGCTTAGGGTTAGTCTCTCCTCAGTTTCTTCAGGTTCCTCTCCTCAGCAAAGGTTTCCTCTTGTTGTCCAAAAGTGATCTAATTCTCTGGGTTCTGGGGAGGAAGGCAAAAAGCTCGGGGTTGACCCTGCAAAAAGGGCCAAGTACAACATCCACCTTTTAAGATAAGGCCACTGAGACGTAGCTAGGGTAAGGGGCACTTAGACATGTACGCGCACACATACTGCACGTCCAAAACTATCATCATGGGCAGCCCAGTTTCTGGGCACAGGTAGCCAGGCACAAAGGGGACACTGAAAGTTTGGGTATTGACCTGAGGTAGGCTTTATAATGTTAGTGTGTATTCATGGAAAAAGTTTTATAAACAGGGTCTCTAGTTGGTAGAGGTATGCTCCCTGTCCAAGTAGGGACCACAACCGTAGCCAGGGTAAGTTACAACACAACCTAAATTATCCTGTACTCGCCCTCTGGTAGCTCAGCACAGAGCAAGCAGGCTTAACTTAGAAGGCAATGTGTAAAGTATCTGTGCAATAACTCATACAGTAACACAGTGAAAACACCACAAAAGACCTCACAACAGTTTAGAAAAATAAAGTGGGACTATATAAATAATAAATAACATAAACAACAAAAATCCAATTTTGTAGAAGGTAGAGGGGTGGGGGTTGACATATTTTAGGCATGTCACCTAATGTAAGGCTTTTAATGGGGCAACAATGTCAAACAAATTGGTTTTTGCCCATGATTTCGGGACCCCAGGCATTATCATGCCTCCCTCCTACAAGGAATCGGGAAATTGCAGTAATACTGATTTTATATTACTATCCCTGGACCTTGCCCTGCTGCTGGGTGATTTTAAAGTGAGGGCGTGCAGCGTTAGTGATCACAATCCTCTCACCTATTACAATTTCGGCTTTCACTGGGAAACTGTTTGAGAGAAAATGTGGCCACTGATTACACCTAAAATAAAGGTATTAGAATCAGGAAGGAAAAAGGTAACAACGTAGAATTCCTGAATTATGTACATAGTGGGAATAGGGATGCTATTGTATGGGCCTCTTTCCTAGAAGAACACCCAGAACTATTATTACAGCTTACAAATCTGTATGCAAGTCAGCTTCCGCGATATTGTCAATTAGCAAGCACCTTAAACCAGCCCATTGCACAGATGGTTTAACCATGCATCTACTGCTGCTCACAAACCACTGAAATGTGTTTTGTGTGCTTCCCCTCTCTCTCAACCTGATTTTGTCAATGCTTACAGGGCTTATAAGGAGGTCCTATCCCTAAGGAAAGCTGAGATCAGGGCCAACGCTTGGACAGACATGGATAAAGCTGGACAGTGTAAAGGTTCAGCAGCTTTCTAGAAAATTGTCAACCACCCTTTTTTATTAACTATGATAGGCCATAGGCTGAATGGTCCATAGCCTCAAAGGCATGGGTTGAACACTTCTCCAGCATATCTGAATAAACCTGCAGTGCCTAAGAGGCGACATTTGAAGTTGGTGGGGCTTATAAGTCGTGGATGAGTGTTACATGCTCAGATGTTTGACAACTTTATCAGGCTTTACTGTAAACCGAATCTTGCAGTGAGGCTTACAAAATTAAATACACATGAGAGAGGGTCTATATGAAGAGGAGGTGACCATTGGAGGGTGGCAGATAGGCCAGAGTGGCCAGACCGGGCATCAGGTGTTTCCCTGGGAGGCTGGAAAGGTGGAGGGGAGAGGGCGGTGGTTTTGTTACCACAAAAAGACCTGCACATTTACTCAAAGCTGCGTCCATACTGAAACCCCATGAAATGCGCAATTGTCTCAACCTATTATCACTTGTCTATATACTTACTTATATACTATTGCACGACCTCTTATGTTGTGTCTGTAAAACTTACCTTTTGTCCTGAATTTTAACCTCCTGTCCTGAATCTTTGTCCTGACTTTGGACCCTTTGTCCTGAACTTTTACACTCACTGTCCTGAATTTGCATCCATGCCAGTTGGTCACCCGACTTCTCACTCGTTTTAGATTTAATGCTATTCATTTTTCCCTGCTTCGCAATCCTGAGATCATGGTTTTCAACACTCCCTCAGTGCCCATCCAATAATGTTTCCACACAAAGAGCTGCTCACTTTATTTAGTTTTCTCCTTAATACTTCTCATATAGGAAATTCTTTTTAGTTCCCCTTTTAAGTGAAACAAGCATTAGACACTATAAGGAAGCCTTCAGTCACTTACAGCAACTAGACAGCCTTCAGACTTGTCATGCTGCCTTAAACTATATAAGATGTGCCATAATGATGAGGAAGAAATTTGGAACAAGCCTAGAACATTAGCTGTTTTTAAAGAATTGGCTATTAGAAGCTTTTACTGTCCATTCTTAACGTATTTTCTGTCTGTCTGTTACTTTCACCTGAGGTTTATTGCGGTGTAGTAACGTTCTAGCACGAAGCATGGTTCACTTTATGTTGCTTTGTATAGGTACTATTTTTACATTGGAAATTATTTTATTTCAGTTATTCACCATAGATCGATAGACTTTCAGTTTGAAATGTCGCCCCGAGTCACATATGATCAAGATCCATACTGTATTATAAGGAAAAGGAAGAACCATGGAGTACCTGATGATATTTAGATGTTTTTATAGTGTTTTTTAATAGGTGTTCTCATGTTTATCATAAATGTATTTTAATTATTAACCTCTTCCATGCTCATGACAGCTCCCGGCCGTCAGGAGTCACGGTGGGCATGTGCTGATGACGGCCGGGAGCCGTCATGACCACGCCCGCGATAGGAATGAGGTTAAGGTACTTTGATGCAATAATATAATTTTTAAACTTTACACTGGTTACCGTATATATTTCTATTTGTGATTCGTTTTTTTTGAAGCTCTGCACTTTTATGGCTAGTATTAGACCAAATGAAGATGATCTGACTGACTAGTGCATAGTATTTAGTAGTGTGTGTGGACAATCATTTTGTTGTTGTTGTAAACTGTTTTATTGGAGGATATAACAAACAGCACATCAATGCATTCCAGTCGCAACATACATTAGGTACACAATCTGTATGAGTTATTTTCCTTACCTTGATAGCACCTTGACTGTTAATCTGGTAGCTCTCTTACGGCAGTAAATGAGTCATGCGATCCAACTTCCCAACATTGCATCTCTACTGTTGGAGACAAACATATATTCCCCTTATATTTATTCCATGCTGTCCACTTGCGATCCCATTTGTTGTGTTGTGTAGTCTGGTGACTATCGTGCGGTGGAAGACGGTGTAGAAACGCGCTGATACGTCGAATAGGATGAGGGCTGCAGAGTGGCCTTGGTCCCGGAGGGTGCGGATGTCATCTGTGGCGCCAAGTAGGGCGGTCTCAGTGCTGTGGTTGCTTCGGAATCCGGATTGGGATGGGTTGAGGACGGCGTTCTCTTCAATAAATCATATCAGTTTCCTGTTGACTGTTTTCTCCGCAACTTCGGCTGTGAAGGGGAGGAGCGAGATGGGTCAATAGTTCTTGAGGTCGGTGGGGTCAGTCGGTGGTGTCAGCTGTGGTCTTCTTGAGCAGGGGTCTGACTTCTGCGCGCTTCCAGTCATCTGGGAAGGTGCCTGTTTTGAAGGTGATGTTGATGGTGCATTGTAGTTTGGGTTTGATGGTGGCCGTGGCTCTGTGGTAGTTGTGAGGGGGGCAGGGGTCAGTAGGGGCCCCCAAGTGGATGCTTTTCATGGTTGAGGCAGTGTCTTCGGCCATGATCGGTGTCCAGTTGGAGATCGTGGGCTGGTTGATGTTTCTGAGAGGTGGGGGGCCATCTGTGTTGCCTGGTGGATGGTCGATTAAACTGTCATAGAGGTTTTTGATCTTGAGGTGAAAATAGGTTCCAAGCTTGTCATGGAGGTCTTGGGATGGGGTAATGTTTGTGGCTTCGCTGCGTGGGTTGGTGAATTATTGAATGAAACTGAAAAGTTCCTTAGAGTTGGTGGAGTTGGCCAGGATTTTGTTGTGGCTGAAGTTTCTCTTGGTGGCTTGTGGTTGTCTGTCATGGCGTCCTTAAAGGTGGGGTGGTTTTTGGTTGTCTTGGTGTTTCTCCAGTTCTCCAAGCATCTGCAGGTGCATCTGGCTTCTTGCCCCCCCTAGTCCTCCCACATACTTTATCCACAGTGATCCCAAGATGTGTCCCATGTTTTAAGATATTTGTGTGTACAGCCATTTGCTTATAATCTGTTTATTCGGCTTCAGGGCAAATGCCCATTCCATGTGTCCATTTTATGAGTCTGGGCATGGTCAGGCTTGATCCAGTACCTGGCAATGCCATGTTTTGCCACCAGCAGACCTATCAGCACAAGGCGGCGATTAACTGAGCCATGCATCCCTGTTTACTTCACCCAAAATATGGCATTCTTAGGGTCATGACACAAAGTGTAACTTAGTATTTTGCTTAATGTGGTGTATATTAAGGTCCAATAGAAGGCAATTTTTGGACATGTCCAAATCATATGAAAGAAGACTGTCTTTTCTACCCGCAATGCTGGCATGAGAAGTATTTTCTCCTACCCACATGGGAGAGTCAGGCTTGGTTATAATATATTCAGTGAAAGTATTTGAATTGAATTATTAGTGGTTGGGCTTATATTGGCAGATACCTGGCTGCCATTTTGGCCTCAACCCATTCCTTGTCCTCAAGAGAACCAATGTCCGCTTGGCTTCTGTCTCTCGTGTGCCACAGAGGGTCTGGCTATTTATCACTAGAGATCTATATATATATACATGTTATACCTTTCTCTTCAAGTGGTTCCATCACAGTTTTAGGGACAAGTGGGTTTGAGTGGCAAGTCATTCTCATATTTTCTTCTATGTGTACCGACCAAGGGTTTGAAGTTACTAGGAGCTGACGTCTTTTGCCACACGGACTGATCCATTTATCGGGGCTGAACTGTTTCTGCGGGCTAATGCGGGACTGCGAGGACCAGAAGGTAGAGCGTCTCGTGACATGACGCACCTGGTGCCTCTTCCCACCCCCGTCCCCTGCATCATAAAACGGCTCGCGGCCCCCGCTTCGCGGGAGCCGCTCGTAGCCTTGACCTGTAGCTGTTAAACTTACCTGTGCAAACTGGGAGCTGACGTCTTTTGCCACATGGACTGATCCATTTATCGGGGCTGAACTGTTTCTGTGGGCAACTGCGGGACTGAGAGGACCAGAAGGTAGAGCGTCTCGTGACACAACGCACCTGGTGCCTCTTCCCGCCCCCGCCTTCCTCGATATAGCTACGCCCATTACCGCGATACGCTGGACCGCGCGCGGGACTAGCCGGGCTAAGCCCAGGCAAAGGGCGGGCCGTCTGTGGCCGTCCGAGGTCGTTTGAGGCCGGTTTGGGCCCCTCTTTTGATTGATGTTTGGGAAACCGGTATTGTGTAGTGTTTTATTATCTGCTATCGAAGGGTTAGCTGTTGGTGTACGTGCTATTTGTTAATATATCAAAATGTCACTATGCTCAGGGAGGGTCAAAAAAGTTACTCTTAATACTAATGCTGGGGCGGTCACTGGGACTCTTGACCATTTTAATAAACGGGCAACTGTGATTTTGGAAAAAGAAATAGCCCTTACGGAGAAACGCCTGTCTATAGACCTTTTAACAGGGAAACGTTCATCTCTAGGTACGATCGGGTCAGCGGTGACTCCCGAAAATTGTAGAGTAATGCATACTTTGGTTGCCCCGAGTCCTACCCCTTGTTGACAGCTGGTGGGGCCTGATGATTTGTTGGCTTGCTCCATCTTAAGCCCAACCTTAACCAGCATTGTTTCGAGTGACTCAAGTTGTAGAGCTACCAAATCCCCATCGCCAAATATACCCTCGTCGATAGTTCCAAACTGGGTGTTGGGAGCAAGTGAAAACCCAATAGTTACCTTGAAAACAACTAAAAGGAAAAGAGTGGGTGGTCATCGGAAAGGTGGTCAGAAAAAATATCAAAAACACAAAATTTGAATCAGGATCCACTTATTGTAGTTCAGTCTCCTAGCCTGACTAGAGTACCCCCTGATGCTATTCAATCACCTACTCAATGTAGTATAAATGGGGATTTTTTGGCAAAATTGAAAAACTTGTTAAATCATTGATGTTACCCCTACTGGAAAGAACAAAAGCAATTAATTTAAAACTTGACCAACTAGAAAAATGAGTAACTGTGAACACACGTATGCTGGATGTACTGGCAAAAAGCACAGAGAATCAAAATGTTAATGCTCCAGCTTTCGTAGCCCCAGAGCCTAGAAATTTTACTAAGGGCGTTCAACCAGCCAATGCAGTAAGTTCTGCAAACCTAACCCCTCAAATATGTGTAGGGGGAAATCCTGTAGTCAGCACTGGAGATAGGGGTGCAGGGGTGGGTATGGTGGCTAGCTCGCAGTCTACATCACATGTAAAACCAGTAGGAAGACAGCCAAAGGGGTCTGCATCATTGCGCAACGATGATCCCACCAAACGGCTGCTTTGCGTAAACCTTCCCCCCGAATCTGTACCGTATACGATCATACTAACGGGCGTTCCGGGGATTAGGTTTGAGCAATTAGAATAACAAAGGGAGCTGAAAAATAAAGTTACTTTTTGACTGAATAAAAACAGAACACTCCCCCCCCTCTTCTAACGCAGAGATTTTAAATGTTAGAAGGGTGAGTTGGGTGGGCCGTAGTACCAAGGATCTTGAGGGTGACTGTGTCATCGTGAACTTTAGAGATCCATGGGCAGTCGATTATATTCGACGTGAACCAAGGTTTGCTAGAATGGGAGATATTCAATCGCTAAGTTTAGACTATTTTTATCCCCACGTTAGTAGCGGACTACCTCGCCCTTTAAACAGCCAACGTAGGGGGAGATCTCATGGGGAGAATCAACCTATTTGGGCAGCGCAGTATCTCCCATTGAGAAATCGGTTTGACTCGCTAATAGGGTTCGAGGGGGTGAATTGACTTCCGAATGGCTCTAGTGGGAATATTAAGTTTAATGAAACTGGCATGGTATCCTCTGGTAGCCCAATAAGGTTGGCCAAGGAACATATAGTAGAAGGACCAGTAGCGGTTGGAACGGAGGCTGGTACTGATATCAATTCAAGTGCCATCGCTTCGATGGATCACCTTGATGATCCTCAGGGTAGGGAAAATGGTATCCAACTGGAAGTAAGGACTACACAAAGTGTAGGAAATATACATCAGGTACCTTCAAGTAAACAATCTGATGGGTGTGTTTTCCGCTTAATTTCATGGAATATAGCAGGTCTTTCATGTAGGAGACAGGATGAGGCATGGACAAATTATATAGAAAGTTTTGACATTATCTGTCTCCAAGAAACTTGGAGCAGAAATGATCAAGACTTGGATGGATACCAATCTTTTAATGTGCATGCTGAACCCTCGCAAGCTGGAAGGGCAAAGGGTGGATTAATGACCGCTATCTCTGTAAAATACAATACCGTGAAAACTTTCAAATTAGTGGACTCCCCTTGGTACCAACTGCCTCTGATTGTAGAGTTGTTTCCAGTTCCTCTGCTTTTGATTAATTGGTACTATAATATTTTTGATCCCCATACCACATCTGTCATTGATAAATTACAGGAAGAGATAACTAAAGTGGCTAATAGCTCAATCTCCCTGTTTATTATGTGAGAAGGGGATTTCAATTGTTCCCTATGTAAATTTAGTGGGTCTAGGGCCTGTGGTTTGGTTGATATTAATGAACATCCACTGGTGCATTTTAAGCACTCATCACAGGGTGAAGCACTGAATAACATCATTATGATAAATGATCTTTGTATTTTGGATATGCCATCCTCTTTTTCCTTGCCAATAACAGCTTTTCAAGGGACGGGGGGTCAAATGAGTGTGATCGATTTTGTAATAGTTTCCAGCAGGTATACTCATTTGTCGATAATCTTAACATAGAAATAAACCCCGTAATCCCCTTGTTTTGAAGCTGCGTCCTGTCATTGAGAGGAACCAGGTATCCAAACAGCCAATGAAATATAGTGTAAATCAGGGTGCAACTTTAAAATGGGATAGAATTGATGCGAGGAGGCTAGAGGAAAAGATTTTTTAAGCAAATAGTCTAGAGATAGATATTTGTTTAACGCCCACCTCTGATTCTGAAATGATAATTCGGAATTTTGAGGCTCTCTGTGGAAGTGTGGCAATGCACCTTCTTAGACCGGTAGGTAAGGGTGAACTAAGGGAGCATACATGGTTTGATGCTGAATGTTCTGCAGCACAAACATCATTAAAAAAGGCATTGCACCAAGTCCCCCGGGATAAGGAGTTGGTCAAAAGTGTAAGGAAGGCCTACAACGATACTATTGATAAACGGAAACTAGAACTAAAAAAGAAAGCATGGGATGACCTTGAAAAAGCCTCAGATTTGAGGGATAGTAGGCTAATTTGGGAGGTAATAAACCGTCCCTTCCTAAATAGTCAAGAAGAAGGTAACATGGTTACCCATATAATGGAGGAAACCTGGGAAACACATTACGCTAAAAATGTTAATCCAAAAAATGTTTGTTTAACTTTACTTTAAGATAACTTTATTTCGGTCATAGACCATAAAAGTGCAGATAAAATACATACAAGCACTATAATAAAATCCATTGGTAAAAGAAATTTAAAAAGTTATTAAACAGTAAGTTATCAAAAAGAGGGCTGTTGCCCCAGCTAATTCGTTGTAAGAAAAGTAGTCCTTCTGCGCCACATACCATATAAAAAGCGGAAAACTGAAAAAACAGTAGGAGGGGAGGTGTCATATGTTAAAACTCTGCAAGCCTGTGCGCATTGTTTAAGTCCCACGTTTCTGCACAGCATTGTCAATCAGCATTTCCGTATTTTACTATACGCCGGGCAGAAGAACAGAATATGCGCAAAGTCTTCTATACTATTGTTGCAAGCTGGGCAGGTTTCCTCCTTTGAGTCGGTCCATTTGGAAGTCAGTGCCCTGATGGGTAGGCAGCCATGTCTTAGTTGTGTGTATAATTTCCTTGCAAGGGGAGCTGCACTAAATCTAAAAATTCTTCCCTCTTGGGCGCGATTTTCACCTGCAAGAATTCAGTGGACAACCTGCCCAGAGTTGTGGAACGATGTAACACAGTAGAACTGTAATGTCTAAGAGAGGCCAACAAGTCCGACCTCAGCAACCTCGGGCAACTCTCTTCAGGGGACTCCCACAGTTGAGGCAAGCCAATTTGGTAAGAGAGGGCCTTGATGTGAGATAGCCAAGGTATATTTTTGTTCTTTATCACCCCCCCAAACTGCAGAGAATTCCGCTCTGTAATCTGCAAGCTCCGGTACGGACCAGAGCCTTCTCCAGTAGAGCAGGGGTCGTGCGGCTATCACTTCTATGATGGACTCAAGGCCCAGGTCTAGGCGCAACGGTATGAGAGGGGTGCTTTGGGGTAGACCCACCAGATTTCTCATAAAGGTCTGCTCAACCTTTAGTAGACTCATTGCATTGTTGTGCCCCCAAAGTTCTGCACTATACATAGCTGCTGTCCTTGCCTGGGTTCTGTAGATCTCAAGCACAGGGGCAGCTGGTTTGAATTGTGATGATTTATGAAATTTGCCGATACCCCCTATGGTCTGAGCAAGTTTCAGGGCAGATCTAGATACCTGGCAACCCCAATCAAAATCTTCAGTTAGTGTGACCCCCAAATAGACAAAGGTTTTCACCCGTTCGAGTGGGGTGCCATTCAGTACAGGGTTCGGGCGGGTGTGCCTCGGGGGATTGAATATCATAAACTTGGTTTTCCCCAAGTTTATCTCCAATCCCCGCGAGGCACAAAAGGCTGCAAACCCGTCTAAAACCTGCTGGATGCCCGTTGATGTTCGGGACAAGGTGTCATCCGCGAGCATCAAAGCGGGCATCCAGCCAGTAGCCAGCCACGGGGCGTCACTATCCCTGACACCACCCAATTCATCCACCAAGCCGTTAACGTAAAGACTAAAGAGTGTAGGGCCCAGGGCACAACCCTGACGAACGCCCCTGGATACGGGGAAGCGGGCCGAGAGTTCTCCGTTCCTCCCACACCTCACCTGGGCGTAGTTCCCTGCATGTAGTTGTATCAAAACATCTAACAAGTAGGTTGGAAGGCCTAGTTCTTCCAGCACCCTCCATAGTCTCTCCCTAGGTACGAGGTCGAAAGCGGCCCGCAGGTCCACAAAAACAAGGTAGAGGCTGCCACCCTCTGCTCTTGCAGTTTTCCAAAAAAGGACCTGCAGCCTAAAAATTTGGTCCAGGGTCGAGATGCCAGATCTAAATCCGGCTTGGATGGTGGTCAGTATTGCATTTTCCTCCATCCACCCCTATATTCTGTCCAGTAGGATCCGGCCCATTAGTTTTTGAGTAGTATCTAGGAGACTAATGGGCCTAAAGTTAGATGGATCTAACGGGCTGCCCTTCTTATAAATGGGGACGATCTCAGCTCCCAACCAGGTTTCCGGTAACTTGGAACCCAGAGAACCGCATTGAACAGAACTGCAAGGTACGGTGCCCAGATTTTGGGCTGGGAGCGAAAAAGGTCTCCAGGTAATTTGTCGAGGCCTGGGGCTTTGTTTAGGGGCAATCTATCAATAGCAGATTCCACTTCCTTGATAGAAATATTCTCCAGATTTTCAGAGGAAGTCGTCTCCCGGGCATCCAGGGGGCCCAGCCGATATCCCAAGCCCGAGGCCCCCGTCAGTCGATGCACGTGCAGGAGGTCACGGGCCGGGGAGATCTGCAGGGCACTGTCTGCCTCTGACATGTGGTCCTGGCGTTGGTAAACATAGGCAACATTCTCGGGACTTGTGTAAAGGGCTGCAAAATGTGCCTCCCATACTGAGGGAGCAATATTCGGTAAAACAGCCTCTCCTCCCCCTTTAGCACCTGAATTGACTATGGCCCAAAATGATTTAGCATCCTTTGAGAGGAGCGCATATCTCAGTTCTTCCCATCTTGCTTCCTCCCACTCTCTCTTACCCCTGATGATCTCCTTTTTGTACAGCAATCTAGTTGCCCTGATTTTTATATTATCTTTGGTTTTGATTGCCGCAAGGAGGTCCCTTTT
The DNA here is from genome assembly GCF_964261635.1 of Lissotriton helveticus. NCBI lineage: Eukaryota > Metazoa > Chordata > Amphibia > Caudata > Salamandridae > Lissotriton > Lissotriton helveticus. The sequence goes on from NC_136061.1 coordinate 1,550,482,168, forward strand.
TAATTTCTTACAGGCACGGTCAAACCAGGGGTGCGTCCTACGCATACACCGCTTATTCCCACTTGATGGGTAGAACAATTCCCCTAGGGTCACGGCTAACTGCTTGTGTATTTCTACGGCATGTTGACAAGAAGTCGGATCACCCATCTCGCTAATGCGAGGAATTGCGATCTGATAAATTTTTGCAAGCCGGGCAGGGGAGACCACGAAATGCGGCCATTTAATCCTTCTCCTGTTGTTAGTTATCATGAGAGGTGGCATCACCATGACAGAATTGGCGTTGGGGTTTGTTAGGCCAAAGGACCCTGGCTTCAGGGTTAAAACCAAGGCATTATGGTCACTGTCATGTCTTTGGCAGAACCCTGAATTCTTTCAGCCTATCCCAATGTTTTGCTTCCAACAAGAGATAATCAATGATGGAGGTCTGGTTTGCCCTATTATACATGGCTAGCCCTGGGCAGTCGGGATCCAATCTCCCATTGCACGCCCGCAGAGACGTTGCAAGGGAGAGGGACTTTATTTGGAGCACCAGCGGAGTCCAAGCCCTGACCGGGGTGATCTTGGGGTCGGGGATGCGCCAGAGTGAGTCTACTTCATCTTGTTCGCACGACTCCAGGCTACCCAGAGGCTCGAACTGGCAATTAAAATCGCCACCAAGGAGTTTTAAACATCCTTCCTCCACCTTTTCAGAGCCCCGTACGTCCAGGTTCCCCTCCTCTCTAATCTCCTCCATCATTGGCGGGTGGGATAATGTGTCATCCCCAGTAATGGTGGATGAGACATTTTCCTCCATTACCCGTTCTCTGATGATCGCTACATCATTGTCTTCTGATGAGTGATTTCCCTTCAATGTGAGTCAACCCACCTCCTCCAGCACACACACTAAACCTATTCCAATGGGGTTGCAACGGGTGAATGGGATTATATGGATGCGCGCCCTCCCCAAAAGTCAGCCAGTGTTGCATTCTATTTGGAGGCGGATAATGGCCCCTATTGTGGTGAACCCCTTTAGAGTGGATTGGTCTTGGGTTGGATCTAGGGTAGAAATATGACAAGTGTAGTGGGTATATTTGGGAATTTGACCTACAGAGTGGAGCATTGCAGATGTGGTCCACAGTAGTGGTATCCCTAAAATGTATTATTACCACATCTCCTGATACTGATTTTGGTCCACTCCCTATCCAGTCTATTCTTCTAACCGCCAGTATTTACCCTGATACATTTGGAGGTAGAGGTCTATTTGCGCTTAACCACTGGATGCACTTGTTTTTTAAGTCGACCTCATTTACTCTTTTCCCCTCATTTAGGGCTGGAACACCTGTGAGGGCTACCACGTAAGGTAGGGCTTCCGCGGGTAAATTAATGGTTGGGAGCTGGTGAGGAGTAATGTTAGGTGGAACAGTCCTAACCATTGGTTTACTGGTTTTGCTCTCATTTTTGCCTTCGTTAGGCTTCGATCTAGTTTTACTAGTATTGGCAGTCGAGTTTCCAGCTGCCTGGCGGGTTTGGCCTTGCGTATTAGCGCTAGGTGGGAGAGGAGTTGGAGCATGTGCAGGTTTAGGGGTAATTGATGGTGTTCCTGCATTTTTACACTGTATCAAGGTTTTTTTTGTAGCAGCTACCCTATCTCTAGATGTATTATTAAGTGTGTTACCACGGTCAGGGGGTACAGGGTTTCCCAGGGGATTAACTTGTTTTGTAGTCCCTACCCCCTTATTATTTAAAATGGTGACCAGTCTATCAAGCTTTGACACCAGGGGTTTGATGTGGGTGACAATGGTCTGCTCCAAACATGCTTGTAGGTCAGCAACCATGTTAGTGACCCAGCACGGTATTCCTGGGGTCGGCTGCGACATAATAGTAGTCGGAGTCACCAGATTGTGGTTGATCAATATCTTTCTGCCCGTTTTTTTTGGGAGGCTCTCTTTCTTTTTCCTGGGGCGTGGTTTACGTACTGTTGGGGTTTCTTTAGGGAAGGGGGAAGCCAGTACAATGGGTGGATCCTCAACATCCGTAGGGGTCTCTATAGGCACCTGTGCACATGGCAATTCTATGTAGGTGGATGTCAATATGAGTTTTAATAGTGATGGGCATATTGATTTTTGTTCTGAAACAGCTCTAACACTCAGCCTCTCACTTTCCCTCACTGAAGTTAAGGAGGCTCTAAGAAAAGGTATCCTGATGCTGTGCCGTTGGACCTTTTTAAATATAATATTGATGTGTGGGCACCATTATTACTCAATGTTTTCAGGGCGATCGTGGTCGGGCGTATTCCCTTATCATGGAAAGAGGCGGTAGTTGTACCAATTTTTAAAAAGGGTGATAAATCTGACCTGTGCTGCTACAGGCCAATTTCCCTAATAGACGCTTCTTGTAAGCTTATGGGTAGGGTCATACTAGCTCGCTTGGAGTCATGGGCAGATTCCTCTGGTATTATAGTGGATTCACAGTATGGGTTCAGGAGAGGCAAGGGGACGACAGAGCAGTGTCTTAACCTTGCTCTAATCATGGGTAAGTACATGAAGGCCAGGGGTGTTTCTATACATCTGGTCTTCATGGACTTATCCAGTGCCTTTGACACGGTATGTAGGGATAAGTTATGGCGAATGATGGAGGCCATGGGGTTTGAGGAACCTTTGGTTACATTGCTCCGTGGATTACATGCTGCTACCACTGTGACTGTTAGATATGGCCCGGGGGGAGGGAAGACAAAACCCATCCCATCAACTGAAGGCGTTTGCCAGGGCTGCATTCTGGCACCCTTTCTCTTTTTAGTTTATACGAATGGTTTGGAAAGTTTTTTGTTGGAGAACTGTTCAGATTTTCCTAAAGTAAATGGTAAACAGATTCCTTTGTTATCCTATGCTGATGACACTGTATTAATGACCCTAACTGCTAACAGTATGCAAACCTGCCTGAATGCTTTCAATAATTATATATAGGACCTAGATCTTAGGGTCAATTTTACAAAGTCTTTTGTTATGGTTTGTGGCCCCAGAGGGTAAAAAACCCATAGGGTTGCAGTAGATAACCGGAATATTGAAAAAGTTGCAAACTTTAACTATTTGGGTAACCTATTTAATAAAAACTTGAGCTGGGACCCATTAATAATGGCTCGTGTACAAAAGACCACACGATCCATAGAGGCCCTTGTTCGCTTTTCTAGCAATTTGGGTCAAAAACCAATTGCCGAATTGAAGACCCTGTATAAAGCTAAATGTCTGCCTGTCGCAACCTATGGGGCGGGGTTGTGGGGGACACATAAATGTACCCAGATACAAGTTATGGAAAATAAGTTCTTAAAGCGCCTCTTATCAATTCCAACTTGTTCTTCAAACATCTTTTGTCATACAGAGATGGGCATAGAATTTGTGAGTGATATTATTCATATCTCTTCATTATTTTTATGGGGTAAAATTTGGCTATCTGAAGATTTGGAACTCTCAAAAGAAATTCTGAGGGATTGCACAAAATTAGATTATGCCATGCAGATCCCATGGTTATCATATGTTAAGGAAACTTTTTATAAAATTGGTCAGGGTCATATTTATGAAAATCCAGAATCTATTCAGCAGGATACAAAGATTATAATTAAAAATGCTTATCGTAATACTTTGGGTCTGTTAAAAAATAATGAACGAGTTCCATATCAAATGTGTAAATTGCAGCAGCAATATTATTTATCTTTTACTGTACACACTCAATGGAGTTTTTACTTGACGAGATTTCGACTAAATATTCTGCACTTTCTTTTTGCTTTCCCGAAACAAGGGGGTTGGTGTGAGAGGCTACCACCTTGTCCGTGTGACAATAAAACACAACAATGTACTTTACACCTTGTTCTCTTTTGCACCTTGTATAAAGACCCAAGAAACCGGTTTATCAAACCTATTTTATTGGATATTCGACCGTGCAATTATAAAGAAGGATATGAGTATTTAAACTCGTTGTCCACTGCTGCTACGTGTAGTGCCATGCTTAGTTTTATTAGACTGGCAGTTATCATCAGAAAAAGATACTGAAAATGTTTTGTTGATTTAGCGGCAGTACTATGTAACTATTTGATGTAAATCTCTGGGCAATGTAAGCTTATTTGTATGTAGGGTTGTATCAGTTTATATTTGATATTTAGGATTGTATAGCATATTGCACTTTATCATTATATGTTTGTGGATCTGATAAACCATTTCTAAAATTGTGTTTTTATAAAATTGTATACTTTTATGATTCCTTTTGATGAATCGAAATAAAGTTTTATGATGATGATGATGACAAGTGGGTTGAATTCTGGGATTTTTTGCAGCAACTAAAGATATGGGTGGATTGCATGTCAAAGTTACAATTAGCATAGGAATTGGGAGTAGTGTAATTCGTTTTCATCCGCCAATCGGCCAAATATTTAGAGGTGTCCACCCTCCTACACACATCCTAATTTCAAAATGATGATCAGGTCCCAAACCCAGTGGGACCCGAGACTTGAGGTAGCCAGGTTCCTCTTCATGAGGGGTTTCCCTCGTGATCATTTTAAACCATTTAATGTGCTTCAGTGTCCTCAACTAGAAGATCATGGGGATCCTAGAGGGCTCCGGAATCCCTCTTGTAATCTACGTGCCATATACGATCGCCTCAGGGGTCCATGTTTGCTGGCGGTCTCATTCTAGTTTATATATAGAGTCTTTAGAATCTCCATATATCCAGTCATTAATGACCTCTAGTTTTGAGGCCCAAGAGTATAGACAGGGATATTCCAAGTCCCTGGTCATATTGGGCCTGGATACATTTGATGAATGATATCAGAGATTGAGATCTTGCCCACTAAAACCTTCTGCGCATAGTTTCAATGCTGTTAAATAGGGTCTTGGGCAGTGTGAAAGGGAAGATCTGGAGTACCTGGAGGAACCTGGAGAGTGTCACAATCTTAAAGAAGGCCCTACAGCCCATAATCAAGATGGGATGCTTATCCCTGGCCTGCAATTCTCATTTAGCTTAGCCAGTAATGGTGCAAAGTTAAGTGGCAAGCATAGTTGTGGACCTGTAGTTGTGTGAATGCCTACATATGTAAAGTGAGTTCCGTCTCTTTCCAGCTGTGTGCATACTGGAAATTCAAAATTCCATAAAGTGATCAAGATATACTGTGACCTGGCATGGTTAATGTGGAGGCCTGAGGCATCCCGGTAGACCTGGAGCATTTCCAGTAACTGTGGCATAGAGCATTCGGGCCACTGGATATATATCAAATGGTCTTTGGCATATATTAACATCCATTCCTCATGACTTGAAGGCTATTAAATCCCCCATAGTCCCACATCCTGTTGAATCCATTCTACAAATGGCTCAACGACAAAAGCAAAAAGAAGAATAGAAGAGGGCATCCTTGTTCTGTACCCCTCCCTCTCTATCGGGAATGTGGGTAGCACCTCATTGAATCACAGTAGCGCCCACGGGGCTTCCAAATGCACATGAGTGTTACTCCAAACTTCATACATATCAGGATTTGTAACATAAAGGGTAAGCGTACAGAATCAAAAGCCTTCTTAAAGTCTATCAGGGTGAAGGCTGCAACCCTGTTCAGTTCATTCATCCGCTCTGGCCTTGAGCACCTGAAGTCTCCCTATATAGTGTCGGATGACACGGCCAGGCATAAAGCCATTCTGGTCAGAGTGAAAATATACTTTCTTGTATGATTTTGTCATGTGGACAAATTTTAAAATAATCCCAGCACAAATGAAACATAGGTATCTACATTGATATAAATCATAGGCCAGATTTCTGGACCTTTCAAATGTACATATTGTATAGAAGCTTCATGAAGAGGACTCCTTGAGCTGTACCCCCACCAATTCTTGTTGAACCAGCTACTTGCTCATATAGCAACTTAAAATGAAATTTAAATGGTAATCACAGTTGTTTACATAAAGGCACTCAAAGGTATTTCATTGCTTTGCACATATGCAATGACACACACAGAAAAACATACATATGGGACTCTCAAAGGTATTCAAGAGTACGTAAAAGAGTAATCCTGCACTACTCTTTTATGTACTCTTGCGTGCCTTTGTGAATTGGCCCCAAAGCATCTTAAACAGGAATAAAATGGGAAAAGATTGGGTTACCTTCATTGGGGGCTACACACAAAGGTACGTTTACATGTGAGTAAACCTACAGGTGTAAATGTACTCGTACATGTTATTGTAGCTTTACTACTTTTGACTATTCACCATTTCAAAGTGTAAAGTTACTACACAGTGTAGACTTACCATGCTCCACCCCCTCAGTTAAAGAGGTGGAGTCTGATCAAAGGTGAGATACAACAATAAATTACTTCTAGTAACTTTGCAATTGTATTTTACGTTCTGCACACTTGACAGAAACTACTGCAAAAGTGGAGGAGAAATAGAAAAAATCTTTTAAAGTTACAAATGAATGTAAATTAGATGTCTATATTTATTTGAAAAGTAGAACAGAATAAAAAATTCTACAGCACCATTAACGTAATTTTGAATGAAATATTTAACTTATGTAAAAATATATATTTGTTTTAAACGGGTTTATTAAAAAAAACTTCTTAAGGTTAAATGTTTATATTTATTTACTGTGCAGTAAAATTACTAAACGTTTTGTATAGAATTAACTAGAATGAATTAAAATTAATGTAATGTAAATACAATTTAGAATGGCATTTATTTTTAAATAAATAAAGGTTTTAAAAATATTTTATAATAAAATAATATTTATTTTACGCATATCTTCTTTTTAAATATTAAAATGAATATACATATATTTTTTAAATGTCTCAATAAATTAATTTATTTCCTACAGAGGTTTATTTTAAGCCCATGCCTCCATTATTTTCGATGGGAGGGTGCAGTACCAGTAGTTGGTCATATTTGCTGCTGGATTTACTCCAGGTCTGAGAACATCTACTGCTTTTTTGGGTTAATTTTTTAGTAGTATCTAGAGAAGTGCAGTTTGTTAATTGAACTGGCCTACTATTTTGTGGGTGGGTGCTTGTATCTGCCAAAATCCCACCCTAACATCCTAACACCCCATAACTCCTCCCTAAGCCTCTCCCACATTATAGTAGATATTCCCCATTTTCCAGCCACGCCCCCATCCCTTCCACATGTACTACTAAAACGTTGATTTTCCTGTGCAGAGCTCTTCATAGGTTGGGTGGAGATCTCCGCACAGAAACAATATTAGCGGTGCAGGCATAGACTTCGGCATGTAAATTGCATTTAGTAGTACATGAGTAGAACTATTGTAGTACTACATAATGTACTGCAAAATCGGGTTTGTGGATAGGCCCCAAAGTATGCATTCAGAAATCCTTTCCTATGACAATGAGAAGTTTAAAGAGCTTTAAAATATTTCTGGTATCTGTATAAATCGAACATGGAGATCAGAGTTATATTATATTGCATACCAGTGCTTAGTTTAAACCAGTCATTGCCGTTTGGGCCCACCAGTGCTCATTTATGGGAACCAGGACTTATTTCTCCTCATCCGACATTTCTCGAGAGCAAGAGAGCGAAAACACACTGAGAGGGGAAAGAAGGAGAAATAGAAACATGGAAAAACTGTCACAAAGGGAGAAAGCAGGAAAGGCAAAAGTGAGATATAGGGCTAGGGAGTGTCTGGTACTAATAGCTCCGGCCGCAGACTTCTGAGCAGAGCTTAAGACTCCGGCACTCCTTCTTTTAGAAATTAAACACTGTTGCATACTGAATTGCACCATGTTCCAGAAGAACATCTTCTTTACACTTGAGATGAACCATTATTAAAGCTTACTAGTGATCACATTTACATTCTAATTTTCGAAGATGGGTACTCAAAAAACGTTTACGTTAAAGAGTACTTTTAAATGTACTGCCATTATTTGCTGCAGTAAATGTATCCACAAGATGTGAGGCCCTCAGAACCTTTATATTTTCACGAACCATTTTTGATTTTGTTATTTTTAAAGAAAGTTTATATGCTGGTTGTCTTATGTAATTCTTGCTCAAAGTGTAATGGCTACCAGTGTCTTTTGTCTCCAGCCTCTTCCCTAACCCTTTGACCCACTGTCATTGAGATCTGCCATTGTTTTTTTATCGTCCCTGGTTTTGTGACCCAGAGCTATAGTTGGAATGGACCAGCATCATTCCAGTGGAGATCTCCCGGCAGTAAGTTTACCAATCCAAAGGCGTGTGTCCTAGGAGGTAGCCAGAATTTAGTAACAGTTTCCTTGCTGGTAATTGCTAACGCATTACAAACTATAAATAATTAGACTGATGCAGAAACTGCAAATCTAAAAGTTTGGCCTAACTGTGAAGAGGAGATGTGGACTAGTGGTTTGACCTTGAGCTGAGTAAACAGGCTCAAGTACTGGCCTCAGCCCAACATCCTGCGATTGTGCAAGATCGCCTAGTCTCTCTGTTCATAAAAACAAAAACCCCAAAGGTGACTATTCACAAAGATACATTTACACAAGTAAATCTACATGTGTACATTTACTCTTACATTTTGTAGTAATTTTACAACATTTAAAACTAAATAAAATTGCTAAAGCATTACTAACCTAATTTTTTAATAAATATCTACTCGATTTAAGTACATTACACTAAATTGAAATGATATTTTAGAGATTTATTAACAATATATTCCCACCTCAAAGGAAAATGTTCATATTTATTTATAATGTATTGAAAATCACAAAAATTATATTTAGAATTGATTTCAATTAATGTATTTCTTTTAATACATGTTACAATTATTTAATTAATAAGAAACTATTTTATAATAAAATACTTATTGTTTAACATTTAATTTTATTAGCATTAAAATAAAGTTACATATATTTTTGAAAAGTCTAAATAAATTAATGTATTTTGACATTATTTTCTAAATGGTTTTATTTTAAGTCCCTGTCTCCATTATTTCTATCGGAGGGTGTTTCAATACCAGTGTTTGCCCTTATATGGCATTGGGCTTACTCCAGTTCCGAGTATAAGTACATTTTCATTTGCTTTGGCTCCTTTTTGTCTCTAGTAACTATAGAAGTGCAGTTTGTAAATGACAATGGGTTTACGTTTTTGTAGGTGGGTGCACGTCCGTCACTAAACCCCTCCATATCCCTCGTTTAAACCCTCCTTACTCATCACAAATACTCTCCAATTTAGTAGAAGCTATACCCCATTTTCCAGACACTCCCCTATCCTTCTCTCATGTACTACTACTAAAACATAGGCATAAGTGTACGGAGATCTCCACAGTCTGGTTGGACATGTCCTCATAGAAAAGATAGATGCAGCAGCTGCATTGACCTCCACACCTAGATTTGTGAATAGCATTTTGAAGTACATGAGTAGTACTGATTTAAATAAATGCAGTTTGTGAATGGCTCCCGAAATGTATAATGTTGTCCGGTGCTCGTGTGAGGCTTACTAATGCCCTTGGACCAAGTTTGTGCCATGCAAAACAGCAACAACAACAAAACCTCTTCAGGTGGCCTACCCATTTTACATTGTGGCATTTAGGGCTGCCGGAGTTTTGACACTGAAACCTTTTTAAATGTATTTGATAATGAGATGGGGAACTAATACTACTAGAATAAGAACTTACTGTCATGTTTGCTACGTAAAGTTTTCTTATATGGGCATTCAAGAAGATTTAGTAGTTACATTGGCTTAATTCAAACATCAGCCTGTCACTGGAATGGGGCCTGGGATTGTACTAGCCCCATCGCTTCAGATTTGGAATAGTGCATGTCGATGTCATCTGATAAAATGTTTGCATTTTTTAAAGTTCACTACAAGGGCCCGATTTGATGCTGTACATAATATCTCAATCATTTGTATATCATCTCTCTGGAGGGTGATGTTTTTCTAAGGTTTTTGTTGCTTTCATGTCTGCAAAAATTGTTTTTGCAATGTATAGCTTAGATTTACTAAGGGTTGTATGGGTATTCACTTGGCGCCTCAAAATTCTGGGCTGCACCCATTGACTTTTATAATGGTAACTGCATCAATGGAATACTTTGGGGTCGATTCCGATTCGGGAAAAAAAACGTCCGTACGAGTTGTATCCGGAGCCCTCTCCGTACGAATCGTACCCGTCCGTCCGAGTCGCATAGTACGATCTGTATTCCATGAATCCGTCCGAATTGTCGCGATCCGTACGTATTGCAAGGCTAAAACCGTGAACCATACGACTCGTACACATGCCGTATGACCCAACGAGTACGATTTGGACCGGGGAATGAGGATGCGATTCGTACGGTCCACGTCAGGTAAGGGCGAGTCGTACGGAAAAGCACACAAACACAGACACACTGTACGGTCCGTACACCCCATGATCGCAGGGGTATGCACCGTACCCCATGCACGATGGGTGTACGCACCGTAGCCCGTGTACGATGGGTGTACGCACCGTACCCCATGTACGCTGGGTGTACGCACCGTACCCCATGTACGATGGATGTACGCACCGTACCCCATCGTACATGGGGGGTATGCACCGTACCCGGGGGGGCCGTTCCGTACCTGTTTCAGCGCAAACTCTGCTTTTACGGCTGTTTTCAGCTCCCGTAGTAAAAGGGTCGTACGGTGCGTACCCGACACGTATCGTACTTGCTGGGTCGTAAAAACCAGCCGCGAACCGTACAAATGTTGCGTACAGCAGGTTCCGAGGGAGAATCGTACGGAGATTAGAGTCGTACGGTCTCTGTACGACTCGTACGGAGTACAGCTCCTGGTACGAAACGTACTTCGTCGTATGTACGGGGGACGATGCAGGGTACGATTCGTATGGGAAAAACGCTCCGAACGGCTATTTGGAGCGGTTTTTCCCGAATCAGAATTGGCCCCTTTATGTCGGTTTATATTGCTTGGTGCCACTGGAGCTGTTTTAGAAGAGCTTTGTAAATAACCCTTTTCATTTTTACATAGAATAATTATCTCAAACGTCCTGCTTTCGCAATATCCAGGAGTATTAAAAATTGATAAATAAATATATTAAGTGCAGTTGAAATAGTTTACCTTATTCTTTTGGCATTACACTGAAAACTGCTCTATTTTTGGTAGCACAGACATCAATACTGCACCTTTCACATAAAAAGTGTATATAAGAGCAGCTTTAGGAAACAGTAATTGAGAACTGAAAAAAATAAATAGAGGAGCTGCACTCCAAGCAGGAGCGTGGAAGATGAGAAGAGTGTGGAAACGTCCACCTTTTTTGTGTAAAAAACTGAGGTGATGCCCAGACTGTAGGAAGGGAGGAGGTATATATATTGTCTTTTTTGTTGTTGTTATTATTTATAACATGAACCGAATACAAGCAAACATGCGCAAAGAAGGGAAAAAAAAGAAAGAAAAAGTAAAAAATTAGAAATACGGAGAAAATGTATATTGTCAAGGAGAAATGTGTTGACGCTGGTATGGCAGTGATTTGTTGTTAGATTCGTAGAAGGCAAAATGGAAGGTCAACAATGAAGGCCTACATTGTATGTGGGGACATTTTGTTTCCTTTCCATGCAACATTATTGAACTTTTACCCTCCTGGGGCTTAGTTGATTGTGTCAATATGTAATCCTCGGCTCGCTGAAAATGAAATACACTTTTTTTCTTACCTTTAAGACAACAGTCCTATCCGCCGCACATAACAGGTAGTGCTTCCGGTTTACTTCCACTCTAAACACAACTGGCAATCCGCTCTTGGGGTTTGTGTCTCTGTAATAGTGAAGGAAGAATTTGACCCGCTCACCTGGAAATAACAATCAAAAAAATTATGCTCCAAAAGAAGCCACCTGGGGTACCGTCCAAAACAACTTCAAGGAAACGTAGAAAAGTTAAGGAAGAGGCAAGCATGAATGACAGCTTTCAGGAAAGACATGACCTGCTTGTTCCTGCTGAGCATTTTGTGAAATTGGTCAATTATCACAATTCGCAATTTATGTAGCTATTCCCCCAGCACGCGCACATACGCAGATACCCAAACAGAAGGTGAATGTGATAACAGACGTCCTTGTGAAATGAAAAAGCACCCACAGTTGTTTATTCTTTCCCTTTGCGGCACAGAAGCACACAATACGCACATGGGGTATTTTCCTGCACACAGCATTCTGCTGAGTCTAATTCTCCAGATTTTACTTAATTTATAAACTAATTTCTTCACTGAAGAAGGAGTAGAGTTTAATGGAGTACAGCATCGATTAGTGGAGTATCATAAAGTGTAGTGTTGCAGAGTGGAGTGTCGTAGAGTTGAGTGTCGTAGAGTGGCCTAGAGTGAAGTGTCATGACATACAGGGGTGCAGAGTAGATTGGTGTAGAGTGAAGTAGCATAGAATGCAGTGGTGTACAAGCACTTTGGCCACCCGCTGCGGCTGCATCAAAGAGCGGGGGCCTGCCCCCCTTGCTTCGCCACTGGTTGAATGCATTGGTTTTGAGTAAAGTCCAGCCACGGCCCGTATAGGGAGTGCCACCGGGTGGTGACGTGAGGGGGGGTTGGAAGGGGCAGGGTGGGGGGTTGTAAAGTGCGGCAAACGGACGATTTCAGGTAAGTAATGAAAAAAATACACAAAACGAATTTTGTTGCGCACGTTGCATCGCATTTGCCGATGCAGCGCGCTCAACGAAATTCGTTTTTTTTCTTTCATAACTTACCTGAAATCGTCCGTTTGCTGCATTTTTTCCAAGCCCACCATGCCCCTCCCAGCTCCACGTCACCGCCTGATGGCACGCCCTATACAGGCCGTGGCTGGTAAAGTAGTGTATAGTGCATTGGCACAGAGGGCTGTGATGTAGAGTTCAGTTCCGTAGACTAGAGTGGTGCAGAGTAGATTGCAGTGGCTTAGAGTGCAGTGGCATAAAGTAGATTGTTTCAGAGTAGAGTGAAGTGCCGTAAAGTGGAGTGCTTCAGAGTAGAGTGGAGCGGTGCAGGGTAGAGTACAAAGGTGTAGAGTGCAGTAGTGCAGTATAGAGTTGTGTAGAGTGCAGTGGTATGGAGTGCAGTGGTGCAGAGTAGATTAGAGTGCATTGGCATAGAGTGCAGTAGAGTGGCATAGAGTTGAGTGTTGCAGAGTAGAGTGCAGTGGAGTACAGTGCAGTGGCATATAGTAGAGTGTAGAAGAGAGCAGTAGCATAGAGTACATTGGTGCATAGTAGGATAAAGTGGCATAGAGTACAGTGACATAGAGCGCAATGGTGCTGAGTGGCACAGTGCGCAGTGGTGTACAGAGTAGTGGCGCAGAATAGAGTGGCGTTCAGGTCAGTGTCGGACAGTACAGTTTTTCAGAGTATAGTGGCGCAGAGTGTAGTGGCGCAGAGTAGAGTGTCACTGTGTAGAGTGGTGCAGAGTAGAGTTGCGGAGAGAGCAGTGGCATAGCGATAAGTGGTGTAGAGTGCAGTGACACAGCACAATGGTGTAGTGTGTTGTAGTGTGCAGTGGCATAGAGTACAGTGCCGGAGAGTGCAGTCTTGCAGAATAGTGTTGTAGAAGGCAGTGGGGCAGAGTAGAGTGGCACAGAGTAGAGTGGCACAGAGTAGAGTGGTTAGGGGTAGGTGAATCGGCCCCAACCCACAGCAGAATGAACACCATGACTCAGGTGTCACGAATATCCACCGGATACCGCATGGAGTGATACTTTCAACACAGTTAGGTCACTTCAATACAATGCGGGTCTAATTGCTCGCAGCTATTGAGAAGTGGTAGGTAATATTCACACCGACCACTTTGTGTAAATAGTTCACTCACTAGGTCCTGAGGAATTGCCACAGATCATATTGACCAACAGGACATGAAACATGTCGACCTCTAGAGTAGAGCAGAGCTAAACTGAACCATTTTGTCAGAGAGCTGCCACTCTTATTTTTTTTATTCAGGTGGATAACCAGCCTGAATAAAAGTCTTATTTGAGCTATCCCATCTGTTTTAATCACTTTTCTAACACATTTACACTATTTAGCCCCCTCACACCCACTGCATCATACAACGAGGAACAAAAGATCTCCACTAAAGAGCCCCTTCATAGGTGCCCATTGGGTATTGCAGCACCGACCCGACGAGGAGCAGGTCCATATGATGAAGCATGATACCTCGCTTGCTGGGTGTATGAGGACCCTAGTTCCGAAAGGAAGTATTCCCTACCCTTTTCAGTTCATCTGATTGGCACACACAATCAGAGATTCCCTACACTTGTCTCATTGGTACGGACGGTTTCGGAACTGCATACCTTTAGGTGGTAGTACAGAGTAGAGTGGCACAGAGTAGAGTGGCGCACAGTAGAGTGGCACAGAGTAGAGTGGTGCAGAGAGCAGTGCTGCATAGTAGAATTGATTGCCAGATAGCACTATTTTTCTTTAAGCCACGTTTCACAGCAGCAGAGTGCACAGCAAGTAAGTGCTCAGGAACTCTCTGACTGGGCGAAGAATTAAATAAATGCAGTTTTAAGTATAGTTCAATCAACTCCATGCTATGTAATTCCAACAGAACTCCTAAACTTGGTCAACCCTCTTGATTTAGACAGGAGGCTACAGCCTTTGGTCAAACTGAAGTTTCAACCTGTTAATACCAAGGGATTGATTTAGATCTTGGAGGACGGGTTACTCCGTCACAGTGGAGAAGGATATCGAAATATAAATCCCATTATATCCTATGGGATTTAAATTTTGGCAGACGGGATATCCAACACCGTTGTGACGGAGTAACCCATCCACCAAGATCTAAATCAGGCACAAAGGCATCTTCCCAAGGAGCAAGATAATAACCATGAACTCTCTAAAACACTGCACTGCACGGGTATGTTCGCTTATGAAGAGATGTGTTACTGAGACTATGGCTCCTCAGAAGACCCAGACAATATTTATCCACGTCATGTGTCATGACGTTCTATAGACAGAATTCCCACGGTAATTTTGACTGGAACTGTATCACACGTCCTGTGTTGTGCTTTCCTGGAATTTTGTATTAATTTAAAGGATTCTATTCATAAGTTTATGAGTAATTCCACAACCTGAAATGAAAAAACCCATTGAAGATCGCAGAATGGTACCAATGTACTCCTCATTGGAAACCTGCAAACCCAATGCCTGATCCGCTTTGAGGGTGACTTTGCGGAAAGAATTGGATGCGGACTATGGGATGTGGAGTGTGGCTTTTTTTCATGCAGTTTTATATAGCGGGAAGTCAGCTCAAAGGTATGGAAGCATTTTACATCAGCACCAGTTACATTACACAAGGCCACATTCATTGATTTTGAAGCCCTTGACAAAAAGTCCCTCAAAGATCCCCGACCACCTACAATTTGAGAGTGGTATGTACCTTGAGCTGCCAATGAAAGCTGTGATCCAGGTACCATGCTTCCAGACATGAGGCCTGTGGTTCATTATGAATAAAGCCCTGTTCCTCATATACTGACTAGCTAAAGTCTGCAAGGTTGGCCCTAATCACAAAAGAATGCGAAAGTAAACATGATTCTTTCGTATGAGGTTTCTATGAACTATTTGTGCCATGACCACTAAGCAAGCTCATCCAAAGAAGAAGAGAAGTTGGCAAGCGCTTCCCCTGAGACATACGGGTGTCTTAGAGATCACGGGGGACATCTTTTTTCATTTTGCTCCATTCAGGGCCCTGGCACTTCTGTTTTGTCACAGGCCCAGTATGTTGGCAGTCTCTGAGTATTCCTATAGCAGGGTAATCTGCCTTGCCTTGATATTAGGGGTGGGTGAGGAATTCCACTCTGCTGGCAAAGTTCACAGAGTTCAGCCCACTCCGTGCGGAGTTCCGCAAAACTCTGTGAAGTGGCGCGTAGTCGAGTTTTTTCTCTTGTGCGACTCACCAATGTTAAGTTGGTGAGCGCTTGCAAGAAAATAATCGTGCGCTAGACCTCCTCCCAGCAGGTCGTGCCCGCTTCTGTTGAAAAATCTGCTGCTCGCGTTGAGGAAGCTGCTGCTTGAGTAGAATGTCTACTCGAGCGCCAAAAAGCAGCGGCCCCCTCCGGTGCGAAGCTAATTGCTGCTCCCTCTGATTTTACAGCACGGGACAAACAGCAGCCGCTTAAAATCAGTGCGAGCAGTGTGACTTAATAGACTACACCGCTTGCAGAAATCCGGGAAGCACAGTGAAATTTTTGCTGCACTGCGCGGAGTTCCATGGAGTAGAACTCCACAAACTCCACCCGGGCCTACTTGATATAACTTAGATTGTGGCACAACCACTGAATGAGCAACCCCACCATGCAATCATAGCAGGATGTAAAACACAGTGTAATTAGGTAGGTGAGCACATTACTGTAATTATGAAAATGGAGCTAGAAATAGGTATACTCAGCAGAAATGTCTTCAAGCACAGCACAAAGTGACTACCTGTGCTGGAGGAAGATGCTTGCATTGAGAGACATGGACCACCCACTCTCCAGTCCAATGTCTTTGCCTTGGTTTCTCACAAAAATATACCTGGCATTATTTTCCGCTTGATGTTTTAATCTTTAAAATGTGCTTTCATTAAAGGTAGAGACAATTAATGGGCTGGTGTGCCTGCACATATTCAAAGGATGGCTGTAAACGCATTTATCCACCCGATGTCACTACAGGTATTACTGCGGTGCCAGCTGTAACAAGCAAAAGGAATGAGGAGGGAGGGATGTGATAGTAATTAAAGAAGGACAGAGGGTGGGGTGGTGTGGGAGGGGGTGGAAAAGCAGGTAGAAACAGCTTGCAGGAGGCCGGGGGAAAACCAACACAAGCAACAGCAGAGGTGAATCAGGGACTGCAGAGACATGCGAAAAGTAAAAAAACAACCTGAACATGCCTCATGAAAGAAGCATAATTTTAAAAGGCTTGGGTCTCTGCAAAATATGAACCACTCCTCCAGGTATTCACCAAATGTATCCCAAAGCCTTGTTAACCAGTTCCAAAGGGATGTAAATAGTCTTTTAAAGACCTATGAGCAATTCAGGTGAGGCTGAGATAAGATAACAGACCCGGGCCGGCGCCCGGTGCAACATTCTTTTTTGGTGCCCCCCCCATGACCTCTCCTCAGATTCCCTCACTATCACCCTGCAAAAGTGCCCCTCCTCTCTCCAAAGCCCCTCTCTCACATGAATTTAATTTGTTTCAAAGCGCTGGTACAGGCTGCTTTACTAATCCACTCAGATATCCACATAAAATACAGATCTGTTCTTTGCAGCAGGCATATTAACCCTCTGTGCTACTTTATGATGAGTCAAAACTGCCACTAGACAAAACTGCGATCTCTCTCTCTAGCAGGAACATCAATCACAAGAGTTATTTTGACATTTCTAATGCTTCCTGAAAGCTGGTTGCGGTAGGTGCTCTTAAGTCGTAAGTTATTGCTCAACACAGCACCCCCCCTGAGTTGAGGGCACCCCTCCAGGTCAGATCCCAGTGCGGCCACACTAGTCGCACCTCCCTACGGCCAGCCCTGTGACAGAAACTGACCACAAAGCCCACAACAGCTCAGGACTGTGTGTGTGTGTCCTGGAAACTGCATCGGCCATGGCTAAGACACGTGAGGGGGGCTGTTAAGGCCTGCTTCGGGCATATATCATACTCTGGAAATGGCAGCAAAATGATGGACTACCAGAGCAGTGGGGATAATGGAGGAGCAGAGGCACAATCATGGGATAAAACAACAAGCTGCTGGGAGAGGAAAAGGGAATGGGAGGAGGATTGGCAGAGAGGGAGCAACAGGCAGATTGTCTGGAAGCTGCAGGGAGAAAGCTCTGCTATAAGTGGGACAGACTTTGTAAAAACACAGCTCTTGTGTGGAGTGTTTAAACAAAAATCAAAAAGTTGCTTCTAAAACATGAGCAGTGGAAGGACACAAGTACTTGGTCCATGATGTGGGGGAGGGCCACATACAGGAGGAAGCATGATGCATGCATGCCATGGACAAATGAGGACAAAGAATATGAGAGCGACGATGGAGCAAGCCAACGGGAAGCCTATGAGCGGGCTTAAGCCCACAGATTGAAAACCACATGTCTCTTCAAGACAGCGCATGCGCTGTCTAGTTAAGACCTAATAAACCACAAAGTTAGGTGTCAATTAAGAACACATGAACTGGGTTTTCAAGATACATATTCGGGGGTGGGTCAGGGGTGCAAGCAGTGACCCCAATGGGGCAAGTGGGTTGGAGCATGCCATGCTTTTTGCGATCAGTCCCTCTCCAGGGCTATGAACTGATGGGGTCATAATGAAAATAGAATAACCCTATTATAGCACCTTACTGACCGCCCAACTGACTGACCATAACTTGGCTGCTGCATAAGGCAAGGACCTCTGTTTTTGTGGTGGATGCACATTCAGTGCAACCTAAAATCACACATTTAGGAAGGTTGTGAAGCAATGGGCGCACCGAAAGCATGTATGTTTCACTAAGGCATGTGTCCTTCTAATAGTGTGGAAGATATATTACTTTGGTGAGTGAGTCCACTCTCTTGATCTATTTCTCTATGTAGTGAGACTTAAGGCATTCTTAAGCTCTCCAACTCAGTGGTGCTAAGTGAGTACAATTGAGAGGGGTGGGGGCGCACACACACACACACAGACACACACACACACACACACACACACACACACATGCACACTCACTTACATCCATGCCTTCACATACAGACACTCGCAAACACACCGTTTACCAAAGCTCACTCACAAATACATATATATTCATACATATACGCATGCACCAAAAGGTTTAAATAAAACCAACACTTGCCTGCTGCAGCTCTCTGGGAGAAAAGTCTCAGGGGTGCCAGGAGGGTTGGACATGCTGCCTCCCCTAATTGGCTGACCTTAGGAAAGTCAATGAAGGGACTCAGCAGTTCTAACCTTGTCACAGAGTGGGATGGGGTCAGAGAGACTGCTGACCCCACCCACTCTGTGATGAGGTGTCCATGATTGACACTCAGCCCTGGGAACTACAGCACTTAAAACTGAAGCATACAGGTACGAGGCTATCACTGACACGTTCCCTCATCATGAGAGGTAGGGCCTCGAGGACCTTTGCTGGGCTGAAAAAGTCACGCACACACGAGCTGTGACGGACTCCGCCCAGCAAATTTCAGCTCAGGCAGCCAGGTGCCTTCGCATCTAGCACATGTCTAGCACCCGAGTGCCTGATCTGATAATAAGAGTTGTATCAACAGGGAGGAACACAGGGTTAGGACAATTATTTAAAGGGGTCCAATGTATGTGTCCTAGAAAGACTATCAACAAAAAGAAATACAGAGTTCCCCGGTTGCAGTCAGCTAAAGGACTGTCATTGGTCTCTCTCTTGTCGGGTCAAACAGTAAAAAGGTGAGTGTAGTGAACCCTCTCTTGGAATTTTTGGGGTACCTCACACAAGTCGCCGGTTGGACTACACTTGTAATCCCACCCGGTGATCGTTCAGCGTCATCATCGGTACCCTGCCCCTGCGCCAGGCTGGCAGTGCAATGCCTGTCGGGCAACAATACTTGTTGCTCTTTGGCGGGGATCTTCTATTCCTTCGCCAAAGGGTGTGTGGATGTAAGGGGACCATGCAAGGAGGTAATATGTGAGTGTGCAAAAGTGAGCGTGGGTGAAATAAAAGGAGTCAGTGGAGTCCAAAAATTGGGATTTTAATGATATGGCTCACTGCTCTATTAAAAATACAAGGGGTATAGAGGCAGAACTATCAAGGTAGTAAGCCTCATTCAACCCTTGGTGAGTGGATGGTCAACATGTTTCTTGCTTATAGAGCAATTCGTCAGGACCAAGGGGTGCTCATATGATTTGCAAGGGCTCCCCCGTGATCAGGGGGCCCAGTATACGACCTGGTAGGTGTCGTATGGCAGTCCTTTCCTCAGGACCCTTCCCAGGACTAAATGGGAGAGAGAAGAGAGAAGTGTACTGTTAAGGAGAGACCAGAGAGACATCATGGACAAACGTGGAAACATTCGCGTTTTGTGACTGTCATAATATACAGTGGGTGAGCATGCCTTTGGTTTGCTCAAGGAAGATCGCATGCTTAGTGGTATCCAACAAAGTTGGTTGGAAGTTTGTCATGCAGTAAAAAACCTGTGAAAATCAAG
This sequence comes from Lissotriton helveticus, assembly GCF_964261635.1. Lineage (NCBI taxonomy): Eukaryota > Metazoa > Chordata > Amphibia > Caudata > Salamandridae > Lissotriton > Lissotriton helveticus. The sequence goes on from NC_136061.1 coordinate 1,550,502,218, forward strand.
GGCTATTACTGTGCTATCAGCATGCGCGATAGCTAGTGGAAATTGAGACAACATTTGTGGGGAGAAAAACAGACTTCAAACATGTCTTTGTGAAGTTTCAGAAAAGAACACTAGATGGAGTCAGTGTATGGGTAACTAACCCTTGGATTAAACCGTAACACCAGCCGCAATAATACAGTGATGGTAAAATTTAGAACAACCTTACCCGTTTGTTACACTACGGAGGCTTCCTCGAGCTGACCGGGTGGGGCCAGGACTTGGTGGAGACCACCTGTTAGGAGGAAGTATCCCCGCCATGTTATCGATTGGCGGTCAATGCGTCTCCCCATTCAACTGCTTAAAGCTTGGTCCCGCCGTGGCGCTCAGAAAGAGGCGCACGCGGGGGCGCAGAATGGAGCATATGTGCCTTACCTCGGAGTTCCTGGCGTAGGGCGTCTAGTCACCTACCCTTCCCACTGCGGACGGTGCCGCAGATCAGCCGGTAAAGTTTGGCGTCCCGGGCGCACTACTTATGACCCGTGTGTGTGGCCAGTTTAGTGGGCGTGGCCCCGGCGTGTTACCAGGCAACGAGTGGTAAATAATGGACACAGAAGATTCACTCGCTCCGTGTGTTGCCGGTGGTTAACAACGAAGACGGCTTCGCGTGCTAACGAGGAGGGAGGGAAACGTGAGTGCCATCTTGAGAGGGAGGTGGAAATAGGCAGCTTCATGGTTATGGGCTGGGTTCGGCATAGTAAGGACAAAACAGTCCATTGGTCAGCTATCTAGTGAGCATTGTCCAGGGCACCGCATCGTTGAGCCCGTTTTCATCTGTGTGTAGACGGTGTACCCATCTCTGCTCCAGTCTGAAGAGGGATTGCTGATTCATACCAGGTTGGCATTCTAGAACTGTCCACTTTATGTCCTCAGTGGTATGTTTGTGTTCCTTGCAATGTTCATACAGCCCGGTGTGTGTTTTGGAGCATCGAATATTACTGTTGTGCTCCATTATCCGTTGTTTCACCGGGCGCATTGTCATCCCGATATAGAGCAATCTGCAGGGGCACACCAAGATGTATATACATCTCGAGCTGTTACAATTGGTGTGTTTGTGAAAGGTCCAGGTGAAATCTCCTGGGAGTTCGATTGTTCTGCCTTGGATGGTTTGGGGGCATACCACACAGGAACCACATTTGTAGTGTCCAGTGACAGGGGGAAGATCCCAAAGGGTCCTGACTGGTCGAGTTTGTAATTTCTTAGGGCGAGTGTGGATCAATGTGTCCTTGAGGTTGGCAGTCCTTTTGAAAGCGAACCGTGGTCGTGCCAATTCCATCCCAGTGGAGTTCAAGATACCCCAATGTGTCATCACGGCTTTCTTGATAAATGATGAATGCCTGGTGTAGGAGGTGACACAGGTGATGATGTCATCTGGTTCTTTAGGGTGGACCTCTAGAAGGGCATCTCTATTGTTGTTCAATGCTCGTTTGTACGAATTCTTTAACAACCGGGTGGGATACCCTCTGTCCTGGAGTTTATGCTGTAGGGTCCGGGCCTCTTGTCTGAAGTCTTGGACAGAGCTACAATTCCTCCGAATTCTAAGGAATTGCCCAAAGGGTAAATTATCTCGCAGGGCTTTAGTATGGTGGCTTTGGTAGAGAAGCAAGCTATTTCTGTCAGTATCTTTCTTGTATAGCGTGGTGGTTATTGCTTCGGGTCCCAGATTGATGGTAAGATCGAGGAATGGTATGGACGTCTCCGAGATGGTTCCAGTAAATTTAAGGAAGGGGTCTTGTAAGTTAATCCAGTCACAAAAGGCTTCACAGCTGGGACGGTCCCCTTTCCAAAGAATCAAGATGTCGTCGATAAAGCGACGCCAGAGAGTTAAGTTCTCTCGGTAGGGGTTCTGCTCCGGAGGGTAGATGTACCTCTTCTCGAACGAAGCCATATAAATGCAGGCCAAGCTCGGCGCGAAGGTAGAACCCATCGAAGTCCCCCGCACTTGATGGTATAACTGGGATTCATACCTGAAGAAGTTCTCGGTCAGGGCGATGTGGGCCAGTTCCATAATGAATGTTATTGGTGTTGGGGATAACCATTCCTCTTCTCGCATCAGCAAATCCACTGCTTCCAGGGTTGCTTGTTGCGGGATATTAGTATAAAGTGCCTCCACATCGAGGGTAAGAAGCAAGTCAGTGTCCTCTCTGCCATCTATGTCTGCAATTAGACGGAGTACATCCCTGGTGTCTTGCAGGTAGGATGGTATCTGTTTGACGTAAGGTTGGAAGAACGCATCACAAAATTGTGACAGTGGTTCTAGTAGAGATCCAATTCCAGAGACAATGGGTCTCCCAGGGACAGGAGACGTGCCCTTGTGTATTTTCGGGAGAGTATAAAAGTAGGGGATAACAGGATCCGGAGTGATCAAGAAATCTGCTTCCTTCCTACTAATCCACTCGTTAGTCTCCCCCTCAATCACAAGGCCCATGATGGTAGTTGTCAATCTTTTAGTTGGGTCCTCAAGGAGAGGTCTGTAATGGTTGGTATTTGTCAATTGTCTTCTGCACTCACGATCATAGTCTTCGTAGTTCTGAATGACCGTGGCGCCCCCCTTGTCTGCTTGTTTAATGACGATCGACTCGTCTTGGCCTAGTGTTTTGACTGCTAGTCGTTCTATATTGGACAGATTGTGGAAGGTTTTCTTCGAAGGTATCTCACGCATGCTCCTCAGGACCGCCCGCTCAAAAGTCAGGACTTCGGGTGGTACCATCCCGTCAGTGGGAGTAAAGGTGGAGGGTTTTCTTAGACCTGTATCAAGATCCGGGAGCTCAGGTTGGTTTTCAAAGAATGCCCGAAGACGGATTTTCCTAAAAAATTGTTTCAGTTCGATCATCTCTTGGAATGGGTCTGGGGTCGGTGTGGGAACAAAGCCAAGACCTTTCTCTAGTACTCGTGTTTCGGTTGGTGTCAGGGTTCTCTTTGATAGATTGACAACTAAGCTCGTCTCCCCCTGGATGACATGCTCCTGGTCTCCATTGCTGCTGGTGCTGGTATCTGGTCCTGCCACTGTACACCCTTTTGCCCTCCTCGCTTTCGCCCTCTTCCTCTGCCCCAGCCTCTGCCGTGAAAAGGTGGCAGATTGGGGGGGTAGAATTGCGGGGGGCCCTGTGGGTAGAAGGGGTACTGCCAGGGGGGTGCCATCTGTGGTGGCCCATGGAAGGCTGGGCCTTGGTAATAGCCTTGTTGCCATGTCCGAGGTGGTCGGGGATTTCTTGGTGGGACTCCCCCACTGGAATCACTACTATCCGATCCACGTCTGGTATCGCTCCCTGAGTTTTCATCAGAGGAGTAGGTTTTCTTTTTCCCGTTGTAATCATCCTTCAAGTAGGGGTAGACTTTTTCTTTTACAAATTTGGCAATATCTTTCTCGAGTTTGGTTGTTTTTTGTTTCAGTAGAAACTCATGGTGATCCGCCATTTCTTGATTTATTTCCGAGAGTTTGGTCGTAAACGCTGTCTTATTGTTCTTGGATATGGCGGTTTTCATGGTAGCTTCCATAGCGGAGATCTTCTCTATTAAAGCATCTGATAGACGCTTCGCCGTTTGACTGATGAGAAAGAGGAGATCCTTGGTGCATTTCCACGAAACTTGACACCACTCTAATTTGAACCTTTTGTCGTCCAGAAATAGTCTCGGAATTATGTTCACTACCAAACCTTGTGGGGCTATATTACTCCTCAAGTATTCAGTCATCATGATTCCGTGAATGGTGATCCTGATGAGTTCCTTTTTCATTTCCGATAGTATGGTCCAATCATCGGAAGATGCGCCGGATGATGTGGTAGGGGGATTTGTAAGGAGGGATGGTGTCGATCTTAGGGCATCGGCTATGATGTCCTCATTGAAACTCAGCCCTGGGACGTCCTCCATGGTCGTAAAGGTTCCGGATGCGGTGCCAAGGATGTCTGCCGGCCAGAGTGAGGTGATTGTTAAGATTAATGTGATTCTCCCACTTAAAATGTTGTCTCAGAATGGTCCAACGTGGCGAGTGGAATCTTCGCCAATTGGTAACCTATAAAAGGGGGTTCCCGTGCCAAAGGCACGCAAGGAATTGTATCAACAGGGAGGAACACAGGGTTAGGACAATTATTTAAAGGGGTCCAATGTATGTGTCCTAGAAAGACTATCAACAAAAAGAAATACAGAGTTCCCCGGTTGCAGTCAGCTAAAGGACTGTCATTGGTCTCTCTCTTGTCGGGTCAAACAGTAAAAAGGTGAGTGTAGTGAACCCTCTCTTGGAATTTTTGGGGTACCTCACACAAGTCGCCGGTTGGACTACACTTGTAATCCCACCCGGTGATCGTTCAGCGTCATCATCGGTACCCTGCCCCTGCGCCAGGCTGGCAGTGCAATGCCTGTCGGGCAACAATACTTGTTGCTCTTTGGCGGGGATCTTCTATTCCTTCGCCAAAGGGTGTGTGGATGTAAGGGGACCATGCAAGGAGGTAATATGTGAGTGTGCAAAAGTGAGCGTGGGTGAAATAAAAGGAGTCAGTGGAGTCCAAAAATTGGGATTTTAATGATATGGCTCACTGCTCTATTAAAAATACAAGGGGTATAGAGGCAGAACTATCAAGGTAGTAAGCCTCATTCAACCCTTGGTGAGTGGATGGTCAACATGTTTCTTGCTTATAGAGCAATTCGTCAGGACCAAGGGGTGCTCATATGATTTGCAAGGGCTCCCCCGTGATCAGGGGGCCCAGTATACGACCTGGTAGGTGTCGTATGGCAGTCCTTTCCTCAGGACCCTTCCCAGGACTAAATGGGAGAGAGAAGAGAGAAGTGTACTGTTAAGGAGAGACCAGAGAGACATCATGGACAAACGTGGAAACATTCGCGTTTTGTGACTGTCATAATATACAGTGGGTGAGCATGCCTTTGGTTTGCTCAAGGAAGATCGCATGCTTAGTGGTATCCAACAAAGTTGGTTGGAAGTTTGTCATGCAGTAAAAAACCTGTGAAAATCAAGGGCTATTACTGTGCTATCAGCATGCGCGATAGCTAGTGGAAATTGAGACAACATTTGTGGGGAGAAAAACAGACTTCAAACATGTCTTTGTGAAGTTTCAGAAAAGAACACTAGATGGAGTCAGTGTATGGGTAACTAACCCTTGGATTAAACCGTAACACCAGCCGCAATAATACAGTGATGGTAAAATTTAGAACAACCTTACCCGTTTGTTACACTACGGAGGCTTCCTCGAGCTGACCGGGTGGGGCCAGGACTTGGTGGAGACCACCTGTTAGGAGGAAGTATCCCCGCCATGTTTAATCCAAGGGTTAGTTACCCATACACTGACTCCATCTAGTGTTCTTTTCTGAAACTTCACAAAGACATGTTTGAAGTCTGTTTTTCTCCCCACAAATGTTGTCTCAATTTCCACTAGCTATCGCGCATGCTGATAGCACAGTAATAGCCCTTGATTTTCACAGGTTTTTTACTGCATGACAAACTTCCAACCAACTTTGTTGGATACCACTAAGCATGCGATCTTCCTTGAGCAAACCAAAGGCATGCTCACCCACTGTATATTATGACAGTCACAAAACGCGAATGTTTCCACGTTTGTCCATGATGTCTCTCTGGTCTCTCCTTAACAGTACACTTCTCTCTTCTCTCTCCCATTTAGTCCTGGGAAGGGTCCTGAGGAAAGGACTGCCATACGACACCTACCAGGTCGTATACTGGGCCCCCTGATCACGGGGGAGCCCTTGCAAATCATATGAGCACCCCTTGGTCCTGACGAATTGCTCTATAAGCAAGAAACATGTTGACCATCCACTCACCAAGGGTTGAATGAGGCTTACTACCTTGATAGTTCTGCCTCTATACCCCTTGTATTTTTAATAGAGCAGTGAGCCATATCATTAAAATCCCAATTTTTGGACTCCACTGACTCCTTTTATTTCACCCACGCTCACTTTTGCACACTCACATATTACCTCCTTGCATGGTCCCCTTACATCCACACACCCTTTGGCGAAGGAATAGAAGATCCCCGCCAAAGAGCAACAAGTATTGTTGCCCGACAGGCATTGCACTGCCAGCCTGGCGCAGGGGCAGGGTACCGATGATGACGCTGATAATAAGAGTGTCTGTCAGGCTGACCTTTGCTCAGCCTGACATCTTTAAGATCTTTATGGTTTACACTCCTCGTGAATTTAAATTTTCCATTAAGGAGCATGTTCAAAGTAGCCCTCAAACATGAATCCTTTGGACTTAAAGCATACACACCACTAAACAGACATTGTGACATGCATAGAGTAAGCAGTAATCACCGGGCCACCCTCACTCATTCTCCTAGTTTCTCCTTCTATCTGTCACATGCTATCTCAGTCATCGGATAGACACTTGGGGCCTGATTCACAAAGGTAAACTTACATGTTTGTTTAAGTTTACGCTTTTTCAGTATTCACAAACCTCCGTGCTCAGGGCAGAGAACTCTGCATATAAAAAGAAAGGGCAGGTCTATCTTTTTATGTGCGGAGTGCTCTGCCCCGACTCTTCGCACTCGTAAACTTACTTTTAAAATTCATTTTTGTGAATACTGAGAAAGCTTGGGCCTCATTTATGAGGCCTTGCATCAGTTTTGCGCTTCCGATGTGTCACTTTTTGTGACGCATCGGCGGCGTAAAACATGCCTCCTGTTGCGCACTATTTACAAAGTGACGCATCTAAGCAGATGCGCCACTTTGTAAACCCCTGCACTACATTATAACTGCGTCACTTTTAGGACGCTGTTGCGTCAAAATCTTGCGCCTGCCTCACAGCAGGCGTAAGACTGACGCAAGCCCTTTCACATGGGGCTTTCCCCATGTGAATGGACACATTGCTGGAGTTGCGTCACTTTTGTGACACACCTCAGCAATGCGTGACTTTGGCGCTTACAGATACGTCAGAAATACTGAGGTATCTGTAACTCCTTGCGACATGATGCGTCATACTGTAAATATGACACATCAATCATGTCGCAAGGAGTGCGCACTGAGAAGTGACGCATCGCTGCTTTCACGCAGCGATGCGTCATTTCTCATAAATGAGGCCCCTTGAACTTACACAAACATGTTTGTTTACCTTTGTGAATCAGGCCCTTAGTTAGTATATGTGAACAGTTTGTAAGTGAAAGAGAAATGGCAAGTGACTTGGTGATAAAATTGATGCTGCCTTTTCTTGTCTTGACTCCTGAGGTCACAGCCAGTGTGTTGTGCTTTGCCAAGAGTTCTTGCAGTCTTTCCTGTGTATGGAACACAACACAGTAGTTGTCCATGGTCCTCAGAAAGAGAGAGCCGGTGCCGTAGTTCAAGAACTGAACCATGAAGACTGACAAGAACTGGGTATAGATAGGCTTTAGCTGAAAATCGTTGCAAGTATATCCGTAAATCTGAGCACAAATATGAAAACTATATATGCAAAGATGATATGTCCTTTGACCTATGACTAGAGTAGCATTGTATCATTTAGCTCCCTGGCCCTGAGACACTTCAGCCTCAGACAATGGTTATGGGAAGATGGCAGTGTAGAAATAAGTGACAGTAAAATTAGTAAAGCTAAGAAGCGTGGACGAGGACAAGCACAAGTAACACAGAAGCCAATCAAGAAGCCATGCCAGCCCTAGTTAGCATGGCTGACGCCTTGAGGACCATGCCATAATGAAGCCTAATAGTACCGTCCCATCAAGTCTGATAGTTTGGGCTGGATTCTTATCAGGGTAGGACCAAGGCTGATTTGCATACGACTGGTTCCTGTCCGAGGTGGTTTAGTGGGCAAAATAAAAGATGGACTGGATTGTGGTCCAAAGTAATTACCAGTGGCTGCAATTACTTCAATCATTCCATCCATCTTGTATTCCTTGAGGTCAGTTACCAGGCACATCATGGGCATGCATTTGTCAGTGTATGGTCTTTGCCTGTTTCTAATCTTTAATGGAAGGCAAGGCAACTATGATCCACCTTGATAATTTTATTATGAGTGAAACATTTGTATCATTTCTTTCTGTAAATATGTGTGTAGCAGTAAGCCAAACTCTTAGCACTGTACCCTGTCCGATGAGGTGGTGCTCGAATTTGGCCTGACAGCACTGTTCATTCTCCGGGTAGGCCACCAGCATCAGCTTTGAGTAGTTTCGAAAAACTACCTGCCTTGGGTTGGAGTGAGGTAAATTTTTCCAGTGATCTGATTCCAGATCCGTCAGGGAATCTAAAAAGCACATAATGCAAGAAGACATATATTATATTGCTGCTTAGGGTATGTTTAAAAATGTGCATATTAATGTAGGTCTTAAAAGAATAAATGAAGTGAGGACAATTACTCAGTCAACCAGAAAGATTACTATACTTACATTAACTACTGTTGGCTTCCTGAATTATTCAAGCATTACAATTGTTGAATATGGTTAGGAAGGAGGCTGGGAAAGACTGTGTAATATATTTGGAGGCATTTGCAAACAGAAGAATTGTGCCCATGGAGTGGATATAAACAGCTCTTTTAAATGCCCATGCCTACATTTTTTGCCAACACTATTGACTCAGCCCAATGACCCCAGTATCAGCAATTAACAGCAGTTACCACATTAAGCATAGGATATTAGTACTAAAATAGGTGCATCTATATTCAAGTATACTGACTTTAGAATAACAAGGTTAGCTGCACCTAATTTATCTGAGATAGTGTACAATGCATTAATTGATGTATACTGTCACTTTAGAACATCTAGGAACATATTACACAAAATGTCCCTGGGGTGCAACCGGCATGTGCACCCTCCTTCTTCATCCCGGGGCACAGAAGGGGCTGGAGGCTCTTGTGCAGCCCCTTCTGTAATAAATAATTCACCAGCACAGCACACTAACATGCTGACATATGGCTCAAAACATAATGGGAGTGATGTCAAAGAAGTCCAAAGACCTAGTCAGAAAATGTGAGAAAAGTGTTTCATTGTGTGATGTTGCTGTGCAACCTCAACCATGTAATAAACTCACTGCCTGTCCTGGGTCGAGTCAGATTCAAATGAACAACCTTAGCTCAACCCTGGGAAGCTGTGTCGGGCTTTATCAAAAGAACAAATGAATAGAATTAAGAAGTACCAAAACAGTTGAATAAGAAGAAAATCTAACACAATGAAAATCTGATACAAAAACCCACTGTATGGCTCTGGAGATATGAATTTTTACAGTGACCAATACATCTCAGCTTTTCACTGAGTGCAATAAAATCATTGTAATGGATCGTAATAGCTGTAAACTTTCAAAAGGGTTATAAAGTTGTAAACAGCTACTTCAGCCCTCTTTGGGTGGCCAACTCCAACAGGGAGCTGGTTACAGGGACTAACCACAAAAAGAGAGACATGGGAGTGAGCCTTCTCTAGCGCCCCTAGTATATACGTTTAAACTCACAAGAAGAGAAGGACTAGCAAATATTACAAAAGGAAAAAAAGAGAGAAGGGCAGGAGTCGAATAAATACTCACTTTATGTTAAGTATTTTTTCAGGATATACTTATTCTGGTATTAGGAACATCATTAGCTTTTTTAAGACTGCCCCCGCCCACTATGTACTGGCATGCTTCATCATAGGGCCACTATGAACACCCAGGTGCAGACCAACACACTGGCTGGAGCGCTGATATATTTTTGGGGAAAAGAAGAATAAACCAAGAAGGAGGAAAAAATTTTCCAAGGGAGGGATCCCTAATGCAGAGAAAATTGTGAATTAAAACGGTCTAAGAGGGTACCATGACAACTCATTTCTTATTTGTCCCCTTGACAGGATTAAAATAAAGGTATTGGGTGTCTAGGAGGAGTTACAGTTCCTATACCTGATCTGCTAACACCGACATATTTCAGCCAATTTCTGTTACCCTTGTGGGTCACTGGCCTTTCTCAGGGTCGCGATACCTCGTGATTATTCTATTTACCCATGGTCAGATTTTGATCGACATCAAAAATGGTTTAAAAGACCTTCAGCCTGATTCATCATTCTCCCGTTTTGCGAGCCCCTAATAGCGATTCATAAGGAATCGCTATTAAGGACTTGCAAAACGGGATTCATGTAGAAATTGCATAAAGAAATGCGATTCCTACACATTCCTTATTTGCGATTAGCAAATTGCTAATCGCAAATAAGGAATAACTCCCCATTCATTCCTATGGGCCTAAAGGCTCGTAGGAATGAATGGGGAGTAATTCCTTATTTGCGAATAGCAATTTGCTAATCGCAAATAAGATAGCGATTTCAAGGGTGCCAGGGGTGTCCAAAGGACACCCTGTAGCACCCCTGAAATGTAATCTACATTGGTGTTGCGCACACACATGTCCACAGGACATGTGTGTGTGTAACATGCAACTTAGAAAAATGCATTTAAATGCATTTTTCTAAGTTTTCGCTATTTACCACGAGGTTTGACCTCGCGGTAAATAGCGGCCCAAAATAGCGATTTCGGTATTTTAAAATGGTTCATGAATTGCATTTAAGGAATCTCAAATAGAGATTCCTTAAATGCAATTCCTCGCAAATATGCGAATTCTTTAATAGCGATTTTTGCATTTGGGATGATGAATCCCAAATGCAAAAATTGCACTCGCAAAGGGCCAGATTCTCAGAATCTGGCCCTTTGCGAGCGCAATTAAGCTTGATGAATCAGGCTGCTTATCTGTTTCTCAAGAGTAATCACATGTCGGAAGATGTGAAGTGATTTGGGGTTGGAGATGCCGACCCTTGAAGACTGTTTGACTACAGGGCAGTGTCCCCACCTCGGTCCCAGGTTGATTAACTATTGAGACTCAGATGCAAATAGCAAGTGTGTTTACTTTTGGGAAACAAGTGAGGTCTTTTAAACCATTTTTGATGGAGGGTCATCAAGCCGAGCGCCAAAGCCAGTGGAAGGCACTGTAATAAATCAACAATGCCTTTAGGATCAAATTCCAAAGCTCTCAATCATGGCTTGTTAACAGATTTTATAACGGGTCGTGACTGAGAGCTCTGGAATTAAGACAGAAGGCAATGCATGTTTCTTACAGTTACCTTTTTTGTCTTGATTGCAGTCAGTGCAAATCCTCCTGGAACATCAGCCAGCTCCTCTCTCCAAATCCTGATGCTGCTTTCATTCTGCATCATGAGCAGAACGAGGGCAGTGCCAGGATTGGCGGAGAGGGCTGCCTCAGCACTTCAGCAGGCACTGGGGGGCTGTGTCTGCTCTCAACCTCGTAGTCTTAAACAGCTGGGAGGAGAGGTTTATACTATGTATGCCAAACTGGCATGCACAGTGTAAACTGGGGGGGGTGAGCACCACTCCTCTGCTGCCTGTCAATGGCACTGATCCCACCCCCAAACACTGCTCGGGCTGGGAGCAGTGAAAAAGTAAATGCTAATTCATTTTATTACCATTTTGTTTATCACTTTTGCTCCACTGGCAGCACTGGGGTGACGTTCCTCTGCCTTAATGGAAGGGCCACTGCTGGAGGCAAAGGGAGAAAGCAGTGATGGAAAGGACCGGCAAGAGAGTGATAAGGGGGCAGAGAGTGTATTATGAAAGAAAGCCTGAAGTCAAATCAAGGCTAGTCACGAAAATCTGGGCCCTAAACTATGTTATACAAATTAGGCACTGCCAAACAGTAAGCCTAAGAGGTCCCAGGAAAACAAGAAATACTCCCATATGAATTCTAGGCCCAACTGGCAGGCAGAAAGGAGTACCAGAGCTGGAGAAAACCCAACCACACAAAAAAAGTGTAAGGGGGCAAACCCAGTTGCTAAATATTAACAGGTCCATACCCTGTGTGGCAGAAAGCTGAGCAAGAGCAGGGTATCATTGAAACAACCCCTATCTCCTCCAGTAAGGGTTACAGCATTCACAATGTAGTCTTTACCACACATAACCTTTACCACCTGTCCATTACGACGCATTCATTTTTACCATGCATGTCTTTACCACAAAAATTGTTACCATGCATTCCTTACAACAAAAATGTAAGTATTTTGCAGGTAACTGTAAATGTTACAGGGACATTATAGTTAGGCTCAGGTTTGACTTATACTAAACCAGTGAAATTCAGCAGTTATAGTTAGCGGAGCTTACTATAACTCATGCCTCTGCAATATACTGCTTATGAGTTCACATATTACATCATTAATGAAATGCTCAGTGACATCCTTGATGACATCACCACGCGGCCCCCACACTCATTCCTATTTTAAGCCCCAGGGAGGTAGCGGTCCCCGGAGCGCGGAGCGCGGAGCCCCCTCACACTTTAATAATTCATAGCCCCGGGGAGTTGGCGGTCCCTGAGGCTGTGGGGTGTGAGTGGGGCCCGCATGTATTTGGAATAAAGACCCGGGTAGGCTGGTGGGGGGTGTCCATGTGGCCCCGTGTAATTTAAGTTTCAAGCCCCGCATTTATATTATTTATTGCCCTGGGGAGGGTTTGTTCCCGGTCCTTCGGGGACCCCGCATTTATTTTGAATAAAAACCCAGTGATGCTGCAGGGGGTTCTGTATGGCCCCTGCATAAATTAAGTTTCAAACCCAGGGGAGGTGGTGGGCCCTGGGGCTACAGGGGGGTGCATGTGGCTCCCTGCTTCCATTATTGATAAAGCCCCAGGGAGGGGCCAGTGGTTTTCTTGGTTACCACGGGGCAGTGGCGGTCCCCGGGATGGGGAGGGGGCGCCACATGGGGGGACCATGCGGCCCCCCTTAAATGTAATAAAGTGCTTTGAGAAGGTGGCAGTCCCCTGGGCTGCTGGGGTCATGTGGGCCCCCCATATTGATATCATTTTTTGCCCCAGGGAGGTGGCGGGCCTTGTGGGCCTGCCTGCATTTGTTTTACATAGTGCTCCAGAGAGGTGGCGGTCCCCGGGGCTGCGGGGGGGGGGAGTGCCTCCACATTAACTTAACCCTAGTGCCCCTAGGAGGTGGTAGTCTCTGGGGCTGTGGGGTTCTGCACAGGCCCCCACATTAACTTAGCAAGACTTGCCCCAGGAATGTGGCTGTTCCGGGGCACAGGGTGAATGTGCCCCAGGGAGGTAGCAGTTCCCGAGGCTTATGATCAGCCATAGTAGGTGGGCCCCATGCTCCCCTCCTTTACATAAGTGCTCATGCCCCCGGGACCTGGCCCACCCAGGGGCCTATTAGTAATGAAGCATGGGAGTCCGGTTTAGGATGGGTAAGGGTTTTGGGTGGCAAGGGTATTTTTAGGGTTTAGGGTGGGTAGGGGTATTTGGGTGGCAAGGGTATTTTTAGGGTTTAGGGTGGGTAAGAGTAATTGGGTGGCAAGGGTATTTTTAAGCTTTAGATGGTTGACTTTAGGGGCTAGGGTAAAGACGGTAAGATATATACATATATTTTATATATAAATAGCTATACACAAGCACATATGTATGTATGTGTGTTTATATATATTTATATCAAAATACTTACATTTCGTTGTAAAGGCATATGCGTGTTAAAAATGTCTGTGGTAAAGACTAATGCGTTGTCATGGATGCATTGTAAAGGCATGCGTGGTAAAGGCATGCGTGTTATGTCCGTAGGGACCCTGCAAGGCAAATCTTAGAAACAAATTACCTCAAGGGTATACCAAGAGAAACTAAAGACACCCATCCTGTCAACCACTCATAGTGCTCGAAAAGAGAAGCGTAGACTGAGTCACAATAAGAATTAATCCCACTGAAGACAGAAGTCAGCCAGCCTTTGCCCAGCCGCCTCTGAAACCATAAAAGAGAGAGAGAGAGGTACTCCAAACAAAATGGAGTCCAACATAATAGGGAAGGTAGGAGGCCATGTCAGGCTCAGAAGAATTTTATGTTGCAGCAAGTGACCGGCCGTACCAGTGGAAGACAAGAGAGAGAGAAAGAGAGAGAGAGAGAGAGAGAGAGAGAGAGAGAGAGGGAGAGAGAGAGAGAGAAAAACCACAGAAGATACAAGGCTCCAGACCTCGGTGAAAGAATGAGCCACAAGCATCAGCAGCCCCTCCTACTGCAACAAGACACCAAAGCCTACAGAATCCCCGCACTTAGCAAGCCCCAGACTTTACCATCTTCATGGAATCAGAATCATGGAGCTGGGGCCGGTCGAGAATCACTAAAGTCTGCTCCCCACCTTTCCCCGCCCCCTAAAACATCCAGACACAACACATCAGAAGAATCCAGAATGATAGGAAATAGCATGAAGAATCTGAGAAACACTGGCCTTGGCGGCGACCGCCAAGTAGCAAGGCGAACTAGGGGGCATATTATCAAGGACCGGTGTTAAAATTATTGCCGTTTTATCGGCAGGAAACTGCCGATAAAACTGCGATAATGGGCTTGATAATACGCCCTTGTTAATTCCCATAGAAGCCCATGTTAACATCAGAGCATGGGCTTCTATGGGAATTAACAAGGGCGTCTTATCAAGCCCATTATCGCCGTTTTATCGGCAGTTTCCTGCCGATAAAATGGCGATAATTTTAACACCGGTCCTTGATAATATGCCCCCAAAAGAGGCAGTGGCATGCTCTTCAGGTGCTGCCACAACGCACTGGAATTCAGACTGGGAAGAAAGCAAGCCCAGCCACATAGACTGGCAGGACAGAAACAAACCAGACCCAATGCCTGTGGTCAAAGACCTTTTTAAAAGGGAGCCTTATCGGCCCAGGCCCAATACCAAATTTGCAAGGAAGGAAAGGCCCCAAGCCTTGGCCTCTGACTGGCAGGGAGCACTGCACCCTACCTAATGTCAAGAACAGCATCCAGTTCCAACAGAGATTGCTCTGTGGGCCTGGCTGGACCTCTCTCCTAGCGTTTCTTTTCTTTTTCTCCTGCAGCCTCTGTTTATGTCAGCATGAGCTGCTGGGCTCCACTCTCTTTAGGGCCTGAGGGGGGGAGGAGAGAGAGCGGAAGTAGGACGCCATTTCTGTTTTATCTACATCACATGGTGCAGAGGTGGCGGTGCTCCCACCTCATACAGTAAGGACTGGTATTAGGAAGGGCTGAGGAGGTAATGTATTGTTCACGGCCCGGGTATCCAAATGATTTGACTTCAATATATTTACACATTTCAACTCATTACCTGCAATAAAAATGCATTATGTTCCAGGCTTACATAAGATGCGGTAAAAAAAAAGAATCATACGTTACCCTCATCATCTTCTTTTCATCCAGATTCATAAAAAATAAATAGAGAAATATGTTAGTTGCGGAGATTATAGAATGAATAACATATGCTGCCCTGGCGTGGCTGCAAGAATAAATTGTATTTGCATTAATAATACCCATCTGGCCTTTTTATAACAACTTTATATTTAATGCAGAACATGAAACGTCTAACGTGACTATTATTGCTTGATTAAATGTGGTATTCCTGTTGTCAATTTCAAGATGATATCGGACCAATGAGTTACACTGTGAGCTATTTCCTCCTTTAGGTACTGTGATTATACCTTGATTTAACTATTCGTTATCAAAGTTTGCCCAAATATGTCTTAATGATGGCAAATGAGACTCAGTTAAGGCGATAGGAATCAAAATTGTTTAATGCCTCATAGCACAGCTGATCAAGAAATCAATGCATATAGAGAAAGATGAAAGATGATCCCAATTCGTAAACCAGGAAGCTACAGTAAAATAAAACAATCCTCACTTTCATGGAAGACAAGAAAAGGTTTAAAGGAAATATGCATTAAATAAAACCGTCTTGATTTTTTGACAATATTCACTTGTGACAAAAAAGGGTACATATAAGGTGACAGGTCTAGGGAAATCAGATAACATAAGACTGCATTTTTAAAAAAATATTTCACACAATGACTTAAGATGGGTCACCCAAAGAACCTCTGTGTTTATTATGGTGTACGCAGTAGTCTTTTGTGAGTTTCGATCCGCTCACATAAGATTTCGATTTAGCCAGGCATTAAAATATGTGTCCAATTGAGGCTCGGGAAAGTTAATTTACTCACCACTAGGTGGCACTAGTACACCACAAAATATAAAAGGACGAAAATGAATTAAACTGTCATCCCGCGGCTAAGAGACTCCGTGACACTTAGATGCGCAGATGATTTCTCTATAAGTGCAAATTCAACTTCGACAGAAAAAAAGGGTATATCACGCGGTTGAACCTTAACCTGCACGTGCCCCTCCCGATTGTCAAATTTATTCTATTTGCGCTTTTAGGTTCGCCTCGTCTACTTCACTCTGGCCTCCCATTCATAAGCTCCGCAGTCCTGGCGGGATCTCGGCACTGCAGTTTCCCTTCGCGGAGCTCCCACCACGGGGCGGGGGCTCTTTGTGACTCAGGGCCTGCCTGTGTTTTTTCACACTATTCATCAACGCGTTGGTTTTCTTTGCACCTGTTGATCTCCCTATATAAAGCACTCTGACGCCCCTTGGTTCTGGTCCACGCTATATAAAACTGTAACATAGTCTAGATAATCAAATAAATCCACACCACTACGGTTTACACTGCTTGCAGATGATGTACATATGCTCCTTTCAAGTGGTCATGTGTTACCATTTACACATGCCTAAAAGATTTTTTTTTAATTTAAATGCATAGCAAGACTACATTAACAAACGCTAACTTTTTTCCTCCATGGGGAAACTTTTCCCCTAAAGGGAAACAGCTTCTCTTAAACATCAACAATTTTGGTGGTGTTCGCTTTCCATTTCCACTTTAGATAGAGATTCACCCCTTCCCGTGAATGAAGAAATCTCAAAATGTATCCAGTGGGACTGTCTTTCTAAGTTTTGTCAATAGTTAAGCTCACAAAAATGTGTATTTATGTGGCCACTGTTTTTAGGGCAACCATGGCCAGGAACTCATACTGTCATCTCGGAGAAGATTTAAATTTCTATGTAATGTTAGATCACACCACAGTGGTGTGATATTACGTGGTAGTTAATTGATTTGCATGTGTTAATTCATGTTTTGTGACTTGCAAACATACATTTTCAAATCAGAAATTATGTCATTTATTCCACTAGTTTGAAAGTAAGTGGTATAAGGGGTCAGTTATGGGTTTCTTGCTCTTTTATAAGTGTGTGCACTTTTACATGTTAGCATCTTGCTGTTAGTAAACTCGTGTGGGGGCGAGGGGAAGGTTGAGACAATGAGTTGTGAGCAGAATAAAGCTTGAAACTAAAACAAAAGAACACCTGAGATCCAAGAGGGGGAAGTAAAACGGACAGCTATCATTCGTGCATTTATGAACAACTATATTAGCATTTGCTCACTGTAGAAAGTAGTATAGCATACATAATAACAACAAAATTAAGTTAAAACATAGATCGTTCAATTCACAAAAGGCCTCCCCACTGCGCTTTCTCATCACGGAAGGCCCACCACGAACTTAACATACATTGCACAACATTTTTCTTTTGAACTTTCTAGCTTTTTCGAAACTTGGATGAGTAAGCAGGCTGGAAAAACACACCCATTGTCAAGCTGTGCGAATAAGACACTTCCTCTTCGTACTAGGGAAGTACACTTGCACAATTCTTATATGACGTAGCTTAACTCTTTCTCACACGTATTGCCTGTTTATATCCAATCATCATCTAACTGCAGGGACAAGTCTTAATTTGAGTTTTCCAAAGATGGGAGAAGTAGTTATTTTCCTTTGATCTCTTCTCCATGGACGATTCCCAAAGATCAGAATGAATAATCGATCCATTGGCGTAAAACTAATCAACAAAATAAACTTGTACGAAAGTTAAATCCTGAGCCAGTGGTGAGTTGCTGCTGAATCAAGGTGGCAGCAACAGAGTGGCAGCAAATAGTTTTAAAAGGTGGGAGGAAAAAGGACAGAGGTGTGTCAACTGACCAATGAGCGTCATTGATGGTGATTGCCAGAAACCCAGAGGTACTAAAAGTAAGATTACTCACCCTTTACCTCTGAGGACCTAACAGCTGTGACACCTTGGCCATCCTCAGCATTAAAGCTGCCTATTTGGTACTGAGTGCTAGACCCGGAGTAGAAACTGGCAGACAGTACACAGGGCTTCTACTGACCCCGAAGCACAGAAGCAAGAAAAAGCAATACCAGATGTATCAAATGCCCCTGGCTTCTCTTTATTTGCATCCATGATTGGTGATTGAGCTTTACATCAAACAAAGGTTTTTTGGCCCCCTGGGAGAACAATGTACATCTGACTACGCCGTATTGGCCACCTAAAAGTAACCAAATGTGATTTAAGACGGCTATTTTCATAAATCTCTGTGATATAATTTGTATTAGATAGATTTATACAATATGTTCAAACACCACAACCTCATATCTGGAGTAAAAGGACAGTGACATGGGCGTAGAAGTGCCTCTGGTGAACTTTTTGTCTGATTTGCACTCAGACTTATTCGCTAAAGTGTGCCTCAACCCAAATGGTGAAATGTCACTGGTATTCAGCATTAATTGCAGTGTGCACCTGGGCTGTATCCTGGCCCCTATGCTGTTCATGTTATATATTAATG
Organism: Lissotriton helveticus; assembly: GCF_964261635.1. Taxonomy (NCBI): domain Eukaryota; kingdom Metazoa; phylum Chordata; class Amphibia; order Caudata; family Salamandridae; genus Lissotriton; species Lissotriton helveticus. The sequence continues at coordinate 1,550,520,687 of NC_136061.1, forward strand.
ATCTTTGCCCTCGCCTGACCTCTGCTCAGGTAGACATTCCTAGAGTGGCAGACACTCGGGTGCCGTCATTTTTATACCGTCATTTTTATATGCGGACGATGCAGTCCTGCTGGCTCGGAACCTTAGTGCTCTGCGTGTGCTGGTGAACCGCTTTGTCCAGTTTATGGATAGTCTAGACCTAGTCACCAACCCCGGCAAACCACAAGTTTGCAGACCATAAGGGGGCAGTCCTAGTATTGAGTGAAGGATTTTACCTATCTAGTCAATATTTTTAACTCAACAGGTTCCTGGCAGCCTCAATTGGTTAGCTTCAGTCTTAAACTTAGCAGGCCAATTGGAGCTAACTTCAATCTCTCTAGCACAAGGGGAAAGGGGATAGGGGATGATTCTACCTCTTTTAAAAATCTATAAAGACCAAAGTGTCCCAGCTGCCATGTATGGGGCTGGGATATGGAGTTCCCCTATTCAGTGTGAGGAAGATCGTAAATGTGGAAGACTTTTACAGCTCTCTCCCTCAGCTTCAAGTTTGATCCAACACACAGAGCTTAAGCAATGTTTCATTGAGGATAGTGTCCAAATGGCACTCTAGTTTCTTTGGGTCAGTTTATGAACAAATCACCAGGCTGAACTCTGTAGAGAGACAACATCTCAGATTGCTTCTTTTTTTATATCTGGGGGTCTATTTCATGGGTGAAATACATTTTTACAGATTTTCGGGGGCTCGGGTTATTTTCACAATTTTTGTCTCCTTCTAGTCTTCACAAAGAAGACAAATCACAGGTAAGGAGCCTCTTTTTGGAACATTATGCCGAGAAAAAATTGCAGCAGGAGTTGGTAAAGAGCACTGTTATGCTTAATATCAGATCCTTGCTATCCCAGAGCCCGTTTGTTATCTTTCTCTTAAACTAAAGCATTGGGGAAAGGTCTCTCCTTTTTAGATTTAGATCAGGCTCAGCATGGTGGCTTATGAGTTTTGGATTGCAAACCGATGCTTTGGGAGGCACTTCCCGGGTCTATCCCTGTGACGGGGTTTCCTCACAATTATTAATGCATTACATCTTTTGTAACTATTTTAGCTATGCCTGAAGACTCTTTCTCAAACCCCTTTTAAAATCTTTGGGGCATCGAAGCTGTGAACTGACTTTGCAAAACCGGCAGTCACTAGATACCCCAATTATTTGTGCCAGGGTGAGTTTTTTTTTATTAAAGGTGCTATTCCACCCAGGAATACTATGAATGAACATTAACGCTTGCCTCAAAGAATCAGTAATCTGGTTTTAGATATTTATTGTCCCTGATCAGGGTACATTTTATAGTGGACCATGAACTATACATGCAAACTGTTTTAATGGACTTATGTGCTGTAGTTTTGACCTCGCAGAGTGATAGCTATTATGTTCTATAGTCATTGGGTTATCTGTTTTTAATGTCAAGTAGTCATGTTGTGGTTGATGTCTTTTTAAATTTCTCTTATGACCATTTAACTGTTCTGCATTTTTCTTGTCTTTCATGGCCACACATGGTTGAAAAAACGATGAAAGGACAGTAGTCTAAGGTTTAACAGATCTGTGTGTAGTGAAAATATTTTAGCAGCATGAGACACCGCTCAGGAATATCCTACCATTAAGTTTGAAACCAGTGAAATAGTTTCTGTCTTTCAGAAAAAAATAATGACCTAGTTATTTTCCTAGTTCAATACAGTAATACGCACCGCTTATCTACTGACATACTATGGTTTTAGTGCCTACTAAATGAACAACTTGAATTATATATTGAGAACGTTTTTTTTTGCAGTTTTATGTGGAGAAAACACAGCACAGGGGCATTGGAATGCTCAATTATTTACCGGTAATCTTCATTACTCCGGCTCCCGTTGTCCTTGTCCCATTCCTTACAAAGTGGAGATAACCAACTCCCGACAGAAAAAAAGACCAGAGGCATGCTGGGACCCTAATACTGCCCCTTCCACTGGGAGTACATAAGCAGTACATACCCAGTATCCCACCATTACAACCAAGCCCACACAGGAAGGCCGGCTGTCCGGGAGGGAGGGGAGTATGAATGGGACGAGGACAACAGAAACCCGGAGTAATGAAGATTACCGGTAAGTAATAGAGCATTACCCCCAGGTCCCTTATGTCCTCGTCCCATTCATTGACAATGTGGAGAATACCAAAGCAGAAAAACAGCCTTCCGTACCCACAAGCGCCCCCAGGAAACCACACCAAACGCAGCAACCCACGGGAGCACCAAAAAGGAGGGAAGGGAGGACCGCAGGAAGCAACCAGCCAGCAACCCCGAACAGGACAGCAGGGACACAAACAAGGACCGGAAACAACCGAGAAAAAAACTGAATGCCAGGGCCACAACAAGGAGGCCGCCAACCAAAGAAACCCGAGACAGAGCAACCAGGCCAAAGACCCAAAGGACACAGCCAAGGGAACCCACCGGACAAGGCCGACCAGCCCAGAACCACCAGGAAAGCACACAGGACCCGACAGCCGCACAGACACCAAGCAAACCCGGACCACCCCAGAGAAGGCCAAAGAAATGAAGCCAAGGCTGGCCAACAGGGCGCAGGCACAAGAACACAACCGTGCCTCAGAGAGCCCAGATGACAAAGCCAACCAAACCCGCAGAGGAGGCACAGGCCCCAGGAAAGAAAGGCCAGCACCACCAGGGCCGCCAAACGACAACCACCAAGCACCCAACCCAAAGGGAGGAGCTACAGCGAGAGCCCAGGAGCAGAACAGGAGCCAGACCTCAACTAAAACAAAAAGGACAGGGAAGGAGACAGAGACCAGAAAGCACAGGAGGCCAAAAGCCCTACAGGGAGAGCCGGCAGGGAAGCGACAGCACAGCCAGCAAAGCCAAGGAGGCACAACCAGAGGCCAGGCTGTACCAGCAGGGAGCCAGCAGACCAGGAGCAATAGGAGGCAACCCCGGAAATGCCAACCCAGAAGCCCAAAAAACCAGGACCCCACACAGGCCCGAACAAGGCGGCCGCAGCCCAGGGGAAACAGGGAAGAGGGACAACGAAGAAGGAGCACCGGGGCAAAGGGGGAAGCCCAACAGCACACAACGGAAACCCCAGGACCAGGCAAAAACACAGACACCCAACCAGAGGCGAACCAACCCCGGGAAGAGAACCGCCACCAGGAGCAGGCCCAGAAACACACACCAGGACACAGCCCAACCCCAATGGAGAACCACACCAGGACACCCAGAGAGCGCACAAGCAGTGGCTCAGGGCCGAAGAAGGCAACCAACAGGTGCGGAAAACCCGCAGGACCCAGAAAGCCCCACCGGACCCCAGCCAGGCACCCACAATGGGGACCAGACGAGACCAAGACCCCCCCAGGGAGCAACCGCTCCCGGAGCCCAGACGGACCCTCAACCAGGAGAACCACAGAACAGAAGAGGTGGAAAACAGACGCCAAGGACACGGCAGCAGCGAAAGACAGCCAGGCCCAAACAGCAGTGGCACGAACCTCAGGGACCAAAACAGGCGAACAGCCACAGGGAACACACCCCTGGGGGGGGCAAGGAAAGGAAGAGCAGGAGCCCAACCACTCCTTGCCGGGGAAACCAACAGCTCCCCAACCAGGAACCAACCAGGCCCGACCTAACTAAACCGCAGAGGCCAGACAAGAACAGGTGCCATCTGCCCGGAAAGATCAAAGGCCAGAAAAAAAGAATCAAACCACAGCACCCCGTAGACCCGCCAGACACCCAACCCAGACCAAGCAGCATTGCCGGTGGAAGCAGTAGGGGTGGCCAGGACCCACTGAAGCAAGCCAAACGCAAGCACAGGAAACAGAGCAGAGGGGCAGCAGAAGCAGGGGAACACAAGGGCAACACCAAGGAAACCCCAAAGAGAGAGCAAGAGACAAGAGCAACCAAGACAGCAGCAGCCAGCACAGAAGAGGAAAGCAGGAGGAGACAGCACCAGCCAGCCAGCCCACATGAAGCAACCCAAGCACATAGAAGACCCCAGAACAAAAACCGGAAGCCCCAGGCCGGAGCAAAAAGGAGAACAGAACAGCTGCAAAGGATGCAGCCCGATGGAAAGACGCAGCCCAGTGGAAACCAACCCCGGAAACACAGAGAGGCCAGCCCACAGAATGGGACGGTGGCAGGCCAGGAGCGGAGTACCCCACAGAGCACCAGGCACAACACCTGGAAGCCCCGAGAGGAACCAGGTGCTGCCCAGGGGAACCAGGGGAGGAAGTGAACACCGCACCCCACCAGAAAGAAGGAGCAGCCCCAAAGAGAATCATCACATGCAGAACAGGAACCGGGAGTGCCCCGTGCATCAACCCCGACCAGCCACGCAGAAGCCAGGAAGTGGAGGTGAACGCACAGCACACTCAAGCGGAGCACACGCCACAACCGAACAGGCTGCCCGCAGCAGAGGCAAGGCCACCCGCAAAAAGGACGGGCAGAAAACAAACCCAGCACGCCCAAGGCCAGACCACAGCACCCGCTCCAGCGACACCCTGAGGAGCAGGGCCACGCAGGGACCGCAAAGATGAAGTGGGGCAGACCCCGGCAGGCTACCAGGAACCCAGGGGAGGGCAAACACAAGCACGCAGGACCCCCCATGCAGGCGCCAGAGGAGCACGAACACCGCCCCACCACCAGCCTGGGGCAGGAGCCACGGCATAGCCCAGAAGCGAGAGGAAGACCAGAAGCAGACTCCAACTAGCAGCAGCCAGGAATGCGAGTGGTGTCTGTGTCCCGAGGAGGGGGCAAGCAAGCCTGCAGGAGGCCCTGGGAATAACCCCGGCACCTCCAGGAGCCACAGCCGCAGAGGTAGGCGTACACCAGAAGGCCAGCCGGCCAGCATGCAGACACCAAAAGAGCAGCACGCAGCACCAGGATCTCCCTCGGTGCAGCGCACAGCTCCCGGAGCACCGCACCGGTGCCGGGCAACATCCGCAAGTGAGCCATGGCAAAGAAATGGCCTGATACGTGTCTACCGGCAATGTGTGATGGCCCGCCGGAAAGTGCCACCAGGCACCATCCCTGTACTGCAGGCGTAGGTGAGAGGGCGAGCCTGACTCCTCTTTGCCCCACATCACAGCAACTGAAGAATCCAGCGCCATTCCTACAACGAACGGCAGCGAAACAAAGGAAATCCACCAAGCAGAACTCACCCAGAGCAGGGGCCATCGCCAGCAACAAGGCCCCCACCACAACCACCAAAGGAAACAGCAGGAACACTGCAAGCGTGGCATGTCCCACCCGGCCAAGCTCAGGAAGACCTGCCCGTGATCCGGAAGGAACTGGGATTCCACGCCTCAGCCGCAAAGGGCTGGGTGGCCAGGCAGGATTCCAGCAGAGAACCCCGGCTGACTCCCAGCAAGCCCGGCAAGCCAGGAGACACTCCAGGAAACCCTGCGCCTGCACAGCCAGGCAGCCGGGCAGGGGTAGGAGAGAAGACCGACACTCCTTTCCAACAGGAGCAGCACCAGCACATCCACGTCCATTCTTTCGACAGACAGAAAAAAAGAACTGGCGGGATGCTGGGCATGTACTGCTTATGTACTCCCGGTGGGAGGAGTAGTGTTAGGGTCCCAGCATTCCTCTGGTCTTTTATTCTGTTTGGAGATGGTTATCTCCACCTTGTCAATGAATGGGACGAGGACATAGGGGACCTGGGGGTAATGCTTTACATGAGCATCTCATGCATTACACAAGGTCCAATTTTCTTATTTTTAGGCACAGGGGGATTAAGCGATTTGTCCAGAATCACAGGATGATGAGCCCAGGCTGGAACTTAAAACAGGATCCCCAATTCCAAAGTCGGCAGCTCTGATCATTAAGCCTCATCTCCTCCCCATTTTGTGATTAGTCAGGACCTGTGATTGGTCGGAAACAGTGCACTTTAACTGTTTCACAGTATTTATTTTACCCAAAAGTGTTTTACGGTTTGCCATACTCCAAGGTCCGAAAAATCTATAAGCTCAAATATATACAGTAGAAGACTGTTGAAAATAGTCACATATGATCTTATTGGTGCGAATAGTCTGAAAACCCAGAGTAGCCATGAAATCCTAATAGCCTTGAGAAATTGGACCAGTTACATCTGTGAGACACGTTCTGGTTGTTGGCATGTTGAACTCCCAAATTTTGCTGTCGGATGTTTAAAAACTGCTGAAGATATTCTAAAAATACTAGAATTGAAAAAATGGAATAATATACAGATCAATCAATACAATTAGTTGTGAAGAATGTAAATAATCAGTAAGATAGATTCGCTGTTTGAGCACCACCATGCAATTATTAATTGAACAAGGCTAAATTAGCTTAAGGCATTTTCAAACCTGGGGCTTGGTTTAGATTTTGGCCTACGGGTTATCCGACACAACGGTGACGGATATCCAGGCCGCAAAAAATCAAAATCAGGCCGCAAGTGTAGATGATAACAGTAGCACGCAATGCTTAGAAGACATAACTTTGCATTCCAGTTGGTCAGTCTGGGCCTTGGTCTGAGCTCATAAACTCTATTTCATTGTAGCCAGAGGTACTTTCAGAGCCAACATAGACACTGATTTTGTAAATAATTTGTGAGTCTATGTTCTGCAAAGGAGGAGTAAAGACCATGCCATTCAGTGGTAGAAGATGAGGATTCAATAGGGGATAGAAGTTTGGAGACAATTCTGTACAGTTCTGCAGAAGGTCCTTCAACTTCCTGAGGGGTTTCTTTCTTGGCCATTAAAGCTTTCAATAAACTACTAATGTCATTAGAGTATTTATATTAATGGTTACCATAAAACAGAAGAGTACATCCATCCCAGAATGGAACCATAGTCTTCCCAATGTCCGTGCTGGACCAACATGCCATTTCCAACCTGTGGAGACCTATAGAGAAAAGTAAGATGTAAATAATGTCATTATTATCAAACTCAAACTGTATGTACTTTGTGTCAAAACACTTTCACATGACCATGCCTAAATAAACCTGGCTTGAGAAGGGTGTATAATGTTTTTTTAAAACCTCTAAAATAAATAAGATACAGGTGAAACATAAGACAGAAAATGTAAACAAGTTTCATGCATGCTTGAATACATTGATTTAAACATGCCTGATTAATTTTGGAAACTGGAAAAGTGAGAAACAGCACATTTAAAAGTCTCAAAATTAGATTTGTTTTAAATATTTTAAGAATGTTATGAAAATAAATACAAACTTAAAAAGCACACATCTAATGGGTAACATGCCTTAGCCCCCAGACAATGAGTTCGGAGTGGAGAGCCCAAACTTAGCAAACATGAGTATGCACGGGTCACTCACTAATGCTTGCCATGGATATGTTCCAATGTCCACAAAGACACTAGATTCAGCCAGGACACACCCAGAGGAAGGGGGTGGTGAGGGGTGTTAGTTGGGACATTATAGTCCGAGTCAGGAGCTGCACTACTAGAATTACTTGACTAGAACTGGAGGGACAGCTACCCGCATTTGTAAAGCTATGTTATGGTTAAGAATATACACCCCGGCATAGATGGGCACCTTCTTGTATACTGAGTACTATACAGCGGATGAATTGATTAACTGGTGGTTCGAAGAACCTTGGACATTGTTGATTGATTGTATATGAAGAACTCGTGACCTGTTCTTACTTTTCAATCAATAAATATGTTTATTTTTTTCAAATCTAATGGCCAGCATCCTCTTGAATATGGAAGAGATTTAAACAGTATGAAGCTCCCTTGACAAGACGAGATCATGCTCTGCAGACTACTGCCCTGCCATTCAATAAAGGTCGGATATTCCTGCAGGGAACCCCCATTCAAACTGCTCAAGGTCATGTGCAGCCAGGGATTGCCGGTCGCAGTGGATGGCGCACACTGAGGCTTGGATGTCGGAAGTGGTTGGCTACCCATAGAGGGTAGGGGTCTGAGCCTGTGGCCAACCATTAAAGCGCATGGCCCAGGACGTTTGCAGCATGCCGATCATCCATGGAAGGTGGGACATTTTGGCAACCTACCCCAGCTGCACAGAGCTAAAGGCTGTGAATGGAGGGGGCTACCTGCATAAAGAGGGCTTGACATAGTGCCTGTGGCTATCCCCACTGCGCACTCTCCCTTAATTACTTCCTCTGTATGCCCGCTTTTACCAAATCATTCATTCATTCATTCACTGTTTCACTAGCCTACCACTCCTATTGGCCATAACTCTATCTTATTCCCACTAACACACAAAACAATCTGTATTTCTCTCTTTAAACCATTAATGTTGGTTCAAAAAAGAAAATTTTTAAGGTTTTAAAGAATTTTAGGGGTCGATTCCAATGTCAGTCAGAACGGCTCCGAATCGGATTCGGATTTGCTCAATCCGATCCAGAGCCCTTGTTTCCAACCGATTCGGGCACACTTCCGAACAACCAAGTATGATGCCTGGAAACCATTAGGGCTGTTTGAATCGGTTCCGAAAGGCATTCGGACAGGTCGAGCCTTTCCGGAGCTGATTTATACAGCTCTATGGACTTGGTTTCCGAGCGATCGAGTACAATGACCGATTTGGACAGCCTTTCCGATTCGGTTTGCCCGGAAGGAAACAGGTGTCGGAAATCATCTTTGAGGGCTTGTAGCAGGCCCCCTTCACCCAGGGCCCTCCAATTAGGACTCGTGGGGATACCCATGGGTCCACTCTTTCCAACCATGCAAAGTGTGTGAGAGGCACCATGGGGTGCCCGCCACAGGTTGCACGATTTTTCCCACCCACCCCTTTCTTCAATGGGAGCCTGTGTTCACGTTCGGAACATAGGCTCCCATTGAACTCAATGGGAGTACAACCAAATAGCACCCGGATGCATGCAGATGCATCCAAATTGCCCGAGTCGTACGGAAAGCATTCTTGAACCGATTCAGTCTGAATGCTTTCTGAACGCGATCGGAATCGGGCCCTTAGTGTTTTATGTTTTTACTTTTTTGAGGAAAACAAAACAAAAATAGAACATCAACTATGAGGAGAAAAAGCTGAGGTAATTAATATTTTTGCAGGTGCTCTAGTTCAGAAGCTTGATTTTTTTATGCTCTTGCACTTTACTATCCTCAAGAAATTACGGTGTAGCAGACCAAGCAGTGCAGTCCCACTCATTCTCATAGGCCTCATATAAATAACCCTTAACTTAAAATGCAGCAAATCTGAATACCAAAGTACTATAAAATATATATATATATAACTTCAACTCAATAAAAATCATTTAGGACCGCATCAGGATGTCAGTCCGAGGCTTTTCGACTGACATCGCTGGTGTGACTTCCAACCGCCTAATTACAACGTAAGCGGTTGGAAGTCACACCACCCAGTCATTTTGGCTGGCTTCTGACAGACTCAAGGAACCAGTTGCCCAGCTGGAAACCGCAACATAATCCCTACGTATGACATTTCAGCCATCAGGATTATGCAGTCAGTTTCGGACAGGTTTTCCATATCGGGTTAATCGACATGGTAAGCCTGTCGGAAAGTGACTTTAGGGGCCCCTAGCATAGCCCCTTCTCCCTGTGGTTGCACAGTGCCTGCCACACGGTGCAGGGATTTACACACACTCCAATTTCTCTATGGGAGCTTGTGCTGCAGGTGGAAACCACTGTGGCGAAGCAGACTGTCCTCAGCACAAGCTCCCATAGAGAAATGGGGGTTTATGACCCCACCATGTGCGTTCGCATCCTAATACAGTTGTCAGAACCGCCGACCAACGGTCGTTTGGTTGCCACACCGAAATGGTGTCAGGAAGACAGAAGTCCCCGACATTGTAATTCAGGCCATAATGTTTTAACATTTTTCACATAAAGATGCATAAAAATATATAGTATACATCACAGACAAAAAGGGAAGATTAATTTAGGACAAATCAATCTGCCTTCAACATGTAAAATTCTAATCTATATATCATTGAACTTCTAAAATTCTAATCTATATATCATTGAACTTCTATGAGTTTTAATGGCCGGTGTCAGTAGATCATGTCTCAATGTTTTGTTAACACATTTCAGAGGAGTAAAATTATAAATTCAATTTTCTTCAGAACTAAACTGTATATTACCCAGTGGTGGTCAAAACTGGATATTTATAATTAGGTCAGCTCCTCCATAGGAAAAGTTTGTTTTTGTGTTGCAAATAACTTTGGCCCTGTTTGATGAATCTCCATGAAACTTTCCAAAAAGGTGCTACTTATTCACTAGCTTGTGCATTGAAAGGTTTGGAGTGATCCATCAAGTGGGTACTGGGAAAAAGGGGGTCCTAAAACACAAAATCCCCATGCATTTTTCATGGACTTCTTTGAGAAGGGCTACCGCAAAAACTGCAGAATAAAATTACACCAAATTTGGCAGGAGGCTAGATCTTGATCCACAAATTGTGTTTTTGGGAGATTTGGTGTAAATCTTATCAGTAGCTTTTGAGAAATCAAGGTTTCAAAATAATTGTATATCTGGACAGTTGGGACCACAAAAGACTCAAAAGAACCTTGCGCCAGGGTCAATTTAAAAATGGAGCATTCTGATTGGCTGCCAGCAACATCAGAAACATTTTGCTGGCAGCAAATACAGGACTTGGGGTGTCAGTCCCCTGTCCTGAAGTAGTAAATTAAATAAAATATGAGGGGCAGTGAAGGGATACCCTGCCCCCCAGGACACATGTGGGGGACCCAGAGGGACCCTCACTCTTTGGGCCAAAATAAAACAAATCAGCAGTTTCTGCCGCTCTTCCATGGGACTACAGCAGGATCGGAAAAAAAATGGCAGCCCGGGCCAAGTTGTCTACTGTTTTCTAGTTTACATAGTAGTGGGTAACTACCAAAGTACTTCTCTACCTAATTGTGTACAATTTGTGCCCAGCTAATGGGTGTAAGTGATTACAAAATGCACGTGCTCCTAGTACATCATGGCTGTGTAGAGGCATTGATTACGTTGTAAATATTTGATTTGAAGAGTAACCCTTTGTGCACCCAATTTTGTACAGTCTGTGCCCCGCTATTAGGTCTAAGGGATTACAAAACGCATGTGCACCTAGTACATCATGGCAGTGTAGAGGCATTGATTACGTTGTAAGTTTTTGATTTGAAGCGTAACCCTGTGTGCAGGCGACAGTTGATGACTCGCGTTCAGTATATTCTACGCAAGTTTTTTTACTGCAGAAAAAGGTTGCAACAGGGCAAAGATTCTACATATCACATGATTAATATTGTAAGCAGCCTTGCATTATTAGACAGAATTGTCTCAGCATGGCAATTTCTACATAACATGAAAGACTGTGTGCACCGAACATTAAAATATATACATGTGCTTCTTTTGCTTCAGAAGATAGGCTATCTGTAGAGTTTTCACCACAGTGTGAAGGCTGCAGGTTGTATGATCTTTAGCACCTTCAGACCTTGGTTGTTTTAAGTGACTAGTGTCTTTGTTGCCCATTATTACATAGAAGGTACACAGTTTTTAGTAGATACTAATTCTCTGTAGTGTATTTCTCATGAGATTTTCACTATCTGTAAACTGTGTGGTACAGAGTAAACTCTCTCCATAGAGTGAACACTGTTTACAGTACCCACTTTTCTCCTCATATTAACTTAATTTCTCAATGCAGATTCTGATTACTGTCAGGGGTTTGATACAGATAAAAGCTGTCTCTAGTAGGACATTACTTTTGGAACAGACGTTGAGTATTTTGAGGAACTTGGCTTTCGCTGAACAGTTGTATACATACTGGACACCGTGTGCAATGATGGTTTTCCATATATCTGTGGTTGATTGTTAATGTGAACTAGTCTGCCCATGAAGTGTATGGTAGAGAGTAAATATTGCACATAACACATGCTTGCTACACCTAAGGGAGTTGTATCTGTGATGGGATTAATGGTGCTTCATATTATTCTGAACTATTTTGCAGTTACTTTTATAAAGCAATGTGTGAAAAAGAAGTTTGGATGTTGTCATCAGTGAGGATCACTGACATAATGTCAATCCAACAAATATTGATATACACCAATATTGGAATTTAAATATCGAGAAGAAAAATATTGACTCTGTATGCCCAACTATAACAATCACTAATATCGAACATACAAATATTATTGACAAAAAAAATATTTGACATATATTGATTAAAAAATATTGGATACATAAATATCACCGCCTATAAATAAACATGTAATGTCAAAAATATTGATTCACACATTATTGATTGCAGTATTATCACAAACATAACTAATGCATCCTTAAAAACTGCACCCCAATTTCTTTTTACATAAACAAATGACTTCAAATAAACCCATAATTTATAACATCTATAATTAAATAAAAATGCATTACAATAACCATAAATGAAACATACACCAAAAACAAATCATACGCCTAATATACAAACAATTAAAAACACCAAAACAATTATTCATAACTAAAAATATAACAATAATATAAATTACTATATATATATATACACAATTAAATTTAAATATATATATATGAAAGCTCCTAAATCTCCCTCCCCTGATGGAAAGAGAATATAAGCACTCCGGGTTCGGCAACAGATTTTATTCAACACACGGCAACAGTGATGACAGACGCGTTTCGGACAATAGTCCTTCCTCAGTGTCGCCGGCATTCATTCTGTGACGCTTTTTTGTAACGTCACCATAGAAACAAAAGGCGGACTTTGTAAAATATAAACATATGGACGTGAAATTGAAACAATGGGTTAAATGTGGCGGCCATATTACATGAGTCATCCATAAGAAAACAATGTGAAAGCAAAGTAAATACATGCTTTTTCTCATGAATGTAACATTTCAAAATTACACCAATGCGAAAGTAAATTAATACATTATGTATCTCATGTTGACAAATTACCACTACCAGCAAGCAAAACTATTTCGCCGTGTATCAGCATGGAGCTGGCATAAATAACCCAAGAGTATTTACTCTGTTACCAGGATACGGAGAGCCGCATATTGTGCATCAGAGACAGAATAAGATCTAGCCTATTTGGTGGGAGGAGCAGGTGGTCCGAGTGGATTTCCAGACTGAATGGGAAGAAAATGTTTTTCACTGGAGTCGTTACATTGAGGACCTCTTTATAGTTTGGAAGGGGTCTGAAGACTCAGTTAAAAATGTTATAAAAAAATTGCAAGATAATATTCTAAATCCTAAACTAACAAGTACGATCAGTCAGTGGCGTAACGAAACTTGAGGGGGCCCCCCTGCAAAGCACATGGAGGGCCCCCCCGGTGTCCCAGCCCACCACCTACCACTTTGCCCTACCACAGGTCAAAATTCAGGACAGGAGGTCAAAATTCAGGACATAACCTTGGGACAAAAGGTACGTTTAACAGACACATCAGAGGAGGTCGTGCAATAGTATATAAGTAAGCACATCCATATCCAAACATATTCAACCATTTGCAAACCTGTCCATCATGTATCCTTCCATCTATCATTTCACTCATCCATCCCTCCATCCACCCTTTCACTCATCCATTCATTATCCATCCATCCACCCTTTCACCCTATCCATCTTTACACTCATCCATCTACTCTTCCACCCAGTGGTTCCCAAACTTTTGACTCCTGAGGACCCCCATTGAGTCACCACTGGGACCCGGGGACCCCCAAGCAATTTGTATGAGTTAAATTTCAAACATTTAAACAGTAATTCGAAAAAAATACACACGTGTGCACACAAAACAAATACTCAAATTACTAAGGATGTTGGGGCCAGATGTACAACCATTTCATTTAGTTCCTCGCAATTGTTGACAAATTGCGAGTGGCAAATTGCGAGTCGCTAAATGAAATGTACAACAGTGTGTTTAACACTGTTTGGGATTCCCAATGGGGTCGCAAATTGCGAGGTTCATTAATATTAATGAGCCTCTCGCAATTTGCGAGCCTATTGGGAATGCCAGCCCTCCCAGCTATGGTGGCCTGCTGGACTCTGCAGGCCACCATGTCTCGGACTGCTTTTAAATAAAGCAGTTTTTTTGAAAAAAATGCAGACTGTTTACCATGCATTTAAAAAAAAAAAAAAAATGAAATGTTTTCGCTTCATCTTCTAAGGGCAGGCAGAGGTCCCTGGGACCACTGCCTGCCCTTAAAAAAAAAAATTTTTGCATGCATTTGCAAAGGGGAAGGGGTCCCCCGGGGACCCCTTCCCATTTGCGAATGCATTACCATCTACTTGAAGTAGGTGGTAATTGTGACTGTTTTGCGACCGCAAAACATTTGTACATGGTTTTGAGACTCACTATTTGGAAGGGAATGCCCCTTCCATATAGCAAGTTGCAAAACCTATTTAGAGAGTCGCAAACAAATTACGACTCGCAAAATAGGCTTTGTACATGGCCCAATGGGTTTTTGCATGCACAAACGGGTTTGCAAACCCGTTCGCGCATATAAAAACAGATCGTACATCTGGCCCTTAGTATTTTATATTGAAGTAATAGCCCCTCTGTCACATGTATTTTATTTGTTTTATAGCATCTCTCATACCATTGTAGGATGTCAGAGCATTTTACATCACATACATATAGAGACATTGAATCATACATGTAAATCAGTGTGTATATAAAATGTTTAAAGAGTGCTTGGTCTGGAAAAGCACAAACTCAGGATTCAGAACATAACACAGTGGCTAGCATTGACTTTAACATTAAAATTGTATTTTCACCCAAATATATCTTTTTAGCAGCATCAGGATAATGAATAACTGGGACAAAATATAAGTTACTAACTGGTACCATGCAGTTTGCAAGCAGCTCTTTGATGACAGTTTATAGGTCCCTTTGCTAGATTACGATTGTCACTTATGAAGTGCACAGTAACAAAAGAAACTCTGTGACAAAAGCAGTAACCACAAACCTAGGCACATAAAATACAGCTTTCTAAGATGCATGTTACACGTTCTTTGCAGTAGGCACATTAACCCTCTGTGCTACATTAGTTAAATCAAAGCTGCCACTGAACAAAACTCTCCTTGCTCTCCAGCAGGTACATTAATCACTGTTATTCTCTTGACACTTTTATTGTTGCTGGAAAGCTGCTAATTCTATAAGAAACGTTTCTGTGCTTTTAAAACTGTTGCCTACGGACCCCCTGGGAATGTGTCACTGACCCCTGGGGTTCCGCGGACCACAGTTTGGGAAACACTGCTTCCACCCATCCATCCATCCACTCATCTATCCAGCCATTTACCCTTTCACCCATCCAGCCACCCTTTCACTTACTCATATATCCTACCAGTCCCTCATCCTTCCACCAATTCACCCTTTCAGTCATACATCCATCCTCCCTTTCTCTCTCCATCGACCCTTTCACTTAGCCATCCTTCCTTCCACCCATCCACCTACCCATCCATCTATTCATCCACTCATGAATCCATCCATTGACCCTATCACTCATCCATCCTTTATCTCATCCATCTATCCTTTCACTCTTTCACTCATCTATCTATCCTTTTGTCCATCTACCCTCCCTTTCAATCACTCATCCATCCTTACATCCACCCTTTCACTCATCCATCCATCCATTCACCCTTTCACATATCAATTCATCAATCCATCATTTCACTCATCCATCCACCCTCTCGCTCATCATTCACCCTTTCACTCATCCATCCTATCACTCATCCATCCACCCTTTTACCCATCCATCTATCCTTCCACCCATACATTCATCTATTTACCTTTTCTCTCATCCATCCTTCCACTCACTCATCCATCCATCCATCCATCATCCTCTCTCATTATCCATCTATTCAACCTTTCATTCAACCATTCACCCTTTCACAAATCCATCCAGCCATCCACCCATCCCTCCACCTACTCACTTGCCCACCGTTTCATATTAATTATAAGCTAAGCCTTTGTCTGCAGAGTTGCAGACAGAAGAGGCCCATCAAGGACTTCGCCATAGTTTCTGGATGCAGGGCGCGCTAAGAAATTTGTTTTATTAATTAAGTTCTTTAGTTACCTCCAATTATCCATATTCCGGTTTTTAGCACCCTCTACCCTGCCCCTCCCCCACACCGCCTCTCTGCCCCACCGAAACTCCCTCCACGGGCTGTTGCTGCCAGCACAGACAATGCCCACAGCACAGACACTTCCCACCTCCCCTGGGGCTCTGCACTCAGCACAGACACTTGTCCACCTCCCCTGGTGCTCTGCACCTAGCACAGACACTGCCCACAGCACAGACACTGCCCGCCTCCCCTGGGGCTCTGCAGGCAACACAGACACTGCCCACCTCCCCTGAGGCTCTGCACCTAGCACAGACACTGCCCACCTTCCCTGGGGCTCTGCACCTAGCACAGACACTGCCCACCTCCCCTGGGGCTCTGCACCCAGCATAGACACTTCCCACCTCCCCTCAGGCTTTGCACCCAGCACAGACACTGCCCACAGCACAGACACTGCCCACAGCACCGACACTGCCCACCTCCCCTGGGGCTCTGCACCTAGCACAGACACTGTCCACCTCCCCTGAGGCTCTTCAGGCAACACAGACACTGTCTACCTCCCCTGGGGCTCTGCACCCAGCACAGCCACTGCCCACCTCCCCTGGGGCTATGCACCCAGCACAGCCACTGCCCACCTCCCCTGGGGCTGTGCAGGCAACACAGATACTGCCCACCTCCCCTGAGGCTCTGCAGGCAACACAGACACTATCCACCTCCCCTGAGGCTCTTCACCCAGCACACAGCCGCGGTCCTTGGAGGGAGTTTCGGGGGGGGCAGAAAGGTGGGGCGGGGGAGGGGCAGGATGGGGGTGCTAAAAACCGGAATATGGATAATTGGAGGTAAGTAAACAATTTAATTAATAAAATGAATTTCGTAGCGCGCCCTGCATCACAAAATGCGATGCATGGCACGCTACGAAATTTGTTTTATTAATTAAATTGTTTACTTTATTTATTTATTTTATTTATTTATTTATTTATTTTAACCGTTTTCTATAGTGCTGGCTAGACCCAAGGGGTATCAGAGCGCTTTACATGGCAAGATAATATGAGGCAAACAAGGCATACACGCAGATAAAAAGATAGTGAAACAACATAAAATATATACAAATCAAGAATAGATATATCAGGTGCAAAGCTAAACAGTAGGGTAGTACAGAAGGTGGGTAGAGAAGTAGGCGTGTACAGGAGCGTAGAGCAGAAGGCGGTACGTGGGACAGTACAGAAGGCATGTCCAGGTGTTGAAGAACAGAAGGTGTGTACAGTTGGGATAGAACATAAGACTTATACAGATGGGTAGTGCAGAAGGCGTGTACAGGTGCGTAGAGCAGAAGATGGGTAGAAAAGAAGGCATGTATAGGTGGGATAGAACAGAAGGCATGTGTAGGTGGGTAGAACAGAAGGCGTGTGCAGGTGGGTAGAGCACAATGTGTGTACAGTTGAATACAACAGAAGGTGGGTACAGGTAGGATAGAACAGAAGGCTTATGCAGGTGGGTAGAACAGAAGGTGGGTACAGGTGGATAGAGTAGAAGACATGCACAGGTGTGTAGAGCAGAAGACGTGTACAGGTGGGATAAAACATAAGTTGCGTACAGGTGGGTAGACCAGAAGGGTTGTAGAGGTGGGTAGAGAAAAAGGTGTGTACAGGTGAGCGGTAGAAAAGAAGGTGGGTACAGGTGGGTAGAACAGCAGAACACGCCCCCATTACCCCAAGTAAAGTGCACGGGCAAGCAGCTCATGCACTGTTCTCGGGGGTGCAGCAGCAGACAGTCTTACAGTGCCATCATATGAAGGGTACACACTGCCATCATATGAAGGGTACAACCGAGGCACTGCCATCATATGAAGTGGGAAAACAGAACAAAGTGGTTGGACAGGATTATTCATAAAACAATTACCTAGACACACAGTCAATCTGTACCATGTGACCACTGGATTATTATTCCAAACGAATTTATTTTTCTTTTTTGTATATATTTGTCAACACATTTTTGAAAAACAAGCACAAACAGAAACACTGTCAGATCAAAAAAGGTTCATATATACAGTATCTACAAACGTATGTATTTACAAATTTGCAACAATGAATCCATCAAAAAGTGATTAAACACACCAAGAAAAACATTTACATATATAATATGAATTGCAATTATATACAGTGCAAAAATTAGTCCATAAACAAAAACAAGCACCAGTCCTAGGAGCTAAAAAACCAAGCGACAGGCGGGATTGAGGTCGAAAACAAGCCTGCCTGTCTGCAAAAGCCTGTGGTATAATGTTTTTTAGGGTTGAAAGGCTAGGGTACCAAGTGGTAATATGATTTACATCCTAGCGACACCCTTTGTTGTAGCCACAGGGTGGTATTGTCGACGCGTTTCGAACCTCAATGTTCAAGGTTCTCTTCAGGACGGGGACTGGGAGAAAGGTTCTGCAAGAAAATACAGGATTGGTGTCAGAAAAGTACACTATAGTACTGTAAAGGGCCTGCTCGGACTCCAAGGTAAGAATATTTACCTGCACGGTGGCACAAGGATTGCCGTAGTGTAGGTATAACGTAATTCACAGTCACACCTGAAAAACATATGAGGAGGTGCTCAGTGCAGGAAAAATAGTAATAGGGTCACACTAAGGTGGCAGAGGGTCTAGCCTATGTACGCATCATACCTGCAGTGACGTGGAACAGGACTTTGGGCGTGGTGTCAGGCTTCGAGAGCATTCGGGGATCAGCGCGGCTCACATGTTTATGCGCGTTGGTCTGGATGAGTGACAAAAAATATATATATATATATCAGCGTGCATACCCAGTGTATCGCACCTCCAACTAGCCAAAATACATATGGCGCGAGGTTCCTACCTGAGTCTGGGGACCACAGAGGGGGAAGTGGCCGGTCACTGACCCCAATTCAGGCCGGTAGGCAAGGTTCACCCGCTAAAAAAGAAACAGCCCAGTATGAGCGCCAAGCTCAGAGGACAATAGCGGAGCTGATTGTAAAACGCTGCGCGCAAGATGCTTACGTTTGTGAAGGAATTAATCCGGCCTCACAAGGATCGTTAGTTGCTCACTCTATCCCAATGACAGGTAGTCTGTAAGTGAAGCTCCGGGACACCATTGAGTGTTTTAAACCCGGGTCAAAGTGTCGGGGGGTGTGGTCAACAACGGAGTTAAGCCCCTATGGAATGCTGGTATCTGTAGTTCCCTGAAATACTTAAGAAACCTGAACTCAAGTATATCGGCTGATTTCTCACTTAGAAAGCTGCCCGGAGCATAGAATCAAGTAATTGTACAACTTTTTCAATAGATTTAAATGACATTGCTCCCCACGCGGGGGCATATTCACAAGACCAATACAATGAAAACATATTACATCGGTTTGAAAAAGCAACAGTTTGAGAGCAGCATTTACACAATAATCCATTTTCACTGAAATAGTACATGTCATCAAACTTATCCAAACATGAAAATTCTAAATTCATTGTGCATTCTAATGTTGGGACTGACACTCATGGCACATCAAGTCCATTGTAATTATAGGCAGCACCTTAGTTCGATATACAAGGCCACTCGATAATAGACCTATGGGACCCAACAGATGGTGTTTAGAGGTAGAACAGAAAGTAAAAAGAGAATGCGCAGTAAGAATTAAAGTAAAGCAGCACAGCCGGACTCAACAACATCGGTCAAAGACGAGTTCATAGATTGACAGTTTCAGACAACTCGTTCAAACCAGAATTAGATGTATCAAACTTCAAGATAAGATACGCCTCTTTTTGAGAAAGGCGAAGGTCAGGATCTCCACTGCCACCCCTGATAACCGCCAAAACAGTCCATCTTATATCCTGACTTGAATGTTTCTGTTGCAGGAAATGGGAGACAAGAGGAGCAGTCAAGTTCTTGTTATTGATTCGTGAACGGTGTTGAATGATTCTTTGGCGAACCTCCTGCGTTGTTTTGCCAATATACAGTTTTTTGCACGGACATTGGATTGCGTACACAGTGTATTTTGTCTTGCAGTTCGTATGTTCATTGTGGCGCCAGAACTTATTGCCATCTGTAAACAGGGATCCTTCCATTGTAAGGTCACAGACAGAGCATGTCCCACACTTCCGATGCCCCATGACTGGGTTGGCTCCAAAAATCGTTCCTTGTGAATCCTTTTTCGGAGATGGGCGAGTAGATGTAATCATTTGGCCAATACTCCTGTTCTTTTTTAGGGCAAAGAGTGGTGTACCTATCTCTGGCAGTATTTCCTGCACCAAATGCCAACTCTTTCTGATAATTTTTTGGAGCTGGTTGGTATGGGGACCAAAAGTGGACACACAGACCATCCTTTCCGTCGTTGGTCTAAGTCTCTTCTCAAGGAGATGTTCCCTTGGTGTCCATCTCGCTCTCTTCATAGAATGTTTTAAGAGCTTGCGAGGGTAGCCTCGTTCCTGTAATTTAGCAGTCAATCCTTGCCCATGCAACTCAAACTGTTGGATAGTGGTACAATTCCGTCTCACCCTGAGATATTGTCCGTAAGGGAGATTATCCCTTAAACTCCGCGGGTGGTAGTTCTTATAATGCAAAGCATTATTCTTGTCTGTTTTCTTCTGATACAGTGAACATGAGAGCGCATCATTTCTCACTGATACCTCAACATCCAAAAATGGTAAGGACTTTTCATGGTATGACAGGCTGAATTTTATGTCTGGGCTCCTGTTGTTCAGCCACACGTGGAATTCCTCAAGTTGTGTCGATGTTCCGTTCCACACACACCACACGTCATCAATAAAACAAAGACATTGGGCAATGTGACTTCTGTGGGGGTTGTTATTCAAAACATATTTCTCCTCGAATTGGCCAATGAACAGTATAGCCATCTCAGGGGCAAATGGGAAGCCCATTGCCGAGCCTTTGATTTGTAAGAACATCTCGTCCTCAAAGGTAAAGAAATTCTTCTTCAAAGCCAAGGTAGCGAAAGAGATTATAAGTTCAGTGGGTACCCTATGTGGACGTGGACGGTTCTCCAAGTATAATTCCATAACGTCCAGGCCGTCTTGCTGTGGAATCTGTGTATACAAGGATGATACATCCATGGTGGCCAGCAATTGGCATGTGGGATCAAATGGCAGCCCTTCCACCTTGTTTATAAAATCCATGGTATCTCTGAGATAAGATGGCACCTGAACCACCAGGGGTTTCAAAAATACATCCACAAATTTGGAAATGGGTTCGAACACTGAATCGCACCCGGACACTATCGGGCGTCCTGGAGGTGTTAAGGGGTCCTTGTGTACTTTCGGGAGAAAGTACAGATGGGGGGTCCGTGGGTAGCGCTTCACCAGATATTCTGATTCTTTCGGTCCAAGAATCCCCGCTTCTTTGGCGGTGTTAACAAGTCTTCCAATTTCGTCCTGGATCTGTGCAGTGGGATCATGAGTGATCCGTCGGTACCACTCCTGGTTGTACACATGATTCCGACCTTCAGTTCGATACAAATTTTTTGACCAGAGAACCACTGCACCCCCTTTGTCTGCTTGCCTGATGACTGCTTCCTGTTGAGTCTTAAGTTCTTGGATGGCCTCTCTGTGTTTTTTCGTGATGTTTCTCGGGACGAAAGGGCGTTTCTTCTCCAATGTGTTCAAAGCAGACATGACTGAGCGTTCAAAAGCTATGATGTTTTTGGAAACATTGTGGTTCGGTGGACAGAAGGAAGATTTGTTCCTCAGGCCAGAGGCTTCTGACTGGACTTGATCACCAGAATCCTTGAAGAACCATCGCAAGCGGACTTTACGGAAGAATTCCGTGACCTCCAGTTTGATTTTGGTGAAATCCATGGCCACCCCTGGTACAAATGAAAGACCCATTTCCAAAACCTCTTGTTCAGCTCTTGTCAGCACTTTTTCAGAGATGTTGATGATAGCAGATGGTTTCACGAGTTGTAATGTTTCTTGCGGGTAGTCATCTCCCATTGGGGTTTGAATCTCGTCCGCTTCTGCTGTTGGCCCTGCCCTAAAAAAGGCCTCTTTGGAGTGTTTCTGTTTTGTTGGTTCCTATTTGAGGTACCTTCTCCCGCATCGGAGTCCTCCGTTGATTCAGACGAAGATGTCTCAGAGAATGTAGTAAATCTCCTCTTTGATCTACCCTGATTTGTATTAAGGTACACAAATTGAGGCCAAAGCTCTTCTGGAAAAGATTGAAAAAGAGTTGGTGACATTCAGGGATAATACCATTAATTTCAAAACGTCAAAGTTTGAGAAAGACCAAAAAAACTTTAATATTGAGATTGTGTATCCCTATTTGAAGGATGATTTCTATAGTAGACCTGACTCCACTAGATACCTTAATACCAATCAGGGTAGATCGAAGAAGAGATTCACTACATTCTCTGAGACATCTTCGTCTGAATCAACGGAGGACTCCGATGCGGGAGAAGGTACCTCAAATAGGAACCAACAAAACAGAAACACTCCAAAGAGGCCTTTTTTAGGGCAGGGCCAACAGCAGAAGCGGACGAGATTCAAACCCCAATGGGAGATGACTACCCGCAAGAAACATTACAACTCGTGAAACCATCTGCTATCATCAACATCTCTGAAAAAGTGCTGACAAGAGCTGAACAAGAGGTTTTGGAAATGGGTCTTTCATTTGTACCAGGTGTGGCCATGGATTTCACCAAAATCAAACTGGAGGTCACGGAATTCTTCCGTAAAGTCCGCTTGCGATGGTTCTTCAAGGATTCTGGTGATCAAGTCCAGTCAGAAGCCTCTGGCCTGAGGAACAAATCTTCCTTCTGTCCACCGAACCACAATGTTTCCAAAAACATCATAGCTTTTGAACGCTCAGTCATGTCTGCTTTGAACACATTGGAGAAGAAACGCCCTTTCGTCCCGAGAAACATCACGAAAAAACACAGAGAGGCCATCCAAGAACTTAAGACTCAACAGGAAGCAGTCATCAGGCAAGCAGACAAAGGGGGTGCAGTGGTTCTCTGGTCAAAAAATTTGTATCGAACTGAAGGTCGGAATCATGTGTACAACCAGGAGTGGTACCGACGGATCACTCATGATCCCACTGCACAGATCCAGGACGAAATTGGAAGACTTGTTAACACCGCCAAAGAAGCGGGGATTCTTGGACCGAAAGAATCAGAATATCTGGTGAAGCGCTACCCACGGACCCCCCATCTGTACTTTCTCCCGAAAGTACACAAGGACCCCTTAACACCTCCAGGACGCCCGATAGTGTCCGGGTGCGATTCAGTGTTCGAACCCATTTCCAAATTTGTGGATGTATTTTTGAAACCCCTGGTGGTTCAGGTGCCATCTTATCTCAGAGATACCATGGATTTTATAAACAAGGTGGAAGGGCTGCCATTTGATCCCACATGCCAATTGCTGGCCACCATGGATGTATCATCCTTGTATACACAGATTCCACAGCAAGACGGCCTGGACGTTATGGAATTATACTTGGAGAACCGTCCACGTCCACATAGGGTACCCACTGAACTTATAATCTCTTTCGCTACCTTGGCTTTGAAGAAGAATTTCTTTACCTTTGAGGACGAGATGTTCTTACAAATCAAAGGCTCGGCAATGGGCTGCCCATTTGCCCCTGAGATGGCTATACTGTTCATGGGCCAATTCGAGGAGAAATATGTTTTGAATAACAACCCCCACAGAAGTCACATTGCCCAATGGCTTCGTTTTATTGATGACGTGTGGTGTGTGTGGAACGGAACATCGACACAACTTGAGGAATTCCATGTGTGGCTGAACAACAGGAGCCCAGACATAAAATTCAGCCTGTCATACCATGAAAAGTCCTTACCATTTTTGGATGTTGAGGTATCAGTGAGAAATGATGTGCTCTCATGTTCACTGTATCAGAAGAAAACAGACAAGAATAATGCTTTGCATTATAAGAGCTACCACCCGCGGAGTTTAAGGGATAATCTCCCTTACGGACAATATCTCAGGGTGAGACGGAATTGTACCACTATCCAACAGTTTGAGTTGCATGGGCAAGGATTGACTGCTAAATTACAGGAACGAGGCTACCCTCGCAAGCTCTTAAAACATTCTATGAAGAGAGCAAGATAGACACCAAGGGAACATCTCCTTGAGAAGAGACTTAGACCAACGACGGAAAGGATGGTCTGTGTGTCCACTTTTGGTCCCCATACCAACCAGCTCCAAAAAATTATCAGAAAGAGTTGGCATTTGGTGCAGGAAATACTGCCAGAGATAGGTACACCACTCTTTGCCCTAAAAAAGAACAGGAGTATTGGCCAAATGATTACATCTACTCGCCCATCTCCGAAAAAGGATTCACAAGGAACGATTTTTGGAGCCAACCCAGTCATGGGGCATCGGAAGTGTGGGACATGCTCTGTCTGTGACCTTACAATGGAAGGATCCCTGTTTACAGATGGCAATAAGTTCTGGCGCCACAATGAACATACGAACTGCAAGACAAAATACACTGTGTACGCAATCCAATGTCCGTGCAAAAAACTGTATATTGGCAAAACAACGCAGGAGGTTCGCCAAAGAATCATTCAACACCGTTCACGAATCAATAACAAGAACTTGACTGCTCCTCTTGTCTCCCATTTCCTGCAACAGAAACATTCAAGTCAGGATATAAGATGGACTGTTTTGGCGGTTATCAGGGGTGGCAGTGGAGATCCTGACCTTCGCCTTTCTCAAAAAGAGGCGTATCTTATCTTGAAGTTTGATACATCTAATTCTGGTTTGAACGAGTTGTCTGAAACTGTCAATCTATGAACTCGTCTTTGACCGATGTTGTTGAGTCCGGCTGTGCTGCTTTACTTTAATTCTTACTGCGCATTCTCTTTTTACTTTCTGTTCTACCTCTAAACACCATCTGTTGGGTCCCATAGGTCTATTATCGAGTGGCCTTGTATATCGAACTAAGGTGCTGCCTATAATTACAATGGACTTGGTGTGCCATGAGTGTCAGTCCCAACATTAGAATGCACAATGAATTTAGAATTTTCATGTTTGGATAAGTTTGATGACATGTACTATTTCAGTGAAAATGGATTATTGTGTAAATGCTGCTCTCAAACTGTTGCTTTTTCAAACCGATGTAATATGTTTTCATTGTATTGGTCTTGTGAATATGCCCCCGCGTGCGGAGCAATGTCATTTAAATCTATTGAAAAAGTTGTACAATTACTTGATTCTATGCTCCGGGCAGCTTTCTAAGTGAGAAATCAGCCGATATACTTGAGTTCAGGTTTCTTAAGTATTTCAGGGAACTACAGATACCAGCATTCCATAGGGGCTTAACTCCGTTGTTGACCACACCCCCCGACACTTTGACCCGGGTTTAAAACACTCAATGGTGTCCTGGCGCTTCACTTACAGACTACCTGTCATTGGGATAGAGTGAGCAACTAACGATCCTTGTGAGGCTGGATTAATTCCTTCACAAACGTAAGCATCTTGCGCGCAGCGTTTTACAATCAGCTCCGCTATTGTCCTCTGAGCTTGGCGCTCATACTGGGCTGTTTCTTTTTTAGCGGGTGAACCTTGCCTACCGGCCTGAATTGGGGTCAGTGACCGGCCGCTTCCCCCTCTGTGGTCCCCAGACTCAGGTAGGAACCTCGCGCCATATGTATTTTGGCTAGTTGGGGGCTATACACTGGGTATGCACGCTGATATATATATATATATATTTTTTGTCACTCATCCAGACCAACGCGCATAAACATGTGAGCCGCGCTGATCCCCGAATGCTCTCGAAGCCTGACACCACGCCCAAAGTCCTGTTCCACGTCACTGCAGGTATGATGCGTACATAGGCTAGACCCTCTGCCACCTTAGTGTGACCCTATTACTATTTTTCCTGCACTGAGCACCTCCTCATATGTTTTTCAGGTGTGACTGTGAATTACGTTATACCTACACTACGGCAATCTTTGTGCCACCGTGCAGGTAAATATTCTTACCTTGGAGTCCGAGCAGGCCCTTTACAGTACTATAGTGTACTTTTCTGACACCAATCCTGTATTTTCTTGCAGAACCTTTCTCCCAGTCCCCGTCCTGAAGAGAACCTTGAACATTGAGGTTCGAAACGCGTCGACAATACCACCCTGTGGCTACAACAAAGGGTGTCGCTAGGATGTAAATCATATTACCACTCCGTACCCCAGCCTTTCAACCCTAAAAAACATTATACCACGGGCTTTTGCAGACAGGCAGGCTTGTTTTCGACCTCAATCCCGCCTGTCGCTTGGTTTTTTAGCTCCTAGGACTGGTGCTTGTTTTTGTTTATGGACTAATTTCTGAACTGTATATAATTGCAATTCATATTATATATGTAAATGTTTTTCTTGGTGTGTTTAATCACTTTTTGATTGATTCATTGTTGCAAATTTGTAAATACGTACGTTTGTAGATACTGTATATATGAACCTTTTTTGATCTGACAGTGTTTCTGTTTGTGCTTGTTTTTCAAAAATCTGTTGACAAATATATACAAAAAAGAAAAATAAATTCGTTTGGAATAATAATCCAGTGGTCACATGGTACAGATTGACTGTGTGTCTAGGTAATTGTTTTATGAATAATCCTGTCCAACCACTTTGTTCTGTTTTCCCTATTGTTGAGATCCGGGTTGGTCAGATGTAGGATCCGATACCTTTACTGTTTTACAATCATATGAAGTGCACACACTGCCACCAAAGGGTACACACTGCCATCACATGAGGGTACAGCAGAGACATTGTCATACACTGCCATCATATGAGTGGTACAGCAGCACACATTGTCCTCACATCACAGATGTGCACCTAAACACTAACCAGAACAAGTGCTATATAAATGCAGTTACAATACAATTCAATACTGGAGCAGCAGCGCACACTAACATCACACGGAGGGAAGTCAGCCATCCCAAGAAGGGTGCCACGGTTGCAACACACCCTGCTATAACACACTGAGGATTTAGCAGCAATACCGTGCTTTTTTTTTTGCAAGCATGCTGGTGCAGAGGTGCACTTTATCACGAGAAGGGACGGTTTTCACTTGTAGAGGGACACCGATGGGGCACGGTGTAAGAGGTGTGTCCTGATACAAACGGCGAACCATATTTAGCACAAGGAGAGCAGAGGAGTTTGCACGTACACTAGAATGGAGGAAGTGCTGTATGACAAGCGCATATGTGCCCGGTGAACACAAGATAGGTACAACACTTTACAGCAATTTATGAGCACGTTCTGTGTAGCACAGAGGTTCATGGGAAGGGTTGTGTGGTGTAGTGTTTTCACACGGGGGAGGTTTAAGAAGGGCTGTGTTAATGGTGGGGGCGGAGGTGTCAGCATGTGACACAGGGAAAGGACAGTGTTTAATTCTCAGGGCGGTAGGGGTGTGTGTAAATGGGGAAGGGCGATGTTTAAGATTGGGAGGAAAGGGTGATGTGCAGTCCGATGCCATGCTTGGCACACTGAGGGAGACTTCACTTCCTAAAGACCATTGCTTGGTGTTTTGGACTTTTCATGAATGCCAACATTTTAGAACAGGAAAGTGGGGAATTTTCCCCCTAGAAATCGGAGGAATATATTTTCCACAATGAACTCTAGTGAAGCTGAGGCAGTTTTAGACCGGAGACAGGTAAAAAAAGCCATTATTTACTTCAAAGGCAGAGAGACTCCCGCCTGTTGGGATGTATGACCTCTAGCTGAATTCATTCCTGGAATATGTAACAACTTGGCGGTCAGGGAGGGAGACGAAACAGGCAGAAGGTATCACGCAGGGCATTTCGTAACGAGCACAGGATGAGACAGTGGCACACAGGGAATAGAAACAGTGTTTAACACACTGGAATGATACCATGCACTGCTGCGCGCCTTCTGTGTTTATCGCACAGTAGTGACGTCACACCCATAGCACAGAAGTTAAGCTCGCACAGCGCTGGAGAGGGGAGTAGTGTAGAAGGCGCAGTGCTTGGCCGAGTGGCAAGTCCCTCAAACTCACAGTCAGACAGAGCATCCCTGCACGTGACGTCACACCCAACGCAGTGACCTTACGCTCGCACAACGCTGGTGAGGAGTATCCTTCACCTGTGATCTCCAAGGCACTGGCAGCGAAATCAAACTGATGGATGCACAGCAGCGCTTTTGTGCAGGCCGCACTTGCGCACCATTTGAAATGAAATGAAAAGCAATTTATATTGCGCGACTAAAACCCGAAGGCATCAAGGCGCCTACCAAAACAGATCAGGAAAACTAAGGCAAAGCACAACTACAAATATGTCCGCACAAAAAGACGAGTTTTCAGAGCATTTCTAAATAACTGAAGGGTAGGGAGAGACCTTAGTTCCAGTGGAAGGGCATTCCACCACTTAGGTGCCAAGATGGAAAAGGCTTTACCACCCCATTTAGTTCTCCGAATGCGAGGGACTGATAGAAGGAGTCTGTTAGAGGAACGAAGGTTCCTAGAGGGACTGTAACCGGACAAGATAGATCCAATTCCTGTAGGGCTACTTTTTGCTAAGGCCCTGTAGGTCATGCACATGGTCTTAAAGAGTATGCGGTCCTCTATGGGAAGCCAGTGAAGCAATTTTCTGGCAGAGGTAGCCGAAGTGCGCCAGGGTAGATCCAAAACAAACCTAGCCGCTGCGTTCTGGACCACCTGCAAGCGCTGCAGCAGACTTTTATTCAGTCCCGCATACAGCGCATTGCAGTAGTCCAGACGAGAGCCGATGAGGGCAACGGCAAGTTGTTTCCTTGCCTGCTGTGGAAGATAATGCCTAATCTTCCTCAGTATGTGAATAATACCCCAACAGGTAGATACAGTTCTGTTAACCTGTTGACACGTACTGAGGGTGGAATCGATCACGACCCCAAGATTTTTGGCAGAGGGGGCAGGAACAGGACAAGCTCCCAATGAGTCCGGCCACCAATCGGCTGACCATACATCCTCCTTTCCTCCAAACACCATCACCTCCGTCTTCTCCCCATTCAGTTTCAATGAATTATAGATCATCCATTGACCGACTGCCTCCATACAAGATCTGAAATTGGAGGCAGTCGAAGTAACTGACTGGGAGAGAGAGACAAGGATCTGCGTGTCATCCGCATAGGAGACTACCTCCATCCCAAAAGATCTAATCAGTCTGGCAAGTGGGGTCACATATATGTTAAACAGGGTCGGACTTAACGCCGACCCCTGAGGGACCCCACATTGCACAGACAGGGATGGAGATAGGAATTTACCCAGCATCACTCTTTGCTCTCGTTGATCGAGGAAAGAGGTGAGTAGCCCCAGAGCCGCCCCCTGGACCCCGATCTCCCTCAGACGAGATGTTAAAACTGAGGGAGAAAGGGTGTCGAAGGCAGCCGTAAGGTCTAAAAGGATCAGGAGGGAGGTCTGTCCCCATCAACTCTCGTGCGGATATTATCCAGCACTATGGTGAGGGCCGACTCGGTGCTATGTTCCCTCCTGAAACCATGCTGGGAGTGGTCCAGACAGCCCGAGCTTTCTACGAAGGCAGCGAGATGTTTATTCAAGTGTGTTTCTAACATCTTCGCAGGAGCCGGGAGCAGTGAGATGGGACGGAAGTTCTTTAATACCTCAGAGTCAAGAGAGGATTTCTTGAGTAGAGGTTTTACTACCGCATTTTTCCATTGAGGAGGAAAAATACCCTCCCTCATGGCCCTGTTCATGATATCAACAAGGGGGGGCAGGAGGGATTCTCTACACTGCTTAAGGATCTTGAGCGGGCAAGCATCCAGAGGGGAGCCGGATTTGGTCGTGTCAAGGGGAATCTCCAGATCCTGCAAGGAGAGAGGAGGGAAGGACTCCAAACATCCTGGCGAAGATTTCTCCATAAGAGCGGGATCCAAATCCACAGGGACTGGGGGCTCACTGGTGAGAGATCTCTGCACCTCCAAGGCGGAATAGATATCCGAGATTTTAGTCTGGAAAAAGGAGGCTATACCATTACAGAGCTCCTGTGAAGCAATGACAGGATCCGGGGTCTGGAGGTTTATAAGGGAATCCACTATCCTAAAAAGCTCTTTTGAAGAGGAGAGTGAGGTGGTGAGGGCCGTGAAATATTCTTGTTTAACCCTTATTACTTCCATCTTATATTTCCTTATTAAGATCTTGTGGGCTTCTTTGTCCTTTAGATCCCAGCTGGTGTGCCATAGACGCTCCCGTCTCCTAACTTCCTGTCTAAGGAGTCTTAAATGCTCCGAAAACCACGGGGCTGATGGCCTTTTCCTAGCTGAATAGCACGACCGAATGGGAGCCCGTTCTTCCAGTGCCTCGGTAACGGTCTTTTCGTACTGTAAGACCGCCAACTGGACGCTGTCCTCCTGGGATATGGACAGGCTAGATGTCCAGGGGACAAAGGAACTTTTCGTGATATTCTTAGAATTCCTACGTAATTCTATTTTACTCAAGATTTTTCAGTCCTATCAGAGGTCGGAAAGGACACATCAAATGGAACGGCCAAGTTATCTGACCATGAGAGGAAAAAAGGATCTTTTACCATCAACCTCTCATCGTTAGAAAAGATCCCATCGAGCGTATGACCCGCTCGATGGGTGGCCCCTCTCACCAATTGAGTAAATCCACATGCTGACATAACCTTAAGCAAGGAGAGAGTATCATTGGCCTCCAGCAACTCCAGGTGATAATTAAAATCACCCAAAACAGTTAGGTTTTCGCGACCCAAATATGGTTCCAGGACATGGAGCAACTGTTGTCCAAAATCCACTCTAGGGCCTGGTGGACGATAGACCAGGATCCCATTGAATGAGGTCTTGTGGACGCCTGTTAGAGAAAAGTACAAGGCCTGGAAAATGTCCTTAGGATCCGTGACTGGTATGGTGTGGCAGTGGAAGCTGTCCCTATAGAGAATCGCTAACCCTCCTCCTACACGGCCCATTCTGTCCTGCCGGGCCAAGCAGTACCCTTCGGGGACTGCTTCAACAAGATCTGGACCAGAGGAGTCCTTTGCCCACGTTTTAATAACAAAGACCCACGACGGTTTCCTGCCGAGTACCAGTTCCTTGAAAGCAATATTGTTCTTAATCAACGAACGAGCATTGATGAGAATAAAATCTTCTCTCAACGCGCTGACTCCTGAGTCAATATGGTGTTCTCGTGAGTGAGTGGGTAGGGGAAAGCAAGAGCCGCCTGGGCCTGCCGAAGAGCATCCACAGCATAGAGATACTGAAAAATCGTCCGGGGAACTTTTGTGAGAACACGAAAGTCCAGGAGGTTTAAGCCTCAGCAACTCCTGTAACGAGTAGCTAAAGGAGGGAGGGTCAACCTCACCAAAGCCAGACATCCTGCCGTCCTGCCCGTCCTCAGCGCGGACGGGCGCAGACGGGCTGGACTCTGGCGTGACTCCGGCGTCACTGCGGCGCACCCGCAGCGCGCACACGCTGCGCGCCATGGTGTCCGATTCAAATAGGGCTCTAGCGAGTCCACCTGACTGCTAGAGCGCGGAGTAGTGCAACGCTTCCCTAACACCCACCCAAGATGGCGCCCACCAATTCCAAAGCGCGAGGGTCAGGGCCGCCCAAATAGCGATGAAGGAACAATTAGAGTGCGGCAATGCGGGCGGTGAATAAGAGCAGGGGAGAACTGTGAGCTAAAATGAAACCAAAATAAAAGACAAAACGGGTAAGTTAAAAACGCTAATGCGTCTTAATGCGAGCGCAATGCGCAGTTGTAGAGAGCCATTTCATTTATTAAAGTGAGTGAGGGGGCCCCTGGGAGCTGGGGGGACCCCCCGCACCGCATGGTCTGCGGGGGCCTGTGTTACGCCCCTGCGATCAGTTCCAGCTCTGTCAATTTCCTTGATTTAACTGTTTATGTACAAGACTCCAAACTCCATACGAAGTTGTTTAGGAAGCCAAAAGCAGGGAACACGCTGCTTCATGCGGCTAGTTTCCACCCACAAAACCTAATAAGGAGCATACCGTATGGAGAGAGCTTGAGAACTATACGTAATCTCGTTTTTTAGAGAGAGGGTACACAGATGAGAACATCACAATCTCCATTAATAAAGTAAAGAAAAGAAGTAGGGAGAATATTCTGTTTAAAGAGAGTCAAACCAAATTACAACGCAAATCACAGACCAATCAAGTTAGACTGATCACTTCATATACCCGCCAACACAATCGAGTCAGAAAAATATATAATAGACATTGGCATCTGATTCGCAATGATCCCTTGCTAGGCAAGATAGTACAGAAAACACCAGCAATTACATTTCGTAAAGCTCGGTCTTTTAAACAGCTTCTGGTAAGCAACATGCTTCTCCAAAAACACCAAGGTAACCAAGGCACTATGTGGTTAAGAAAGAAACCAAAGTTTGTAAAATGCACAAAATGTAAGGCCTGCACCCATGGGAGAAATACACAATCTTATCCTCTGGGGCTCTCTAAGAGAGAGAAGAAGATTAATGGCTTTTTTACCTGTAAGACTGAATATGCTGTCTACGTATTGCAGTGCCCTTGTGGCCTGCGGTACGTAGGCAGCACAATTCTGTTTATATGAGAATTTTACACCATCTAAGGGCCATTCGGAATGGGGATAGTTCCTATCCGGTGGCACGCCATTTCAAGTCACATATTCCATGAGTACAGCAGGCCTCTTTAATTTTGTGATTGATAATGTTCCTCAGAGTATTCGAGGAGGCAATCGAGTCAAGAAACTGAGAAGGCTCGAATCTTGTTACATTATCGAACTCAATGCTCGTATACCAGCGGGTTTAAATATGGAAGATGATTTGATAACACATCTCTGAAGATCCTCTCCGCAACCCTCCTGTCACTGTCTCCCCTGAGTATAGATGTAAAGCAGGTATTTTAAAAGGATTAGAGTTATTACTAATATTGCAGCTTCCCTGAAAAACAGTTGTATTTTTTGTTTGTTTTTTACACAGTTTTTTCACACTTTATTTTTGTCACAACGAAGAGTATGAGTCCTAAATTGAGTATAATTGTCTTGGATTTGAAAATAGGCACTTTCACTATTTACATTGCTTTTGCATGGCATATTAACAGTTGCTCAGATAGGAGTAAGTTTAGTCTAAACTAGGGACATTCATGTTGGTGAAACTTGCCAATATCTGGTTAGTTATATGTTATAAGCAGCAGAGTAAATAGAGTTAGATGTCGCTGTAATGGAGAAGGGCTCATCTGAGTAGTGTCATTTTGGAAAAACAGGAGATATAGAATGAAATGCCCACTTGGGCTGTATTAATGCGATAGTGGCGGTGGTCCGTTTCTATATTCATAGGATGTGTCTTACTGCAGAGCAATTTGAATATTTACCCACTTGGGTTTAATTCTGCAGTGGAAAGCAATAAGTGTGATTCACTAACAAAGCATCAATACAGTTTTAAAAGGAAAATGGAGCGATGCTGATGGATTAGAAAGCATGCGCTCAAACTGTTGGTATGGATATAACAAACAGGATCTTTTGCTAACATGATCCCGCTTACTCCTTCATAAAGGCTAATATTTTAGTATTGTTAACATGTGTGAATATATATATGGTTTCTAATGTTATGTGCCATAATATATGCAACAGTTAAGCTCATTCGTGAAATTATTAAGCACCGTATAATTAAAAACTGCACATTATTCTATTTTAACTGTGAATTGAGAGGATATATAAGCTTTATTGGTTTCAGATGAATTACTGCAGAAACCAGTAGTAATTTTAGTTATGAAGGGACAAGACCCCGACTCAAACTACGAGTCTGTTTTTCATTGTTTGTAGTCACATCACGTGACGCTATGGTTGTACACGATGGTTCAAAACGGCCGATTTGCAAAAAATAAACTATTGGTGAACAAGCCTGCGGGTCAGGCGAAACGCGTCCTTGAATCTGATCCAATAAACTATTTGGAAGCCGGAACAAAGTGTCGTCGTTCTTTGCGAGGCGTTGCTGAGTGAAGGAGTTTTCGTCATTTGTGAGGACTGATACTTGGGTGGTCTAGTTGTCGACACACCCGCTGGTTTGGTTGGCGGCGGCTTGAACTAAGTGCGGAGGAGTTAAAATATATATATATATATATATATATATATATACTATATATTATACTACAAAAACAAAACATAAATTAGCGTTTTACCAAACAAGTACTCAACTGATGATAAAATTCAAACTATACTAAACCAACCAATAAAATAACGCTATAAACAATTTTAACCAATACAGAATTTAAAAAATTTGAAAAACAATATAAAAGGTACACTAAATAAAACAACTAAATACTTCAAAATGATAACCGATGCAAGAGGAGGGAACTCTTCCAGATTCTCACAAAAAACAATGAAAAAATAAATAATTAATCTCAACAACTACATATTTAAGTAATACTTATATTTAAACTAAAAATTAACTGTTATTAAACTAAAAAATTTAATTTAACAAATAAATAGTAACACACTCTGTAACTTTTATCTTTTTACATCGACAACCTAAAAGAAAAGAAAACTAATTCCTAAACAACAAACTGCCAGAACATTTCAACTATAACAAAGCTCCAAGAATATACAATAAAGTAAGTATGCATAAATAATAAATTAAAACTTCACCCAAACAACAACTAAAATTAAACCTAACTCCCTAAATTTCGACAAACTGCAACAAAATAGCATATTTGACTAATATAACTGTTCCTCTTTCAACAGAAAAGCCAGCACCTGCTCCACATTAAAATGAGCTCAAAAGAAAAGCTGCAAAACCATGCAAAACATCTCATCAAATCATACAAGTAAATAAACAAATACCAAGTTACTGCATTCTTTAACATATTAATAACAAACATGCAAAAGTTAACCCATAATATATTTTTATACAGTTAAATTACATACAGATACAATGACATAAGCCTCCAAATGTATCACCTCACAGAGAGGAAAGCAATATTGAAATCATATGGGCTACACCTACAGCAAAGAAAGTGCCGCTACAGCAACTATTAGCTGGAAATGTACTAAATACTACTCAAATGCATGCTATGGGAGGGCAACTACAAAAGATAATTTTGTCATTAATGTAAAAGAGCACAACCATCCTCTCAATGTGGCAGAAGTAGAAGTTAGTGAAATCTTATAAGACAGAAGAGAGGCAAGCACTAGCCCCCAGGCAAAATCCTTTAAGACATGCTACCCAACATCCTGAAACATGTAACAGGCCAACTACCACACATCCACACTTTAAAACACTTAATTACACACCCTAAAAAGCCACCAGCTGTACCCAACCAGCGCCTAGAACATACCAAGACATACACAAACCTGACCATTAAAAAATAACACATAATGAGGAACCCTTCCTTTTACATGACAATCTAAATAATGAAAAACAAATTCTTATTTTCTCTACTGCAAACACCTTAATGAAACTTACCCAATGCCAAACCTGGATGATGGATGGAACCTTGAAAATGTGACCCAAGCCATTCATTCGGATATAAACCATACATGGTGAATATCAAAACACCAATATCCCTTTCATATATGTTTTACTGCCAAACAAACAAATCAGCACCTACTCTGAACTTTTAAATTATTAAAAACAACAAACAAATAACTACTACCACCAAAAACAAATCATAGACTTTGAACAAGCAATAATTAGAACATTCTAAAAATATACCTCCACACAGTCATACAGTGCTGTTATTATCCCTTTAATCAAAGTATATAGAGACATGTCCAGAAATCTACCTTAAGGGTACGATTACAGGTTTGGCAGTCTGACTGTCAGACCGCCATTGCAGCAGTCAGGAGTACGCCGCCAAGCCAGCAGCATCCCAACTGCTGAATTACTAGAACTCCTCTTGGCTCGTGGTGTTGTGCTGGCGGTTCTATGTGCAGCACCATGCTTTAGCTCATAGAGAGCCTGTAGCATATTCACCTGTTGTGGCAGCGCCTCTTGCACGTCGGTGCACTGTGTACCATGCATCATGTTGTGCATGGCACACAGTGCACGCACAACAGTACATGCAGAGGGGCACCCCTACTACTGGCTAAAACTCCCTGGGGCCCTGTTTGGTTCCCCTTTACCTGCCTGTCCACTGACCTTTTCATGGCGGGGTCCCTGCCATGAAAAGCTTATCAGAAAGGCAGGTCGTAATTAAGGGTGGGCGGAGAACTCCGCTCCGCCAATGGAGTTTTGCTGCTCCGTTCTCCGCTTTAGAGTGAGAAATTCGTCACAAACATAAATCCTCTGGCAGAGCAGAGTTAATTTACCAGTCCAGCACTTCTAATGCTGGTGATGCTGGTTTAAACTTTACACACCCGTCAGAAAAAAGAGAACTCTTGGGACAAACCTGAGGCTGTTATAGTTGACTCTATCCGCATACATTAAACGCAGTCCAGCAAGGTCCCCTCTCTTCAGCATTAACAAGCATCACTGAGCATGGAGGGAACAAGCAACAGCACTTGTGGGCACCACAGCCAATCAACACTTTAGAATTCTGAATGCCGCAGTGGGTTTAGCTGGGGGGCCCTAACTCTCGAATCCTTGATCGCCTTACACATTGCACTGACTTTCCCCAGAAGAATGCACACAGTGGGATCTGTTACTTTGTTGTGACCCGGAAGCCTTTTAAAATTACGGTGAAAAAACGCTTCAGTGAAGATGAACGTAGTCCGTTATGCTGATTAATTAATTCACAGTGATCAGCCTTATGAGGAGTTAGCCTGGTATGTGATGTCCACTAGTTATAGTGGGCACCGTGCACCACTCTAATCGACCCTTATTGATGGAGGTTGTAAATTCAACAATATAGAAAGCTATCCTAGGGGTAGCAATGGCAAGCAGTCTTCAGGCTAAGACTTCAGAGAGCGAATTAAGCTGGTTGTTTTACCATTTATAATCTCTTGAGTACCAAATGAAAGCACACCACACAAGGTATACATCAAATATATATGTATTTATTATAAACACAACCCCTCTGGACTCTTTATGAGGTCAGAGGTAAAAGTACAATACAAGGAACTTAATTAGCATACAATAAGTTGCACAGTATACGTTTTGCCCTAGGGGCCTCACAAACTATATACTAAAATAGGGGTATAAGAACCACGTGAGAAATAGAAAGCAGGCCTAGGGCCCGTGGAATCGCTGGGACTACTCAGGACAACCCAATGTTAGGATGTAGGAGGCCCACAGGAGACGTGTGCAGTGTCTAAACACAGCCGCGGATTACCATTGACTTTCTATGAGAAACAAACAAGTTACAATTTTACAATTTAAGGACACTTCCAAATTAACTATGATGGAACCCTTTCAGACTTAGACACTAGGAGGGCAATACCCTCGAGACTACCAGAGTACTCGTGTTACCTCACCCACGGAAGCCGGGTGTCGGGTTTTGTCGTCCATTTCAATGGAGATCTGCAAAGAAGAGCTGCAGGCGACCAGAGGAAAAGTGTCCGGGTGGATCCAAGGTCTGGATCGAAGATCTGAAGAACCTGAAAGCAGAGGAGACAGAGTCTGGGCCACTAGCCAGTGACCAGGGCGGCGATAGAAAGATGCCACCAGATGTCGGGTGATTTCAGGTGAAAAGGTAAAGTTTGTCTCTTCAGCCACGAGGTTCAGGAGGCGTCGACGATGACCAGGAGCTGGATTCTAGCTGATCCATAAAGGATCTAGTGGACTGCAGTGTTGGTATCCAGATTGGACCCAACAAGCCTTAGCAAACGCAACCCACGCAGGATGTCAAGATTGGCTTCGGTGCAGACCAGCAAGCTCTGTGGAACTTCTCCTTTGCAGGAAAGTTGGAGCAAGCCTAGAGCAACCAGAAAAGCAAGTTAAAACAAAAGATTGTCTTCTTGGGGGCTCACTAGCCAACACACTAGGAACAGCAAAGATGCGTTGAGTGGAAATGCACAAAGCGGGCCCAGGGGACACTCGTCAAGTATGGGCCTCGGAGCTTCTGTGCAAAAGGTGCTTGGGGATGGGGCTTCAAGCACCCCAATGCACAACTTCAGGATACCTCGGGAAGTTGGTGCAGGTAGCAAAATGCAGGATGTCCAGGAGTTCTGGTCCCACATCTCTAGTGTCCGCCACGGGTCTCAGCTTTGCTGTGAGCGAAGGTTGGGGACAGAGATGTCTGGAAGTCCATGTCTTGTGTCGCAGATTCTTTGGTATCTAGCGGGAGCCTTGAAAATGCTAACTGGCAAAAATGCTGTTGGTGCCTGTTAGGAAAGGGTGGTCACTCCTTGACCACAAGGGAGATTTCTTCCGTCTTCCAGTCGAAATGGAATGTCGAAGGTCCAGGATATGCGTTGCAGAGTTTCGTCCAGGGTAATCTAAAGTCCTAGGGACTAGGGTTCTATACTTATAGTAATTTTAGGGGTTGGACTAACTCCAAGGTCCCTCCTATTGGTGGACCTGGGGTGGGGGTGGTTACACTTCTTCCCCTTTGTCCAGTTTCACGCCAGAGCTGGGGCTGAGTGTCCCAGCAACCGGTTTGAACTGGGAAATGCATGGAGCACCTTGTATGCCCCAGGCAGTGTCTGGAAAGCATTCACTGAATGCAGCCCTCCCTGTCCCAATACACAAAGAGCCTGTCTGGAGATGTGCCAGCGCCTCCCTGGACAGGAAACCTATTGTACAGGCCTCGCCTGCTGGAGTATCGTCCAGCAGCAGGTACACAGACAAAATATCGATTTTTAAATATCGATATGCAAAAATATCGAAGTTTAAATATCGATATACAAAAATATCGAAGGTAAGTAATATCGACAGTCTAAATATCGATATTGGCATGATATCAGTAATATCGAAGTTGTAAATATCGATGTTAATAATATCGAAATTAATAACTTTGATGTTACTAATATCAATTTTTAAATAAATTTAGTGTATATTATATTGTATTTATTATGTTTTATTATTTATTTTTAATGTTATTTTATTAAATATTGTCTTTTACTACTGTAGCGGGTTGTGGGTTTATAGGGGAATAGGGTGGGAAGTAATTTAATTATGTTAAATTAATTATTAATTAGTAGGAATTATTAATTAATTAATTGAGAATTAATTTTTAATTATTTTTAATTAATTTATTAATAGATAAATATGTTCTGTAGCGGGTTATGGGTTTATAGGGGAATAGGGTGGGAAGTAATTTAATAATAATTAATTAATTGATATATGTTTGTACATATTTTAATTAATAATTAATTGGTAATTCATTTCTATTCATTAGTTAATTAAATATTATAATTTTTTACATATTTATAATTATTAATTAGTTGGTAATTAATTATTATTAATTATTTAATTACATTAATTATAGTAATTTTTTATATATAATTTATTGTTATTCTTAATTAATTAATTGTGCAAAATAATATTAATTATTAAATTAAATTAATTACAGCAAATGTGCTAATATATTTACTTTATTGTTATTGTTAATTAATAATTAATTGGTAATTAAATAATATTAATTAATTTTGGGTACAGGGGTATTTTTAGGGTTCAGGGTCAGTTTTCAGTTCATGGGTACAGGGGTATTTTTAGGGTTCAGGGTCAGTTTTCAGTTCATGGGTAAAGGGGTATTTTTAGGGTTCAGGGTCAGTTTTCAGTTTTTGGGTAAAGGGGTATTTTTAGGGTTCAGGGTCAGTTTTCAGTTTTTGGGTAAAGGGGTATTTTTAGGGTTCTGGGTCAGTTTTCAGTTCATGGGTAAAGGGGTATTTTTAGGGTTCAGGGTCAGTTTTCAGTTTTTGGGTAAAGGTGTATTTTTAGGGTTTAGGGTCAGTTTTCAGTTTTTGGGTAAAGGGGTATTTTTAGGGTTCAGGGTCAGTTTTCAGTTTTTGGGTAAAGGGGTATTTTTAGGGTTATGGGTCAGTTTTCAGTTCATGGGTAAAGGGGTATTTTTAGGGTTCAGGGTCAGTTTTCAGTTTTTGGGTAAAGGGGTATTTTTAGGGTTCAGGGTCAGTTTTCAGTTCATGGGTGAAGGGGTATTTTTAGGGTTCAGGGTCAGTTTTGGGTTTTTGGGTAAAGGGGTATTTTTAGGGTTCAGGGTCAGTTTTGGGGTTTTGGGGTACAGTCGTACAGGGTAAAAATAAAATAAATTTAAATTAAATCAATTAAATGAAATTAAAAAATATAAAATTACATTAAATTATTAAGTTTTTAATTTATTTTAAATGTATATGTATTAGTTTTAATTTTTTAATTATGTTTTAATATTTTTATTTAATATTTGTAACATTATATGTATTTTATAATTATTTTTACATTATTATTAATACATTTAAAAAAACGATATTTTTAATTTCGATATTTTTGTACTACGATATTATTTTTTCGATATTTTTGTACTTACCTTGTTAGGGATAGGATTCCTATATTTTTGACTTCGATATTTTTGTTCCGATATTTTTGTATTTCGATATTTTTGATTTCGATATTTTGTCAGACATTCCCAGCAGCAGGAGGGCAGATTCGTGTCTGTGGCAGCAGTATCCATTTTGTGATGCTGAGGCTCTGTTTAACTTTAACCGGGTAAACCAGTAACTACATGTCCTCTCCCTCTAGAAGGGTGGAATGCTACCCCCACCACCAGAACTGGTGGGGGGGGGGTAGTTTTCCAACGTGTTTGACACCTTACACAGCATGTTTTGATAAAGCCAAACCAAAGTTAGATTAACCGCGAGGATTATAATGCATTTAAGAGTATATGGTATGGCTATATCATAGAACAGCTATAAGCAGATGGTTCCAAAAGCGGCAGAGGGGCTCAGCCCATGCTAGGGCACCCTCTCTCATAAAACCAAGCACTTTACCTCCAGGATTATCGAGGTCTGGCTTAGGAGTGGCTTATAGGTGTATATGTGTCTATATATGTATATAGATATAGGTATACTATATCTAAGTAAGAGGTGATTACACCACCTTACCCAGGCTGTGTGAACAGACCTGTGGTGTCAGTTTGAAAGGCAAACCAGGGGTGGCACAATATATGCTGCATCCCCTTGTGGGCCTAGGGTGCACCTATGGCCTGGGTACCTAGAGTACACTATACAGGGGCTCACAAGGGTGACCCAGTAACCAATCTGGTATGTACCTAAAGTACATGGTATCAATTTAGATAGAGAACAGCTGGGCTGTGGGCCTGATTAGCAGGTCCACAGCCACACTAAAGTCGAAAAACCAGAGAATCACAGCAATAAGTGGGGGTAACCATAGGAAGCAGACCCTACTCTCCTACAAGTCTAGTGAGACTTGCATGGTGGGTGATCGATTCACTACTACCTCGCTGCTACAGGTGAGCTGTACACAGTTTTCTTTCTCACAATTTCCAAGCAGTGTGCGCATCAATTATTTCACTTTGGGTACTTACTTGCTTCATGAGAGTTGTGTTAGTAGAACACTCCAAGTCCTTTTGAAAGTTTGGATAAATAAACAAGTTTTTTCGCTTTCCACTTGTATATTTGTTTTTCACATTGTGGCATTAGGTATATTAAGTAGGCAAGATCACCACCTACAGACAAATGCTTGCAAAGGCAGGAATCCCTGTTTTATTTTTTTTTGTTTTGTGCATCGATTAAGACTGAAGTGACTACTCCACCTGCCAGTGGAACTCCGTGTACATGGCAGACTTTTTTTTCTGCTTCGTGGAGTTCCGCGTAGCGCTGCTACGCGATCTCTGCCCAGGCTTAGTCGTAATGTTCACCGCCACTGCAAACCACCGCTTTCCCCACTGCCGCCCAGTCAGGATCCAGGATCCAGGATCCTGGCGGTGGCAGCTGTCTTTTGTTGGGCTGGTGGTGGTCCAACTGCCAAACTCGTAATCGTTTGGCCGGACCAACGCAGTTGCAGTGGTGGGACTGCTACAGCAGGTACAGTGGTCTTGGTCATTCGCTTCCGAAATCAAAAAGATGATAGCACTAGCCTACGTTTGTGTCTCAGAGATATTCAACCACTATAACCTACTAATAGAAAGCCCTTTGTACCAACAAAATAACCACAAACTTAGTCCCCTAATGGACTATTTTGAAGATACTTGGGTTGGCAAACTGCATCGGTCCGACACTAACGCTAAGGAAAATACCAAATACCATGGTGGATTGACTATGGCAGCACCTTGGCATAGGGAGTCAAAGCAAACAACATAGTACCTTCCAATCCACAATAGGAAGAACTCAACCTACATTATACAACCTTATACAAATTTATTGAAGCATTACAAAAAGAGCAAAGCTACCAAGAACTAAGTATAGAACAATCTATTGCCCAAATTGGCCCAGAACTTTGCAAACAAAGTCAAGCTGATCATAAATGATAAACAACTACATTACTTAGAAATGATTATAAATTAAATATCAATCTACCAAAAACCTCAAGAAGTATAGCAATGTCTAAACTAACAAACCAAATCATTTTATTTTTTAAACTTTTAATACAATATTTTATTACATCAGTGAAACAAAGATATAAAATCACAAAGTTAAAAAACATATATATAATATATATATATTAATTATTTTAATTAATGCAACAATAATTAACCAACCAACTTAGATCAAAATTCAATACATAACATCAAAGATCTACAACACATAATCCCACACATTCCACTTAATAATAGCATAAAGATAGCATAAGTAATATAATATCACCTTTCCCACCCACAAAAAAGTAAGAAATTAAATTACCTGTTTTTTAGCTGCAGAGCTTTCTCTATCTCTACATAACAAAAAACTAGTAATCCACAAAAAAGATAAGAATCCAAATCCAAAAAGCCCTCCAAAAAATGCAAACATATAAACAATTCAATCAAAATCCCTCAAGCAATCAAAGGCAGTAGGTTTCACAAACCACCTGAAAAAGTATTTTTTAAAAGATCCGGTCCAGGAAACCTGAAGGAAAGGACATCTGAGTAAAAACCATTTGTTTATAATAAACCAAAACTGATTTCCTTAAAAAATGTAAACTCCAAACTCCCATAGAAATTATTCGGAAACAAAAACCTGAAAAAGAAATGTTAAAAGACCCACTCGCATAAAACACTACAGTCCCAAATATACAAATAGATGACCTTTAGTCATCAAAATATAAATAACATCACATAATTTAACATAAACCATTCATACACTAATATCAAAAACACATCTAAATATACCAAAAACTCACAAACAACACTATACCCAACTTTTAAACATGCATCCTAAATCCTCCCAATCTAAAACTCGTTTCAAAAAAATTTTTAAAAAAAGGTACAACTTGTTTCAAGGAACAGCAGCACCTAATCACGACCTGGTTCCTAAACAAATGACCCACAATACCACCATTAGACTACATAATAGAAGGTAGCTTGGGGAATGTGTTGGGCACTAGAGGGATACGATTTACTATTCCCAATCCAATTTAAACCAATTTGAGGAAAGTGTTGGCTACTACAGGGGTGACATTTACTATTCCCACTCAAACATAAATCAATGTAATGAAAGAGTTGGAATCTAAAGGGGAGACATTTACTATACCCACTCCGATCTAAACCAATTTGAGGTAGGTGTCAGGCACTAAAGGGGTGACATTTACTATTCCCACTCCAACCTGAAAGAACTTAAGGAAGGTGTTGCACACTAAAAGGGTAACATTTATGATTCCCACTCCAACCTAAACCAGCTTTGGATAGGTGTTGGATACTAAAGTGGTGACATTTACTATGTCCACTCCAACCTTAAACCAACTTGGGGAAGGTGTTGGGCACTAAAGGGATGTCATTTAGGATTCCTACTCCAATTTAAACCAACTTGGGGAAACTGTTCTGTTGGACACTAAAGGGGTGACATTTACTATTCCCACTCCAACCTAGAGCAATTTGAAGAAAGCGTTGGAATTTAAAGGGAAACATTTACTGTTTTCACTCTAACCTAAACCAATTTGAAGAAGGTGTTGAACACTAAAAGGGTGTCATTTACTATTCCCAATCCAAGCTAAACCAACTTGGGAAGGTGTTGGACACTAAAAGAGTGATATTTACTATTCCCACTGTAGTCTAAACCAACTTGAAGAAGGTGTTGACACTAAAGGGGTAACATTTACTATTCACACCACAATCAGAACCAACATTGGGGAAAGAGTTGGACCCTAAAGGGGTGACATTTACTATTTCCATCCCAACCTAAACCAACCTGGGGAAGGGGCTGAAGATTAAAAAGATGGCATTTACTATTCTCACTCCAATCTAAACCAACTTGGAGAAACTGTTGGACACTAAAGAGGTGACATTTACTATTACCTCTCCAATTTAAACCAACTTGAGGAAATTGTTAGACACTAATGGGGTCACACTTACTATTCGCACTTCAACTTAAAGCAATTTAAAGAAAGTGTTGGAGTCTAAACGGGAGACTTCCAC
The DNA here is from genome assembly GCF_964261635.1 of Lissotriton helveticus. Lineage (NCBI taxonomy): Eukaryota > Metazoa > Chordata > Amphibia > Caudata > Salamandridae > Lissotriton > Lissotriton helveticus. Next base: position 1,550,565,028 of record NC_136061.1, read on the forward strand.
TCCAACCTAAACTAACTTGGGAAAGATGATGGGCACTAAGGGCCAGATGTACGACCGTTTTTTGCTGTCACAAATGGGAAGTCGGCCTGTTTGCGACCGCAAAAAAGGGTCCTGGCATGTAAAAGCGCTATTTTGTGAGTCGGTGACTCGCAAAATTGCGTTTGCGACTCTTGCTGTTAGGAAGTGGGTCCATTCCTAATAGCAAGTCACAACGGAATGTACCATTGTTTTGCCATAAAACACTCGCAGTTTACCACCTCTTTCAAGTAGTTGGGAAGCTACTCGCAAACAGGAATGGGTCCCCAGTGGACCACTTCCCCTTTGTGAATGGATGCGAAAATATTTCTTAAGAGCAGGCAGTGGTCCCAGGGACCACTGCCCGTCCTTAAAAAATTAATTAGAAATGTTTAATTTTCCTTTTTTAAAATGTATCCCATTTTCCTTTCAGGAAAAGGAGATGCATTTAAAAAAAAATCTCCTTTATTTTAAAAAGCAATTACAGACATGGTGGTCTGCTGAACCCCCGCATGCCACCATCCCTGGGAGTGCTAACCATTCTTAATGGGGTCGCAAATTGCACTAGCCTCATGAATACTAAAGAGGCGTGCGATTTGCGACCCCATTAGGAATCGCAAACAGTGTCTGAGACACTGTAGTACATTCCAATTTGCGAGTTGCAAATTGTGAATCACAAAATGACGCAATTTGCGACTCGAAAATTGGTAGGGTTTTACATCTGGTCCTTAAAGAGTAACAATTACTATTCCCACTCCTATCTAAACCAAATTGAGGACAGTGTTGGACACTAAAGGGGTGACATTTACTATTTCCACTCTAATCTAGAGCAACCTGAGGAAGGTGTTGGACACTAAAGAGATTTCATTTACTATTCCCACTCCAATCAAGTTGAGGAAAGTGTTTGACCCTGAAGGGGTGACATTTATTATTCTATTTCCAAGAAGCAACTTAGGGCAGGTGTTGGGCACTAAAGGGGTGACAGTTACTATTCCCAATCCAATTTAAACCAACTTGAGGAAAGTGTTGAACACTACAGGGGTGACATTTACTATTCCCACTCAAACCTTAAGCAATGTAAGGAACGTGTTGGAATCTAAAGGGGAGACATTTACTATTCCCACTCCAACCTACACCAACTTGGGGAAGGTAGTTGACACTAAAAGAGTGACATTTATTACTCTCATTTCAATCTAAATCAACTTCATGAAAGGGTTGGATACTAAAGGGGTGACATTTACTATTCCCAATTCAATCTAAACCATCTTGAGGAAAGTGTTGGACATTAAAGAGGTGACATTTACTGTTCCTAGTCCAATCTAAACCAGCTTGAGGAAAGTGTTGGACACTGAAGGGGGGTGAATAGTTCCCCTACTCCCCACATTCTAGTTTTTAACACCTAGTAATACCCTATGATTAAATGTAATTTGAGGTAATCCATTGGTTTTTAAGCACTATTGCATAGGCCCTCTCTTATATTATCAGACGTGCCACCCTGTCTCCAGGTGTATGCCTGCTCTCTATCAAACCCCGTTTTTAGGGACCGAGGACTTCCCATGATGAAGCATGACACCTGGTGGTGTGTGAGGACAGTCTTTAACATTTTTTGATATGCCCAGCACTCAATCCATTTAGTGCTTTATAGGGATATGGTTACATTATGTAATTAACCATGATTTCAGGGCAGCTTCTATTTGTGTCTGCATTTTTTTAGGTTTTGAGGCCAGATTACGCTGAAAACCCAGTAGTTTCTAGTTCCCTCCCTCGGATAATTCCTAGCGTTTCGTGTTTAGGTAGTGACATTTACTACTCCCAATCCAATATACACCAACCTGGAGAATGTGTTGGACACTAAAGGTGTAACATCTGCTATTCCCAATCCAATTTCAACCAACCTGAGGAAAGTGTTGGAAACTAAAGGGGTGACATTTACTATTCCCACTCCAACCTAAAGCAATGTAAGGAAAGTGTTGGAATATAAAGGGGAGACATTTACTATTCCCACTACAACCTAAACCAACTCTTCTCATTCCACTCTAAACCAGCTGGAGGAAAGTGTTGGACACTGAAGGGGGGACATATTCCAAACTAAACCAACTTGAGGAAGGTGTTAAACACTAAAGGGCAACTTTTACTATTCCCACTACAATCTAAACCAACTTGGGGAAGGTGTTGGACACTAAAGGGATGACATTTACAATTCCCACTCCATCCTAAAACAACTCAACGAAGGTGTTTGACACTAAAGGAGTGACATTTACTATTCCCACTCCAACCTAAACCAACTGGAGGTAGGTGCTGGTCCTTAAAGGGGTGACATTTACAATTCCCACTGCAACATCAGCAATTTAAGGAAAGTGTTGGACACTAAAGGACACATTGTTGGACACATTTACTATTTTCACTCCAACCTAAACCAACTTGAGGACGGTGTTGGACACTAAAGTGATGACATTTACAATTCAATCAATCAATATAGTCTTTATTTCGATTTGTTTCAATCATAAATGACAGTGTACAACTATATAAAATAATTTAAAATGATCGTAATAAAATTAATCAGCGACCGTCAGGACTTCAATCCATTAACATCATGTAATGTTCACAAATTTTAAACATTCTTACAATAAAATATCAACAAGATAAAACATGTAATAAAATGATTTGATTGCGTATTAAAAAATCTAAAAACAATGAGTAGATGACAACCACGTACATCTTATCTAATACAGGCCCATAGTACTACAGAAAACAGACCAGTAATAGCAACTTGGGGCACTTGCCAGCCAAAACAGGGGATAGAGCTACCACCCGAGGCATGATCCTCATGACCTCCTATGGACAATCTGACAAGGCTAAAGTGCAATTCGTTTTTTTCCACGAATAACCCACATCCATCTCATAAATTTGGCCACTGCGATCACAATGGGTTCCTCCGTATTGGTCTTTAAAACCCTAAGTGAAGTGCCACCATAGCACACCTGGTGCCCAAATTCATACAAATTGGTTTTAGCCATTTATTCCTGAGTGGCTTATAGGCTGGGCATATAAACAGGATATGGGCGAGTGACTCAACTTGGGCTGGACAGAAGGAACATTTGTCATCCGTCGGGGGCTGCCATCTGCTTTGGTTGGAAGAGCGCCCACTCTGAACTGATGGTATAACTTCATTTCGTTCGGTCTGGTGATAAGATCCCAATAGGGCTTAAGCTTGGACTCATCTTTATGCTACAAGAATTCTCTCACCATACTTGGCCCCGCGACTGATGAAAGACGCTTGGTTTTAACCATTTCCAATATGCTGCCTTGAGGTCCCTTTTAGATGGAAATAGGGGGCCTCATTTATGAGGCCTTGCGTCAGTTTTGCACTTCAGATGCGTCACTTTTTGTGGCACATTGGCGGCGTAAAACATGCCTCCTGTTCCGCACTATTTACAAAGTGACGCATCTAAGCAGATGCGTCACTTTGTAAACCCCTGTGCTACATTATACCTGCGTCAGGTATAATGTATGCAGGGGGTGGCGTTCCCCCGCTAAAAGCTTCATAGTGTCGTGTATTTCTATAGGTTCTGAATCGATCCCCCTATTCCTGACCCTATTCTGGTTAAACTACCTAGCTAGTTAACTAACAGTCAGCCCATGAGGCAAGAAATCCCCCATGATGCAGATACCGTTATCTGACGCAGTCACACTACGGCACAGGAACGTGTTATCTGATTAGGTCATAACGCTTGAGATCTAATTAGACAAGCGACATTCCTCCAGCCCCTGATAAGGCATACGACGTTCTCATAACAAATCAAACCTATGACAACCTGGATAATCCGTGCGGCCATTGTTTTGATTTCACAGAGAACTTTAGTAAAGAATGTGCTAACGAGCAAGTCGTATGACATCTTTATTGACGTACCTATGTCCATCCTTACGTCAATCCCGGCACCTTTAAGGTATAAATATTGCCGACCTTGCCCTATGCAAACACACGCGTGGTGACAAGACGGAGCAGCCATACTTGCCGAAGCCGAGAGCAGAAGCAGACCCCGCAGGCAGCAGCCCCGCCTTCCTGACGCGCTGAGAGACGCGCTGCTATCTCAAGCCGAGAGACCCAGCACCGGCGTTTCTGGGCAGCCCTCGCAGGCAGCCTGGAATATCGAGAGCAGAGAAAGAGATACCATTCCTCATTCATCCTAAATTCCAGGTACAGAACTGAATAACCCCTCCTAGAGAATTCTTTAGTTATTCACTTGGCAAAAACAAACTTAACTTAAACTGTAACTTTCTATTCCCGCCCACGTATTAGACTTAGGTCAGGTACACGGGGTAGGCGTATTTAGAAACACCAGTTGAGCACGTTTAGTCAAATGTATATGTGTATGTAAATATATTTTAATCATTTTAAAACATCATATGGCTCAGAAACCATATCAATGTTTTTACAGTATTATTTTATACTATTGCTTTTAATGTATGCACTTTACTTAACTATAAGTATTGCAATAATATCGATCCATTTCTCTTGTACGAGAAAAGAGACTGATCAATAAATAACATCTTTTATTGAACACGCCCGTCTCTTCCTTTTCTCTACATTCTGATGAGACTAAGAATGCACGTACTGACTGAGTAAAATAATTGCCTTGTGCTCACACGACTCTTGAGATTGACTCTTGATTAGGGGAGAGCAAAGTTGTCATGTTCTATGGTTGTCAGAAACTAAATCCCTTCTTGTCTAATCAGGGGAGTTAATCCTTCCTTGAACATTCGAGAAAGTTTCTAGCGAACTCTGAGCTTAGCTGGCAAACCCAAAAATTAAGTCTAGTATCGACAGTAGTAGACCTAGTTAACGTCTGGCCTAGGCCTTTACTGCTGTAGGTACTATTCCAATGCGCAGAGCCTATTGGGAAAATAGGAGCTACACTACATGGCGCCCAACGCGTTTGGAAAGGGCGATAAAACTAACGTAAGACATTTAGAGTAACTCAGTCGTGCTTTCTCACTCAGACCCCTTTTCCCAAATACTCCAAAGACGTCTGGAGTGGGTGAAAGGTTATTATATCCTCCAAAACCTCGCAGGAGGGAACTCCTATGTATGGTTCTTGGTCTAGTCAACGTTGAAGGATAAACAGTGTTCCAAAATATTGTGCATCTAATCTCTGTTTCCATAAAGAAACCTGATCTGCAAATAAACATAATACCATCCTGTCAGCAAAATGGACAGCGATGAAGAACGAGAGGTTACTAGATTAGCTACTGAAATAGCAGATGCTGATGCTACCATGCAAGCAGCAGACGCGGATATAATACTCATTCCGGTCGCCAAAAGGAGATCTATAACCTTAAAACTTATAGAAAATGGACTGACACCTAGAGGTGGCACAGTCATATTCGTAATCGAGGCACACGAATATCGGCAGACAGAGGTATACTATACATGGATACATTTTCCAGCAGCTAATACTATAACAAAGTACTTCCACTATTACAAAGTAGAGGAACCTCCTAATGAGTACACTCCTTTCGAGGAGGTGGAAGTACCACTCAAATTCCAAGAGCATTTGCTCTTATTTGATGGCGCCCTAAAACATAATAATCACATTACAAGGCTCGGTCCTTTAGGAAGACCAGGAGCAACGTGGCCGGTCCTAGCCGGATACACACCATATCCAGACATCGAAAGAATGCCTGCAGCAGAGCTGTTAATACAGCTAAATCAACTACTAAAAATTCACGGACAATTAGTTCAGTATGTAATGCGGACTTCAACAATTCAGCCAGCGATTAAACTTCCACAGCTGACCCCTCACCAGGGGAACACAAATAAAATTACACCACAGAACATCCAATCCTGCCTAGGTAAAGTTCCAGCTAAACGGGAACAAATACCATTCTGGTTGGCACAGAAAATTACCCAAATAGAGGCGGTGTTTCCTGACACCACCCCATTAGAAAAACACAGGATTCTGACTATATGTCTCCCAATGGGAATCGCACCACACATTGAGGACTGTGACACTTGGGGTACAGTCTTTGCTTCCATCTACACAAAAACACACGGTGTCCCATCCATTTCGGTGATACCAGATGTGCTAAAACAAATTCAAGATGAATACGGTCCAGAACCTGCTTTAACTCTTGGTATGAAATTACTAAAAGACTTCAAGCAGGTCTCGGCTATATTACTAGCCAACATAAAGGGTGAAGCAGCAAACGTGGCGATCCGCCAGAGGTTAAAAGAGACAGATATAGCAGACCAACCAGCTGAAATTGCCAGAATCATAGAAAAATCCTATGAAGAACTAGGCAGAGATAGTCTAGGTGGAATACCAGTAAAACCGCAACTGACTACAAGTCCAGAAAAAATATTTTTTAATAATAATAATAATTCACCAAAAAAGAACTGGGATGGGAACAAACAATCCAATCCCAAAGAAAAGAAATTCCAGTCCAGAGGAAGGTCTCCTAGGCGAAGAGAGAAATCTCCAAACCCGAGACAAAGGTCACCCCAGAGTGAACCCTCTGGGAATAGATATAACCTTAGAAATAGGGATAATATTAAAAAACCTGATAGATATCAAGACATTGATACACGTCCCTCTCAATCTTTTCAGAATTCCTCGCAGAAATCGGAAAGAAGAGGACGATCAGAAGAGCACGCCAAGTCCAAAGACAAGGAACCTGCTCAACTGAAAAAGAAATCACAATTTCCAAAAAAGAAGGTAGCCAGTATCAAGGTAGTTAACAATGCCGAGAATACTGAGGACACAACTGAAAAACGGAGAGTGGGCTCAGACAATGCTAGACAGCGCAGCAGAGGTGAGCATAGCTCGCAAAGTCCTTATGAATCATCTGGAGACAGTGGACACGAATGAATACCTTCAAGTGGAAACTGCAGATACCAGAGTTAGCAAGCCCCACAAAATATACGAGATAACATTACGTATAGAGGGAGATAAGACTAGGAAAATAAGGGGACTATTTTGGGATAACCTCTCAAAGGGTTATGACATCCTTTTAGCTGAAAAAGACTGGCCACCAGAGTTTGTCAGGGAGTGCCCTCATGGCGAAGAAGTAATTATGCCTGCCTTCTCGAATCAAATCCCGATTCATAAAAAATACACACTTGCTAGAAAGTGGGCAGTGGCCTTAGCACCTGCTTTATATAAAAATCATGTAGGATGGGATGAGGATTCTCCTCCTCACAAAGTCCAGTTAAAATCACAACCAACTGCACAAAGGCAGTACCCAATTAAGCAAGAAGCTAAAAAACAAGTAAATGAAATACTAGATCAGCTAGAATACCAGGGGGTGATTGAAACTTGCACCTCACAAATGAACAATCCTTTGTTTCCGGTCTCCAAACCAGACAATTCATATCGTCTAGTTTTGGATTACCGACACCTTAACACATGTTGCAAAACTTTTGCAGTGCAAAACTCACACAGTGCTGCACTAATGAATAACATAGTGCGCAAAAAATACAAAACTACCTTGGACATCTCCAACGGATTCTTTTGTCAAAACATAGCACCAGAGAGCAGATATTTAACAGCTTTCTCAGTAAATGGCACTCAAAAACAATTCTGTCGGTTAGCCCAGGGGTACAAGAACAGCCCGGGGGTATTCTCAGCAAGAGTAACAGAATTACTACAACTATATGATGATGAAGCATTATCTTATGTCGATGACATTTACTTAACAGATGATGACTTGGAAACTCACTTGAAAAGAGTGAACACCATAATACTTGGTTTCGCTGCAGAGGGTTACAAATTCAACTTCAAAAAATCCAGAATTGCCCATCTGACAGTCCTATTCTTAGGATATGAGTTATCAAGTGAAGGCAAAAGCCTGGCAGACAATTTCCTAGAGAAATGTGCCGTAATCCAAGCTCCTAAAACACTAAAAAACCTACAGTCAATTCTAGGCTTCCTAAATTTCGGAAGAACTTACATTGCAAATTACGCAGAAAGGGTCAAACCCCTTTACGATCTAATTAAACCAGATTTTAAAAGATCAAGTTGGACTCAAACACACACAGACATTTTGAGATCCTTACAAACAGACATGCTAATTAAGACAAAATTAGAAACACGTGATAATACACGCAACCTTGTGATCCGAGTCATCCCAGGGAGATGCGGATTCACATACCTGACCTCTAATGAGGGAGAAAAGGTACCAATTGCATTCAGATCACACTTGTACACAAAAGCTGAACAGAGATTCAGCAACAAAGGAAAAATTGTTCAAGCAGTTCAAACCGCAATAGCTGGAGAAAAAGACATAGCTGACGGTAGACATATCACAGTCAGAACAGCTGAATCAGCCTTTGAGGCATTAACAACACCGTGTAATTTACCAACAACAACATTGGATCCAGAATGGTTACAATGGGTGAATTCAATCACAACGGACAAAGTATACTACTTCTTTGATCCAGAACTAGAAGAATTAAAAAATCTAAAATATGAAAAGACGTACCCTCTGCCAATCGACATTCTGCCTCTACGACATTACGCCTGTGTAATCTATACAGACGGACATGCTCAACCCTCCGTTTGGGGAGAACATGCATACAATCCCACATGTGAGATCACAAAAGAAGTGTGGCGCGGAGGTAAACTAAGACCTCTATTAACAAAATCACACTCAGTAGAAACTAATTCAGAACTGCAAACTGAAATAATAGCTTTGAAAATGGCGCTAGATAATGCGGATCGCGAATTCCCGACACTTATAGTGTCAGATTCATATTTCTGCGTCAAAGCATATAACAAGGATTTGCAGACATGGATTCAGAACGGTTACAAAGATGACACAGATGCACCAATAAAGCAGAGACTTCTCTGGGAACAAGTAGCTCTTTTGAAGAAAGAACTACCAAAGACTCACGTGACTCACTCACTGAGTCATCAACGTGATGGCGTTCACGTTGTGGGGAATTCATTGGCTGAGACAGCCGCAGCGGCAGCCACTAAATCGGCTCCCGTAGATCGAAAAAAGCGTACATTAAAATACATTGACGGTGAAACATTGCTGGCGGTGAAAACGTCATCAAAAGGCGACTGCTCAGCGTTACCGATCAACTATCCACTCAATTATACATACATAATCGATGCAAACTCCGTCCCTTTTGCTCGAATCCCTGGAGTGGGGGATAGAGTGATTCCAAACATGGACAGGAGAAACTTGTTAATCGCAGACGCACACATGGGCGAGGGTCGCAGACACCTTAAATTAAAAGATTCTCTGGAAGATTTACAATCACGGTACTGGTGGCCAGGCATGAGCCTCCATCTTACCATCTTTGGAAAAAACTGCCCAAACTGCAACAGAGATCGCAGTGGGGAGAGAAGCAGTTTAATACCTCGTCGTATCAAGGCAGATAATATTACCAGCAAAAAGCAGGGCTTGCGATTAACATATACAGGCTAGTTCCCACTTATAATGTAGATCCTCAGCACTCGGCTGACGTCCGGACTATTATACAAGATTTGCGAGTCTAAATGGCATATACGCTAAGAGCATGCTACGTTCGACCGTTTTTTTTTCTTTTTCTCAGGCAATCCAGCCTGGGGGGGGAAAGAATGGCCAAATGAGCACAGCCCAGCGGGAATCTTCTCACTTCCTTCCTGAGGGTATGGGATGGTGTAAAGAAAAAGCCAAGACAGAAAGCTATCTATAATAGAAAGGATATTAGGTTCGGGAGCTGGGTGGGTCAAACATCTAATAAGTGTCCAACGTAGTCTAAATAACTTGCCAAGAAATTCTCTGAAGGGATTCAGTCCGTACGAATTATTATTCGGAACTAGGATGTTGATCTCTGACCTTGATAGTCAGACTTCAGTGGTAACAGAAAAAAGCTTTGATGTCAAAGACCGTTTGGCTATTTTTCAGGACTTAAACAAAACAAGAAAAGACCTGAGCAACATACAGTTGAAACAACAGCCAACAACCACTGAAGAATCACCACCTGTCCCAGCAAGACCTGTCTGGATTCCAAAAGTCGGGGATCTAGTCAGGGAGAAGATCGCGGTAAAGAAGGAATTTGGGCCTTCTTACAGAAAAGCAGTTCCTGTCTTGTCTGTCAACGGGACAAGATCAGTTGTACTACCGCCACTTGCTGGAAAAAAGGAGAACCGAGTTGTATCCATCGACCTGGTAAAACCACAACATGTGGCCGATAACAAACAGTGGGCCAAGTGGACTCCCAATAAGTAGCAGAACACCAAGGTTTGCTACCAGTACAGAGGTCCTAACAAAGAGGCTCATCACATTCGAAACGCCTACAGAAGAACAACAAGGACTATGCAACAATGCGATAGAACTTAGACCTCTGAAAACCCAAATAAAGACATTTAGCAGAGACACACCAATCTATACTGAAGTACCAAGTGAAAATGCAAAAAACAAAAATCCTGAACCAATTGGAACAATTGACAGAACTGCATCCGGTTACTTCATCAACTTCGATGATTCCTCTGAAGGCTTCAGCGAACAAAAGACACAGCCATCATCAAAATCCTTTAAAGACAAAGCGAAGGAACTTTTGAAACAACTAAAAGAAACATATCTGATTTCTCCATGGATTGAATTTTGGGTGGGTTTTGGTGCATTTATCCTCATACTTTGGCTCATCATGGTATTTACTTTGGGACGCTTCATTGAGGGAAAATATGCTAAAATGGACACAGCAAGTCAGAACATCAACTTGGTCCTCAAACCACACACATCTTCACACGTCGAGAAAAGAGAACTTTCTTCAGAACTTTCTTCAGCCAACTTCACAGCAATTCCAATACCTGGTGGGGTAGCCTGGGACAACACTGACTATGAAATTTATGGTCCGGTCGAGATCCTGAAATATCCACACCAAATTAAGATCTCTTTGAGTGACTTTGCAAAACCAAACTCATTTGCTGATGATTGGGACTTTGAAAGTATAAACAATATGATGTCTGACTTAGTAATGTCTGCTAAATTTACAAAACATGATTATTTGCAAGGTTCTACAAATTATGATAGTATGTATTGCTATAACCACTATGGTAACCATTTCTTGCATAAATCTGCACAACCTAGAAATGTTTTAAAATTTTAATCAATGGGAACATTGTGCTACACCTCCAAAAGGAAGCTCTAGAACCGTTTATGACAAATATTCATACTTTCAAGGTTTTAACACTAGTAATGCTGAAACATTTTATTATAAATTGTCAAACAAGACAGGGACCAAAACCATGATAACCAACACAAAATTGATTTATTCTGATTCATTCTTTGAAAAAATGAATACTTTTGGATTCGATTATTGGGACAAAAATGTTGATTTGAAAAGTGTTTGGGGTACAAAAGAATGGCAAGTACAGGGTATAGAAGCTTTGTTTAGAGCCTGCATGATCCCAGAACAAATGATATTTTTAAATGACACTGTTCAACAAACCACCTGTCTTGGCTTAGCCAAAATCAAAGATTGAAATAACCCGTCTATTCCAAAGCCAACAATGTTTAGCAATAACTCTGATACAGATGAAGGAATAGACATAAACCATATACTTAACCAAAACAGAACACATCCTGATTGGAAACAATGGTTGATCTGGCCCACAGATACAAATAACTGTCAAGATAGATTCCTGAATAAAACACAGGGTTTCAAAATGACCAGGCCAGACCCTAGATATCCCCAAAGACATCACCCAGGGATAATAACAACCTACAGTGTGGGCAAATTATGCCTTCAATGGCTACAGTCTTCCACACTGCCTGAAATTAAGCAACACCTAACTTTACTTACTGATGGTGCTGACTTGCGTGATTTCATAATGGGACCACGCAAACAGCGTCAAAAGCGTTTCATAGCAGCCTCTGTATATGCAGCATACAATGAGGCCTGGAAGGTTACTCAAATTGAAACAGCAGAGAGAATACGTGAAATTGATCGTATTAATTTGGAAAAATCACTTTCTGTAGTGGACAATGGGTTAATGACTCTGTCCTCCAGAATTTTTTCATTGGACAGCATTGTGTCTTCAGCAATCGATATATTATCGCAAGACTTACTGTTATTACAACATGGTCAGTCACAATTGCGTTCTATCGTACAGCTTGGCTGGACGTTACAAAATCTGCGTTCAGGCTATGTGCCTTGGCGTTTAATCAACACTACGTCACTATTCCAAATCTTTAACCTTACTGATAGACAAATCGGTATGGCGCAGAAGGGTGCTGATTATACAATCTTGAGCATTGAAAAACTAGAAAGATTACCGTTGACAATGTCAGAACGACCTGTCAGTGAATGGATAATCCACGGAATCATAAATATTCCAATCTCAACCTTCAGGTTTCAATACTGCCAAAAATATATACAGGCTGGCATGTACGAGAAATTGGGAAAGGGGTACCTTAAAACAACTTGGAACCTGCCCTATTCACATGCATGTGTCAGTAACAAAGGACAGAAAGTGTTTCTTAGTGGCAACAATTGTGCTATGTCACTAAGCGGCACGCTTCTGTGTAACGGTATTAGTTTGCACGGAGCCTGTGAAGGGAATTCATACAACCTTTCATGTCACCAGCAAGGCGCACCTGCAACTGAAATAGAACCATTCTTTCAAAGACTCTATAATGGGAGTTACATTCTTATTGTAGACCGCAGATGTTGTAGTCTTATGCCCGGGACTCCTTATCTCGTCACTACGACGGCGAAGGTCAAGTGCTGTGGACGTTCTTTGTTCCCCAGCTCCTTTCCAGACAGGGAGGCAAGGGCATGGCCCGGTTTAAAAATTACTTCTATTCGAATAGACACTTTAAGCAGAATGAAAACAGTGCTTCTTCAGACGCCTACAAGGCTCACGTCATCAAAAGAAACGTATGATCTACAAGTCGCAAGGACGACTGCAGAGATATATACATTATTATCAACCAATTCCCCCGTACATTTCGCGGAAATCCTGAGCGAAATCTTAAATATTTCTGATACCACAGGGGTCTCAAAGGTATTTAAGACAGTATTTTCGATGGCATTAACACCATTCAAAGCCATACTGGGTATTTTTCCAGATTTCGTCCATTCGATTTTTGGCGGACTTCCCTTGATCCTGGGACTAATTGCAGGAATCCTATTCCTAGTCCTTATTTTTCGATATGGCAACCCATGTCACAGATCAAACTCTCGCGACAATGGAAGATACGATCCTAGCCATTGGATACCGGGACCGGATATCAAAAATCCTGGGACTCTCCCGGCTTAGAGACCTGAACATGACTTGGTTTCTATCATTTCGACCAATGTGGCAAAGGTGTGTTTTACCTGTACTAAGGTGTCTGCTATGCGGAGAAGAATGCGTGTTAGACACCTGTCTGACACTACAATCGGATGCGCCGGTGGATGCAGATACACTGCTGGTTCCTACCAAGGTTCACGCTTTGTGCTGCCCTCAAAGGCTGCCAATTCTGATGACGGCATTCCTGGAATCTTCACCACTGCGATTGAAGAGTAGTGAAGTTCAAGATGAAAGCAACATCGAACAGGTACGACCTTCTGTCAGCAATGCAAATCAGAATGTCAATGCAGACAATCATGCGCATGAATGCATGGTTACCCCTATTTCCGACTTAGTGGAACTTTCCCATGAAGCTGTTGACAGTTTTTTCGAAAGCCTGAATGATATGATGTTCTCTCCGGAACAGAAATAGAGACTTTTGAGTAAACTCGCACACGGCGTTCCCTGAATCCGGCCTTCAACTTAAAAAATAAAGTCACATGAACAATTACAATCCAGTTCACGGACAGCAACCTTTTTCAGCAAGCCCTTAAAATATTTTTCTATATATTTTTTCCCCGGGACACTGACCTTCTGCTTAAAGTAAGAAACTATTCCTAGAGAACTAAGATTTCTATTTTTTTAGATACTTTATAGACTTTATATAGACTTTAGCTGCCCGCTGGTATGTTCACAATATATTTTATGTGATGAAATGGTTTCGACTTTTTTTCTGTATAGCCATATTAAGAGCCATTTCATGTGTATTTCTCATATACCAACAAGCAATAATGCATAACAATGCGTGTTTACTTTTGCATTTAATTCATAGCTTAAGTGCATACAATATATATGACTGCAATTTTTCAGTATATTTGAAAATTTCAAAATGCATTTATGTATTTTGGGGTGGTAAGGTATACACTATACTCTATAGTATGTTGTACTATGTTATACTATGCATAGATTAGTAGATATGACCATAGTTAGCGTGGAGTGGGTGTCGTGTATTTCTATAGGTTCTGAATCGATCCCCCTATTCCTGACCCTATTCTGGTTAAACTACCTAGCTAGTTAACTAACAGTCAGCCCATGAGGCAAGAAATCCCCCATGATGCAGATACCGTTATCTGACGCAGTCACACTACGGCACAGGAACGTGTTATCTGATTAGGTCATAACGCTTGAGATCTAATTAGACAAGCGACATTCCTCCAGCCCCTGATAAGGCATACGACGTTCTCATAACAAATCAAACCTATGACAACCTGGATAATCCGTGCGGCCATTGTTTTGATTTCACAGAGAACTTTAGTAAAGAATGTGCTAACGAGCAAGTCGTATGACATCTTTATTGACGTACCTATGTCCATCCTTACGTCAATCCCGGCACCTTTAAGGTATAAATATTGCCGACCTTGCCCTATGCAAACACACGCGTGGTGACAAGACGGAGCAGCCATACTTGCCGAAGCCGAGAGCAGAAGCAGACCCCGCAGGCAGCAGCCCCGCCTTCCTGACGCGCTGAGAGACGCGCTGCTATCTCAAGCCGAGAGACCCAGCACCGGCGTTTCTGGGCAGCCCTCGCAGGCAGCCTGGAATATCGAGAGCAGAGAAAGAGATACCATTCCTCATTCATCCTAAATTCCAGGTACAGAACTGAATAACCCCTCCTAGAGAATTCTTTAGTTATTCACTTGGCAAAAACAAACTTAACTTAAACTGTAACTTTCTATTCCCGCCCACGTATTAGACTTAGGTCAGGTACACGGGGTAGGCGTATTTAGAAACACCAGTTGAGCACGTTTAGTCAAATGTATATGTGTATGTAAATATATTTTAATCATTTTAAAACATCATATGGCTCAGAAACCATATCAATGTTTTTACAGTATTATTTTATACTATTGCTTTTAATGTATGCACTTTACTTAACTATAAGTATTGCAATAATATCGATCCATTTCTCTTGTACGAGAAAAGAGACTGATCAATAAATAACATCTTTTATTGAACACGCCCGTCTCTTCCTTTTCTCTACATTCTGATGAGACTAAGAATGCACGTACTGACTGAGTAAAATAATTGCCTTGTGCTCACACGACTCTTGAGATTGACTCTTGATTAGGGGAGAGCAAAGTTGTCATGTTCTATGGTTGTCAGAAACTAAATCCCTTCTTGTCTAATCAGGGGAGTTAATCCTTCCTTGAACATTCGAGAAAGTTTCTAGCGAACTCTGAGCTTAGCTGGCAAACCCAAAAATTAAGTCTAGTATCGACAGTAGTAGACCTAGTTAACGTCTGGCCTAGGCCTTTACTGCTGTAGGTACTATTCCAATGCGCAGAGCCTATTGGGAAAATAGGAGCTACACTACAATAGAAGTGACGCAGTGAAATCTATGAGATTTCAATGCGTCACTTCTAGGACGCCGTTGCGTCAAAATCTTGCGCCTGCCTCACAGCAGGCGTAAGACTGACGCAGGCCCTTTCACATGGGGCTTGCCCCATGTAAAAGGACGCATTGCTGGAGTTGCATCACTTTTGTGACACACTCCAGCAATGCGTCACTTTTGTGCTTACAGATACGTCAGAAATACTGTCGTATCTGTAACTCCTTGCGACATGATGCGTCATACATTAAATGTGACGCATCAGGTATGTCACAGGGAGTGCGCACTGAGTAGTGACGCATCGCTGCTTTCACGCAGCGATGCGTCATTTCTAATAAATGAGGCCCAGGGTGTCCTCAGAGGTCTCCCATAGAGAACTCATCCTCATATTGGTCAGAATGGTTTTAAAATTGGTTAACCAAGATATCTTACATGAACAGCCAAACACCTTGACTTCCATGAACCCCTTAGCATATAATGTGAGCTCTGGAGTTGTCCAAAACCTTCTCCAATATGCAATGGGTATAAAGCGGGCTAGGTCCTCTATACTGTGACAGCCCATATCTAAGTATAAGGGCATGAGTGGGGTAGATTGTGGGAGGCCTACTAAAGATTTGACAAATGTGTTCTGTGCTAGGACCAGGGATGATAGGTTCTCGTGAGCCCAAAGTTCAGCACCATATAATATGGAGGAACTGATTTTGGAACTATGGATCTTTAGGGCAGGGACTATGGCTTTGGACTGTGAGAGCCTCTGTTCTTTGATTAATACACCAGCCAATTGAGCATGTTTAAGGGGTAGCATATCAATCTGGGGCTTCCAGTTAAGTCTCCTATCTAACGTTATCCCCAGGTAAGCAAATACGTCTGTCTGTTCTAAGGGGACGTTGTTCATGTGAACTCTCCCTTTTATAACTTTATCTATGTGGAGCACCATGAACTTCGTTTTCTCCACATTTACAACTAACTCATGATCTTGGCAGAACACCTCAAAGCGGCATAGTCCTGCTTGGAGACCCTGTTGGGTCTTGGATATAATTAGTGTGTCGTCAGCGAACATGAGTAGCGGTATCTTTATGCCCGCTAGCGTTGGAGCATCTGTGGGATAGGTGGTATAGTACTGAACAACTCTGTTTACAAATAGAGAGAACAAGGTTGGTGCTAGGGCACAGCCTTGTCTAACCCCCTTATAGACAGCAAATCTATCAGTAACCTTCACCTGCGTACCCCATCGGACCTGCGCCCAGTTCGATTCGTGCAGTTTTACTAAGAAGGACAGCAGTTCCAGCGGCATCTCCATATTCATAAAAATTCACCACATTTTGGTACGAGGGACTAAATCAAACGCGGATTTCAGATCAACAAATGCCCGTAGATTGAGCCCCCTCCAATTAAAACTACCCTCCAGTAAATAAGCACAAACCTAAAAACCTGGGGCCTCATTTATGAGACTGTGCGTCACTTCTACGCCACTGGTGCGTCACTTTTTGTGACGCACCAGTGGTGTAAACAATGCGCCTAGTTGCGCCATATTTACAAAGTGATGCGTCACTTTGTAAACCCCTGCGCCACATTATACCTGCGCTAGGTATAATGTATGCAAGGGGGCGCATTGACGCAAGAAAGGGTCATGGAAGTGACGCAGTGAAATCTATGAGATTTCACTGCGCCACTTCTAGAACTCAAATGCGTCAAAATCTCACGCCTGCCTCACAGCAGGCATAAGACTGACGCAGGCCCTTTCACATGGGGCTTGCCCCATGTGAAAGGACACATTGCTGGAGTTGCGTCACTTTTGTGACACACTCCAGCAATGCGTCACTTTTGCGCCTACAGATACGTCAGAAATACTGACGTATCTGTGACTCCTTGCGACATGTTGCGTCATACTGTAAATATGACGCATCATTGGTGACGCAAGGAGGGCGCAATGAAAAGTGACGCATCGCTGTTTTCATGCAGCGATGTGTCACTTTTCATAAATGAGGCCCCTGATCTATAGTACTTGTGTGGGCTCGAAACCCCACCTGCAATGGTGTTAAAATATCCAACATTTACTATTCACACTCTATACTAATTTAAGAAAAGGCATTGGACCCTAAAAACTTCAAATATTATAAATCCAGTTCAAAATAATTTTTTTACCTACAATATTATCAAATAAACTTATGAAATACAAAATTAGTGCTACACATTTCAATAAATTACAAAATTACCAAAAATATTATTATAAAACATAGTAGTTTAAAATACTTACTTTTCTATTAAAACTTGAACTGAAAAATTGAATATATTACATTTCAAAATTCAATAAAAATCAAAATATTTTTATAAATATTTCCTACCATCGGTCAACTTTAAAAAATACAATTTCATAGCTTTCAATAACAGTATTATCAATAAAAAGTTTATATAAAGTTTCTTATATTTTTACATTAGAAATTGTTTTTAAATACATTTTTTACATTTTCCAAATAATATTTTATTATTGTTAACAATTATTACGAATTTGTAAAAAAAATGTAGTATTTTGAATTTAAACATTGCAACAAAACCAAATATACTACTTTATACAAATGTTTTAAAATAAATTTATATATACAAAAATGTAAATTTGAAAAAAATTAAATGAATTGCATTAAAAATATATCATTTATTAGCCGACCTAGAGGAGGTGGCAATGGTGTGGCTTACTAGTGGGTAAGCACAGTTCCAGTGGAATAGATAAACCAGGCAATAGAGGCCATAGAGGGGACAAAAACCCCAGGCCTTGACGGACTATCAGGAATATTCTACAAAACATTTAAGGACAGTTTGGGACCAAAATTACTTGAAGTATATGCTGAAGCACTCGACGTGGGTATACTACCCTAATCCATGCGAGAGGCGGCTATCTCTCTCCCACTAAAATCTGGCAATAAGTCAACTAGTTGTGCCTCCTATTGCCCCATAGCCCTCATTAACCTTGACAGTAAAATCCTGGCCAAAATGCTTTCTACCAGACTCTCTTTACTCCTGGATCAAATACCATCACCAGTACAATCTGGCTTTATACTGCATCGATCGACCACCCTGAACCTCCGGACTGTTTTTTCAGTCATAAACAGAATAGACTGGAACATCTCCGCAGCGATAGCCCTTCTTAATGCAGAAAAGGCCTTTGACTTCCTGGAATGGCCGTTCCTCATGGCCACTCTCCGTAAGTTTGGTATCCCGACTAACTTTAGCTCACTGATTGTGTTGCTCTATTCATCTCATATTGCCCGTCTCCGGGTGAATGGATTGCTATCACCCCCGATTTCGATATCCCGTGGCACACGGCAGGGTTGTCCAATGTCCCCTCAACTTTTTATAGTGGCCATGGATCCCCTAATTCAGCATCTACAAGAACAACACATGTTCCGTGGCCTACAGTTCCACTCTGGACCTTTACTAATGTCTATGTATGCAGATGACATCCTGCTTTTTACTAGACAGCCCAGGGTTAACTTGCAACCGCTGATAGATGAAAGATGCTGTTTTGGTGATATGTCAGGGTTGCAAATTAATTGGGGCAAATCGGAGATATTTCCAATCACAGACGCGGCTGCCCTGTAGGAGACCAAGCTGCCTCTACGCTGGGCGTGAGATACAACTAAGTATTTAGGCATACACCTACACAGGAATAAAGAACAAGTTATACGCCTTAAATACGGACCAGCAGTAGATCACCTTACCTCGCAAATTGAAAGGTGGATTCAACTGCCGATATCCATGGCCGGGTGCATCGCTCTCATCAAAATGAATGTCCTCCCCCATTTTTTATATTTATTTTTCAATATACCTATCCCGCTTACGAATGCTTTTTATATACAACTACGAGGCCTTCTCACACGACTGATTTGGGTAGGGCATAGACCACGAGTAGCATTAGACACCCTTACACTCCTGTATCAGCGTGGAGCATTTGCGGTCCCTGGCCTGTATGTGTATTACTCTGTAGCTCAGGCCCAGTTTGCACGGCACTGGTTCCACCCTAGATGCTCGCATACCATATACTAAGCCTGAAAAAGACTAGCCACACCTACGCCACTAGGAGCGATATTTCCCCAAGGTTTCCCAATTGACCCAAACAATGTACAACCACTGTCTACCACTTGCTGGGCGTGGCGTAAGCTTAGTCGCCTAATCAGCTGTGGTTCGCTATATTCGCGTGAACTCTCACTACAACAGAAGCCGCTACTACCGCTCATTTTTGAGACTCTGGTGCAACCTACCCTAAATAAATTGAAGCTATGTGCCATGGGGTCATTATTCCTAAACGGACAGGCTATTACTATGACAGACATGTCTGCATTATCGGACATGGCCTATATGGATACATTTGTTGAGTCCAGACTGCTCGGAGCTCTTTGTTCAGCCGTCCCCTCCTTCCCATCTCCACCAACTGAGTTCACGCCGCTCACCCTGCTCATAACCGATAAAGAAGGAGAACATTTAGTAACCAAACTCTATTGAGCCTGTATGGCGCTTAAACAGACCCGAGACAGAGGTGTGAGGCGTCACTGGGAGGAAGACCTTGGTCAGCCACTGATGGATAACCTTGGTCAGCCACAGATGGATAAATATTGGGCCTGCTGCCATGAACAAATAAAGAGGGTCTCCCCCAATCACAGGCACAAATTGTTACAATTCGAGTTCATACATCGGATTTATGTTACACCGCAAAATTTGGCCAAATTCGACTCCACAAGGTCACCCAATTGTCCCAAATGACTGGCCCCAGACGCAGACTTTGCTCACATGACATGGACGTGTCCGCGGATAGCTACATACTGAACAGATGTCTTTTAGACGGGAAACATCGTTTACAACGCAGTGCCTTTATAACGCTGCCATTACAACGCAAGTCGTTACTACGACTTGCGCTGAATGGCGCTGTTGGGAAAGGAATGTTGTAATTTTATATTCCAACACCTTCCCTACTGTTTCGTGGACTGGTGTTGGAATATAAAATTATAAGATTCCAAAATCCGCGCCCTCCAACGCAAGTCGTTGTAACGACTTGCGTTGTAAAAACAGCATTGTCAAGTACCGCGATCTTTTAGATCGCGTTGTACTGACATACATCCCTTTTAGACACTTTCAGACATAATATCCTATCCCTTCTACAAAACTTGCCCTGTTGGGTATGGTCTATGACATCAAGCTTTGCTTCCGCAGGTTCATCGGCATAGCACTACTGTTGGCAAAAAGAGAAATTGTGATACACTGGGGTGCCCCACAGAGTCCTATGAAATCTGCATGGCTCCGTAGCATGGCATATTGCAATACACAAACCGAAATGTAAGTGACACTTCAACCCCCGGCCTCAAAGATATAAGGTACGTTTATCATTGCCATCTGCAGCAGACGCAAATCTCCTCCCCTGATCCCTCCCCATGGCCCGTACCGATGTCAGTATTACCGGTGCCCACCACTCTCTTACATTCAGCTGCCACACCAACACCTTAGTGTTCTATGACTCTTTTTACTATGTGTTACACGAAAACCGAGCGATTCGTGGGATAATTTTTAATACACAGCATTACATGCAGACTGAAGACACTTTTCTTCAGCACCACATCGGACAAAACATAATGTACAGGATATAAGTGTGGAAACCAATTCCCCACTTCTTTGTGTGTTTTCTTTTCTTTTTTGTGATTTCTTTTCTATTACACACCGATGGATGTGATAACTTTTACTGAAGCAATACTATGTAGGTAATCATCAGTCCTTGTAAGACCAATGTTTAATACTGGGACTATAATTGTGTCTATGTTATGTTTTCTCTGTTCTTCAATAAAAAATAAAAATGAATATATATATATATATATATATATATATATATATATATATATATATATATATAAAATTTATTTAATGTTTTTAAATTATTAAAAAAGATTATTATAACAAAAATACGTTTTAAAATACAAAACAATTTTTACATATCTTTCAAACAATAACTTAACATTTTAAATTTAAAGACATCATTTTTAAAACAAACTCCCCACCCCATCCCCTAATAGCCCAACATCCCACTACTATAACAAATATTTCAATAATTATTTAAATACATTAATACAGTTTAAAATACAAATTTTAATAATTTAAAAAATAAAATAAATATCAAAAATAAAAACAAATGTTAAACTGTACTACGCAAGTTATTGTTACCTCTGCTAATTATGATTAGTGAATTTCTGGTTTTTTTTGGTTCAAAATCTTAATGCTTTCACTGACATATTCACCTAACTGTAACTTTACGTTATCCTTTGTTTTTTCATTATATATACATATATATATATATATATATATATATATATATATATATATTACCTACTGGCGGTCGCCAGTAGGTATATATAGTTAGGATTTTTTTCTCTATGGGTTTTTTGAAAATTCTATGTCTAATAACTTTGGCGTTTGTGGACGGAATTGGCTGAAATTTTCAGGAAAATGGCACATTTTGTTTCTGAGCAGCCCTTGAAAATTTGGGGGGGGTTCGTCCAGTGGGGGCCGAGAAAAAAGGGGGGTCCCAAAACGTGTTTTTAACATTGAGTTTTCCATAGGGCGGTTGGCCTCACTTTTAGCCCAAACGGCTGAATGGATTTGCACGAAACTTGGCAAAATTGTAGGGACTGGTAGCCCGATGTGCCTTTTGTAGGTCTCAATATATGTGCTCCAGTGGATTTTGAGAAATTAACGTTTAAAAAAAGATATATATCTGTAAGCGCGGACTGGGCAGCGCACTGGTTCGCGGACTTTTCGCGCAACGGAGCTTTGTGAAGCGAAGCTGATTGGTTCTCCGGCGTCTGTCAACATTCCAAACAGTCCGTAGCGGCCGCCATCTTGTCTCTCGGTAGGATCGAGAGACAAGAGGAGGTCAAAACAAAGGGGGAAATAACTATAAGGGGGCATAGTAGATCCTCGCTGACCCCCTAGGTTTGATGTGGAGGTTTTAAAAGGGCCCCGCGGGGCAAAAAAAAAAAATAATAATAATAATTGAACGGCTGAATGGATTTGCACGAAACTTGGCAAAATATTAGGGACTGGTAGCCCGATGTGCCTTTGCTAGGTCTCAATATATGTGCTCCAATGGATTTTGAGAAATTAACGTTCAAAAAAAGATATATATCTGTAACAGCGCTCCGCTTCGCGTAACGGAGGTTTGCGAAGCTGATTGGTCATTCTGTCACTGGGCTATAGTTGGGCTACATCTGGCTGATATTTGGGCTACATTTGTTTTTTTGTGTGTCTGGCGGCCATCTTTGGGCTACATTGGGCTTCATTGGGCTACATTCGGCTAATTAGCAAATAGCTCATCGCAAACTAGGAATGGTAAAGAATCGCTATTTATTCCTTAAAGTTCGCTATTTAGGAAATGCAAAAAACTTTGATGATACATATGGCGGTTCATCTCTAACAAGATAAGAAGCATAGGGATACATTTATGATGACTGGCGCATCACCAGGGATGTGTTAGTCATTCTGTGCCGCTGTTCCGTCACCTATGGTGTGCTGCATTTACAATGCGGCGCATCATGGGGCAAAAACAGCACAGATGCGTGATGTATCTGTGCCGTAAAGGTAGCGCATTGCTGGAGTTGTATCGCAAGTGTGATGAAGCTCCAGCAAGGGTCGGGGGTGCCCCTGTCGCAGGGTTTCTGTTCTCACACAGAACTGTGGACAGAGGATTGGAACCTCGGCGAATTAGGGTGTCCCAAAACTCACGTTAGTAATCAAAAACTCCTTAGCAAGCTAGGTACAGTGTCACATTGGATATAACAAACTCTCAATGTTTAGACAATCCAGAATATGAACTTATAGTACCTCAGGATACGTGGAACTCATGAACAGTCGGTCGTTATAGATTTCTTAGAAACCAGAACATGGAGTTAAGAAGAACAGATGTGTATTTGAAATGTTTATTTACTAATGCCGTCTTCTCAGGCGTAGTACCTTAGATAATAAAAGTACACATATTATCAGTAGCAAAATTACCAGCATAGTTACTAGTACATAAAAAGTGAATGGTGATAGTATGTTAACATGCTGTAAATGAATAAGAGTTAGCAACACTTATAAGCAGCCGCGGGCCGTGGAGGGAGTTACGTTGAGGCAGGGAGGCGGGGAGGGGGAGAAGCAGGGTGGAGAATACAAGTACACATATTATCAGTAGCAAAATTACCAGCATAGTTACTAGTACATAAAAAGCGAATGGTGACAGTATGTTAACATGCTGTAAATGAATAAGAGTTAGCAACACTTATAAGCAGCCGCGGGCCGTGGAGGGAGTTACGGTGGGGCAGGGAGGCGGGGAGGGGGAGGGGCAAGGTAGAGAGGGCTCCACCCTGCTTCTCCCCCTCCCCGCCTCCCTGCTTCACCGTAACTCCCTCCACGGCCCGCGGCTGCTTATATCTCACCCTCCCTAATACACATATTATATTATTTGCTAAGAAGGTCTCTTTGTGTTGGTTTAGGGCGTGCCCATACTTTATTGTCTTAGATTTGAAGGAATCACATCAGCATACACCAGCTCTCTCTTCATGTGAACCGCATCAACTGTTGTGTATGTGTGTTCGGCAAAGCAATATAAAACCCGCCTCATGCCCAGAATTGGCAGAAGTTGCACTTATGTTATGAGTATGAAGTCGTGGAGATCAGACCTCATAACAATTCTGTATCGTGTTGTTCTTGAAACTTTAGCACTCGCTGTACAGATATAGTTTAACAAGTAAAGCAGATAGTAGACCAATAACATATTATTCTCATGTAAACCACGATGAACTACTAGGTGGAAAGCTAAAGCAACAACTAAGTGTCGTGTGCAGAAGTTGCAAAAAAGGAAAAATGGCGTTTAAACCGGTAATGAGCCCATCCTAACTTAACACGGTGTAAAGATATCCAGGACCTAGATGACACTTCCTCATGATCCGGAAACGAACTGAATAAGATAATAGAAGTGCCATCTCATGAGAGCAGATTGCAAGTTTATATGTGGACGGTCCGCAAGGTAAAGCATTAAAAACTAGGAAAATTTAATGCTAAAGAAAAATAAAACAGCCAAGTACTTTATCGAGTCTTAAGCCAATAGGCAAGGTAAATAATAAAAACTTGACAAATAAGTCAATGAATTGTCAATGAAATGCTAGTACTCAGCATATCAAACATGAAAAAGGTCTATGACATAACTGTGTATGCAAAATAAGCTGCAACAGCCTCCAATAGGAAGTCACCGTCTTCATCCGAAAACAGTTCAGCCATCCAATTTAAAAGCGGAAAAGAACATACGTGCTCTCCCAGCACCGGATCCTCTATCACCATCAGAGGACAGCTCGGTGGGTTTTCAAGAAAGCTCTGTTCCAAGAAAGACTGTGCTGCCGCCAGTAAATTCCAGGGACCAAGTAGTCCATGCATCAATGCCACAGCCATAATCCTTTCGCCAGGACAAATCAACTCGTGAGTAATGATAGGAGTCATCAGCTGATTAAAGTCGACGTCAGGAGAAACCGGTCCGCAGAGACACAAATCAATGGCCCAATCGAAATCACAGGTCAGGCAGTGAAATACAGGCTGGACACAGGTGAAGTAGGAGAACCGAAAAGATAATCCATATGCCGTGCTTAATATCGCCAACGGCATTGTGCCATAATATTCTAGCATGCGATTGCGGAACAGTGTCAGCAGCTGCAGGGTCGGAGGTTGCATAGGAGGGACATCCATATTTAAAAATGTAAAAAAGCACAAGAGCGTCCGCTGGTAATGCAAGTAAAAATGCCAATCCACGAACCAGAGTGCAGAAAATACAATGAAAGGGAGCAGGGATGACTCCAAAGATTTTCTCAAATGAAGTCACGAGACCACTGGTAACAACTTTAAAAAAGTGTGCCAGGGATTTTGTGGAGGATGCGTTAAAGATAGTCGGAAACATGTTGCTGAAATTGAAAGGCAAACCTGTGTACGGGTGTTCGCTATGTGAAGTACGAAAGTTTCACGGGCCGAACTCAAGGCCACCTCTCTCTGAGACAAAAGAGCTCTTATTCTTGCCATGCCGTTGAAACGTGTCCCAAGGTTGGTATTTGTGGCCAGATTGAAAACTCCCTATGTTCATGTGTGGGAGGAAATAGAACATTTCTGCAGCAAATAACCCGTTCACTTACTGTTACGATAAAAGGAATACTTTTAATTAACTCAGAACAATCTTCATTATTGAGCATCAAATAACTACCATTTTCCAACAACTTGAACGTGGGGATGATAGCAGGAACTGGCGTGCCTTGCAACACGCAAGCCATATTTGGTCGGTGTTTGTTGCATGAATCGTGTAACTGTATGTGCCTACACATTAGTGAATGATCTGGCGTCTCAGTGCATTCCTCTCCATTCAGATAAACTTCTTGATCATCTTTGAAACATCTGTATGTGTATGGAAGCGACCAGACCTCATGAACAAAAGCACTACCTAAAGGTTCATAACGACCTATTGGTATATATTTCATACAATTTGAAAACGTATATAAAGCAAAAGGCAGCGTTATTAAACCGTGGATAAGGCATGTTGCCAAAAAACCCGCAATCCTCTGCTGATGATGTCACTGAGCATGTCATGAATGATGTAATATGTGACATCATCAGCAGTGGATTATGGGTAATGGTATCTCTAGTTTACTCCCCTATAGCTGTCTTTCTTTTAACATAAGTGTGTGTTTCCTTCCCTTATACTTACTGTTTTTGGTTCGCTTCCAGTTCGCGTACCAGCGAGCGAACTAGGAAGCGAACTAAGAGAAATAGAGGTTGGCACAGTTCCAAATATTGTACCAATTTTTTAATAACGGGGAGGTAGTTCTGAAAAGAACTTTTTTTTTTATTTTTCTGAACATTTTTTTACTGTTTTTGAATTTTTCGGAACAGTTTTATATTTTTTTGGGTTTTTCTTGGAGGGGGCAATGAAAACGATTCATTGTAAAGGGCTCAACAGGAGCAACAAAACAAAAAAAAGAAGTATTTATTATTTTGGGCGTTTCGGACAAACTTGCATATGATAGTCAATAGCTCTGTTGATCAGAGTGATGCTTCTTTCTCCGTAGGAAATGAATCCATCGCAAAATACGCAGGTGTGTTTTACTTCACCAAATCTCATTTGTATATTTGGCACCATCTCCCTGCCCTCTGGTCCCGTTACTTCCGGTACAACAGATCTTCTGGCCATAATAGGGAGATTATCTAGGTCGTTCCGAAACTGTGCAGCACTGTAGTTGTTAGGATGCCACCTAGTCATATGGCGATGCATTGTGTAGTTTCCGAAACTGTATTTTTTGTCGGTTCCTCTGGACAGTCTATCTTGACATATAAGGCAAGTTACGTATCTTGCATTTACTTTTTTCTGACCTTTGGGAATTTTAAAAAATTGCCAAATGAAGTTTTCTTTCCGGTGAGACGTCCTGGGCTGCTCAGGCAAAAACTGCCTCTCTTCGTGCTCGTCCTCCTGTTCCTCTTCTTCTTCTTCTTGTTGAATTACAACTTCAGCAGGTGGTCCTCTCTTCCTTGGAGGCGGTGGAGGTGGTGGGGAAGCACCAGCTGAAGCTACTAAAGAAGCCATTGCTCAGTGATCACAAAGGGTCTTTCTCTCACAATGATGAAAGTCAGAGTGAGGAAAGAAGGAGGGATTTTCATCATTTGGGAAAAACAAGAGTTCTCAACCAATCAAAAGTGTTCATTTTAGATTATATGACCTAGTCTTACATCATTAGGAAACCAAAAGTGAAATGAACCAATGAAAAGTGTTATTACCAAGTCACATGACTTGCTGTGTTTAAGTTAAGCGCTTTGCAGGGCCTCCCGGTTTGCTTCTAGAAACCTGCGCTTTGCGACTCGCTTCGCGTACCAGTTCGCTAACGTAGCACGTCATATGACGTATCACGCGACAACGTGAAACGTCATGCGGACGGGAGGCGTCACGATGTTGTTTTCTAACGCGGCACTTGCGGTAAAGAAACGTTTACCGGCTCGCGGTCTATTTCGCGGCATCAAGGTCAGCTAACGGGAAGCTTCCCGATTCGCGAAGCGGGAACGAAGAAAAAAAAATATTTTTAAAAAAATTTATTCATAAACATATAAAATATATTTTTGGATTTAAAGAAGAATACATTTTACAGCTACAGATATTAGCTGTTAAAAAACCAATGAAATTCACAGAAAAAACCATAGGTTATAGACCATATATAGTTAGGAATTAGCATTTACAAAACCTTGAAAATTCACTGAAAAAACCATAGGTTATAGACCATATATAGTTAGGAATTAGCATTTAAAAAACCTTATTTTACTCACACAAAACCATTGAAATTCCATATATAGTTAGTTGCACTAACTATATATCGCGCACCCGCAATCCACTGCTGATGATGTCACATATTACATCATTCATGACATGGTCAGTGACATCACTGATTACATCACTGATGACATCTCAAATGACATCACTGATGACATCACTGATGACAACATCCAGTGACTATGTTTCTGTAAAGTTAAAATATGTCTTACATATTGAAGAATGAGTGGATGTATAAGTGTCTGAATGAAGGTTTTAGTAGGTGCGTGATTGACTGTATGAGTGAGTGATTAAATGCGTCTTACTGAATGCACGGGTTAGTGACTAAACTGTCTGAAAGTGTGCATCAGTATGTCTGTTGTTGTGCAAGCTGCTGCATGTGTTGATCAGTAGCTATATAAGTAGCTATATGGGTTATTGATTGGTTGCACAAGTATTTGTATGGGAGACTGAGTGTGTGTATGGCTGGCTGGGAGGTGTGTGACTCTGTGCAGATGAATGTGTACTTGTATCAGTGATTCTATAAGAGAGTAACTATGTGTTAGTATATGTTTCAAAAATGTAAGGTGTTCTGTGTTTAACTGTATAGATGAGAAAATGGAAGTGTGATTGATTCTTTTCAGGACTGACTAGGTGTGTGAGTAACTCCATGGATGAGTGGCAGAGTGTCAGTGTCTGTATAGGTGTATGAGTGCATATGATAGTGTTGTAAAGATGAGTGATTGTATGTATGAATGATTGTATGAGTGAATGTGTGTGTAGACATAGGAATCAGTGAGTGCGTATGTAGTAACTAGTATTGGTGTGTCAATGGTTTCAAAAATGATACTCTCTATTTAACACTGGGTGTAACGGAGGTTATATTACAGTGTGAGGAGATGCATTGTATTATGACATGAATGATATCATCAGTGATGTGATCATTGATGTCAAGTGAGATGTCATCAGTGATGTCATTTGAGATGTCATCAGTGATGTCATCAGTGATGTCATTTGAGATGTCATCAGTGATGTAATCAGTGATGTCACTGACCATGTCATGAATGATGTAATATGTGACATCATCAGCAGTGGATTGCGGGTGCGCGATATATAGTTAGTGCAACTAACTATATATGGAATTTCAATGGTTTTGTGTGAGTAAAATAAGGTTTTTTAAATGCTAATTCCTAACTATATATGGTCTATAACCTATGGTTTTTTCAGTGAATTTTCAAGGTTTTGTAAATGCTAATTCCTAACTATATATGGTCTATAACCTATGGTTTTTTCTGTGAATATATATATATATATATATATATATTACCTACTGGCGGTCGCCAGTAGGTATATATAGTTAGGATTTTTTCTCTATGGGTTTTTTGAAAATTCTATGTCTAATAACTTTGGCGTTTGTGGACGGAATTGGCTGAAATTTTCAGCAAAATGGAACATTTTGTTTCTGAGCAGCCACTGGAAATTTGGGGGGAGTTGGTCCAGGGGGGGCCGAGAAAAAAGGGGGGTCCCAAAACGTGTTTTTAACATTGAGTTTTCCATAGGGCGGTTAGCCTCACTTTTAGCCCGAACGGCTGAATGGATTTGCACGAAACTTGGCAAAATTGTAGGGACTGGTAGCCCGATGTGCCTTTTGTAGGTCTCAATATATGTGCTGCAGTGGATTTTGAGAAAATAACGTTCAAAAAAAGATATATATCTGTAAGCGCGGACCAGGCAGCGCCCCGGTACGCGTACCTGACGCGTAACGGAACTTCGCGTAGCGAAGTTGATTGGCTCTCCGGTGTCTGTCAACATTCTAAACAGTCCGGAGCGGCCGCCATCTTGTCTCTCGGTAGGATCGAGTGACAAGAGGAGGACAAAACAAAGGGGGAAATGACCATAAGGGGGCATAGTAGATCCTCCCTGACCCCCTAGGTTTGATGTGGAGGCTTTAAAGGGGCCCCGCTAAGCTTTCGTGGTTAGCGCCCGGTACGCGAACCGGGAAGCGTTCTGGGGAGCGTATCACAATGAAAAATGAATGATAGACTTTTCAAATGCTGTATGTTAATTGATTGTTGGTTTTGTTGATTATTTTTTTTTTTTTTTAAGCTTTTTTTATTGTGTTTCATAATTTATTAAACTTTCTAACATTTCATTGTCAGAAATTTCATAATAATCATGGAATATAGATTGTAGTCTCTGAGGTTGTAAAATGTCCTCATTTGCAAGGAGGTTATCTACTGCTTGTACACATTGCAGTAGTTCTTGGTCCCAAGTTTCATCCATAAATTCAATCTCATTTGGATCAATGATTTCTGTGTTGGACTCTGGAAGGACAATTTCAAATGAAATGTTTTGTTCACTTTCCATTTTTCCTGAAATTTGCATAAAAAAAATATATATTAGTAGAGGTAGGGCACTGTTGGGATTAATTTTAGATAGGCAGTTTTTAACAGAGAATTTATCTTTGGGCAGTGTATAGTATCAGAGTGGAAGTAGGAATATAAAAAAGTGTATCTAAATTTATAAGTACTACAGAGGGATAGTATATAACTAACAGAAAAAGTTTGCCATATTAACTTAAAGTGCACAATATACTTCAGTTTTAAAAATAACAACTTACCTTTAAAAAGAAGTTGAAGTTATTAATGAAAATCCTATTGAAATGTACACCAGGAAGTAGTAGTCAAAATGGCTGTGTTTCCTTCTCTTCCTTTATATATATTCGGGTACATAACCAATCAAATGTGAGGTAAAAAAAGTAGAAAATGAAAGTAACATTTTAATTGGTTGTCAATTCCAACATTTCAGATGTGTTTTGTGAAGTAATTTACCTCACGGTATTTAGAGAGGTCTACAGGCTAAATGGCTAAATGGAATTCCAATCAAATTTGTGAAAATGGTAGGGATTGGTATGTAGTATGAGCTAATCTATATTTGGTGAAATTGTCTCCAGTGGCTTTTGTGTGAACTACTTTCCCACCTTTTTTGATGGTGCGCTTCCCAGGAAGCGACCCGGTACGCGAACCGGTGAGCGCCCCGGTACGCGAACCTTAAGCGTAACGGGAGTCCACCATTTTGTGTTTCGGTCGAATTAAGATACAAGATGGAGGGCAAATAATGTTCAGAATGGGTAGAAGGGGGCACGGTAGACTTATCTTGACCCCCTAGGTTTTCTGAGGGTGGCTGAGGAGGTTTATATGTGCGAAAAAAAAACATTTTTTTAAAAAATTTCGCGAGGTTAGCTCCCGGTACGCGTACCGGGTAGCGCCCCAGGGAGTGTACTTTGTTGAAAATTAGTGAAAAAAGTTAGAGTAAAATAATAATTGTGAGTGATTAGATGTAGGGTAGCTCTGAGAAGAGCTTTTGGTTTTATGGTACATTTTGGTACTTATAAGTAGGTACCAATGCACATTTTTAAATTCAGAGTGAAAACTCTGTTGCCCTCATCTGAGAAGTGAACTCCATCTCCTCTGTAGATATCTTGCATGTAGTAACGCAAGTTATTGTTGTACAGGGAGCCCATTCCATGGTCTCTCATGTAAGCTGAAACAGATTTGTTTACATGCTTCCTCGACTTCTCAATTTGTGGACAAAATTGGTTTGACCACCTCCATTTCTGTCTTTGGCATATATTTGAATATACCAAGGCAGTCTGAGGAAAAAGTGCCATTAATTGCTCAAAGGTGTCCTTTAAAAGCATTTCCAGACCTACACCAGTCAAAGTGCCCAAGTCATTACCTCCACAGTGCACAATTAACAGGTCAGGTTTGGGCAAATGCATAAAGGTTTTCACCAATGGTATCAATTGGTGACATTTTAATCCTCTGTGGCCAAACCACTTAATTTCCACATCTTGTAAATTGAGGTTAGGTAAATTCCTGCTTTCAACGTACCTTTGAGCCCAGTGAATATAACTATGACCAACAATCCAGACAGAAAACATGGTGAGAGAAGGTTCTCCTGCAGTCAGATGAAGTGTGGCAATGAAATGGCAGTTGAAAAAATGTGAGTTTGAAATGAAAAAAACTGTGGAGTTTCTGTGTTCATGAAGTAGTAACAGTGATTGGTGGATTTTGATTGATGAAAACAGAAAGTTAGGGTGTACAGATGTGTTGTTTGAAAGATGTATTTTGAGTGGTCAATAAAAAATCATTAAATGAAAGAAAGCACTGGATATGCAGGTGCACTGAGAGTTCAGAGTTCAATTGCAACATTGTTGTGTGAATTTGCAAACACCAGAGTTTCTCCAAGAGGTGGTTGCTATGGAAAATAGGCAGAAAGGGCAGAGGGGGAAGGGTTTTCATTTGAAAAAAAGTGAGGGAAGAGTTTTGATTGGGTGACATGAGAAATATGTGTGAAGAATTACACCATTTCTGTGCTTTTGATAGCTGCAGACTCTGGAGTGCATACCTTTTGCTCTGCTGAAGACAAATTGGTGTGTTTCTTAGACTGTTTTCAAACTCAAAGTATTTGCTAAGGTGAGAAAATATTTCTTTACTTTAGATAGAGAATAGTGTGCTTTAAGGAGAAAATTATGATTTATGTGGCGCAAATTGCTTGTAAATATGCTCTCACATGTGCATGGAAAATTTTGATTTTGAATGTTTGTGTTAAATGGTTCTTTATAAGGCAATTGACTGTCCTTGATGTTATTTTTCTCATTTTAGTGTAAGACCTTTCTCTGTGGCGCAAATTGCTTGTAAATATGCTCTCACATGTGCGTGGAAAATTTAGATTTTGAATGTTTGTGTTAAATAGCCATGTTAAAAGTGACCAAACCATGCTGGGAAGGCAATCAAAAAACGCTTTCATGTGTTTTAATGACATTTTAAGTCATTTTCCCATGTGCAGTGTTTAGAAATTATGATTTTAAAATCGTTTTTGGGGAAAAGGAATTGTTTATAAAATCATGACAAGGACATAATGGTGTATGGTTCTTTATAAGGCAATTGACTGTTCCTGATGTTATTTTTCTCATTTTAGTGTAAGACCTTTCTCTGTGGCGCAAATTGCTTGTAAATATGCTCTTACATGTGCATGAAAATTTTAATTATCAATGTTTGTGTTACATAGCCATGATAAAAGTGAACCAACCATGCAGGAAAGCCAATCAAAAAACGCTTTCATGTGTTTCAATGACATTTTAAGTCATTTTCTCATGTGCAGTTTTTTGAAATTATGATTTGAAAATCGTTTTTGGGAAAAAGGAATTGTTTTTAAATTCATGAGAAGGACATAATGGTGTATGGTTCTTTATAAGGCAATTGACTGTCCCTGATGTTATTTTTCCCATTTTAATGTCAGACCTTTCTTTGTGGCGCAAATTGCTTGTAAATATGCTCCCACCTGTACATGGAAAATTTTGATTTTGAATGTTTATGTTACATAGCCATGTTAAACGTGACCCTACCATGCAGGAAAGCCAATCAAAAAACGCTTTTATGTGTCTTAAGGACAATTTAAGTAATTTTCCCATGTGTAGTGTTTTGAAGTTATGATTTGAAAATCGTTTTTGAGGTAAAGGAATGTTGTTAAAATTTATGTTCGCCATATGCCCCCAAATTTCTTTTTCAGGGTTGCAGCAGGGTGTTCTTGAGACACCCCTGCACCTTTGGAATAAATTCCTAATTTGTGATGAGCAAATTGTTAATCGCAAATTGCACCTTCATTTATATGAGCCTCCTAGCCCATGGAAATGAATGGGTAATTTGCAATTAGCAATTTTCTCAAACAAATTTGGAATGGTAAAGAATCGCTATTTATTCCTTAAAATTCGCTTTTTTGGAAATGCAAAATAGTTATATGATACATATGGCGGTTGATGTCTAACAAGATAAGAAGCTTATGGATACATTTATGATGACTGGTGCAATGAAGTAGAAATCACTTACTTCATTGGTAGGCCTTTACAATAAATTATCTCCTCTGTATTCTTCATCAAGCGTAACTTTATCTGCAATCCTGAGTAGGCCTCACCTTAAACAAACCTCTGGATAGGCCACATCTTATTGTCATCCTGATTTAATCATTTATAATGCTAGGGACAGATTTATGATAGGTGTATACCTCTTTTGTGCCACTTAGAAAACATTGTCCATGGGGAAATGACTTAAAATGTCATTAAGACACATGAATGTTTTTTTTTAAAACGTTTGCAATTTTTTTGGGTCACTTTCAACATGGCTATGTGTCTGAAACAGTCAAAATCTAAATTTGCAATGCACAGGTGGGAGCATATTTACAAGGAATGTGCTTCATGGGGAAAGGTCTTATAATGTAATATGGGAAAAATGACATTAGAGATACTGAAATGCCTTATAGAGAAGCATACAACATTATGTCCTTGTCATAAATTTGCAAACCATTACTTTTCCCCAAAAACGATTTTCAAATTATATTTTGAAAACACTGCACATGTGGAAATTACTTAAAATGTCAATAATTCAAAATTTGTGATTCCTTAAATGCAATGTATCAAAAAAAAATATGTAAAAAATGATATTAAGGATTTGGAAACTACCACCAACTACTAGTTTGTGGTAATTTGCGAATTCTTTTCAAAAAGCATTTTTAAAAAAAAAAAAAAAAAGGTCCCATATGACGCCCATACATGCCATTAGGGCATGTAGGTGTGCCATGTGCTCCCAAATTTCTTTTTCAGGGATGCAGCAGGGTGTTCTTGAGATACCCCTGCACGCTTGAAAAAAATCCTATTTTGTGATGAGCTAATTGCTAATCACAACTTGCAACATTAATTCCTATGAGCCTCCTAGCCTATGGAAATGAATGGGTAATTTGCAATTAGCAATTTGCTCATTGCAAATTAGGAATAGTAAAGAATCGCTATTTATTCCTTAAAATTTGCTATTTATAATATGTAAAATATTTTGATGATACATATGGCAGTTCATCTGTAACAAGATAAGAAGCTTAGGGATAGATTTATGATGAGTGGCGCATCACCAGGGATGTGACAGTCATCCTGCGCCACTGTTCCGCCACCCATGTTGTGCTGCATTTACAATGCGGCGCAGCATGGGGCAAAAACGGCACAGATGCGTGACGCATCTGTGCCGTAAAGGTGGCGCATTGCTGGAGTTGTATCGTAATTGCGATGCAGCTCCAGCAAGGCTCAGGGGTGCCCCATCTATACAATGCTGCGTCAAGACCTATGCCAGCTTCAAGCAGGCGCAGGGTTTTGAAGCAGCTTTCTCCTATCTGATTGTAAATGCGGCACACCATGGGTGGTAAAGCAGTGGTGCACATTAACTGGTGCATGCCTGGGGATGTGCCATTTAATATAAATCTGCACTTTAACATTTGAGTATGTGCAGGGGACACAGAGTTGTTGAGGCTTATCCAAGGTTAAGAACAGATGAGTCCTGTTCAGTGAAAAATTAGACATAGGCTTCACCTGCTCAGCATCGCTGGACATGGCTAAATAATAGCTGCAAAATGTTACTCTTGTTAAATAATTTTACTATTATAATCTGTGAGATTTGTCTCTTACTCTGCAACATCTCATTGTTGTTATCTTTATTTAAAGATAAAGACAACCTCAACATGA
The DNA here is from genome assembly GCF_964261635.1 of Lissotriton helveticus. NCBI lineage: Eukaryota > Metazoa > Chordata > Amphibia > Caudata > Salamandridae > Lissotriton > Lissotriton helveticus. The sequence goes on from NC_136061.1 coordinate 1,550,600,607, forward strand.
GCGACAATCTGCAATCAGTTGATTTTGACCTCATCATTGAACTTGTAATTGAAACATCAGTGGATGTTGATCCATTGGATGATTTAAATCCTGAGGATGAAGAAGAGCGTGATGAGGATGCAGATTTGTCCGAATTATATGATATAGGATGGGAAGCTGACCTGCTTGAGCCTTTGGAATTATAAACATTTATTTTTAAAATTTATAATCAATAAAAAGTAAAAAGGTAAACCGTTTAATTTAAAAATAAAGACACCTTCAAAAACAGGTTATGTGTAGTGTCTTCAATAAAATATTAAAATATGCTCATAAAATTAGATCAGATTCACATATAAAATAGCATAGGTAACATAAATATAAATGTCATTTCTTTTCTGGTATTTCTGTATTGTAAAAATGGCAATGACTAAAAAATCTTCAAATTAAAATGTCAAGTAGTGTGTTATGTTTTTGATCACTATTACTGATTTACTGTTTGATAATAATGTTTAATAACATTTTTTATTATATTTTTCCTCAGATTCAACTGCAGATCATTTCAAGATTTCAGTATGCCTACCAAAATAAGAGAGATAAAGGCTGCAAAACGTCAAAGACAGCAGGAGAAAAAAAAAACGCAGCAGTCCTCTAACAAAAAGATTTCTCAAGCCATGAAGAAAGCACCGGGTAAGAGCTCTAAATATTTCATAAGAAATATTTCTAATAAAAAAAATATTAGTACAGAAAATGTTTCAATCCATAACATGAAAAGTAAATCAAATGGAAAGAAAAGGACAAATGAAAATGTTACTGCTAGAGCAAGAGATAAATCTGTGCATGATAGTAGAAGGAAACAACAGTTTAGGGAGATTCGTAAACGAATGTTCCGTAACAGGATAATTGGCAATTTGTTAAAAAATATTAAGAAAGGTCAACAGAAATTAGTTTTTTATAGGAGAAAAAAAAAAGTTGAGAAAGTTATTGATCAGGCTTTTGAAATTAAACGTAAGCTATTTATTTTGATAATCAATAGAATTAGGAAGCTAAACAAGGCAATTTTTGATTTCAAAAGAAATAGTAGATGGAAGAGAATAGTTAATCGTAGTAATTTTTGTGAAGTTTTTTCTGGAGAATGGATACATAGTTCAAGCTGTGAGGCATTTTTTAATGAAGAGAGTTATTTCCAGGATAATGATTTGGTGCATGCAGTTGACACCAGTGGTCGAGCTTATGAAGTGAAAGATGGTTGTCCAGTTGAAAAAGAAAAACTTGTGACAACAGAGGCAGAAGAGTTGTTAGGTAATGAGGTTTTAGGAAGACGTGCTAAGGGTCCTGTGTACACCTGGAAGTGTAGTAGTATTTGCAGTGTGCGACAGGATTCCATCAATTTGCTTTGTGATTTTGTACGGACATTTAACAAGAAAAGTTTGAAGCAGAAAATAAGGTTGTTGCAAGAATTAGATCCTTGCAGAGTGAGAGAAGTGACAGGTTTGCATGGTCATTCACTGGCTTGTCTTTCCAGGAGAGTATGCCAGAGTGTTTTTCATCATTTCAGGATGCTAGCAGTGCATCATAACAAAGTGAGGAAGTTAGTTAGACTGTTGTATTATGCTAAGAGTCCAGCAATTATGCTGAAACAATTATGCGCTGCTCTTTTGCATGGTTCTGAAATAGATGTGAAGAATATATGTGAAGAAATTGAGTTTTGTTACTTTGGAAGTAAAGAGGAGAATGTTGAAATTGAGCAAGAAGTAGAGGGTCATTTGGAAGATAGTGTACATGTTTCCAGTACAGATAATTTCCAGAGGGAAATTGCGACGTTTGACATGAAATCAAGTGAGAGGCCTAATTTCACTTGTGTGTGTTGTAGACGCACTTATTATAAGAATCAGACTAAGTTAGTGGATTTATATGCAAAAAGTGAAAGGGAAAATAATAGTGAATGGAAGGATTTTGCAACATACTTGATGGTAGAAAATTGTTTTGATTTGGGATTGGATCAACGTGTGTGTACTTATTGTTGTAACAAATTAAAACAAAACCAGATGCCTGCTAGAGCAGTTCATAATAATCTGGAATTGGTTGAGATTCCTTCTGAATTGAAGGACTTAAATACTTATGAATCTATTTTGATTCAAAGTATCCATCCCTTTCAGGCTATTGTAAGAATGGAGCCAAAGACAGGGAAATTGCCTCCATCAGATTTACAGAGAGGATTAAAGGGAAGAGTTGTTTATTTGCCTCTAGATTTCAAGAAAAACATTAACACAATTGGAGTAGAAAAAGTGGAAGAGGAACCTCTGGTTATCTTAGTTAATGGGGTTCCGACAAAGAATAAGAAAATATGGCAAGATTTAGTAGATGTTAGGAAAGTTAAAAAGGCAACATTGTATTTGAAAAAAAATAATAAATACTATAAGAATGTATATGTTGCAGAAGAGGAAGTAAGTGAGGAAGAGGATAGCGATTTGTGTGCTGGTCAAATTGAGAAAGTAGAACCCTCTACTAGTGAGGAAATATATGAACATTATAGTGTTCATCCTTTGCATTCAAAGGAAGTCATGGGGAATGCTATTGAGTTGTTTCAAATGAAACAAGCCAAAGGGAGTCCCATTAGTGTTTGGGAGGAAACTTTGGAAGCTCGGTGTTTCCCACAGCTTTTTCCAACAGGTCAGGGAGGAAGATATGATGATCGACCTCATCAAATTCCTGCTTCTGAATACCGGACTTTGCGATTGTATGCAGGAGATGCTAGGTTTCGACAATGCATTCCTTATTTGTTTCATCTCCTGTTTGAAAGCGATCTGTCTGGACTGTCATATGCAGTGAACCACATCTTGAAAAGTGGTATACACATGCAAAACATCTCGGCAAGTGATTTTATGGATAAAGTGAATGTCCAAGATAGTATTTTGGATTCTCACCTGATTAATCTCATGGCGTGTCAGCGTGGTACTAATGAGTACTGGTACCGTCGTCATGGTGATTTAAAATGTATGCTGAGGAACTTAGGTACTCCCACATGGTTCCTCACTCTGAGTTGTGCCGAGTATGGCTGGGAAGACTTACTTCAATTTCTACGAGAGGCAAATGCTAACGTAGAAAACATCGAATTCAAGACACCCGGAGAACTGTGCTCTTTGGATCCAGTCAATGTATGTAGGTACTTCAATCATAGATTTGAAGCTATGATGTCTTTCATCATGAATAAGAAGAATCCACCTCTTGGAGAGGTGTTGGATTTCTTCTGGAGAAAGGAGTACCAAGCAAGAGGTGCTCCTCATATACATATGTTGCTGTGGATCAAGGATGCACCTAAATTTGGAACGGATCCAGAAGACTCAGTGATGAGTTTCATCCAACAGTATTCTACGTGTGCTGTTCCAAACGCAAAGGAGAAGAAAAGCCTAAGAGAAAAAGTTCTGCGTTTCCAAAGCCATCGATGTGGAAAGTACTGCAGTCGTAAATTCCGAAACAAAGACAAGTTCTACACCAAATGTCGTTTCGGCTTTCCACGACCGGTGATTTCTAAAGGAAGAGTAAACAGTTTGATGTCTTCGCTGCGACATAATGTGATGAAGAAATCACCTAAAAACACTTACAATTTGAAGAGGAACGAAGAGTCCAAGTACATCAACGACTACAACCCGGTGATTTTGTCCATGTGGAATGCTAACATGGATATACAGTTTGTGGCTGATAACTGTATGGCTGTGGCTCGGTATGTGACGTCTTACATCACCAAAAAAGAGAAGACAGAATTGAAGGATATGTGGGAGGACATTTCCCATGAAAAGAGCCTCAGCAAGAAGTTGTACAGTTTCAGTCTGAAGATGTTGTCGCATCGAGAAATCGGAGCGTACGAATGTTCTGACCGGTTGTCTTCAGCAAGTCTCTATGCCAAGTCCAGGAGTATCGTTTGGGCGAGTCTTGGTCTTGCTGCAACGCGTAATCGAGTTCTCAAACCTGTGCGGGAAATTGAGTATTTGGCGGAAAAGGAGCCAAACAGTACCGACATTTTGAAGACAAACATGTTGGATACATATTATCCAAATCGAAGCAGTCACCTAGAGAATGTTTGTCTGTATGAGGTTCTGCAAAATTACATGTTCAAGAGGAACATCAAAGAAGATACTGAGAAAGGAGTGTATGCTGTAATAGGAAGTGAGGGATGTCTGGTCAAGCAAAGAAAATGCCACTTGATAAACCATCGAAAATTGAGTGGCGAATCTCCTGAAAAAAAGGAGTTTTTCTATTTAGCACTTTTGCAACTTTTCAAGCCTTGGCGTGCAGAAGAGGAACTGCTTGGAGATTTCCTCTGTTACGAAGACTCTTTCAATGCCGCCAAGGAGACCATAGAATGTCCTGCTTTTCCCAAATATGTAGAAATGTTGAATGCGGAAATTGAGCAGGAAGCAACGATTGCAGCCGAGATTGCCAGAGACAGTTCTCAGGACAGTCAGAGTTCTGCTTCATTGAGTCAGGATCCACTAGGAGGACCTCTTATTGAAAATGAAGCTGCCACTGCTATGAATGAGGTGGAAAGAGCCATGGCACATGCTCAAGAGGATGCGGTTAACTTAGAAGAGTTGGAAAGGCAACTCAACGTTGAGCAGAGGAAAATATATGACGAAGTTACCATGCAAATTGATCATGGATTAAGTCATGATAAGAAAGAGTGCTCATGTACGTCGTTGAAGCCTGTCCGACTGTACGTGAGTGGAGAAGCGGGAACTGGAAAAAGTTTCCTCATTAAAGCAATTTCATGCTATTTGCAGGAAAGGACAGAGTCATCGCTGTCTTGTGTTGTCACTGCTCCAACTGGACTGGCAGCACATAATATTAAAGGGATTACTTTACATCGTTTACTGATGCTGCCAGTGGAGCATGACAACAAATTAGAATATCACAAGCTATCTGGAGATGCTTGTTTTGAAGTTTCAAGAATCTTGAGGAAAATGAAACTTCTTATCATTGACGAAGTAAGCATGGTTTCCAATGTCATGCTTGCCTTTGTGCATTTGAGGATGCAAGAAGTTCTCAAAACAGAGTATGATGTGTTATTTGGTGGCAAACACATCATTGTTTTCGGAGATCTTCTGCAGCTGACACCAGTGAAAGGGCAACCTGTGTTCAAAATGCTCACGCATGAAGATACCAGGAAGTGCCTAGGCAGCATTGGCAACGTCAATATATGGTTAAACTTCAATTATGCTGAACTGCATGAAAATATGCGTCAGGCAAAGGATGAAGTTTACAAGACTATTCTACAAGATGTTAGAATTGGAAAAGTGACCGAGCATGGGAAAGAAGCTTTACATGCACGATTACTGTCAAATTTATATCCAGAACAAGATGTTGTGCCTGAGAATATTTTTCAGAAAATTACTGATAAGAAATCTGGAATATGTTTGATGCCAACTCTTGCAGAATGTGCCAAATTTAACAACAAAATGTTGCATTTAGAAAAGCAAGAGATTGTGAAAGTGGAAGCTATTGATAGAGTAGAGCATATGGGATCAACAATTATTTTGTCTGAGAATCTGAAAACAAAATTGGATTCATTAGAGAAGAGTATATCTAAAACTGCAGGTTTTGAAAAGACTCTGAATGTGTGCTTGAACTGCCGTATAATTTTAAGAAGGAATTTACATGTTGAAAGAGGTCTGGTAAATGGATCAATGGGTAATGTTGTTGATTTTGTGAAATACAGAAATAGAGATGGAATTGAATTTTTAAAAATTAAATTTGATGGCATTGAGGAAGTACAGCTAATTGCTCGTTGTTCTGCTAGATTTTTGCTTGTAAAAGACTTATATGTTCGCCGTAAGCAGTTCCCTGTTTGCTTGGCATATGCGGTGACAATTCATAAATCGCAAGGTTTAAGTGTAGACACTGCATTGGTGAATATTGGCAGTTCTGTGTTCAAGGAGGGTATGGCATATGTGGCATTGTCACGAGTTAGAACTTTATCGGGATTGTACTTGATTGAGTGTGATGTCAGAAACATTTGTGCAGATCTAGATTGTGTTAAGGAATACAATAGGTTAAGAAGAGAGTATGCGCCACATTTGCCTCAGTTTCCTTTGTTTGAGAAACGTCTGGTAGGCCGGAAACGAAGAAATGAGAACAATACTGGGGAGGTTGTAGCAAAAAGACAAAAAGTGAATGAACCTAAAATTACAAGCAGAAACAAAGAGGATTCTGTTGAAGATGTTGTTGGTTTTCAGTTTGAAAACAGTTCTGGTGTCAACTGCTATGCTAATGTAGTAATTAATGTTTTGTTTTCTCTAAAAAATGTAAAAGAAGAGATTGTGGTCAATTCTGATCAAAGATTTTGCAGTTTGTTAAATTCTGTGTTAGAGAAATGTACCACTGATAGAAGAAACATAGAAAGTGTGTCTGAAATTAGAAATCTGTTAGATAGATGTTCAGGCCAAACACAATTCTCTCAAAATATTCAGCAAGATTGTCAGGAGTTTTTAATGTATATGCTTGATGTATTACATGCTGAAGGTGTAGATGTAGATCAGCTGTTTGGGCTTTCTTATCAATGGCAGCATGACTGCGAGAACTGTATGGTATCAAGTACTACTAGTGTAGACTCAGAAAGATTTATATATTTAACTTTGCCAGACAGTAAATCAGTCTCCTTTAATAAGCTAGTAAAAGCTGCTAATCACAACATGGAGTGTAGCCAATGTAAATCTGAAATGATGTCCACATTATTTATACGAACATATGGCCAGTACGTCATTTTAATGTTCCAACGATGTAGGCCTGATGGAACAAAATTGACAACTTTAATAAAAAATTTTGTAGCTTCGCAGTTGTCAATATCAGGAAGGACTTTTGTAACTACAGCAATTATATATCATGACGGCCCTTCAATATCATCAGGACATTACACAGCTTATTTAAAGTCTAGAAATGGCTGGTCATTCTGCAATGATTCTGTTTTAATTTTCAAAAAAAAATTGCCGTATGACCTTAAAAACTCTTACCTGGTGTTTTTAAAACCAAAATTTTAGGAAAATAATCTCGGGATATGATCTGTGGAATTTCAAGAAGTTCTAATGGCTCCTACACAATTTGGCCTTGAGGATAAGTGTAGTTCAGAGACATAACTTCTAATCATAGGATTGGACATCATGGAGATGTATGTGCACTTTAAATGAGTTCAGAAAAACTGTTTCTTTTCATAAGCTAATTGAAGCAGCCAATCAAAACATGGAGTAGAGGGAATGTAAGTCTGCAATGCTGTCTACTGTTTTACATTGCTTTGTGATTAAAAGTGATGTAGAGAATTAAATAATTGTAGTACTCATAGAGGTAGTGTAAGTCTGCTTCATATTAAGCAGTATCAGTGTCATAGGAAATGTAGAACATGACTGAGCAAGAAGGGGAAGATATTACTATTCCAGGATTGTGAAAATGATCTTCAACATTTTAATTCTGAAAGTTGCGGAAATGCCAAATGATGGGATTGGCTTACAAGAAATCCAAGAGTTATAAATATCTCTGACTAGATTTGGCCTTGTGGAAAATAGTGGTAGAGAGCAAGAAGTCATTTATTGCATGTAACGTGTTTTTAAAAACGATGGAGGTTTTCTTTCAGAAAGTGGCGGGCTAAAAGTAATAACAGCACAAAAGAGTGTAAGCTGTTCATAGGACATCCTTGGACGTCATGGAAAGTAAGTTAACTTTAAGGAGTTCTGAATTTTAATTTCTGATGTTGTATGGGTTTTTTAAACACAATCATTTTGATTGTGTTTTTTTTTCCCCGCTGTTACATGATGAATACCTTCAAGTCACTGTTTTTAGTGAATTTTGATACATTCTGAGAACAGCAAAAATAAACCATTTAACATGTATAATTAATTCTGTACTGTTTGCATTTATGATGTATATGTAGAACTGTGTAGGAGGCATGGAGAAGGTGAGTTTTCTGTAAGTGTTAAATTTATTGTATGCAGTGCTGCACTTCTACGTATTCTTTCATATGCTGGACTACATCTGCACAATGAGATACCTAAGCAAAGGAAACACAAGTGATGTGATTGTGAAATGAGCAAAATAAATTGCACATATTTCAATTACATCACCTGTGTTTCCTATCATTACGAATCACATTGTGCAGATCAAATTTAGGTCTGTCCAGGGAAACATAGGAGGTTTCTACTTTGTTGAAGAGTGCAGTGGACATGACTCACTTCATTAGTAGACTTTCACAGATATTATCTCCTCTGTACACTTCAACAAGTGTAAATCTCATCTTGAACTCTGAGTAGGCCTCACCTCAAACAAATCTCTGGATAGGAGACATGTTATTGGCATACTGAAGCGACACTTTTCTGAAACAAGAGCAATGCAAAAGATGCACCATGTTTTAAGATAGGCCTCACTTCATCTGCATCAAGATACTGTTAGTTTAAAATGTATATCTTTAGGATTGTGTAGAGGACCTGGAGAAGCAGAAGCTTCTGTCAGTGTCAAAGTTGTTGAAAAACTATTTGTCCTTCAATATTTTCCCTTGTCTTTTGTAATTTTTAAATACATATTTTAATTTTTTTCAAATGTTGGTTCTCTCTTTCACAGATTGAAAGTATAGAAATAAAATGTGATTAATTTAACGGCAATTACAAGGTAAATAGTTGTACTCTTTTCGTTACATTTCTATCACATTCACCTACTATTAGATCCACTGCTTCACTTCTTTAATCCTCAGTTTCCTGCCTTTGCTACTTTCCTCATTCCTTTCTCTATTACCTATTTACTCAACTCCTTCCACTCTTTTTCTCAGTCCCTCTGTTCTCATAGTTCCTCAGTCTTGTTCACTCACTCCATCTCTATTACTCTTAGTGTCTGTGAATTACTTTCCCAACTTTTTTTTTTTTGGACCGCTTCCCGGGAAGTTGCCCGGTTCGCAAACCAGCAGCGTTATGGCAGTCCACCATTTTGTGTTTCGGTCGAATCAAGATACAAGATGGAGGGCAAATAATGTTCAGAATGGGTAGAAGGGGGCACGGTAGATGTATCTTGACCCCCTTGGTTTTCTGAGGGTGGCTGAGGAGGACCATAGTTCTTCACTCTTGTTCACTCTCTCTGTTTCTATTAATGTCACTGTTTATGACTGATCAAAAAAATGTTTTTTAAAAAAGAACAGTAACTATAAGGGAAGGAAATAGACAGTTATGTTAAAAGAAAGACAGCTATAGGGAGTAAACTAAGGATACTGTTACCTACAATCCACTGCTGTTGATGTTACTGACCATGTCATGAATGATGTAATATGTGACATCATCAGCAGTGGATTATAGGTAACAGTATCCTTAGTTTACTCCCTAGAGCTGTCTTTCTTTTAACATAACTGTCTGTTTGCTTACCTTATACTTACTGTTCTTTTTTTTAAAAAATATTTTTTTGGGTTAGCTTCCGGTACGCGTACCGGGTAGCGCTCCGGGAGCGAACTAAGAGAAATAGAGGTTGGCAGAGTTCCAAATATTCTACCAATTTTTTTATAATGGGGAGTTAGTTCTGAAAAGAACTTTTTTTTTTATGTTTTTGTTGTTTTATATTTTTTTTAGTATTTTTTGAACATTTTTTTACTTTTTTTGTATTTTCTGAACGTTTTTAAATTTTTTTTGGTTTTTTTGGGGGGGGGGAAACAAAAATGATCCATTATAAAGGGCTCAACAGGAGCAAAAAAAAAAAAAAGAATTTATTTTTTGGTGCGTCTCGTACAAACATTAATATGATTTTGAATTGCTCGCAAAATCAAAGTGATGCTACTTTCTCTGTAGCAGATGAAAGTGCCACATTCCACGCACACTTGCTTTACGTGCCCAAACAACATTTGGATGTTTGCGATCATCTCCCTCGCCTCTGGTCCCGACACCTCTGGAACCACCGATCTTCTTGCCATTGGGAGGGGATTTTGTTGTTCGTCACGTAGCTGGGCAGCACTATAATTATTTGGGTGCCACCTACTCATATGCCGATGCATAGTATGATTGCCATAACTGTATTTTTTATCAGTGCCCCTTGACAATCTATCACCGCATATGCGGCAAAACACGTAACGTGCATTCACTTTCTTTTGCCCCTCAGGAATTCTGTAGAATTGCCAGATGTAATTCTCCTTTCGATTGTACCTCCTGGGCTCCTCTGGCAAAAACTCATGCTCTTCCTCCTCTTCCTCCTCTTCCTGTTCTTCCTCTTCTTGCAAAATTACTTCTGCAGGTGGTCCTCTCTTTCTTGGATTTGGTGGAGGTGGTGGGCTAGCACCAGCTGAAGCTACTAATGAAGCCATCTCAAAGTCTCAATAAAGGGTCTTTCTCTCACCAAGATGAAAGTCAGAGTGATGAAAGAAGGAGGGGTTTTCATCATTTGGGAAAAACAAAAGTTCTAAACCAATGAAAAGTGTCCATTTTAGATCACATGACCTTGTATTACATCATTAGGAAACCAAAAGTGAAATGAACCAATGAAAAGTGTTATTACCGAGTCACATGACCTGCTATGTTTACGTTACGCGGTCGGCGCCGCGCCGCGGATCGCTTCCGGTTCGCGTACCGCTGCGCTTCCGGGTACGCGAACGTAGCACGTAATATGACGTATTACGCGAGAACGCGAAACGTCATGCTGACGCGAAGCGTCGCGATGTTGTTTTGTAACGCGAGAGGTGCGCAAAAGGAACGTTTACCAGTTCGCGTACCGGGTCGCGCCTCCGGATTGAGCTAACGGGAAGCTAACCGGTACGCGTACTGGGAGCGAAACAAAAAAAAATTTAAAAAAAATTGTATAAAAAACATGTAAAAAATATTTTTCTTTTTAAAGAATAATACATTGTAAAGGTTTTGATATTAGCTATTAAAAAACCAATGAAATTCACTGAAAAAACCATAGGTTATAGACCATATATAGTTAGGAATTAGCATTTACAAAACCTTGAAAATTCACTGAAAAAACCATAGGTTATAGACCATATATAGTTAGGAATTAGCATTTACAAAACCTTGAAAATTCACTGAAAAAACCATAGGTTATACACCATATATAGTTAGGAATTAGCATTTAAAAAACCTTATTTTACTCACACAAAACCATTGAAATTCCATATATAGTTAGTTGTACTAACTATATATCGCGCACCCGCAATCCACTGCTGATCATGTCACATATTACATCATTCATGACATGGTCAGTGACATCACTGATGACATCACTGATGACATCTCAAATGACATCACTGATGACATCACTGATGACATCTCAAATCACATCACTGATGACATCACTGATGACAACATCCAGTGACTGTATTTTTCTGTAAAGTTAAAATATGTCTTACATATTTAAGAATGAGTGGATGTATAAATGTCTGGATGAAGGATTTAGTAGGTGCATGACTGACTGTATGAGTGAGTGATTAAACGTGTCTCACTGAGTGCATGGGTTAGTGACTAAACTGTCTCAATTTGTGCATCATTATGTCTGTTGTTCTATAAAATGCTGCATGTGTTGATCATTAGCTATATAATTAACTATATGGGTTATTGATTGGTTGCCCAAGTATTTGTATGGGAGACTGAGAGTGTGTATGGGTGGCTGGGAGGTGTATGACTCTGTGCATAGATGTGCGAGCAGTTGATTCACTAGATGTATGGGTTCAAAAGTGCATGTGGAAACAGCTGTATGGGCGGTTGACTGTGTGCATGAGTGTATTGGTGAGTGAATGGATATCTCAGTGCTACATGTCAAAGTAAGTACATATGTAAAACACAGTACATGTGAGAGTTGACATATATAAATAACTGTGCAAAAGAGCCAGTGAATGTGTGAGTGGCTGTATGGATCATTGTGAACTTGTATCAGGGATTGTATAAGAGAGTAAATATGTGTTAGTATATGTTTGAATAAGTAAGGTGTGTATAACTGTATAGTTGAGGAAATGGAGGTGTGATTGATTCTTTGCATGACTGACTAGGTGTGTAAGTAACTCCATGGATGAGTGACAGTCTGTGAGTGTCTGTTTACACTGAGTGTATCTAAGGTTATATTAGAGTCTGAAGAGGTTCATCGTATTATCACATGAATGATGTCATCAGTGATGTGATCAGTAATGTCAAATGAGATGTCATCAGTGATGTCATCAGTGATGTCATTTGAGATGTCATCAGTGATGTCATCAGTGATGTCATTTGAGATGTCATCAGTGATGTCATCAGTGATGTCACTGACCATGTCATGAATGATGTAATATGTGACATGATCAGCAGTGGATTGCGGGTGCGCGATATATAGTTAGTACAACTAACTATATATGGAATTTCAATGGTTTTGTGTGAGTAAAATAAGGTTTTTTAAATGCTAATTCCTAACTATATATGGTGTATAACCTATGGTTTTTTCAGTGAATATATATATATATATATATCCACCAAAGTACTCCATTTATTGCATAGACGTCTCCGACACTCAGAAGTTGCTGTGCACGTAATTTTAATCAGCAGGAAAACAACGTGATCAAGCTGCAAAGCGAAACGCGTTGTGTTCCTGCTGATTAAAATTACGTGCACAGCAACTTCTGAGTGTCGGAGACGTCTATTTGAATAAATGGAGTACTTTGGTGGATACAGTGGGTGACCGGGAGCCCTACTCCGACCTACCCGTGAACGCGACTGGTGATTTACCGGAACTCTGGTTTCTCATATATATATATATATATATATATATATATAAATATATATATATATAGTTACAGGGACTTAATAGTTAGGTTCTGATTTTACACACACAAAACCATAGAAATTCATCAGTTATAGTTATTTCAAGCATCTGTAACTCATGCCCCAAGGTAACTAAAACTCGCTCCCCCATGCACAGTTTTCTAAGCGACAATTTCACTGTAAATGTTGCAGTCATATTATCAAAGATGTCATAGAAGATGTCATTAGTGATGTTATCTGTACGATAATTAGTAGTGCATGATGAGGGTGTGAGTTATAGTTACATGTGTGAGTGTGTGTGGGTCTGTGAGTGGGTATGAGAGTGATTCGCTGGGTCTCTAAGTGGTGGGTGAGTGGCTGTATGGGTGTGTGAGTGGTGTTCGGGGTCTCTGACTGGGTGTATGAGTGGCTGTGTGGGTCCATGAGTGGGTGTGTGAGTGGGTTTTCAGGCCTCTGAGTGGGTGTGTAAGTAGTTGTACAGGTGCTTGAGTGGTTGTGTGAAGGGTTGTGTGGGTGTGTATGTGAGTGTGTGAGTAGCTGTGCGTGGTCTGTGAGTGGTTTATTGGGTCTCTGTTTGGGTGTGTGAGTGGTGTTCGGGTACTCTGAGAGGGTGTGTGAGTGGCTGTATGGATGTATGAGTGGGTGTGTGAGTGTGTAAGTAGATGTGTGAGGGAGTGTGTTAGTCGGAGAATTATTTTTTAAATTGGAATCTGGATCCATAGATCCATCGCGGATTGGCACTGGGGTAGTGTATGGGTGTGAGAATGGGTATGTGAGTGCATATGTGGGTCTTTGAGTGGGTGTGAGAGTGGTTCTGGAGTATCTGAGTGGATGTATCAGTGCCTGTATGGGTGTTTGAGTGGCTGTATGGGTGTTTGAGTGACTGTATGGGTGTTTGAGTGGGTGTTTGAGTAGTTGTGTGGGAGTGTGAGACAGTGTGTGAATCAGTCTGTAAGTGGGTATTTTCTTAAATTGTGATCTGGATCTGCAGATTCATCATTGATTCACATGAGTGCAGTGTGTGAGTGTTTGTATGGGTGTGTGAGTGGCTGTGTGAGTGCCTGTGTAGGTATCTGAGTGAGCGGGTTATGTGGGGGTGTCAGAAAGTGTGTGAGTAGGTCTGTATTTTTAAAGTAAGATTTGACTCTGCTACACACTCACACAGGGTGGTGTGTGAGTGTCTGCATTAGTGTGTGAGTGGGTGTGGGAGTGCCTGTGTGGGTCTGTATGTGGGTGTGTGAGTGTTTATCTGGGTCTCTGAGTGGATGTTTCAGTGACTGTATAGGTGTGTGTGAGGGTGTGTGAGTGGGTGTATGAGTGGATGTATGAATGTTTGAGTGGTTGTGTGGGAGGTGTGAGAGAGTATGTGAGTAGATCTGTGAGTGGGTGAGCTTTTTAATTGGGATCTGGATCATGGATCTCTCACAGATTCACAGAGGGCAGTTTGTGAGTGTCTATATGGGTGTTTGAGTACCTGTGTGGGTATGTGAGTGGCTGTGTGAGTTGTTCTCTGGGTCTGTGAGTGGCTGTATCAGTGACTGTATGGGAGTGTGACTGGGTGGGTGTGTGAGTGGCTGTATGGATGTGTGAGTGGTTATGTGGTATGAGAGAGAGTGGTTCTGTGAGTAGTTGTATTTTTTTTAACTTGGATTTGGATCCCCGGATCCACACAGATTCACACTGGCCGTGCGCAGCACCGCAGTAGATCCGTGGATCCTTGCGTGCCCCCAAAAACATTTTTAGCCCATGAGTGGTCCCTCACATGCCCTCCATTAGTCCCAAGGTGTAAGGAAACCTCTATCCTGACCCCTTATTTCCTAGTTCTACTTTATTTCTCCCCCGGAAACCTGCAGCCACAACTTTTATCACAGGTTGCGGCCAGCCAATCATGACATTGCTGTTGGCACGTGGATCCACGTCACTAGATATACATAAATCTTTTCTTTAATAACTCCAAAACTACTGAGCAGATTTATACCAAATTGCAAAAAAAACTTTCTGGACCAAGATCTAATTTTCTGGCAAATTTGGGGTAATTCCGTTTAGTGGTTCGGGATGTAGTCATGTCTAAAACCCCTATGTGACATTTTTCTTGATCCCCCAATTGACAAATCCCATTAAAACGTTCTGGACAGCACCTGAAATGAGTGGCAAACTAGTTATGAAATTTTGGGGAAAGTTCGTCAAACTGTGCCAAAGTTATTAGCAAAACAAAAAACACTTTCCCTATAGAAACTAGGTACTAAATATAACCTCCTACTGGCAACAGCCACTAGGTAATATATATAGAGATATATTCACTGAAATGAATCAAAGATTAAACCTTTGTTTTAGTTATAAAACTTTAATTGATCTTTCTATACAAACCAGACTTAAAATACACAAACATTACAATTTCTTAAGTTATACTTATACCATAAATATATGATTTGCACACCACCTTTAAGTTCATATAAATATATTTATTCTTTATCTACAACTAAACTTAAACTACACAAAATGTTCTCATTCTTATACTTATACCTTTAATTTATAATTACACAACACCTTCAAATAATTATAATTTATGCACCTCCATACATAGTGTACTCATCTCAGAAGCCATACAACATACTAATACTCACCCAGGAGTTACTCTGCCTGTGAGAGCGCAGACAGGGAACACTTGTTTGCTCCCAACTGGTGAGAGCTTTAAGAATGCTCTCGCCGGTTGGGAGCAGATATGTGTTTCCCTGCCTGCGATATTGTGGACAGGGAAACTCAGCCTGCCTGGCTGGAGCATGCAAAAACAGCTGTTCCAACCCAGTAGGAGCAATGCCTTCTCCCTAGGCACCCAGGATGGGTGGATGCAGGAACCCTGCGCCCCCCAACCCCCAACATAGGACCAGATTTCAATCTCGTTTGAAAAGCATACCGAAAGACTGGGGTCCCAAATGCTTTCTGTATGACTCGGGTTGGGGGAGTCCGGCCGAACGAGTATGGTGCATTTGAATGCATCCAGACACGATTCGGTCAGACTCCCATTGACTTCAATGGGAGCCTGTGTACCGAAAGTGTACACATGCTCGCATTAACAAAAGGGGTGGTTGAGGATAATCATGAACCCTGTGGCTGCCGGGCACCCCTTGGTGTCTAAATGAAGCGGGCAGTAAACGGCTGTTACTCCCTGACCTGCTGCACAGCTTAAATTGGTTAAACTACTAATCTAAATAGAATCACGATTAATACTTGCTTTTTTCTCCAATTTTTCTCGGTTTTATTTCACCTCTTTTTTATTTTTTTACATCGATACAAACATTATTATGTCATGTTCTATCTGTTCATAAACATGATATCACATCAAAGTTTTTTCAATTGCTATACAGTTAATCTTTGGTGTGATGCTACTCACACATTAACACAACCCATAATAATAGTTGACGACGATAGAAGCATGATTGGCCCGATGCATTTCGGGACCCAGTCCCTTCTTCGGGGGCCTGCCTGTAAATTGAAATATTAATGTGTCATTTTCAAATTTAAATATTTACATCTTAACATTGACTTAAGTACTTAACGGTCACTTTTATGTTTCAAATCAACCACCTTGGCTTTTGTGGTGTATGTAGTATCAGCTCTAGAAACATGTTTCTTATGGAAAACCTTTTCAATGATGGTAAATATTAGCGCAAACAATGTACTAAGAAATAGAAAATATTTAGCAAAAACCACTGCATTTCTTTGTTCACCGTTAAACTGGCTGATAGCCACTACCAATCTCCATGTGCAATTTAATTGTTACCTTATCGGTCGCTGTAGGGGTCCTAGAGATTATGCTTCAATGTGATATGGGAATATACAGGGCAACTGAAAAAAATGATAATAAACTCGGTATGACGCTAATCACTCTGGAATCATGTGAATAAGGGTCTATATTGTTGGGACCTTACCACTTTAGGTTGCTTGATTTGCGAGTGTCTTTAGAGTTTTAAAAGCGAAAGTTCCACGGTGACCACTTTCTTTCGTTTGTCTGCCTAAAAAGGTAACATGAAGTTAGGTTTATGAAAGAGCTACCGTGGAGTTTTAAAAAAGCTCATGGAGTCTAAACGGGCCTTGAATTTTGACTGAGAACCAGCTTACCGTCTTTACGTTCACGTTTCAACCTGAATTACTCGATCTGCTGAGGAGCTCTCACGTCTCACAGTCTCGTGAGATTCGGGTTCATAGCTTATTATTGAAGTCTCTCCTAGCTTCAGGCTGTGTGCGAATCTGTTGGATGGCCGCCATCTTAGAAGGGTGTAGGCGTAATGCATGTATACACTGAACAATTAAAGTGTATACGAAGGGATTAAATGTACAACGTACTTTCCCTCTCATGATTAATTTTAAGTAAATAGATAAATTGATGAAAAACATATGATTTCTACTGGCTTTATATGGATTGTGATGGTGGACTTTTTATTGAAAGGAGGTGGAAGCACAATAATCAAACGGTCTGAACATAGAAAAATATGGCTATGAAGGTGGGCCAATAATAATATTTTTGAAAGGAATGAGAGATAACTTCGTGTTAATACGAAAATCAGTTTCTCGCTAATACATGCAAACTGGAGGGGTAGAACTGGAAATATTACGCTGCTACGTTGGTAATGGGGTGACTAGCATTGCTCTTGTGGCAACTAAAAAATATACATGTTTGTGCTATTAGTGACCGTAATGTTCACCTAAACACGGTCAGAGTACAATTTGTCAACATATACATTCCTAATACTTAGTTGAACACATTCATTTTTTTTTATTATTCTTTTTATTAAGCAACACACAATCACATTAGAGTACCAATTAGAAATTGGGGCCCAAATCTGGTTTCCAAGAAGTCTAGTTTTTTTTACCCCATGTGCCATAAAT
This sequence comes from Lissotriton helveticus, assembly GCF_964261635.1. Classification (NCBI taxonomy): domain Eukaryota; kingdom Metazoa; phylum Chordata; class Amphibia; order Caudata; family Salamandridae; genus Lissotriton; species Lissotriton helveticus. The sequence continues at coordinate 1,550,618,204 of NC_136061.1, forward strand.
TGAAGTCTCCTGTTTATATGTAGCCAGGAAACGACCAAGCCACATCTGAAATGTAGGTGGCTCCAGGTCTTTCCACCGAGCAGCAAGAATGATACGTAAAATTGCGGTTGCTAAAAACATGGTCCTTTGCTCCTCAATGCTATGCCCCAAAGAATCGTCATGTCCCATCACATAAAGGGTTACTGAATCTTTTATATTCCGACCAAAAACCTGGGCCCAGAATCTCCTTATCATCGTTTTTAATAGGTCTAATTTGGGGCATTCAGCGAACATATGGATTAAGTTTGCTTGAGGTTGTTTACATCTTGGGCAATTGTCATCAGCCCGCAAGCCCCATGAGAACAATTTTACTGGTGTATAATACAGGTCATATATAACTCTATAGTATTGAGCTTTAAGGTTGGAAGCGATAAACAATTTTGATGATAGAGCTAAAGAGAGATCAATGTCTACATTTGGATTAGTCAACCTTAGGGCCCAAGCTTGCTCTACCCGCTCCAGATCATCCTTGACATTTTCCATCAACAATTGATACAGGTTACCTATACTGGTATATCGTTTCCCAATGATTGAAATAAAGTGAATGTGGTTTAATTCGATTCTGGGAACACAATTACGAATATATGTAAATATTTGAAAGTATTTAAGAAAATCAGTAGCAGGAATAGTATATTTCTGTTGAAGCCATTCAAAGGTGGTGATACCTCCTGGATTTAAGAATTCTGCTACTGTCTTAATACCTATATTTTCCCATCTCCGAGAGGTACTATCATTAAGGCAAACCGGAAGGATTGAGCTATTCCACAAGGGAGTGTATTTTGTGAATTTAGGAATCTTTAGTTGTTTAGATATAGATTTCCAAACCTTCCAGGCATCAGTAATGACTTTGAACTTAATTTTTTTAAAGTAGGATGGTTCAACCTGCCTCAGGAATAGCCCCTGATATTTGGTCCCCAGGCTAAGCTCATAGATGGAAGGGATATAATGTTCACTATTAAGTAGAGTCAATGACTTTAACAGAGGGCCCATGTATTGAATAAGTGTTGCCCATAAATATAGGGTTAAATTAGGGACAGCTAAGCCCCCCCTTCCTAATGGTAGAGTTAGATATGGTAGGGCTCTTCTAATCTTCCCAAAACTCCAGATAAACTTAGACATGGAGGAGTCAAGAGTCTTTATATAACTACCCCCGGGCAACAGCGGTATTGTTCGAAATAAGACGAGTATTTTTGGGAAGATATTCATTTTTAAGTAGTTGGCCCTTCCAATAATAGACAGATGTAAATTGTCCACTCTTCTAAGATCTTCTTTTATTTTCTTGATCAAGGGGGTATAGTTAAGATGGTTAATTTCATTCACGTTGGGGTATATACAGACCCCTAAATATGTTGCCTGTTTAACTTTATAGGGGCTTTGAAATATCGTGTTATTTGTACATAAGACCATTGTTTTATCCCTGTTAAGGGAATAGCCTGAGTAGATACCAAAAGAATGAGTAATTAACTCAATTTTGCTAATTGCCTCAGTTGGGTTTGTTGTTAATACAGCCACGTCATCGGCATAAGCCAAAATTTTTGTCGAGAACCGATCCACCGTAACAGGTTGAATAAGAGGTGAGGAAAGAAATTTTAAAATAAGGGGATTTATGTAAAGGGCAAATAATATCGGAGAACAGGGACAACCCTGTCTTGTGCCTCTTTGTATCTCAATAAACTCCGACTCAAAACCACAGATATTAAGTTTAGCCTTTGGATCTACATATAGGGCCTTTACAGCATTGATAAATTTATACCCGATATTATTCAGCTCCAATATGTTCCACAAAAATTGCTAGGAAACATTGCGAGCTCAGCTAATGCCCATTCCAGTTCTGTAATCGAAATTTCCCTTTCCAATTCTTCTTTGATTGATTCATCAATCAGTAGAGTGTGACCTATCTCTGACAACCAGTTGTTAAGAAAAGTTTTTAAATCTCTGCTGGAGTATTGATCTTCATTTTGATATAACTTTTGATAATACTTCCGGAATGCTCCTATTATATCCTGTGTGGAAGTGTGTTGGTGACCCTCGTACTCAATCGTTTTTATATTATTATAGGATTGTTTTTGACGTGTACGTAGGGCTAAATGCCTACCAACATTTTCCCCAGATTCATATAGACTCCTTTTGTTTGATTCATATGTTTCTGCGGCTTTCCTAATTAATGAGCTGTTAATTTCGTTTTTCAGTACTAATATTTTATTTTCAACCTGAATTACTCGATCTGCTGAGGAGCTCTCACGTCTCGCAGTCTCGTGAGATTCGGGCTCATAGCTTATTATTGAAGTCTCTCCTAGCTTCAGGCTGTGTGCGAATCTGTTAGATGGCCGCCATCTTAGAAGGGTGTAGGCGTAATGCATGTATACACGGAACAATTAAAGTGTATACGAAGGGATTAAATGTACAACGTACTTTCCCTCTCATGATTAATTTTAAGTAAATAGATAAATTAATGAAAAACATATGATTTCTACTGGCTTTATATGGATTGTGATGGTGGACTTTTTATTGAAAGGAGGTGGAAGCACAATAATCAAACGGTCTGAACATAGAAAAATATGGCTATGAAGGTGGGCCAATAATGATATTTTTGAAAGGAATGAGAGATAACTTCGTGTTAATACGAAAATCAGTTTCTCGCTCATACATGCAAACTGGAGGGGTAGAACTGGAAATATTACGCTGCTACGTTGGTAATGGGTTGACTAGCATTGCTCTTGTGGCAACTAAAAAATATACATGTTTGTGCTATTAGTGACCGTAATGTTCACCTAAACACGGTCAGAGTACAATTTGTAAACATATACATTCCTAATACTTAGTTGAACACATTCAAATGCGCTTTGTAAACATATACATTCCTGATGCTCAGTTAATATTATGAATTAAACTTATTGGTTGTGTGGTTTTTCAAACATGAATGTAGATCTATTGATCAATTATAAACAACATCCCATATGAAATAAGTGCCATAAAATGACTGAAACATCAATAACGTTCATGAACCTACTGTTCATCTGAACACCATCAAATATGCTTTAGTGAAACATCTACTTTCCTGGTATACATCTGTATACTTTGGTGATATTGTGCGTTAGAATTATTGGGTGTTTGGTCTTTCAAGTATAAATTTTAGATCTAAGTTACATATACCACTACTCCATTTATAGAAAGCATCCCATATCTAGTTTATCATTTAAACCTAATGGCTCCATGGTTTGAAATTTTTTAATTAACAGTACTTCTCTTTGAGACAACAATTTTTGGTTGTCTCTTCCTGGTTTGATTTCAATTTTCTCTATCACTAGAAACTTAAGTTGTGAAATGTTGTGGTGCTTTTCTACCCAATGTGCTGCTAAATTAGAGTTGGTGTTCATGTTTCTTATCATGCTTTTGTGCTCTCCTATTCTGATTTTAACTTTTCTTTCCGCTTTTCTGATGTACATCAGTCCGCAAGGACATTTTATGCTGTAGATGACAAAATTGGAGTTGCAATCTGCTGTTAATTTGAGAGGTATTTGTTCTCCTGTCCTTGGATGAGATACAAATGACTGTTGCATGACGTTATTGCAGTGGGTGCAGTTATTGCATTTCTTCATTCCTTTGTATTGTCCTATGTCTTTCTTGCTTTTGATTTTCAATTCTTCTTTTAAGTTCCTACTTCTTGTGTAAGCAAAGATTGGTCTTTCTTGAAATATGTTATGGAAATCCTCATCTTGTTGTAACAATTCCCAGCGTTTCAATATGATTTTCTTGATGTTACGAGATTTTGTGGAATACTTGGAAACAGGAGTTACTCTGCCTGTGAGAGCGCAGACAGGGAACACTTGTTTGCTCCCAACTGGTGAGAGCTTTAAGAATGCTCTCGCCGGTTGGGAGCAGATATGTGTTTCCCTGCCTGCGATATTTTGGACAGGGAAACTCAGCCTGCCTGGCTGGAGCATGCAAAAACAGCTGTTCCAGCCCAGTGGGAGCAATGCCTTCTCCCTAGGCACCCAGGATGGGTGGATGCAGGAACCCTGCGCCCCCCAGCCCCCAACATAGGACCAGATTCCAATCTCGTTTGAAAAGCATACCGAAAGACTGGGGTCCCAAATGCTTTCTGTATGACTCGGATTGGGGGAGTCCGGCCGAACGAGTATGGTGCATTTGAATGCATCCAGACACGATTTGGTCAGACTCCCATTGACTTCAATGGGAGCCTGTGTACCGAACGTGTACACATGCTCGCATTAACAAAAGGGGTGGTTGAGGATAATCATGAACCCTGTGGCTGCCGGGCACCCCTTGGTGTCTGCCACACTGTGCATGGTTGGGAAGAGGGGCTCCTTGGGTATCCCCACGGGCCCAATTCGAAGGGCCCCAGCTGAAGGGCGGCCTGCTACAGGCCCCCAAAGACCAATTTCGGAAGCCTTTTTGATCTGTGCAAACTTAATCGGAAAGGTTGTCCATATCGTACTTGCTCGCTCGGTAAACCTAGTCCATAGAGCTGTTCGAATGGGCTCCAGAGGGCTCTATCTCTCTGAATGCCTTCCCGAATCAATCCGGTCAGCGCTAAGGTTTTCCAGGCATCGTACTTGGTCGTTCAGTACTGTGAACGAATCGGGATCAAGGGGTCTGGATCGGTTTAGCAAATTCCAAAAACAATTCGGAGCCCTTCCAACCGAGATCCGAATCGACCCAATAGTGTTTTGTGGGGTCCTCAGGTGCACTATTGGCTCTGGGAGGTAGGTCTGTGCCCCTTCCTCTTAATAAAAAAGAATGGCTTCTGGGAATGGGGTGACTATAGGTTAAGGTATGAGGGTGCACAACCCCCTCCACTTAATTAAAGCAAACAGCCACAGGGGATGGGGCTCTCTGGGTTCTAATGGCAAGGAGAAGGGGGTTGTGCACCCACTCCACCTAGTTAAAGTAAATGGCCCTGGGGTTGAGGTCCCTGAGGCTGTAAAGGCTCTGGAGGGGATCCACGAGCCCCCTTCCCTTAAAAACAAAAAAAAACATTGGGAGATAAGCTTGGGGAGGGCAGGCTGCACTTCCCTTCTCCATAAAAAACAATACAACCCTAGGGAATTGGGACTGCGGGGTGCTAAAGGCTCGGGGAGGGGAGTGCGCTCCCCCTACCCATGAAAAACAAGGCCCCAGGAGATGGGGCGTAAGGGTCCTAAATATTTGAGAAGAGTGCTGCATGCCCCCTCCCCATAAAAAATAATGCAGCCCCAGGGAGGGTGTCCCCAGGGCCTGTAAAAGCTTCGGGAGGTGGCCAAACTCTGCCTAAAAACAGAATACATCCCGGGGTATGGAGTCCCAGGCCAATTAAAGCTTGGGAAAACGAGCCACATGCTAACCTTCCCCTAAAAAAGAATACAAAATAATTGTAGGCTCCTGCTGGCACCCAAGATCGGTGCCGGCAGGGGAGTGCCCTGGGGCTTCCCATATGGACCTTGTGGCCAAGCCCTACATCCAACCACATGATGTGCGTTGACAAAGGTTGTGCATGGTTTGAGGTTGGCTGCCCATGGGTTCGACAAAGGGCCTGGCCACAGGCCAGGCCCCGTGCCCAACCCGAGGCTGCACATGACCACAGGTCGAGCATGGCATGTGATTGATGTTTTATATTAAAAATCCTAGAAATTCACTGAAAAAACACAAATGATAAAGTGCTGTTATAATTTGGAATAGTAATTTTGCATTTAAAAGACCCTTAGAAATTCCCTGAAAAAAACGAAGGGCCTGATTATGAACTTTGCGGACAGGATTACTCCGTCACAAATGCGAGGGATATTAATCCACTGAAAGGGAAACTTCTCATGGGAGACCAAGAGGATCATAAAATCTCCAAAATATATCATACACTAGTCACCCATAGCGCCTCCACGCTGGAGATACTGAGAGAAACTTGGCAAGTAAATGTAAGTCCCATTGACAACAATGACTGGAGAGAGGCTCTGGAGTCCCCCAGGGGAGCTGCAATCTCCTGGCACTTGCATTTGATTCAGTTAAAATACTTACACGGAGCATATTACACACACTTGAGGCTTTGGATGGCAGGGCTCATGGCCTCCCCATCATGCTTTCACTGTATTGCAGAAGAAGCCAAATTCTTACACACGCTATGGATGTGTCTGGCCCTGGATAGGTTCTGAAAGGGAGTATTTAAGTGTCTGTCTGAGGTGCTTGGTTGGATCCTACACAGTACACCACAGCTTTCGTTACTACATATCTCTGAAGATGTCAGGGATAACAGGTACAAACACCACCTGCTGTTTCTGGGTTTGGCCCTGGCCAAACAAGACATAGCTCCCTCTTGGAAAGCAGAATACTCATCCTTGCTGGTTGTTTGGAAGAGAGGATTTGATTTTTGTATGGGGTTGGAGGAGCCTGTGTTTAAGGCTTGGGGTTACCCTCAAAAACATACAGAGGTATTGTCCTGGCCCATCCAATATCACAGCCCACATCGTCAGATATAGAGGTAGTGCCCCACGGCTAACACATAGAATATGCTCACTGCCAACAAGTTGATGACAGGGATTGATCAGCAGGAAAGCAATACCAGAACACGGTCAAAATGTATTCTTTTCTTTTTATCGCAGCATGTTTATTGTTAAGATACAAAATACTATATTGTTTACTTATGCCAATACGGTATCTCAGCAGGTAGGTGTATAATATGGCTCTTGGAGCACGATGTTGGCAAAAACCAATAAAGTATGTTCTTTAAAAAAATATTTGATGGATATCCCGTCTGAGGTATTATAATTCATTAGTATTGGAATTGTAGTAGGGTAGTAGGGTGGACAGGATATCCGTGATGTTTGTGATGGAGTAACCCTGTCGGCCAAGATGGTAATCAGGCCCTAAGTTAGAGGGATATTATAGTTAGTTGAAAATGTCAAGCACTGAAATGCACCAGTTATAGTTATGTCAGGTAACAGTAACTTGTGCCCTTAGTAACTATATCTCACACCTTCGCCATGCGCTGATAATTATCCCACATATTACATCACTCATTACATGATGTAGGACATCACTGATAGCATCACAGCAGCATCTGAAATGGCATCATTGATAAAGGAACTGCGAATGGAGAGGGGGCGAATTCTGGTTACCTTCGGGCACGATTTACAGTTTCTTGACATAACTATCACTGGTGAATTTCAGTGGTTTTGTTTGTTTAAATTGGTGTGTTTCAACTGACATTTTCAAAAAACTATAACAACCCTTTCACCTTGGGTCTTATCAATGAATGTAGATATATATGCGACCAGCTCTCATCCAAAACATCTCATGGCTAGCATTCCTTATGGAGAAATCCTAAGGTTAAAACGCATATGCAGCAGTGAAGAAGAATTCAACAAATGTCAAGATGAGCTGGTTGTCAGACTTAAAGCAAGGGGATATTCACAAAAAAACCTGCAAGAGGCGATGAATAAGGCTAAGATGAGATCTAGAATCAGCTTATTTGACCCCGAAGTAAACATTTCACAGGTCTCTAATACTGTGTCCACCTATAAGTCTAGTAACACTCCTAGATTAATTACTACGTATAGTAGGGAGGAACAACAGATAAGGTCAATATTGAATAAACATTGGCCAATAGTGCTTACTGACAATGTCCTTCGTGATAGGGTAGTGGAAAAACCCATTTTTGCTTTCAGGAGGAGTAGCACTATGGGCTCTGTTTTTGATTGAGTATCGCCAGAACTTAAGCAGGTTACCACGTGGTTAACACCTAGGAAAGGTTTCAAAAAGTGCTCCACTTGTCGTGCCTGTAAATTTGGATGCAATATGACCACATACTCTACACCATTTAGTCCATCACCTGTATTGATTCAGGGAACCTACAATTGCAAAACCGAATATGCTGTATATGTGCTGACGTGCACCTGTGGGCTTAGCTACGTTGGTAGCACGAAGCTACAGGTGCACGTCAGGATTTTGCAGCATATTAGGGCCATTCTCCACAGTGATGCAACATACCCTGTGGCGAGGCATTTTAAAAGAGTTCATCTAACAACATCAACTGCCTGTCTTATTATGTATTAGATGCTGTGGCCAAGCAAAGACGGGGTGGCAACAGGGAGCGCCAACTTCGGCAGTTAGAAACAAAGTATATTCTTGAGCTCGATTGCAAATGGCCTAACGGTTTGAATACAACAGAGGACATGCGTAACTTTTTATGAAATATGTAGAGGCGCGGTTGTCCTATGTTTTCTGTATCAAGTACAGGGTATCATGTATATAATAGATTGAGCAGCGGCCAGGGTGAATTGTATCAATTTCCTGGTTATATGAATTACACAATATTGTTCTTTCTTTCCCTCGGATTTTATTTTTAATGAACCTAATTATTGTATGGTTATATATCTTTGATACTGGTGGTTTTAATCTATTGTATGCCGGCTTCGGACAATAGATTTGTCCATGACTTATTGGTAATTTTAAAACAATACACCAATATCTGTAAGATTGGAAAATCAAATTTTGAATTGAATATGTTGTTTATGCCAGCACTTTATATTTATATATATGCACTTGTTTGCACATTTTACACTCACTTTTGTATTCACTAAAAAATGATTGACTAAAAAATTGTAAAAAATGAATTGTTTTACACACATGTCACGTAGGTCGTCATCTTTCGAGATGATCAAATTTGGATTTATCCGGTGAGAATTTAATTATATGACAGTAGAACTGTAGGCAGTCTTGGATTTATCCAATAAGATCTATATAAAATCAGTGTTTATTTGCAATATATAAATACTATGACATTTATGCCCTTTACATGTTTTATAATTTTAATAACATGTGTATATGTAATGAGTGTATTATATGCTGTTATCCTGCTTATTGAGTATGAAACTACAAAACTATTTTTGTGGTAAAGAAAGTTTGTTGTCTATACACATCACCATGTGACCTATGATGTCAGACAAGGGGAGTGGCTGTTTTTACTTTAAATGGTAGATGGCGTTATCACCATTTTTTACACGTGAACAAGGGCTTGCGGGCCTGAAACGCGTTGTGTTTGGGTCTAAAAACTACAGAGGTCTGTGTCTCTTTCCTCGCCTAAAACCGCCGATTGTGGTATTGGGAAGTGGCTCGAGTTTCCAGGATATATATATTACCTACTGGCGGTCGCCAGTAGGTATATATAGTTAGGATTTTTTCTCTATGGGTTTTTTGAAAATTCTATGTCTAATAACTTTGGCGTTTGTGGACGGAATTGGCTGAAATTTTCAGGAAAATGGCACATTTTGTTTCTGAGCAGCCCTTGAAAATTTGGGGGGGGGGTTCGTCCAGTGGGGGCCGAGAAAAAAGGGGGGTCCCAAAACGTGTTTTTAACATTGAGTTTTCCATAGGGCGGTTGGCCTCACTTTTAGCCCGAACGGCTGAATGGATTTGCACGAAACTTGGCAAAATTGTAGGGACTGGTAGCCCGATGTGCCTTTTGTAGGTCTCAATATATGTGCTCCAGTGGATTTTGAGAAATTAACGTTTAAAAAAAGATATATATCTGTAACAGCGGACCAGTTAGCGCACTGGTTCGCGGACTTTTCGCGCAACGGAGCTTTGTGAAGCGAAGCTGATTGGTTCTCTGGCGTCTGTCAACATTCCAAAAAGTCCGTAGCGGCCGCCATCTTGTCTCTCGGTAGGATCGAGAGACAAGAGGAGGCCAAAGCGAAGGGGCAAATGACCATAAGGGGGAATAGTAGATCCTCGCTGACCCCCTAGGTTTGATGTGGAGGTTTTAAAAGGGCCCCGCGGGGCAAAAAAAAAAAATTATAATAATAATCTTACGGCTGAATGGATTTGCACGAAACTTGGCAAAATTGTAGGGACTGGTAGCCCGATGTGCCTTTGCTAGGTCTCAATATATGTGCTTCAGTGGATTTTGAGAAATTAACGTTCAAAAAAAGATATATATCTGTAACAGCGGACCGCTTCGCGTACTTTTCGCGTTACGGAGCTTTGCGAAGCGAAGCTGATTGGCTCTCCGGTGTCTGTAAACATTCCAAACAGTCCGTAGCGGCCGCCATCTTGTCTCTCGGTAGGATCGAGAGACAAGAGGAGGCCAAAGCGAAGGGGCAAATGACCATAAGGGGGCATAGTAGATCCTCGCTGATCCCCTAGGTTTGATGTGGAGGTTTTAAAAGGGCCCCGCGGGGCAAAAAAAATAAATAATAATAATAATCGAACGGCTGAATGGATTTGCACGAAACTTGGTAAAATATTAGGGACTGGTAGCCCGATGTGCCTTTGCTAGGTCTCAATATATGTGCTTCAGTGCATTTTGAGAAATTAACGTTCAAAAACAAGATATATATCTGTAACAGCGCTCCGCTTCGCGGAGATAAAATTATATCTGTATTACGTAGCTGTTGCTAGCACCAGTTAGCGACGGCTAGTAGGAGATAGCGACCATCTTGGGCCCCACTTTGCATGTGAGTGATATTTATCACTAATGACATGCAAAGTGGGCATGCCAAGATGTTAGCGACTGGAAACAGTCGCTAACATCGCTATCTCCTATTATCAACTTTTGGAAATATTCGAGATAAGCGCGAATATCTCCAAAAAGTAACAGCTGCCCTGAGTAGTTCTTAGCCATGTTATCCAATGGGAGGTGGATAACATGGCTAAGAGCATTAGCTCGGTAATGCATGAATATCGCGGAGTTTTCAGCGATATTAATGCATTGCGCTCGTTTTTTATCGTATTTGCGATAAACCTTGATAATAGCAAGGTTTATCTGCGATAATTTCTGACGGTAAAAAAATCTTTGCAATGCATCGTTAGGGATAAATATCGCTTAACTTTGGTAATATGCCCCAACGTCTGTTAACGTTCGATTCGAAGGAAATCAGGAATTGTTGAAAAACATTGTGTGCGCCATCTTGTCTTTTTTCAAATGCCACACTTTTGTCGTGCACGGCAGCCATTTTAGATGCCTTGACCAGATCCACTCTGTGCACGCTGTCGATCCTTAGCATGGCTCCCCACCCTCGCAAGCATCTCCCCCAGGCAGTGGTCACCCCCGCTCTCTGTTTTATGCATGGGTAATAAACCTCCCCCCATCTGCGCTGTTCTTCCCTGAGAATCACACCCTGTGCCCGCCCGACACCTCCCTTTCGCCCTATTCACTACCGCACCCTCTGACACTCCTTTTCCTCTGTGTCCGATTGTCCAGGCCGGTCCTAGGCTATCAGCTAGCCCTGCAGATGTAGTTTATAGCCACAGCTGTAAAGAATCACCCGTCTTCAAAGGAGTTATAGTAGATCAAGGCCCACACTCGATGAGATCCGTCACAGCAGAAGCGTTGCTATTATCTGAAAACCATCCTGTATTGTGATTGGGGAGGGGACCGAGCGTGAAGCGGAAGATTCCAGGGATGACTCTTTGTACATCAAAGTTTTTACAATTATGTGTCACATTAAAAATATATAGCACTCCGACAAAGTAGTAAGATTATAAAACTTTAATAATTTATAAATATATACAAGAAAACAAAAATAGTAATAACATATAAACATTTTTAGAGAAAAACAACGAAGTAGCGGTCGGCTGTGCGAATAGTCCCAACGCAGCACAACGTCCAGATTTCCGGCGTGGGGCGTCGCGGGGGGTGGGTGATCAGTAGCAAACTGTTGTGCGAATAGTTCCAAGGCAGCAGAACGCGCCGAAATCTAGATGACACAAAAGTGATGTCTAGTAAGTTGCCACCCAGCAAATAACGGCGTGGGGCGTCGCGGGGGGTGGGTCATCAGTAGCAAACTGTTGTGCGAATAGTTCCAAGGCAGCAGAACGATGGCACCAAGGTGATGTCCAGTAAGTTGCCGCACTGGTTTTGGTATCCTACAATGCTGCTCCGAATAACGGCGTGGAGCGCCCCGGGGGAGGCGGCGTGAACGGGCCTCTCCAGGTGGAGTCTCGTCTGTTGTAGTGGGGCGCCCCTTTACCGTTTCAGTTGCCATTCCGTCCGCTTTTGGTCCACTGTGTCAAAATCCGCCATTCAGCTGAGTTGCGCCCACTCTTGCGGTGCAGCGATAGGCGGCTGTCACAGGACTCTCAAAATGGCGGCAGGCTGTTTCCTTTTTGGGCCTGGTCCACTGAAATGGCCCTGGGACACCTTGGAAATCGGACGCTTGTCTGCTAGGTCTTGGACCCCATTCTCGAAAGCGTCCCCTCCGCCTTGAGAATTCATCAAAAGTTTTGGGGGCCCCGACTCCTGCAGGCTTCTGGTGGGGAGCGGCTGCCATGATTGCTCGCGGAATGACCACGACGGAGCTACGAGATGGTGGTGCTCTCATGGTGACGCCAGCTTCAGTCTGAAACATCCAGAAACAAGGTGGGGCTTTCATCGTTTGGGGGAAAAAAAAAGTTTTCATCCAATGAAAAGTGTTGTTTTTAGGTCATATGATCAAGCCTTCCATCATTAGGAAACCAAAAGTAAAATGAACCAATGAAAAGTTTTATAAACAAGTCACATGACCTGTTATGCGGCATAGGGTATAAAATGCGGAGAAAATACGTTGGCACGTGAGGCGGCGTCAGTAGCGGACCGATGTGCGAATAGGCCGAAGGCAACACAACGCGCCAAGATCCGGATGGCATCGAGGTGGTGTCATAGTTGAGAGTTCTGAGCAGCGGTTGTAACACTGTCTGAAGCTTATTTGCAGCTGCTGCAGCTTCACTACGCGCCAAGATCCGGATGGCACCGAGGTGGTGTGTAGGAAGTTGCCGCACTGGTGTGGCCATCCTACAATGCTGAAAGTCGGCGTGGGGCGCCCCGTTGGCCTGTGAGTTTGCGTCAGTAGCGGACCGATGTGCGAATAGGCCGAAGGCAGCACAACGCGCCAAGATCCGGATGGCACCGAGGTGGTGTCTAGTAAGTTGTTGCACTTCTGTGGCCATCCTACAATGTTGAAAGTCGGCGTGGGGCGCCCCGTTGGCCTGTGAGATGGTGTCAGTAGCGGACTGATGTGTGAATGGGGCCAAAGGCAGCGCAACAATATTTTCTACTATATTTCCGGTGTAGAAGAGACCACAAGGTGCTGAGATGCCAAGATCCGGATGGCACCGAGGTGGTGTGTAGCAAGTTGCCGCACTGGTGTGGCCATCCTACAATGCTGAAAGTCGGCGTGGGGCGCCCCGTTGGCCTGTGAGATGGCGTCAGTAGCGGACCGATGTGCGAATAGGCCGAAGGCAGCACAACAATATTTTCTGACTGACACCACAAGGCGCTGAGATGCCAAGATCCGGATGGCACCGAGGTGATGTCTAAGTTGCGGACTGATGTGCGAATGGGGCCAAAGGCAGCGTAACAATATTTTTTGTATGGAAGATACCACTAGGCGTTGAGATGCCAAGATTCGGATGGCACTGAGGTGATGTCTAGCAAGTTGGTGTGGTCATCCTACAATGCTGAAACTCGGCGTGGGTCACCCCATTAGCCTGTGAGATGGCGTCAGTAGCGGACCGATGTGCGAATAGGCCGAAGGCAGCACAACGCGCCAAGATCCGGATGTCACCGTGGTGGTTTCATAGTTGAGAGGCACTTCATCTGCAGTGGGGCGCCGAGATCCGGATGGCACCGAGGTGATGTCTAGCAAGTTGCTGTACTGGTGTGGTCATCCTACAATGCTGAAACTCGGCGTGGGTCGCCCCATTAGCCTGTGAGATGGCGTCAGTAGCGGACCGATGTGCGAATAGGCCGAAGGCAGCACAACGCGCCAAGATCCGGATGTCACCGTGGTGGTTTCATAGTTGAGAGGCACTTCATCTGCAGTGGGGCGCCGAGATCCGGATGGCAACGAGGTGATGTCTAGCAAGTTGCTGTACTGGTGTGGTCATCCTACAATGCTGAAACTCGGCGTGGGTCGCCCCATTAGCCTGTGAGATGGCGTCAGTAGCGGACCGATGTGCGAATAGGCCGAAGGCAGCACAACGCGCCAAGATCCGGATGTCACCGTGGTGGTTTCATAGTTGAGAGGCACTTCATCTGCAGTGGGGCGCCGAGATCCGGATGGCACCGAGGTGATGTCTAGCAAGTTGCTGTACTTGTGTGGTCATCCTACAATGCTGAAACTCGGCGTGGGTCGCCCCATTAGCCTGTGAGATGGCGTCAGTAGCGGACCGATGTGCGAATAGGCCGAAGGCAGCACAACGCGCCAAGATCCGGATGTCACCGTGGTGGTTTCATAGTTGAGAGGCACTTCATCTGCAGTGGGGCGCCGAGATCCGGATGGCACCGAGGTGATGTCTAGCAAGTTGCTGTACTTGTGTGGTCATCCTACAATGCTGAAACTCGGCGTGGGTCGCCCCATTAGCCTGTGAGATAGCTGTTCTTTGGATTTGGGCCTGGCTCGTCTGCTGTAGTGGGGCGCCCCTTTACCGTTTCAGTTGCCATTCAGCTGAGTTTCGGCTGCTCTTGATGCTACAGCGACAGGCGGCTGCAACAGGACTCTCAAAATGACGGCCTGTTCTTTGGATTTGGGCCTGGTCCACTAAAATGGCCCTGGGACACCTTAGAACTCGGACGCTCGATTTTTTTTTCCTTTCCTGTACATGCAAAAAAAGGTAAATGCCCGGTACGTTACACGCTTCATCTGCCACGATGAACTCTCCAGAGGAACCGAAAAAAAATATAGTTGTGGTAACTATACCATGCATCGTCATATGGAGAGGTGGCACCAATTAATTATAGTGCTGCATAAAAGAGAGATTTGGAGGAGAACCCCTGACCTGCTAGTACATTCATCAAAGAAGTGGCACTGAGAGCTTCAGAGGCAAGGGAAACGGTCCCAAATATTTAGAAGAACTTTGGAAAGATTAAAATGACATGTTTAGATTGTGGCAAATTAATTTCATGTGGACAGATGAGTGTTACTCTAATAAATACAGCATATGAACATCATCATAGTCGATGGTTGGTAGAGACATTTTGACTATATCCTGGACCTGCCCGTCCTCGCCCAAAATGGCGCCAGAATAAATGGGACTCGTAACTCCTTGTTGTGTACTGGTTGCAGAACCTTGAAATCACGAGATACGTATGCAGTTTTGAAGCAAATGGCGGGCGGGGACGAGAATTGATTGAATATTTCGACATCCCTATTGATATTAAGTTTTGATGTGTTATTGATTACTGTACTGTTGAAAGTTCGAATTAACGTCACCCATGGTACTTGCCCGCAAATGTATATTTAGATAATTTTATTGTAACTGGCCCTGTCGTATTTTAATTATAAAATGTACGTCCACCGATTCCGTAACTGTTAGACACCTTAGTTCTTGCAACGTAATGGCCCGCCCGTTACGTTCCTCTACAGTGTAAATGTCTATTCATCATATACGATTACAGTTTGCTCCGTGGCCGGCCCACGTGGTTATAGGCTCGTATTTGTATAATGAAATTTTCACAATAAAGGTTTTTAAAAGAAAACATGGTAGTAGTATATACATTGGTAAAGTTTTTAATAATAGTCACTGTTTTAGAATCATTAAAAGGCAAGTGAAATAAAGCAGACCAATTACATGAAGGGTAAAAGGTATAATACGAAGGAACGCAGTAAAGATAAATGGTCAAGGGCTGTTGTGTTTTCTATTCCTGCAACATAAAGTGATCGATAAGAATCTCATATTCAGGCGTATCGGCGACTAAGACAGCAGGTCGACCCTCTTTTGCTCAACGGCTCCGTCATGGGACGAAGAAACGCTCTTTTTCTCGAAAAAAGAATATATTTTACTTGCAGGACAGTTGTAAAATTTCCGGGAAAGTACATTAGCCTGGAACATTATAACATATATTTAAGAAAAAATAATGTTCGGAAGTAATGAAAAGCGTAATTTTTAGGTCATATGACCAAGCCTTTCATCATTACAATAAGAAAAGTAAAATGAACCAATGAAAAGTTTTATTAACAAGTCACATGACTTGTTTTGCTTACGTTACGCGCTGCGCGCCCCGGATGACTTCCGGATGCGCTAACGCGGCGCGTCATATGACGCATTACGCGACAACGCAGGTACAGAATATAGTCAAAATGTCTCCACCAACCAGCGGTCGGAACACAACCCCTTTCAGCAGGCTAAATAGTTCTGTTAAATGACAACAGAAGGGACAGGCAACAAGAACCATCAGTCAAAGAGGGGAGGGCTAGTTCTTCTCTACCGGGTTACATTGGGGCGCTACCGGAACTGATCGAATTGGTAGTCTACAGTGTTTCTGGATGTTTCAGACTGAAGCTGGGGTTAGCATGAGAGCAGCACCATTTCGTAGCTCCGTCGTGGTCATTCCGCAACCAATCATGGCAGCCGTTCTTTATCGTTATTTTGGGCGGGGTGGGTGGCGGAGCCAAGCTGTTTTGCAGCCATCATTGTGTGGAGTTCAGTTCATCTCACTAGTTTTGTATTTGTCATGAGGGGTTGTTCCTAATGTTTCTATTTTAGCGAGGTCAAAAAGAGATCCCATTAGTGGCCTACTGATTTTGCTCGATTCCTTTTCTTTTTTTTTACACGATTTTTCGTTATCTGCAAAGACTAAACAGAGTATTGCGACTCTGTGTTTGTTTGTAAATAGAGAATGAACCAAAGAGAACTAATTCTAAAACAGTAAATACTTGGATAACAATGAATCAAATGGAGAGAGAAGCAGGCACGACGGATTACAATGGGGGCAAAGACCTGCGTTAACTACCTTTCACTATCTGCAAAGAGAGAGTACTCCTAATAGAAATGAGGGGGGGGGGCACCATTCAAAGCAGATCAGTGTGCATAAACACGAAAATGTTTTCACTTACCACATACTTGACATTCGACAGCTTATGATATTTGCTATTAAAAAACCATTGAAATTCACTGAAAAAACCATAGGTTATAGACCATATATAGTTAGGAATTA
This sequence comes from Lissotriton helveticus, assembly GCF_964261635.1. Classification (NCBI taxonomy): domain Eukaryota; kingdom Metazoa; phylum Chordata; class Amphibia; order Caudata; family Salamandridae; genus Lissotriton; species Lissotriton helveticus. The sequence continues at coordinate 1,550,635,146 of NC_136061.1, forward strand.
GCATTTACAAAACCTTGAAAATTCACTGAAAAAACCATAGGTTATAGACCATATATAGTTAGGAATTAGCATTTAAAAAACCTTATTTTACTCACACAAAACCATTGAAATTCCATATATAGTTAGTTGCACTAACTATATATCGCGCACCTGCAATCCACTGCTGATGATGTCACATATTACATCATTCATGACATGGTCAGTGACATCACTGATGACATCACTGATGACATCTCAAATGACATCACTGATGACATCACTGATGACAACATCCAGTGACTGTATGTTTCTGTAAAGTTAAAATGTGTCTTACATATTGAAGAATGAGTGGAAGTATAAGTGTCTGGACAAAGGATTTAGTAGGTGCATGACTGAATGCATGAGTGAGTGATTAAATGTGTCTCACTGAGTGCATGGGTTAGTGACTAAAGTGTCTTAATTTGTGCATCATTATGTCTGTTGTTCTGTAAACTGCTGCATGTTTTGATCAGTAGCTATATGATTAACTATATGGGTTACTGATTGATTGTCCAAGTATTTGTATGGGAGACTGAGTGTGTGTGTGGCTGGCTGGGAGGTGTGTGACTCTGTGCAGATCAATGTGTACTTGTATCAATGATTGTATAACAAGGTAAGTATGTGTTAGTATATGTTTGAAAATGTAAGGTGCTCTATGTTTAACTGTATAGACAAGAAAATGGAAGTGTCATTGATTCTTTACAGGACTGACTAGGTGTGTGAGTAACTCCATGGATGAGTGGCAGACTGTGAGTGTCTGTATAGGTGTATGAGTGCATATGATAGTGTTGTAAAGATGAGTGATTGTATGTATGAATGATAGTATGGGTGAATGAGTGAAGGTGTGTGTAGACGTAGGAATCAGTGAGTGCGTATGTAGTAACTAGTATTGGTGTGTCAATGGTTTCAAAAATTATATTCTGTATTTAACACTGGGTGAAACAGAGGTTATATTAAAATGTGAGGAGATGCATTGTATTGTCACATGAATGATATCATCAGTGATGTGGTCATTGATGTCAAATGAGATGTCATCAGTGATGTCATCAGTGATGTCATTTGAGATGTCATCAGTGATGTCATCAGTGATGTCACTGACCATGTCATGAATGATGTAATATGTGACATCATCAGCAGTGGATTGCAGGTGCGCGATATATAGTTAGTGCAACTAACTATATATGGAATTGCAATGGTTTTGTGTGAGTAAAATAAGGTTTTTTAAATGCTAATTCCTAACTATATATGGTCTATAACCTATGGTTTTTTCAGTGAATATATATATATATATATATATTACCTACTGGCGGTCGCCAGTAGGTATATATAGTTAGGATTTTTTCTCTATGGGTTTTTTGAAAATTCTATGTCTAATAACTTTGGCGTTTGTGGACGGAATTGGCTGAAATTTTCAGGAAAATGGCACATTTTGTTTCTGAGCAGCCCTTGAAAATTTGGGGGGGGTTCGTCAAGGGGGGGCCGAGAAAAAAGGGGGGTCCCAAAACGTGTTTTTAACATTGAGTTTTCCATAGGGCGGTTGGCCTCACTTTTAGCCCGAACGGCTGAATGGATTTGCACGAAACTTGGCAAAATTGTAGGGACTGGTAGCCCGATGTGCCTTTTGTAGGTCTCAATATATGTGCTCCAGTGGATTTTGAGAAATTAACGTTTAAAAAAAGATATATATCTGTAACAGCGGACCGGGCAGCGTCCTAGGACGCGTACTTTTCGCGCAACGGAGCTTTGTGAAGCGAAGCTGATTGGTTCTCCGGCGTCTGTCAACATTCCAAACAGTCCGTAGCGGCCGCCATCTTGTCTCTCGGTAGGATCGAGAGACAAGAGGAGGCCAAAGCGAAGGGCCAAATGACCATAAGGGGGAATAGTAGATCCTCGCTGACCCCCTAGGTTTGATGTGGAGGTTTTAAAAGGGCCCCGCGGGGCAAAAAAAAATAATAATAATAATAATCGAACACCTGAATGGATTTGCACGAAACTTGGCAAAATATTAGGGACTGGTAGCCCGATGTGCCTTTGCTAGGTCTCAATATATGTGCTCCAGTGGATTTTGAGAAATTAACGTTCAAAAAAAGATATATATCTGTAACAGCGCTCCGCTTCGCGTACTTTTCGCGTTACGGAGCTTTGCGAAGCTGATTGGTTCTCCGGCGTCTGTCAACATTCCAAACAGTCCGTAGCGGCCGCCATCTTGTCTCTCGGTAGGATTGAGAGACAAGAGGAGGCCAAAGCGAAGGGGGAAATGACCATAAGGGGGCATAGTAGATCCTTCCTGACCTCTTAGGTTTGATGTACCATTTTGCCAAGTTTGGTGTAATTCCGTTCAGCCATTCAGGCTGTAGACGTATGTAAATGTCCTATGGAAAATTGCATGGGGAAAACACATTTGAAAGTGTTGAAATTTAGAACCAATTAAAATGTTACTTTGGTTTTGTATTTGTGTGTGATGAAAGTTAATTGGTTATGTATATATGTCAAATGAGAGGAAACCACAGCCATTTTGTGATACTACTGTCTGAGGTACATTTGTGAGGAATTTTTGGTGGTGAATTTCTGGTGTTTGATTTACACAGTACTAACACTTCTGCTACTTTTAAAAAGGTGAGTTGTTAATTTGTAAGGGGAACTATGTTGTACACTTGAAGATAATTTGAAAAATGTTTTCTGTTATTTATTTGCAGTCCTTCTGTTATACTAAATACTTGATGAAGTTAGTTTTATATTATGTATTACTAAAAACGATAAATGAAAGTGATTATTTTTTTCTGCAATTTACAGCAAGCAATTTCAAAATAAAATGGCTCACAATGAAGAGACCGTGGCAATTTCTTTTGAATTGTCCACTACATTGATTGAAATTGAGAGCACCAATAATGAAATATTGTCACAAGGAGGACATGACTTGTATGATTCCATTAGATTGATTGAAATGGACAGCACCAAGAATGAAATATTGTCACAAGGAGATGACTTGAATGATTCCACTACATTGATTGAAATTGAGAGCACCAATAATGAAATATTGTCACAAGGAGGAGATGGCTTGTATGATTCCATTAGATTGATTGAAATGGACAGGACCAATAATGAAATATTGTCACAAGGAGGAGATGACTTGAATGATTCCACTACATTGATTGAAATTGAGAGCACCAATAATGAAATATTGTCACGAGGAGATGACTTGAATGATTCCACTACATTGATTGAAATGGACAGCACCAATAATGAAATATTGTCAGAAGGAGGAGATGACTTGAATGATTTTTTTGATCAATCTCTTGATGGCGAATTTATCGAGTGTTTGGAGACCATAGAGTTACAAGAATCATCATTGCAGACTTTTAATGAGGAGATTCCAGATGAGATGATTGAAGAGGAAATTACTGATGAGGACATGTTACTAGTTGTTTCAAATTTAGAAAATTTTGAAGAATAAATTTATATTTAGAAATCAAAAATTGTTTGAGACATTATTTATTTTTATTTTTAATTTATGAGGTTGTAGCGAAGTGATTGTAGTATAAAATGAGACTTATAGTATAGAGTGCAACATTTTTATGTTACATGGTAAGTTTACTCATATTTACTTCCCTTCTGCCACTATATTATCTCCAATGTGTATTTGACATGTCTTCTTCATCTCCGGCCTCCTTTCTCTCACTGTGTGTCTCCGATGCATCTTATCGCTGGTATTTTGTGTAATTACAGAAGAGAGTAAAATAAAATAGTTCGGAACGTGAAAAGGGGGCAAAGTAGAGTACTCCTCACCCCCTAGGCCTTTTTAGGCGGTCCCAAAAGGATCAGTTTCTGCTTTCCTGAGAGATTATGGTATGAGTTCCATATACCACAATAACTTGCATTACAACATGCAAGATATCTATCTCCTATTACCAACTTTTGGAGATATTCGCGCTAAGCGCGAATATCTCCAAAAAGTAACACCTGCCCTGAGCAGTTCTTAGCCATGTTATCCAATGGGAGGTGGATAACATGGCTAAGAGTATTAGCTCGGTAATGCATGAATATCGCTGAGTTTTTAGCGATATTCATGCATTGCGGCCGTTTATTATCGCATTTGCGATAAACCTTGATAATAGTAAGGTTTATCTTCGATAATTTCTGACGATGCTTAGTGGTAAAAAATTGGTTGGTAAGCATCGTTAGCGATAAATATCGCTTAACTTTGGTAATATGCCCCAACGTCTGTTAACGTTCGATTCGAAGGAAATGAGGAAGTGTTGAAAAACATTGTCTGCGCCATCTTGCCTTTTTTGAAATGCCACACTTTTGTCGTGCACGGCAGCCATTTTAGATGTCTTGACCAGACCCACTCTCTGCACGCTGTCGATTCGTAGCATGGCTCCTCACCCTCGCAAGCATCTTCCCCAGGCACTGGTCACCCCCGCTCTCTGTCTTATGCATGGGCAATAAACCTCCCCCCATCTGCGCTGCTCTTCCCTGAGAATCACACTGTGCCCGCCCGACACCTCCCTTTCGCCCTATTCACTACCGCACCCTGTGACACTCCTCTTCCTCTGTGTCCGATTGTCCAGGCTATCAGCTAGCCCTGCAGATGTAGTTTATGGCCCCAGCTGTAAAGAATCACCCCTCTTCAAAGGAGTTATAGTAGATCAAGGCCCACACCCGATGAGATCCGTCACACCACACGTGTTCCTACTATCTGAAAACTATCCTGTATTGTGATTGGGGAGGGGACCGAGCCTGAAGCGGAAGATTCCAGGAATGACTCTTTGTACATCAAAGTTTTTACAATTATGTGTCACATAAAAAATATATAGCACTCCAACAAAGTAGTAGGAATATAAAACTTTAATAACATATAAATATATACAACAAAACAAAAACAGTAAAAACATTTAAACAACGAAGAGACCGTGGCAATTTATTTTGAATTATCCAATAGATTTATTGAAATTGACAGCACCAATAATGAAATATTCTTGTCAGTAGCGGTCTGTTGTGCGAATAGTTCCAAGGCAGCAGAACGCGCTGAAATCTGGATGTCACGAAGGTGATGTCTAGCAAGTTGCCGCCCAGCAAATAACGGCGTGGGGCGCCGCGGGGGTGAGTGAGTCCAGTAGGCACCACAGCTATTCTTACCGGCATTGCAGAATTACTGCTGGGGACAATGCCTGTGCTGGAGCAGGGTCACAGCAGAAACAAAAAGGATTCTGTTGAAGATGTTGTTGGTTTTCAATTTGAAAACAGTTCTGGTGTCAACTGCTATGCTAATGTAGTGGTTAATGTTTTGTTTTCTCTAGAAAATGTAAAAGAGGGGGAGGCAGTCCAAAGTTCCGTTAAAAGGGCAAAGGAAAGGATCGGTGGTTTGAACTATCAGTCAAAAAGGGGAGGGGGTGCAACAATTTTTCCTACCGGGTCACACTGTGCTTTCACCGGAAGTGAGGTCTGCAGGATTCTAGTAATTCAAAGTGAGGCTGGCGCCGACGTCCCGCGGATACAGTTTCGTCACTCCACGGGTGATCATGGCAGTCATTCCCCATCGGGGGTGGGAGACTCCCGCGGCTCCTCTAGAATCTTCAAGGTCGTGGAGGACTACGGTGGTGGAGTCAACCAGTGACCGGGCCATTTCTTTATGCTGGGCCCGCTCTTGCCAGGTCGACCGCCATTTTGAGAGTTCGGTAGCTACTGGCGATCGCGGGGTCAAATGAACGGACGGGCTCCACCCTGCCGGGCGAGACGTTGCAGCATGGCCACAGTGGAAGAACTCTTTTCCGGGCGCCTGGACCGCTGAGGGTGCAGCTGGGAAGCCTACACTGGGGAGGCGGGAGAGGCCTGTTCGCACCGTCTCTCCCTCCCAGTGCACCCCACGGCGTCTCGCTTGAGATTTGTTATGGCCGGACCAGGCGATGAGGACGAGGGGGGGGTCGGAGGCATGTGCAAGACATCCCCCCCCAGTGTTGTCGCAGCCATTATAAAAGAAAGAAGTGTCCCGTCCGTCTTCGGGCCGGGCTTCCGGTGGATGTCGGCCGGACGCCCCTGGCTCTGGCCCCATGAACGGGTTTCTTGGTTTATCGGCTGCAGCCGGATTCCGTCGGCCTCGGCCCCCCGACCGTTGGTGGCCGGACCGGAAGAGCATGTGGCGGGACTACCTGCAACTCTCAAGGGCCACCGCGGCCGGACTGGGAGAGAGAGGGGAGGGTCGAGGAGACATTCCCCCCCCCCTGCAACTGTTCAGCGTTGTAAAGGCAATCCCCTGGCCGGGTCCCGTTGGTCTCGGCCTCTCCTCCGGCTACACCCTACGTTAGGATCTCCTGGCCGAGGCGTGGCAGCAGGACCTGCCTTATATGGGCTGCTCCCGGCTGGGCGTAGCCGGAACCCTGCCCCACCTTGGAAGTTTCCAGAGTGGGGGCGGATGTTCTACTGACTTGCATTTTCCCTAGTCTATCGATTTTTTTGGCGTGGCAGGCGGTGGGACAGCGAGGGGTGATTTGGTTTCTCTTACTGTTTTTCTGGTCTCTCACCACTGGCATATTTTAACGTTTTCTTGTTTCTAGGACATTAATAGGTTTTATCATTACGTTATGTTATCGTTTCTTTGTTCGTTGTTTAATAAAAGTTCATGTTCATCAGTGGCCTACTGATTTTCGTTTTCCTATTCTTTTCTTTCCAGGTTGTTTCATGCTAAAGTTTCTGTTAACAGGATACAGTGATCACTTCGTTATTATTGCATATGTCCTTTTCACTAGGGGTGCTCTCTGGTCGGGCCAGATGACGTATGTCTAGTAAATGGTCCGGGTGAAACAGGTGCATCAATCAGTGGGGATAGGCATGATAGATTACAACGGGGGAGAAAGGTCCGCATTACGTACCCTTTCACTACTTGCAAAGATTTTCCTACGTTTATTTGCAAACAGGGAATACCTCCAAAAAGAACTAATTCCCAAACAGTCAATGTTCGGACAATCAATCAATCAATGAGGAATGAAATAGGTACGACGTGTTAAAGGCTTGCGTTACCTACCCTTCACTATCTGCAAAGGGAGAGAGAATATTCCTATTCTTCCTCGTTTGCAGGTAGAGAAGATCCTTAAGAGAATTAACATCGAACAATTCAATGCTCGATTGAAACAATCAACAAGGGGTACTGTGAACACAAATGAACGCCGCTTATGTACATACGCATTGCTATTTTCAACAGGTTGTTCCTAATGTTTCTATTTTAGCGAGGTCAAAAAGAGATCCCATTAGTGGCCTACTGATTTTGCTCGATTCCTTTTGTTTTTTTACACAATTTTTCGCTATCTGCAAAGACTAAACAGAGTATTGCGACTCTGTGCTTGTTTGTAAATAGAGAATGAACCAAAGAGAACAATCAATCAAATGGAGAGAGAAGCAGGCACGACGGATTACAAAGGGGGAAAGGGCTGCGTTAACTACCCTTCACTATCTGCAAAGAGAGAGTACTCCTAATAGAAATGAGGGGTGGGGGGCAGCAATCAAAGCAGATCAGTGTGCATAAACACGAAAAAAAAAATTCTTACCACGTACTTGACATTCGACAGCTTATGATATTTGCTATTAAAAAACCATTGAAATTCACTGAAAAAACCATAGGTTATAGACCATATATAGTTAGGAATTAGCATTTACAAAACCTTGAAAATTCACTGAAAAAACCATAGGTTATAGACCATATATAGTTAGGAATTAGCATTTAAAAAACCTTATTTTACTCACACAAAACCATTGAAATTCCATATATAGTTAGTTGCACTAACTATATATTGCGCACCCGCAATCCACTGCTGATGATGTCACATATTACATCATTCATGACATGGTCAGTGACATCACTGATGACATCACTGATGACATCTCAAATGACATCACTGATGACATCTCATTTGACATCAATGACCACATCACTGATGATATCATTCATGTGACAATACAATGCATCTCCTCACATTTTAATATAACCTCTGTTTCACCCAGTGTTAAAAACAGAGTATAATTTTTGAAACCATTGACACACCAATACTAGTTACTACATACGTACTCACTGATTCCTACGTCTACACACACATTCACTCATTCACCCATACAATCATTCATACATACAATCACTCATGTTTACAACACAATCATATGCACTCATACACCTATACAGACACTCACACTCTGCCACTCATCCATGGAGTTACTCACACACCTAGTCAGTCCTGTAAAGAATCAATCACACTTCCATTTTCTACTCTATACAGTTAAACATAGAGCACCTTACGTTTTCAACCATATACTAACACATACTTACTCTCTTATACAATCATTGATACAAGTACACATTGATCTGTACAGAGTCACACACCTCCCATCCAGCCACACACACACTCAGTCTCCCATGCAAATACTTGGGCAATCAATCAATAACCCATATAGTTACTCATATAGCTACTGATCAACACATGCAGCAGTTTACAGAACAACAGACATAATGATGCACAAATTAAGACAGTTTAGTCACTAACCCATGCACTCAGTGAGACACATTTAATCACTCACTCATACATTCAGTCATGCACCTACTAAATCCTTCGTCCAGACACTTATACATCCACTCATTCTTCAATATGTAAGACATATTTTAACTTTACAGAAACATAGTCACTGGATGTTGTCATCAGTGATGTCATCAGTGATGTCATTTGAGATGTCATCAGTGATGTCATCAGTGATGTCACTGACCATGTCATGAATGATGTAATATGTGACATCATCAGCAGTGGATTGCGGGTGCGCAATATATAGTTAGTGCAACTAACTATATATGGAATTTCAATGGTTTTGTGTGAGTAAAATAAGGTTTTTTAAATGCTAATTCCTAACTATATATGGTCTATAACCTATGGTTTTTTCAGTGAATTTTCAAGGTTTTGTAAATGCTAATTCCTAACTATATATGGTCTATAACCTATGGTTTTTTCAGTGAATATATATATATATATATATATATATATATATATATATATATATATATATATATATATATATATATATATATATATATATATATATATATAGCCAAACGATCTTTATAAAGTTACAAAGTTAAAAGTGATTGAAACTGTCGTGCCTCCCATCTCATCAAGCCATTGCCTCTGAAGAGGTGGACTTACACGAAACGTGTCAGGCGGCTTGGACTTCATTCCTGTGCTGGTGAACTTTAAACCTATCTTTTCCCTCCAAAGAAAGATCGTTTGGCAATTCCTACCTGTTGTGGGCTTCCTCTACACCAGGCAACTTTGGTTTTGGATGTTTTGCGGCACCGCCTGAGCCGCGGAGGAAGAACCGGTGCTTCACGGCACCCCTGCGGTGACGCCAACCGGCGCCACTGTTGAAGGAACAGGTGCCGTGTTATTTGGAGATACCCAGTGTCAGCGGAGTAATACGTTTTGCAGCACCCCCCACTGTGGTTTATTTCAATATTGTGTGAGTGTGGGGCACGACAGCTCACTGTAAAAAGAATATGGTACTACAAGTACCATCATGCCAACAGGTGCAGCCACGCCCAGGGAGGCGGAATACAAAGTTAAAAGTGATAGAAACTGTCGTGCCTCCCATCTCATCAAGCCATTGCCTCTGAAGAAGTGGACTTACACGAAACATGTCAGGTGGCTTGGACTTCATTCCTGTGCTGGCGAACTTTAAACCTTGCTGTTCCCTCCAAATAAAGATCGTTTGGCAATTCCTACCTGCTGTGGGCTTCCTCTACACCAGGCAACTTTGGTTTTGGATGTTTTGCGGCACCGCCTGAGCCGCGGAGGAAGAACCGGTGCTTCACGGCACCCCTGTGGTGACGCCAACTGGCGCCACTGTTGAAGGAACAGGTGCCGTGTTATTTGGAGATACCCAGTGTCAGCGGGGTATTAAGTTTTGCTGCACCCCCCACTGTGGTTTATTTCAATATTGTGTGAGTGTGGGGCCACAACAGCTCACTGTAAAAAGAATATGGCACTACAAGTACCATCATGCCAAGAAGTGCAGCCCCGCCCAGGGAGGCAGAATACAAAGTTAAAAGTGATTGAAACTGTCGTGCCACCCATCTCATCAACGGTACAAAAGGGGGTGGTGATGGATGGAGCAAATCAGTCTGACCCTGTGCCTCATGGGAGCAGTCCAGCCCAAACTGCCAAGCCATGCCTTTCCTGGACCGGAAAAAAGCTTCAGAGGACCGGTTTCTGGCATTCCAGCCGTCTTCAGCCCGGCTTGCTTGAATCCAGTGGCAAAGTGAGAAAGGGACTCATGTCTGAGCATACCCTGCCACACTTATGGCGGCCAAAAGCGGTACAAAAGGGGGTGGCGATGGATGGAGCATCTGAACCAATCAAACACTCACACCCAGTCAAAAGATCTGGGTTTGATCCATCACCGTTCTTTAGCCCACTCTGCCACCCCAGTTCAGACATGGCTATATGCAAATCAGTCTGACCCTGTGCCTCATGGGAACAGTCCAGCCCGAACTGCCAAGCCATGACCGGTTTCAGGCATTCCAGCCGTCTTCAGCCCGGCTTGCTTGAATCCAGTGGCAAAGTGAGCAAGAGACTCACGTCTGAGCATACCCTGCCACACTTATGGCAGCCAAAAGCGGTACAAAAGGGGGTGGTGATGGATGGAGCATCTGAACATCTGGAGCATCTGAACCAATCAAACACTCACACCCAGTCAAAAGATCTGAGTTTGATCCATCACCGTTCTTTAGCCCACTCTGCCACCCCAGTTCAGACATGGCTATATGCAAACCCCCCCTTTTGTACCTCTTTGGCCGCCAGATCTGTTGACTGGGTGTGAGTGTTTGACTGGTTCTGATGCTCCGTCCATCACCACCCCCCTTTTGTACCGCTTTGGCCGCCATAAGTGTGGCAGGGTATGCTCAGACGTGAGTCCCTTGCTCACTTTGCCACTGGATTCAAGCAAGCCGGGCAGAAGACGGCTGGAATGCCAGAAACCGGTCCTCGGAAGCTTGTTTCCGGTCCAGGAAAGGCATGGCTTGGCAGTTTGGGCTGGACTGTTCCCATGAGGCACAGGGTCAGACTGATTTGCATATAGCCATGTCTGAACTGGGGTGGCAGAGTGGGCTAAAGAACGGTGATGGATCAAACCCAGATCTTTTGACTGGGTGTGAGTGTTTGATTGGTTCTGATGCTCCGTCCATCACCACCCCCCTTTTGTACCCATCTCATCAAGCCATTGCCTCTGAAGAAGTGGACTTACACGAAACGCGTCAGGCGGCTTGGACTTCATTCCTGTGCTGGCGAACTTTAAACCTTGCTGTTCCCTCCAAATAAAGATCGTTTGGCAATTCCTACCTGTTGTGGGCTTCCGCTACACCAGGCAACTTTGGTTTTGGATATATGTATATATATATTACCTACTGGCGGTCGCCGGTAGGTAGTTATAGTTAGGATTGGCTACTATAGGAAATCTGCAACATTCTATTGGGAATAACTCTGGCGCCAGTTGAGGAATTTGTGTGTAATTTTCCAAACTGTTGGCCAGCTCCGCTCTGCTCCTTCCCTGAAAGTTTCGGGGGGATTCGTGGAGTGGGGGCTGAGAAAAAAGGGGGGTCCTAAAACGTGTTTTCCCCATGTTAATTTCCATAGGACGGTCTGACGAGTCTACAGCCCGAACCGCTGAATGGAATTACGCCAAACTTGGCAAAATTGTAGGGACTGGTACGCAGATGTGCCTTTGCTATGTTTGCTGAAAATTGCTCCAGTGTTGTTTTTGAAAATTAACTTCAAAAACACATATATATCTATAAGCGCTCTCCGAGCGCTCACAGGTACGCGTACCGGGGAGCGCACCCGGCGCGCTACGGGAGTGCGCGAGCTTAAAGCTGATTGGCTGTCGGGTGTCTGTCAACATTCCAAACAGTCCGGAGAGTCCGCCATCTTGTTTCTCGGTAGAATCGAGACACAAGAGGTGAAAAAAAAAAGAGGGAAATAATTAAAAGGGGGCAGGGTAGAGACCCCCTGACCCCCTAGGTTTTCTGAGGGGGGCCTAGAAGGACACTGAAGGGCAAAAAAAACTATTTTTTTTTTTTTTTTTTCGCGGGGTAAGCGCTGGCTGCGCTCCCGGGTACACTCTCCGGTACGCGCACCCTGAGCGCAACACGTGGAAAAACAGTGTAAAAAAATAGAGTAAAAAAATAAAGTAGAGTGTTTAGAGGAAAGTGATGCATTGCTGGAGTGTGTCACAAAAATGCTGCAACTCCAGCAATGCATCCTTTGACATGGGGCCAGTCCCATGTGAAAGGGCCTGCGTCAGTCTTACGCCTGCTGTGAGGCAGGCGCAAGATTTGGACGCAACAGCGTCGTAAAAGTGACGCAGTGAAATCTCATAGATTTCACTGCGTCACTTCTACAACCCTTCCTTATGTCAATACGCCCCCTTTGCATACATTACAGCTGGCGCAGGTATAATGTGGCACAGGGGTTTACAAAGTGACGCATATACCTAGATGCGTCACTTTGTAAATATGACTCAACAAGGTGCATTTTTTACAGCACTGGTGTGTCACAAAAAGTGACGCACCGGTGGTGAAAAAGTGACGCATGGCCTCATAAATGAGGCCTTCAGTCTTCTACTCATGCATCATATTTAATGTATGACGCATTATGTCGCAAGGAGTTACAGATACGTCAGTATTTCTGACGTATCTGTAAGCGGAAAAGTGATGCATTGCTGGAGTGTGTCACAAAAGTGACGCAACTCCAGCAATGCCTCCTTTCACATGGGGCCAGCCGCATGTGAAAGGGCCAGCGTCAGTCTTAAGCCTGCTGTGAGGCAGGCGCAAGATTTTGACGCAACGGTGTCCTAAAAGTGACGGAGTGAAATCTCATAGATTTCACTGCGTCACTTCTACGACCCTTTCTTGCGTCAATACGCCCCCTTAGCATACATTACACCTGGCACAGGTATAATGTGGCGCAGGGGTTTACAAAGTGACGCATCTACCTAGATGCGTCACTTTGTAAATATGACTCAACAAGGTGCATTTTTTACACCACTGGTGCGTCACAAAAAGTGACGCACCGGTGGCGTAAAAGTGACGCATGGCCTCATAAATGAGGCCTTCAGTCTTCTACTCATGCGTCATATTTAATGTATGACGCATTATGTCGCAAGGAGTTACAGATACGTCAGTATTTATGACGTATCTGTAACCGCAAAAGTGATGCATTGCTGGAGTGTGTCACAAAAGTGACGCAACTCCAGCAATGCATCCTTTCACATGGGGCCAGCCCCATCTGACAGGGCCTGCGTCAGTCTTACGCCTGCTGTGAGGCAGGTGCAAGATTTTCGACGTAATGGTATCCTAAAAGTGACGCAGTGAAATGTCATAGATTTCACTGCGTCACTTCTACAACCCTTTCTTGCGTCAATACGCCCCCTTTGCATACATTACACCTGGCGCATTTATAATGTGGCGCAGGGGTTTAAGAAGTGACGCATCTACCTATATGCGTCACTTTGTAAATATGACTCAACAAGGTGCATTATTTACAGCACTGGTGCGTCACAAAAAGTGACGCACCGGTGGCGTAAAAGTGACGCATGGCCTCATAAATGAGGCCTTCAGTCTTCTATTCATGCGTCATATTTAATGTATGACGCATTATGTCGTAAGGAGTTACAGATACGTCAGCATTTCTGATGTATCTGTAAGCGCAAAAGTGATGCATTGCTGGAGTGTGTCACAAAAGTGACGCAACCCCAGCAATGCATCCTTTCATATGGGGCCAGCCTAGGGTGACCAACCGTCCGTAAATTTCACGGACAGTCCGTAATTTCGGCCGTCTGTCCGTTGTCCGTGAAGGATTCTTTAACGGACGCCATTTGTCCGTCATTTTAGCCGGGCACCGGTCGCCTCACCCTACGGCCAGCTTGCACCCACCTCCCTTCTTGACTCCGTTGCCGCATCAAAGCTCAGATACCCTGCAGCACTGGAGAGGCACAGCAGGATGGCAGCCCTCACACCTCCAGCCCTTGATGAGCTGTTAAGAGGTGCTCGATGGTGACAGAGAGGAGGGGCTGCAGGTTCAGGAGCAGGGACATCCATTCAGATGCAAACAGCCCTGAATGGTCACGTCTCTGCAATTTAGAGGGGGCCTCACACATTCCCCTCAGCCCGGAGCCCCAAACATCCTAGACTCTGTCAGATTACACCGAAGCAGCACGTGGTTTTCTTCACAGAGTTTAATTACTGTCACTAAATTGTAAGCAAACCTCGGTTCTTTGAACATGCAGTCTATAATGTAATAAAATAAAGAAAAGGCACAATCGCACCCACACTGATTAACAAAGTATGGAGGACAATCAGTTCAATCAGTTCTCTTAGAGTATCTCCTGTAAGTACTATACATCACAGTGGGGGATGGCATTTTGGACAGAGAGCCTATCTTCCTTGTCTTGTGCAGGAGGGGGCGAGGAGCCCAAGATGATACTAGAATACTGCATTCCCACCCCAGTGCCCACCCTGGTGGATCTTGTTCCCCCTCCTGTGATGGCACCTGTCCCCCCTTGTAGTACTGAAAATCCAAACTCGTGTAACCATTCAGACGCAAGAATAAAACTTCATCGTACCACGACAAATTCAGTATCAAAAGACCGAGAATGGCGAGTACATTATGCACAAGCATTTTCGCCGCCTTCGAAGGTTGCTTTCACCTCGAAATCATCACTTATACCCTGAACCCTTGGCTTCCATTTTATATACGGCAGCCATTTTGTATGTTGCCCTTCACATAGGCTTAATCCAATATAATAAGGACAAGCAATACTTGATTGACTTTTTCGTGACCTGGGCAGGTGTAAACCATCGCCCCAGGCCAACCCATTTGGTCAGTTCCTCTCCCAGCGGCCGGTCAAGATAGCATCTAGGCGCACCCGGCCATAAAGCCCTTTCATCACATTCTCACCCTGCCGAATCTTGCCCACACCTGACCCCGCTCCTTCTTTCCTACTTGTTTTATGATGAGAACGTGCTCATTTTATTGGGGAACACCGATATCTGATTGAAATACCGGACCTTGCCGAGTAATTTATTATGTACCAGACAAACGAAATGTGAGCTTGTCATCATAACTCTGTTACTTATTTGTGGTCGAAATATGTGAATAGTATCCTGAAAATCTAGGAATGTTTGCCTGAAGCTTATTATTTTGTATAAAAAGAGAAGCCTGACTTCGTGATTTTGAAGCAGTCTCCTGAGAACATACTTCCGTGTGTTGTACTTCTAGGACACTTGTTACCTTGGTTGCAGCCAATAAACCGATCTTTGACTTCACCTAGAAGACTCTGACTTTCTGTGGTCTGAATCAGGAAAAGGACTCGAGGTCTTTGGGTGTGTATTCCCTGACACCGCTGGGTTACCGGTTAAGCACCGGTTCTGAAAAACCCAGTACCTCCGTTGGCGCCCAACGTTTGGGGCGATTCCAGTGGTACCGGTCCAGCCAGAGGTTCGTGAGGAGCTTCGTGTGAAAATTCCGGAGGAAGGCCGCCACTTCAACGACCCCTGCATGTCGACGTGGTCCGAAGGTCTTTGCTGCGAGGTTCCCCGCTTCCCGACGGCTACAAAAGACTGCTGCCCTGGCTATCGCCCTGATTTGGACCCTTGAAGTTTGGTAGAGCGAAACACTAAGAGGAGTCTTCTAGTGACGTCATCGACATTTCAGTTAAGTATAAGTGGAGCGTCTCCCAGTCCTTAGTTGGTTCTTAGTTTTGGGTATCTTTTGGGAAAGTTTTGTGTTGGTACTTGCAAGCACCAAAACCGAAGGACTCGTGTTTTCACGAGAAAATATTGTAATCGATAATCCTTTGACGTTTGGAACTAGACTAGAGAGCAGAGATGCCTAGTCTTAGACTTGGAAATTTGTTTTGTCTCGTCGTAATAATAGGGACTCCCGATTGGAGGACTCATGTCCGGTTCCTCCGGTTGGAACTCCAACTTACGAGTTATATGTGAAGCATGGAGTAGGCCCCATCACATATAATGAAGTGTGGATTAAATACACCAGAAAAGATGGTGTTTTAAAATGGCCCCAACATGGTAGCTTTGATACCGAAATTTTAGATAACCTCGAAGTTAAACTGTTAAAAAAGAAAGCCCGGCCGGCGATGTTTGACTCTTTCCGCCTATGGCGTAAAGAGGCCAAACAGAAGGAAATTAAATTAGAGAAGAAAAATAAGAGAGAAGGGAATATTTCAGTAATACAAGCTGCTATGCGGTTTAAAGACAAAGAAGAGGTACAGATGAGTGAGCAGTTGCACAGGCAACGTAAAATGGCAACAGATAAATGCTATCCAGTTTTGCCGTCTCTTCAGCAAGAGACAGCCAAAGAACGTGAAAAAGACCCATTAATGTCGCATTTATTAAGTTCACCACCCCCCTATGCACAAACAGCCATGGCGCCTCGCAACCTTTAGTTGCGCCGCCCATGGTTGTTATGCCTGCCCTTCTTCAGCACCCACCAGCTGTTCTTCAGCTGGCTTCCGCTCCTCCGGCGCAGCCTCCTCAAGGCACGCCGGCTACATCTACTTCGCTTATACCTTCTATGACTTTGCCTAATGCATCTTCGATCTCTCATAATGCTCCCTCTGCTATTGCCTCTACTTCAGCCTTATCTCACACTGTTTTTCCACCCGTTCCTCCTTCACTTTCACCTTCCGTTTGGCATAAAATGGCCAGCATCGTCACTAACATTCCTTCACCACTTTTTCGGTCGCCTAAAGCGACCCCTAACACGGAACGAAGACAGTTGCGAAGTCAACTGCCTGACTACCAAGCGAGAGATGTATTGAATAGTTTAGCTCGTAAATGGATCATAGATGCTGCAAAGTATGACGTTGAATCTGTCATGATTGTTTTCCTTCAGTGGGAAGCACCGACACAAAGATATGTTTTTGAACAAATGTGTGTTTTTCTCGGTGAGGATTTGGAAGATAATGATTTAGAAAGTAACCCGCAGGAGTTGTGTCATGTACGGTTCAAGTTTGGAGAAGGAATGATCGCAGGTCCCGATGTCCAAAAAGCGGTTGAGGTATTGTTGTCTTATCGGAGTAAAGGGAACACTTCTGGCTCACAATCTGAGCGCGATACACCTAGGAAAAAGGCACAACAGTATCCCATGAGAGAAGTTCCCCCTCAATGGAGGGAGGGTGACACATCTGTTGAACCTCCTATTCCGCCACACTTTCAGCGTGTATGGGTACATGTCCCATGGAAGAGAGCTGAAGTTTCAGCACTTAAACAGACATTACCAGATCCGCGTAAGAATCCTGCAGGGTATTACAAGGAATTGTCGCAGACTGCTGGGTCATGTATAATGAACTTAGCCGATATCGATATGTTATTTGGGAACGTTGTTCCACAGCCTTTATGGAGTAAGATTCTTCATTCAGATCATGATCAGGAGTTAGGTGATTCATGGGCTAATATTGCCGCTGTAGATGCCCGACAAGTTGGTGGTGCTAAACCTGAGCCATTAATAGCAGAACTTCCTGGTAAAATAGTTGATTACATGAAAACGATAATGCCTGCAATACGTGTGAATTGGGATAAGTTATCTGCATGTAAACAGAAGAAAGACGAGACGGTCTCAGATTTCTTCACCAGGTTCGAAGAAACGTTTGTCGATCACAGTGGCCAAGACAGTGGCCAAGACATGACCACAGAAGGTCAGCGATTATTTGTCGATAAGTTCGTGCACAATCTGCTTCCAGAATTGTGTAAAAAGTTAAAAGATTCGGAGAGTTCTTGGGCTGTTTCCTCTTCAGCACAGATATTAGCCACTGAGCAATATTACGAGAATAGAGACAAAGACGAAAAAGATAGAGTAGAAAAGAAAATGAAAGAATTAAAGACTAAAATGTTACTGCAGCAAGCCTATCCGCCACGTGGTGGTGGTAATGGCCAGAATAACGGTGGTCAGAACACCTATCAGAATAACTATCAGCAGCCACAACAGTATCAAGGGAACTCACAAAGAGTCGAGTATAATCAGCCACGTGTCAATATAGGTCCCAACCAGTGTTCATATTGCAAGGAGGAAGGTCATTTTAAGTATAGTTGCCCTATCTTGTTACAACGTGCGAATGGTGCTTCGAACCTAAGAGGTAGAGGCGTTCAGCAAGCACCTAGAGGTAAAGGACGTGGAAACATCCCCCAGAATGCGCAGTCTCTTCCACCACAGAATTCTATGAATAAATTTGATCAGCAGAACAACGCATCTGTTAGGACAGCTCAGTACTATACAGATGATTACTATACAGAGGGCGAGCAATGGAGCAGTAATGATTGCTAGGACAGCCGTAGACAAAGGGAGGGAGTTGTTTCAGTTCCAGTAGATCAGAGTGGACCATACGTTGAGGTGATCACATCAGGTGTGTCGGAGCCTTTTCTCTTGGATACTGGTGCTACAAAGAGTTCTATTATGCACTCCAAACTCCCTGGCGCACCTTTGTCTGGCGAAACGAACGTTTCTGTAGGTTTTTCTGGCGCCCCGGTTAGGAACCCGATTTCTGACCCGTTGTCTCTTTCTGTTGGTTCTTGTGAATTAGAAGCACCCCTTATTCTGACAACAGGTTGTGGCGAAAATTTGCTAGGATTAGATTTTCTAAAAAGATTGTATGCAACTTTGTACTGTTCTCCATCAGGAGTACAACTTACCCTGGGTGAGAAAGTGGTTTCTCCAATGTACTTATCGAGAGATAAACTTCCAACAGAATTGTCGTTTCTTCCAGACATACTTTGGGCAGCTGGTCCCAATGATGTGGGACTCTTAGAAATACCACCATATGTTGTAACATTGAAAGCCAATGTTAAAATGCCACAAATTCCGCAATACCGAATCTCTAGTGAGGGTGAAAAAGCTTTGCTAGCGATCGTTCACGAGTTAATTGAAAAAGATGTGATTGAAGAGACAAGAGGTAACGTTTGCAATAGTCCCGTTCTACCTGTTTTAAAACGAACTTACGCATCTCAGCCACCGGTGTACAGATTTGTGATCGATCTCAGAGAGGTGAATAAAATAGTTGTGCCACAATTTCCAGCTGTCCCAGACATCACTACATTATTGACTATGATTCCAGCTTCTGCCACTTGGTTTTCGGTGATTGACCTGAAGAATGCTTTCTTCAGCATCCCGATCGCCGAGGAGAGCAGGGATATTTTTTCCTTCAGGTTAGGAGGACGAAGCTTCCGCTTTAAATGCGCTCCTCAGGGCTACTGTGAAAGTCCGTCAATATACAGTCAAGCTCTAAAAACGCAACTTGATACGATTGTTTTGCCAAAAGATGCTACTCTTGTACAGTATGTCGACGATTTGCTTATAGCTGCGGATACTGAGGTAATTTGCAAGAAAGAAACAATATCACTGTTACACCATCTGTGCGATTTGCATCATAAGGTGTCCCTTTCCAAGCTTCAGTATTGCCGACAAGAAGTGACCTACTTAGGTCATCTCTTATCGAAGGAGGGAAGGAAACTGACCCCAGAAAGAATTCAGGCAATAGCGAAATTGAGTGTGCCAAGAACACAGAAAGAAGTGCGTGCTTTCTTGGGCATTACATCATATTGTAGACAATGGATCCCTAATTTTTCGTTATTGGCCAAACCTTTGGTGGCGTTAACGTGTAAAGATACACCCATTCCCGTCCCTTGGTCTGAAGAGTGTCAAACGAGTTTTTCCGAATTACGCACAGCCTTATGTTCGGCTCCTGTGTTGGGTAACCCCAACTACAGTAAGCCTTTTACATTGTATGTCCATGAGAAGGATGGTTGTGCATTGTCAGTCCTGACTCAGTTATTTGGGAAAAAACAGCGCCCATGCGCTTACTTTTCCTCGACTTTGGATCCAGTGGCTAGAGCATTGCCTAGTTGTTTAAGAGCCACAGCGGCAGCAGCTGTTTCTATTCGACAGTCTGCTGGCCTGGTCATGAATAATACACTAGTCGTGATGGTCCCACATGCAGTAGACACATTGTTAAATAGAACCAAGACACAGCATTTAACCAGTGCTCGATTGTCAGGGTACGAACTGACTTTGCTAGCAAGTCATGTGCACATTCAAAAGTGCAACACCCTTAACCCAGCCACGTTATTACCATTCATAGAAGAATCAGATACTTCAGAACAGCATGATTGTCTTTATAGAACAGAAGAAGAGACAAAAGGAAGAGTAGACCTCTTCGACACTCCTCTTGCTGAATGTAATGGTACATTGTGGGTGGATGGTTCATGTTTCAAGCTTCCGAATGGCAATACGACTGCAGCATATGCTGTCACGACTTTGCACACGATTATTGAAACTACACGCATCCCACACAATTCAGCTCAGGCAGCGGAGCTAATTGCACTCACGAGAGCATGTGTGTTGTCGAAAGGAATGAAAGTAACTGTCTACACCGACAGCCAGTACGCGTTCGGCGTGGCCCATAGTTTTGGACGATTGTGGAAAGAACGTGGATTTCTGACTTCGCATGGAACTAAAATTAAGCATGGTCAGTTGGTAAATGAGCTTCTAGAATCACTGACTTTGCCCTTACAAGTAGCGATTGTGAAATGTAGCGCTCACAAGAAAGTGACTGATGATGTTGGTCGTGGAAATGCGTTCGCTGATGAAACGGCTAAAGAAACTGCGAAGAATGTGATGAGCCGAATGTATGTTGCAGGACCTGCAAGATGGGTTGGTGACATAGGAATGTGTGAAGACACGATAGAAAGTGTGAAGTCCATTCAAGCCGAAGCCACAGAGAAAGAGTTGAGTACGTGGAGAGAAAGTTCGGGTAGAATGGATGCGAGTGGTTGCTGGATTGAATTGTCAGAGCATCAGAGGTGGTTGTTACCCGATGCGTACGTGCTTGCAGTAGTCACAATGGCTCATGGTATGGCTCATATCAGCGTGAAAGGGATTTGCAAGTTGCTGGCTCCAGTATGGGAGAATTCAGGGATTCCCAAGTGTGCAGAGAATGTGGTCAAGAATTGCATGGTGTGTCTGCAACACAATGCTGGTAGGGGAACCCCAACTCCAGCTGGTCATTTTGCACCTCCTACGTATCCGTTCGAGGTTTTGCAGCTAGATTTCATCCATATGGAAAGGTGCAACAGTTTAAAATATGTGCTCGTTGTTGTTTGTGCCTTCTCGAGATGGATAGAAGCATACCCCCTGAAGGACAATACTGCCCTGTCCACAGCGAAAGCCCTTGTGAAAGAGTACTTCCCTAGATTCGGAATGCCTAGAATGGTCTGGTCTGATAATGGGAGTGAATTTGTGGGTCGTGCGATGAAGAGAGTGTGTGAAGGATTAGGTATCTGGCAGAAGTTCCACGCTGCAAATCACCCCCAATCAGCTGGATTAGTAGAATGCTACAACGGCACTCTTAAGTTAAAATTGGCCAAAATTCAAGCGAGCACAGGTCTTAAATGGCCTGACGCTCTACCCTTAGCACTCCTATCCACCAGAATGACTGTGCATTCACGAGTGAAACTCAGCCCCTACGAAATTATTTTCGGCCGCCCGGCCAACATATGGGGAGTGCCTAGGCCCAAAAAGTTTAGCGAGCTTGAGCACCCCGTTCTACTTGACTATCTGTATGAATTGACGGCTAAATTGCGTGTTTTACATCAACAGGTCAACGACACCCTGCCTCCGGTCTCTGAGACTCCGGGACACAGCATTGACCCTGGATCCTGGGTACTGGTGCGAAACTTCCAGAGGACCAGAAACGACCAGCCCAGGTGGACAGGGCCACACCTTGTCCTTCTCTCTACAAGATCGGCAGTGCGAGTGGAAGGAAAAAAGGCCTGGATCCACGGGGTCCACTGCAAGAAGGTACCTCTTCCTCTGCCATATGACCAGTGGGTCCAGGAAGGTGTCGGCGACTCAGAAACAGACACGGTACCTCGGTTCATACCTTTCAGTGATGCGCAAGTAAAAGGAACTAACTCTGAGCGCGAAAACGAGAACATTCTTCAAGAAGGTGTGCCACCGTCAAAACGATTGAACACTTCAGAGCCTGAACTGTTGTTCCAGGACAACACAGTACCGGGAAGCCAAAGATACGATTTGAGACCAAGAAATACGAACTAATAAATTAAACTTTTTCCACTTTAAGGCAAAAACCTATGGACTAATAAAACATTATTTTTCCCCTCCAAGTACTATTTTTGAAAAGGCAGCTCCTCCATCAGACGAAAACTTGCTCATTTTTGTTTTTCGAACCGCCATCCGGGTTCCGCTGCTAGGGCCGCGGTTGCCTAAAAAGTCTTTTGGGTGCAGCTAACGACGTTAGGTCGGGAGTTCTGGTTGGTCTAAGGGAGTTGCCCTGGACTGACAGAAGCATCTTTTAGCAGAATCAACCTACCACCGCGGGCAGCACTCTAGAGAGGATGGAGTTTTCTGAAATGGAAAGGCCTGCCAAACAAACGAACTCTAGACGCCAGTTGTGTACAGTGGCGACAAGAAAAAGTTTTTTTAATAATGTGCATTTTTATGATATCCAGTGTGATGATATTTCTGATAGGATTCTCTTTTTATGTAACACTCGCACCACCTGCATCCCCTACACCTCCTCCTACTACTGTTTCCCCTCATTCTTTCCACTCCTTTCCTGGCCATGAATCCCATAGGAGATTAGAATTCATTAATAACTCCTTCATTCAGCTCCTGCACCAGCACCAGTTAGTAATGAACACAACTAACTGTTGGGTATGTGGACTTATGCCTCACACGACGGATAAAGGTATCCCTTATCTAGTTCTACCTTTCAGTCATAATGGTTCTGTGTGGGCATACAGAACGATGTTCATATATGCACGAGAAATCCAACCCCTACGTTCTGTAAAAGACAACCTCAAGACTAGCGCCCTAGTAAAAGGCATTGTTGACATGATTAAGGAAGTAACTTCTTATGAAAATACCCCTAATGACGAGATACTTGCATATGTAGGTTGGAACGTGACCGGATATGGAGTTACTTTAAGTGAGAAACAGCAAGCGAAGAGATCTTCCCCGATCTGGATTGTACCCCATCAAGGTAACTTGTGTCTGCAAGGCATTGGCAGGAATCCCAGAGCGCAGTTAGGGAGAAGTATCTGTACAGAAACATATGCTTTTGGGTCTCAGACTTCCCCTGCGTTTTTAGCAGCTAAGGGTACTTATTTCATCTGTCATGATAGAGCCTATACATGGTTGCCCCCTGACTTCCCGGGCTCATGTTTCGTTTCGTTCCTGTTACCTCCCACCTACACAGCAGCGGCGGATTACCACAGGACAAGGGTAGTTAGAGGTGTCTTGAGTAAAGAAGACACTGCAGGTCAAGAATTTGGGGACTTTGCAAGAGGTTTTCTGCCGTTCTGGGGACCCATGGTAAACAGCAGGGACATAAGGCAATTGACAAGGGTAGTTGAGGCTACCGTGATTGAAACTACTGGTGCCCTTAGTAACCTGACTGCTGAGCTCCAGTCGAATCGTCTTATGACCCTTCAGAACAGGGATGCTTTAGACGTCATACTTGCAGACCGAGGTGGGGTATGCAGATTGATCCAATCTAGTTGCTGCATTTTTATCCCAGATAACGCTCCAACAGTGTACCAAGCCATCTCCAAACTGCATAAGATTTCCGAATCTATTCATGTGGATAAAGGAGATTGGTCATTAATGGGGTGGTTCTGGGAACTAATATCCAGCTGGGGATGGAAAATCCTGATGGTCATTGGGATGGTCTTAGCCGTCCTTTTCCTGTTCTGTCTGTGTGTACAGTGTGCTCCTGCAATATGTGGCCTCTGTGTCACGTCATGTATAAGGAAACCTGTATCAAGAGACGAGCTAAGTACTAGGATGATGTTACAGCAACATCTCAATGACTTTAGGAATATCGACCTAAACTCAGATTAGCATGAGAGTAGGTTAAATTGCCTATGAAAGGGCAAAAGGAGGGTTTGTAGTACTGAAAATCCAAACTCGTGTAACCATTCAGACGCAAGAATAAAACTTCATCGTACCACGACAAATTCAGTATCAAAAGACCGAGAATGGCGAGTACATTATGCACAAGCATTTTCGCCGAATTCGAAGGTTGCTTTCACCTCGAAATCATCACTTATACCCTGAACCCGTGGCTTCCATTTTATATACGGCAGCCATTTTGTATGTTGCCCTTCACATAGGCTTAATCCAATATCATAAGGACAAGCACTCCTTGATTGACTTTTTCGTGACCTGGGCAGGTTTAAACCATCGCCCCAGGCCAACCCATTTGGTCAGTTCCTCTCCCAGCGGCCGGTCAAGATAGCATCTAGGCGCACCCGGCCATAAAGCCCTTTCATCACATTCTCACCCTGCCAAATCTTGCCCACACCTGACCCAGCTCCTTCTTTCCTACTTGTTTTATGATGAGAACGTGCTCATTTTATTGGGGAACACCGATATCTGATTGAAATACATTCCTTGCCGAGTAATTTATTATGTACCAGACAAACGAAATGTGAGCTTGTCATCATAACTCTGTTACTTATTTGTGGTCGAAATATGTGAATAGTATCCTGAAAATCTAGGAATGTTTGCCTGAAGCTTATTATTTTGTATAAAAAGAGAAGCCTGACTTCGTGATTTTGAAGCAGTCTCCTGAGAACATACTTCCGTGTGTTGTACTTCTAGGACACTTGTTACCTTGGTTGCAGCCAATAAACCGATCTTTGACTTCACCTAGAAGACTCTGAGTTTCTGTGGTCTGAATCAGGAAAAGGACTCGAGGTCTTTGGGTGTGTATTCCCTGACACCGCTGGGTTACCGGTTAAGCACCGGTTCTGAAAAACCCAGTACCTCACCCTCCTCCCGCCTGTGATGGCTCCTGTCCCCCCTCCTCCCGCCTGTGATGGCTCCTGTCTCCCCCCCCCCTGCGTGTGATGGCTCCTGTCCCCCCTGTGGTGGATCATGTCTCTGCCCTGGGTGGATTCTGTCCCAGTCCTGGAATGGCTCCTGCAGCGAGGGTGGAGTTCTTGATGGGCCTCTTCTCAAAAGGGATCAGCTCAAAATTAATATGGAAAGGTGGGCAAGTGAGTAAGTGAAGGGATGGGTGGATGGGTGGATGAATTAGTGAAAGGGTAAATGGATGAATGAAAGAGTGAATAAATGGATAATGAGAGAGGATGGATGGATTGATGAGTGAGGGGAAGGATGGATGAGAGAAAATGTAAATAGCTGGATGTATGGGTGGAAGGGTAGCTGGATGATGGATGAGGGGAAGGATGGATGGATGAGGGGAAGGATGGATGGATGGATAGATGGATGGAAGGATGGGTGGATGAGGGGTAGGATGGAAGATGGATGGATGAAAGGAAGGATGGATGAGGGGAAGGATGGATGGGTGAGGGGAAGGATGGATGGATGAGGGGATGGATGGAGGGGATGGATGGATGGGTGGGTGAAAGGATGGATGGATGATGAGGGGAAGGATGGATGGATGGATGATGAGGGGAAGGATGGATGGATGATGAGGGGAAGGATGGATGGATGATGAGGGGCAGGATAGATGGATGGATGGATGGATGATGAGGGGATGGATGGATGATGAGGGGAAGGATGGATGGATGGTTGGATGATGAGGGGAAGGATAGATGGATGATGAGGGAAAGGATGGATGGATGATGAGGGGAAGGATGGATGGATGATAAGGGGAAGGATGGATGGATGGATGATGAGGGGGAGGATGGATGGATGGAGGGGTGGGTGAAAGGATGGATGGATGATGAGGGGAAGGATGGATGATGGATGAAAAGAAGGATGGATGAGGGGAAGGATGGATGGATGAAGGGAAGGATGGATGGATGAGGGGATGGATGGAGGGGAAGGATGGATGGATAGATGGAGGGGAAGGATGGATGGATGGATGGAGGGGAAGGATGGGTGGATGAGGGGAAGGATGGATGATGGATGAAAGGATGGATGGATGAGGTGAAGGATGGATGAGGGGAAGGATGGATGGATGAGGGGATGGATGGAGGGGATGGATGGATGGGTGGGTGAAAGGATGGATGGATGATGAGGGGAAGGATGGATAGATCATGAAGGGAAGGATGGATGATGAGTGGGTGGGTGAAAGGATGGATGGATGGATGATGAGGGGAAGGATGGATGGATGATAAGGGGAAGGATGGATGGATGGATGATGATGAGTGGGTGGGTGGAAGGATGGATGGATGGATGATGAGGGGAAGGATGGATGGATGATGAGGGGAAGGATGGATGGATGATGAGTGGGTGGGTGAAAGGATGGATGGATGGAGAGTGGGTGGGTGAAAGGATGGATGGATGGAGAGTGGGTGGGTGAAAGGATGGATGGATGGTTGAGGAGTGGGTGGGTGAAAGGATGGATGGATGAGTGGATGGGTGAATGGTGGGTGGGTGAAAGGATGGATGGGTGGGTGAAAGGATGGATGAGTGAATGGGTGGGTGGATGGTGGGTGGGTGGATGGTTGGGTGGATGATGGGTGGATGATGGGTGGATGGGTGGGTGGATGAGTGAAATGATGGATGGATTGATGGATTGATAAGTGCAAGGGTGAATGAATGGACGTATGAGTGAAAGGGTGGATGTAAGGATGGATGAGTCAGTGAAAGGGAGGGTAGATGGACAAAAGGATGAATAGATGTGTGAAGGAGTGAAATGATAGATGGATGAGTAATATGGTCAATGGATGGATTCATGAGTGGATGAGTAGATGGATGGATGGGAGGGTGGATGGATGATAGAAGGAAGGTTGGCTAAGTGAAAAGGTCGATGGAGAGAGAAAGGGAGGATGACTAAAAGAGTGGATGGGTGGAAGGATTAGTAAGTAAAAGGATGGCTGGATTGGTGAAAGGGTAAATGGCTGGATGGATGGATGGGATGAAGAGAGGATGTATAAGTGTATGGATGTATAGGGCGAAAGGGTGGATGGATGGATAATGGATGGATGAAAGGATGGATGAAGGGATGGATGAGTGAAATGATAGATGGAAGGATACATGATGGATAGGTTTGCAAATGGTTGAATGTGTTTAGAAATGGCTGGGCTTACTTATATACTATTGCGCGACCTCTGATGTGTCTGTAAAACTTACCTATTGTCCTGAAGTTTTGTCCTGAATTTTGACCTCCTGTCCTGAATTTTGTCCTGAATTTTGAACCTTTGTCCTGAATTTTTACACTCACCGTCCTGAATTTGCACCAATGCCAGTTGGTCACCCTAGGCCAGCCCCATGTGAAAGGGCCTGCGTCAGTCTTACGCCTGCTGTGAGGCAGGTGCAAGATTTTGACGCAATGGTATCCTAAAAGTGACGCAGTGAAATCTCATAGATTTCACTGCGTCACTTCTACGACCCTTTCTTGCATCAATACGCCCCCTTTGCATACATTACACCTGGCGCAGGTGTAAAGTGGCGCAGGGGTTTACAAAGTGACGCATCTACCTAGATGCGTCACTTTGTAAATATGACTCAACAAGGTGCATTTTTTAAAGCACTGGTGCGTCACAAAAAGTGATGCATCGTAAAAGTGACGCATGGTCTCATAAATGAGGCCTTCAGTCTTCTACTCTTACTTTTTCTTTCACTTTCTCTGTTTTTTCACTGCCTTACTCACCTTGTCGCACACTCAATTGTCTTTATCCAGTCTGTATCTCCACTCTTTCCTAAACATCACTGCTCTTTTCTTACCCTTCCACAACACAGTTCTTTTACTACATTTTCTTCACTTATCCACATTCCTCATGTTCACTCTCCTTCTCCTCACTCTCCTTCCCCACACTCACCTTCTTTCAGTCCCCCTACTTCACTTTCCTTCCCCTCTCGTCCCTTTCTTTGCTTTCTCACTCATTTTCCTCTCCTCTCTCACTGCACTCCACTTCAGTTACTCTTTTTCATTTTTTTAAGAATACAGCTCTTTGATGAGAATTGGAGGTAGTTCTGAAAAGAACTTTTTTTTTCTTCTTTTTTCCTTTTTTTTGAACAAAAACAAAAACAGGGAATGGGAAACTGCTCAACAGGAGTAAAAAAAAAAAAGAATCAAAATTAGGGCTGGGGACGGCAGCAGTGGTTCCCTAATGTTCGAACCATGAGCATAACA
The DNA here is from genome assembly GCF_964261635.1 of Lissotriton helveticus. Classification (NCBI taxonomy): domain Eukaryota; kingdom Metazoa; phylum Chordata; class Amphibia; order Caudata; family Salamandridae; genus Lissotriton; species Lissotriton helveticus. The sequence goes on from NC_136061.1 coordinate 1,550,663,331, forward strand.
CTTTGTTCCCCATAACAAAGTAGCTGATCCGATTTTCTGCATTTAATTACGGCTTCATTAAAAGCAGGCTGAATATTAGGGATCAGCTCTTCTGGTCTCCCCCTCACCGATGTAGTTGGTCCTCCAGTTGAAGTAGAGGCACCATCCCTGGAAGCCTCTCGTGCCAGAGCCCTGACACTCTCCCGGGCATAGTTCTGGGGATGCCTTCTCTGCACGTGGCGAATCATGGTAGAATTACCGAAACCGTACTTCCTTGTGGGGTCTCCTCTGGAAAGTACAGTGTGGCAGATCTTACATTCCACCTTTGGAGCATTTACTTTCTTACGTCCCTCCGGTACATCAAAAAATTTCCAGATAAAATGCACCTTAACTCTAGGCTGAGGAACCTCTTGATCTATAAATCCCTCTGTGTCATCACCGCTGCTGGATGCTCTGGCAGCCATGATAATCCAACAAAGATTCAAGAGCAAAAAGACAGGTCTTGCAGTCACAAAAGTGAAAGAAGAAGTGAAGGAAATGGGTGGGGATTTCATTCTTTGTAAAAATAACTGTTAGCAACCAATGAAAAGAGTTATTTTAAGGTCACATGACTTGACGCGCTTACGCTGCGCGCACCGGAGCGCTTCCGGGGGCGCTTACGCGGCACGAACGTAGGCACTTCCGGGGGCGCTTACGAGGCGCGCCTGAGTGACGTTTTGATAGCTTTACGGAAATGCAAAATCATTTTCATTTCGTAAATCAAAAATACTGCTTTTATAAGTATGGTACTAAATGTCTTGCATTATTATTTACTTTTCATACATATTTTTTTTTACGAACGCAGAAATAGCGCTCTCGGGTCGCTCTCGGGAGAGCTTACCGGTGCGCGCACCCTGAGCGCACCAGAAAAAAAAAAAAATATATATATATATATACATTGAACAAATATATATTTTTTTAAAATATTATTAATTGTTGTAAAAAACAGCTGATCAAAAAAATAAAAAATCCTAGGTTACAAAGTCGATATATAAAGGAATTAGCTTTTAAAAAAACTATGAAATTCACTGAAAAAAACATAGGTTTCACAAACGTTATAGTTAGGAATTCGTTTTTAAAAAACCTTTGAAATTCACTAAAAAAAACATAGGTTTCACAATCGTTATAGTTAGGAATTAGCATTTAAAAAACCTTTGAAATTCACTGAAAAAACCATAGGTTTCACACTCGTTATAGTTAGGAATTAGCATTTAAAAAACCTTTCAAATTCACTGAAAAAACCATAGGTTTCACAACAGTTATAGTTAGCTGAACATTTTACTCATACAAAACCATTGAAATTCCCACGTTATAGTTAGTTGGACTCACTATAACTCGCGCGCCTGCAATCCACTGCTGATGATGTCACATATTACATCATTCATGACATGGTCAGTGACATCACTGATGACATCACTGATGACATCTCAAATGACATCACTGATGACATCACTGATGACATCATCCATGTGATAATATAATGCACCCCATCACACTCTAATCTAACCTTTGATACATCCAGTGTTGAATACAGACTACCATTCCTGAAACCATTGACACACCAATACAAGTTACTACATACACACTCACTGATTCCTAAGTCTACACACACATCCACTCATTCACCCATACAATCACTCATACATACAGTCACTCATCAATACAACACTATCATATGCACTCATACACCTATACAGACACTCACACAGTGCCATTCATCCATGGAGTTACTCACAAACCTAGTCAGTCATGCAAAGAATCAATCACACTTCCATTTCCTCATCTATACAGTTATACACACATAACCTTACTTATTCAAACATATACTAACACATACTTACTCTCTTTTACAATCACTGATACAAGTACCCATTGATCCATACAGTCACTTACGCAATCACAGGCTCTCATGTATAGTCTTTGATATATGCCAACTCTCACATGCACTGTGTTTTACATATGTACTTACTTGGACATGTAGCACTGAGATATTCATTTACTCACCAACACACCCATGCACACAATCAACCGCCCATACAGCTGTTTCCACATGCACTCTTGATCCCATACACCAAGTGAATCAACTGCTCACACATCTATGCACAGAGTCACACATCTCCCAGGCACCCACACACCCACTCACCCTCACATACAAATACTTGGGCAACCAATGAATAACCCATATAGCCAGTCATATAACTACTAATCAATACATGGAGCAGCTTACACAACAACAGACATAATGATGCACAAATTCAAACAGTTTACTCACTAACCCATGCATTCAGTAAGACACATTTAATCACCCACTCATACAGTCAGTAACGCACCTACTAAATCCTTTATCCAGACACTCATACATACACTCATTCTTCAATATGTTAAACATATTTTAACTTTACAGAAACACACAGACACTGGATGATGTCATCAGTGATGTCATCAGTGATGTCATTTGAGATGTCATCAGTGATGTCATCAGTGATGTCATTTGAGATGTCATCAATGATGTCATCAGCGATGTCACTAACCATGTCATGAATGATGTAATATGTGACATCATCAGCAGTGGATTGCGGGCGCGCGAGTTATAGTGAGTCCAACTATAACGTGGGAATTTCAATGGTTTTGTATGAGTAAAATGTTCAGCTAACTATAACTGGTGTGAAACCTATGGTTTTTCCCGTGAATTTGAAAGGTTTTTTAAATGCTAATTCTTAACTATAACGAGTGTGAAACCTATGTTTTTTTCAGTGAATTACCTACTGGCGGTCGCCAGTAGGTATATATAGTTAGGATTTTTTCTCTATGGGATTTTTGAAAATTCTATGTCTAATAACTTTGGCGTTTGTGGACGGAATTGGCTGAAATTTTCAGGAAAATGGCACATTTTGTTTCTGAGCAGCCCTTGAAAATTTGGGGGGGTTCGTCAAAGGGGGCCGAGAAAAAAGGGGGGTCCCAAAACGTGTTTTTAACATTGAGTTTTCCATAGGGCGGTTGGCCTCACTTTTAGCCCGAACGGCTGAATGGATTTGCACGAAACTTGGCAAAATTGTAGGGACTGGTAGCCCGATGTGCCTTTTGTAGGTCTCAATATATGTGCTACAGTGGATTTTGAGAAATTAACGTTTAAAAAAAGATATATATCTGTAACAGCGGACCGGGCAGCGCTCCAGGACGCGTACTTTTCGCGCAACGGAGCTTTGTGAAGCGAAGCTGATTGGTTCTCCGGCGTCTGTCAACATTCCAAACAGTCCGTAGCGGCCGCCATCTTGTCTCTCGGTAGGATCGAGAGACAAGAGGAGGCGAAAGCGAAGGGGCAAATGACCATAAGGGGGAATAGTAGATCCTCGCTGACCCCCTAGGTTTGATGTGGAGGTTTTAAAAGGGCCCCGCGGGGCAAAAAAAAATAATAATAATAATAATCGAACGGCTGAATGGATTTGCACGAAACTTGGTAAAATATTAGGGACTGGTAGCCCGATGTGCCTTTGCTAGGTCTCAATATATGTGCTCCAGTGGATTTTGAGAAATTAACGTTCAAAAAAAGATATATATCTGTAACAGCGCTCCGCTTCGCGTAACGGAGGTTTGCGAAGCTGATTGGTCATTCTGTCACTGGGCTATAGTTGGGCTACATCTGGCTGATATTTGGGCTACATTTGTTTTTTTTCGTCTCTGGCGGCCATCTTTGGGCTACATTGGGCTACATTGGGCTTCATTGGGCTTCATTGGGCTACATTTGGGCTCCAACATATATATAGGCCAATGTAGCCCAATATATATTTTTCAAAGTTAATTTTCGTAAAAACCACTGGAGCATATATCTTGAGACATAGCAAAGGCACATCGGGCTACCAGTCCCTACAATTTTGCCAAGTTTCGTGGAAATCCATTCAGCCGTTCGAGCTAAAAGTGAGTCCAACCGCCCTATGGAAATGAAGGAAATGAATGGGTAATTTGTAATTAGCAAATAGCTCATCGCAAACTAGGAATGGTAAAGAATCGCTATTTATTCCTTAAAGTTCGCTATTTTGGAAATGCAAAAAACTTTGATGATACATATGGCGGTTCATCTCTAACAAGATAAGAAGCATAGGGATAGATTTATGATGACTGGCGCATCACCAGGGATGTGTTAGTCATTCTGTGCCGCTGTTCCGTCACCTATGGTGTGCTGCATTTACAATGCGGCGCATCATGGGGCAAAAACAGCACAGATGCGTGATGTATCTGTGCCGTAAAGGTGGCGCATTGCTGGAGTTGTATCGCAAGTGTGATGAAGCTCCAGCAAGGGTCGGGGGTGCCCCTGTCGCAGGGTTTCTGTTCTCACACAGAACTGTGGACAGAGGATTGGAACCTCGGCGAATTAGGGTGTCCCAAAACTCACCTTAGTAATCAAAAACCCCTTAGCAAGCTAGGTACAGTGTCACATTGGATATAACAAACTCTCAATGTTTAGACAATCCAGAATATGAACTTATAGTACCTCAGGATACGTGGAACTCATGAACAGTCGGTCGTTATATATTTCTTAGAAACCAGAACATGGAGTTAAGAAGAACACATGTGTATTTGAAATGTTTATTTACTAATGCCGTCTTCTCAGGCGTAGTATCTTAGATAATACAAGTACACATATTATCAGTAGCAAAATTACCAGCATAGTTACTAGTACATAAAAAGCGAATGGTGACAGTATGTTAACATGCTGTAAATGAATAAGAGTTAGCAACACTTATAAGCAGCCGCGGGCCGTGGAGGGAGTTACGGTGGGGCAGGGAGGCGGGGAGGGGGAGGGGCAGGGTGGAGAGGGCTCCACCCTGCTTCTCCCCCTCCCCGCCTCCCTGCCTCACCGTAACTCCCTCCACGGCCCGCGGCTGCTTATATCTTACCCTCCCTAATACACATATTATATTATTTGCTAAGAAGGTCTCTTTGTGTTGGTTTAGGGCGTGCCCATACTTTAGTGTCTTAGATTTGAAGGAATCACATCAGCATACACCAGCTCTCTCTTCATGTGAACCGCATCAAGTGTTGTGTATGTGTGTTCGGCAAAGCAATATAAAACCCGCCTCATGCCCAGAATTGGCAGAAGTTGCACTTATGTTATGAGTATGAAGTCGTGGAGATCAGACCTCATAACAATTCTGTATCGTGTTGTTCTTGAAACTTTAGCACTCGCTGTACAGATATAGTTTAACAAGCAAAGCAGATAGTAGAGCAATAACATATTATTCTCATGTAAACCACGATGAACTACTAGGTTGAAAGCTAAAGCAACAACTAAGTGTCGTGTGCAGAAGTTGCAAAAAAGGAAAAATGGCGTTTAAACCGGTAATGAGCCCATGCTAACTTAACACGGTGTAAAGATATCCAGGACCTAGATGACACCTCCCCATGATCCGGAAACGAACTGAATAAGATAATAGAAGTGCCATCTCATGAGAGCAGATTGCAAGTTTATATGTGGACGGTCCGCAAGGTAAAGCATTAAAAACTAGGAAAATTTAATGCTAAAGAAAAATAAAACAGCCAAGTACTTTATCGAGTCTTAAGCCAATAGGCAAGGTAAATAATAAAAACTTGACAAATAAGTCAATGAATTGTCAATGAAATGCTAGTACTCAGCATATCAAACATGAAAAAGGTCTATGACATAACTGTGTATGTAAAATAAGCTGCAACAGCCTCCAATAGGAAGTCACGTTACGTCTTCATCCGAAAACAGTTCAGCCATCCAATTTAAAAGCGGAAAAGAACATACGTGCTCTCCCAGCACCGGATCCTCTATCACCATCAGAGGACAGCTCGGTGGGTTTTCAAGAAAGCTCTGTTCCAAGAAAGACTGTGTTGCCGCCAGTAAATTCCAGGGACCAATTAGTCCATGCATCAATGCCACAGCCATAATCCTTTCGCCAGGACAAACCAACTCGTGAGTAATGATAGGAGTCATCAGCTGATTAAAGTCGACGTCAGGAGAAACCGGTCCGCAGAGACACAAATCAATGGCCCAATCGAAATCACAGGTCAGGCAGTGAAATACAGGCTGGACACAGGTGAAGTAGGAGAATCGAAAAGATAATCCATATGCCGTGCTTAATATCGCCAACGGCATTGTGCCATAATATTCTAGCATGCGATTGCGGAACAGTGTCAGCAGCTGCAGGGCGGGAGGTTGCATAGGAGGGACATCCATATTTAAAAATGTAAAAAAGCACAAGAGCGTCCGCTGGTAATGCAAGTAAAAATGGCAATCCACGAAGCAGAGTGGAAAAAATAGAATGAAAGAAAGCAGGGATGACTCCAAAGATTTTCTCAAATGAAGTCACGAGACCACTGGTAACAACTTTAAAAAAGTGCGCCAGGGCGTTTGTGGAGGATGCGTTAAAGATAGTCCGAACCATGTCGCTGAAATGCAAAGGCGAATCTGTATTTAAAAGGGTCTGCACCTCTGTACGGGTGTTCGCTATGTGAAGCACGAAAGTTTCACGGGCCGAACTCAAGGCCACCTCTCTCTGAGACAAAAGAGCTCTTATTCTTGCCATGCCGTTGAAATCTGCTCCCAAGGTTGGTATTTGTGGCGAGATTGAAAACTCCCTATGTTCATGTGTGGGAGGAAATAGAACATTTCTGCAGCAAATAACCCGTTCACTTACTGTTACGATAAAAGGAATACTTTTAATTAACCCAGAACAATCTTCATTATTGAGCATCAAATAACTACCATTTTCCAACAACTTGAACGTGGGGATGATAGCAGGAACTGGCGTGCCTTGCAACACGCAAGCCATATTTGGTCGGTGTTTGTTGCATGAACCGTGTAACTGTATGTGCCTACACATTAGTGAATGATCTGGCGTCTCAGTGCATTCCTCTCCATTCAGATAAACTTCTTGATCATCTTTGAAACATCTGTATGTGTATGGAAGCGACCAGACCTCATGAAGAAAAGCACTACCTAAAGGTTCATAACGACCTATTGGTATATATTTCATACAATTTGAAAACTTATATAAAGCAAAAGGCAGCGTTATTAAACCGTGGATAAGGCACGTTGCCAAAAAACCCGCAATCCTGTGCTGATGATGTCACTGAGCATGTCATGAATGATGTAATATGTGACATCATCAGCAGTGGATTACGGGTAATAGTATCTCTAGTTTACTCCCCTATAGCTGTCTTTCTTTTAACATAAGTGTCTGTTTCCTTCCCTTATACTTACTGTTTTTGGTTCGCTTCCGGTTCGCGTACCGGCGAGCGAACTGGGAAGCGAACTAAGAGAAATAGAGGTTGGCACAGTTCCAAATATTGTACCAATTTTTTAATAACGGGGAGGTAGTTCTGAAAAGAACTTTTTTTTTAATTGTTTTTGTTGTTTTATATTTTTTTTATTATTTTTCGGAACATTTTTTTACTTTTTTTGAATTTTTCTGAACAGTTTTATATTTTTTGGGGTTTTTCTTGGAGGGGGCAATGAAAACGATTCATTGTAAAGGGCTCAACAGGAGCAACAAAACAAAAAAAAAGTATTTATTATTTTGGGCGTTTCGTACAAACTTGCATATGATAGTCAATAGCTCTGTTGATCAGAGTGATGCTTCTTTCTCCGTAGCAAATGAATCCATCGCAATATACGCAGATGTGTTTTACTTCACCAAATCTCATTTGTATATTTGGCACCATCTCCCTGCCCTCTGGTCCCGTTACTTCCGGTACAACAGATCTTCTGGCCATAATAGGGAGATTATCTAGGTCGTTCCGAAACTGTGCAGCACTGTAGTTGTTAGGATGCCACCTAGTCATATGGCGATGCATTGTGTAGTTTCCGAAACTGTATTTTTTCTCGGTTCCTCTGGATAGTCTATCTTGACATATAAGGCAAGTTACGTATCTTGCATTTACTTTTTTCTGACCTTTGGGAATTTAAAAAAATTGCCAAATGAAGTTTTCTTTCCGGTGAGACGTCCTGGGCTCCTCAGGCAAAAACTGCCTCTCTTCGTGCTCGTCGTCCTGTTCCTCTTCTTCCTCTTCTTGTTGAATTATAACTTGAGCAGGTGGTCCACTCTTCCTTGGATGTGGTGGAGGTGGTGGGGAAGCACCAGCTGAAGCTACTAAAGAAGCCATTGCTCAGTGATCACAAAGGGTCTTTCTCTCACAATGATGAAAGTCAGAGTCAGGAAAGAAGGAGGGATTTTCATCATTTGGGAAAAACAAGAGTTCTCAACCAATGAAAAGTGTTCATTTTAGATTATATGACCTAGTCTTACATCATTAGGAAACCAAAAGTGAAATGAACCAATGAAAAGTGTTATTACCAAGTCACATGACCTGCTGTGTTTACGTTAAGCGCTTTGCAGGGCCTCCCGATTTGCTTCCAGAAACCTGCGCTTTGCGACTCGCTTCGCGTACCAGTTCGCTAACGTAGCACGTCATATGACGTATCACGCGACAACGTGAAACGTCATGCGGACGGGAGGCGTCACGATGTTGTTTTGTAACGCGGCAGTTGCGGTAAAGAAACGTTTACCGGCTCGCGGTCTATTTCGCGGCATCAAGGTCAGCTAACGGGAAGCTTCCCGATTCGCGAAGCGGGAACGAAGAAAAAAAAATATTTAAAAAAAAAATTATTCATAAACATATAAAATATATTTTTGGATTTAAAGAAGAATACATTTTACAGCTACAGATATTAGCTGTTAAAAAACCAATGAAATTCACTGAAAAAACCATAGGTTATAGACCATATATAGTTAGGAATTAGCATTTACAAAACCTTGAAAATTCACTGAAAAAACCATAGGTTATAGACCATATATAGTTAGGAATTAGCATTTACAAAACCTTATTTTACTCACACAAAACCATTGAAATTCCATATATAGTTAGTTGCACTAACTATATATCGCGCACCCGCAATCCACTGCTGATGATGTCACATATTACATCATTCATGACATGGTCAGTGACATCACTGATGACATCACTGATGACACCTCAAATGACATCACTGATGACATCACTGATGACATGTGATTTGACATCAATGACCACATCACTGATGATATCATTCATGTGACAATACAATGCATCTCCTCACATTTTAATATAACCTCTGTTTCACCCAGTGTTAAATACAGAGTATAATTTTTGAAACCATTGACACACCAATACTAGTTACTACATACGCACTCACTGATTCCTATGTCTACACACACATTCACTCATTCAATCAATCAATCAATCAATCAGGTCATTTGTAGAGCGCACTACTCACCCGTAGGGTCTCAAGGCGCTGGGAGGGGGGGGTGCCGCTACTGCTCGAACAGCCAGGTCTTGAGCTTCTTCCTGAAGGAGAGGTGGTCTTGGGTCAGGCGCAGATTGGTGGGAAGAGAGTTCCAGGTCTTGGCGGCCAGGTAGGAGAAGGACCTTCCTCCTGTTGTCTCTCTTCGGATGCGGGGGACGGCGGCGAGGGCGTGGTTGGTTGATCTGAGGAGGCGCTTGGGAGTGTAGAAGTTGATCCGGTTGTTGAGGTAGCTCGGGCCTTGGTCGTGTAGGGCTTTGTGCGCGTGGGTGAGGAGACGGAAGGTGATTCTCTTGTTGACCGGGAGCCAGTGCAGATCTCTCAGGTGTCCGGAGATGTGGCTGCGTCGGGGGATGTCGAGGATGAGTCTCGCCGAGGCGTTCTGGATCCGCTGGAGTCTCTTCTGGAGTTTGGCCGTGGTTCCGGCGTAGAGGGCGTTGCCGTAGTCCAGTCGGCTGGTGACGAGGGCTTGGGTGACCGTCTTCCTCGTCTCGGTGGGGATCCACCGGAAGATCTTACGTAGCATGCGCAGGATGTTGAAGCATGACGAGGAGACGGCGTTGACTTGTCTGGTCATGGAGAGGGAGGAGTCCAGGATGAAGCCCAGGTTGCGTGCGTGGTCCGTCGGTTTGGGCGCGGTGCCCAGGGCGGGGGGCCACCAGGAGTCGTCCCAGGCGGAGGGCGTGGAGCCCAGGATGAGGACCTCCGTCTTGTCTGAGTTCAGTTTCAGGCGGCTGGTCGTCATCCATTCGGCTACGTCTCTCATCCCTTCGTGCAGGTTGGCTCTGGCGGTGGCGGGGTCGTTGGTCAGGGAGAGGATCAGCTGGGTGTCGTCGGCGTAGGAGATTATGTTGAGGTTGTGTTGGCGTGCGATGGCCGCGAGGGGGCTCATGTAGACGTTGAAGAGGGTGGGGCTCAGTGAGGATCCTTGAGGGACGCCGCAGATGACTTTGGTGGCCTCTGACTTGTACGGTGGTAGGCGGACTCTTTGTGTTCTTCCGTCGAGGAAGGAGGTGATCCATTCCAGTGCCTTCTCCTGGATTCCGATGTTGCTGAGGCGCTGTACTAGGGTGCGGTGGCAGACAGTGTCGAAAGCCGCGGAGAGGTCCAGGAGGATGAGGGCCGCTGTTTCTCCGTTGTCCATCAGAGTTCGAAGGTCGTCGGTGGCGGCGATGAGGGCGGTCTCGGTGCTGTGGTTCGCTCGGAAGCCGGACTGTGAGGGGTCGAGGGATCCATTCGTCTCGAGGAAGGCGGCCAGCTGTTTGTTGACGGTCTTCTCGATGACTTTGGCCGGGAACGGGAGGAGCGAGATGGGACGGTAGTTCTTGAGGTCGGTGGGGTCTGCTGTGGCTTTCTTGAGGAGAGCGCTGAGTTCGGCGTGCTTCCAGCTCTCAGGGAAGGTGGCGGAGTCGAAGGAGGTGTTGATGATGTCCCGTAGGTGGGGTGCGAGGACAGCGTCGGCTTTGTTGAAGACGTGGTGAGGGCAGGGGTCAGTCGGAGATCCGGAATGGATGGAGTTCATGGTGCGGATGGTGTCTTCGGTGCTGATCGGGGTCCAGGTGCGGAGGGTGGTGGTGGGTGGCGTCGTTGCGGTTGTGGCTTGCGTTGGTTGGTTGTTGAAGCTGTTGTGTATGTCCGTGATCTTGTTGTGGAAGTAGGACGCGAGGGAGTTGCAGAGTTCTTGCGACGGGGTGATGTCATTGTTTCCGGCGTTGGGGTTGGATAGCTCTTTCACGATGTTGAAGAGTTCCTTGCAGTTGTGTGCGTTGTTGTCCAGCCGGTCCTTGTATGCATTTTTCTTGGTGGCGCGGATCAGTTGGTGGTGCTTCCGGGTGGCGAGCTTGAGGGTGGTCATGTTGTCCGTCGTTGGTTCCCTTCTCCAGGCTTTCTCGAGGGCTCGACAGTTCTTCTTGGAGCTCTTGAGTTCGTCGGTGAACCATGGTGTTTTTCTGCTGCAGGATCTGCTGGGTGGGGTTCTCAGAGGGGCGAGTTCGTCCGCGCAGTCGTTGATCCATTTCGTGAGGTTGTCGGCGGCCTGGCTGGGGTTTGCTGAGTTGGCGGGAGGGTGCTGGCTCAGGGAAGCGGTGAGCTGGTCGGCTGTGATCTTGTTCCAGCATCTTCGAGCAACCTGTTGCTGGTGGTGGTGGATCGTCGTTCTTCTGAAGGTGAAGTGGACGCAGCTGTGGTCCGTCCAGTGGAGTTCTGTGGCGTGGCTGAAGGTGACGTCTTTGCTGGATGAGAAGACGGCGTCGAGTGTGTGTCCGGCGAGGTGGGTGGGGGTGGTCACCAGTTGCTTGAGTCCGAGGTTGTCGAGGTTGTCGAGCAGGCTGATGGTGTTGCGGTCGTTGTTGTTCTCCAGGTGGAAGTTGAGGTCCCCCAGGAGGATGTAGTCGGCGGAGGGGAGAGCGTGCGGGCTGACGAAGTCGGCGATGTCCTCGCTGAATCGTGTGCGTGGTCCCGGGGGTCGGTAGATCAGGGTGCCTCTGAGGGTGGTGGTCGGGTTGGTGTGGATCTGGAAGTGCAGGTGTTCAGCGGTGGTGAGGGTGTCATCGGTGTTGGTAGTGATGCGGATGGTGTCTCTGTGGATGATGGCGATGCCTCCTCCGGTCTGGTTGTCGCGGTCCCTCCGGGTGATCTTGTAGCCCTCTGGGATGGCGATGGCGATGTCTGGGGCTGAGGAGGCGTTCATCCAGGTCTCGGTGATGAAGGCAACGTCGGGGACGGTGGTGTCGAGCAGGTTCCAGAGTTCTACGGCGTGTCTGTGGACGGAGCGGGTGTTGAGCAGGATACACTTGAGGTGGGTGCTGCTGGAGTTCGGCTTGGCGGGTGCAGGGAAGGTCCGGATGCAGGTGAACTTGCAGGCGAGGCAGCTGAAGGGTCCGTGGGTGTGCTTCGGGGCGGCTCGGTGACATCCTGGGATGCGGCCGGTGTTGAGTGCGTTGAGGTCGGCGGCGCTGTAGGTTCGTCGGGTCGGCTTCCGTCGGTGAGGGCCAGGGGTCCTGGCACTGGGCGCGGTCCAGGCGCGGACGGGCGCAGACGGGCTTACCTTTGGCGCGCCTTCGGCGCACAATCGGCGCGCCCGCTGCGCGACAATCATTCATACATACAATCACTCATCTTTACAACACTATCATATGCACTCATACACCTATACAGACACTCACAGTCTGCCACTCATCCATGGAGTTACTCACACACGTAGTCAGTCCTGTTAAAGAATCAATGACACTTCCATTTTCTTGTCTATACAGTTAAACATAGAGCACCTTACATTTTCAAACATATACTAACACATACTTACCTTCTTATAGAATCATTGATACAAGTACACATTGATCTGCACAGAGTCACACACCTCCCAGCCAGCCAGCCACACACACACTCAGTCTCCCATACAAATACTTGGACAATCAATCAGTAACCCATATAGTTAATCATATAGCTACTGATCAACACGTGCAGCAGTTTACAGAACAACAGACATAATGATGCTCAAACTAAGATAGTTTAGTCACTAACCCATGCACTCAGTGAGACACATTTAATCACTCACTCATACATTCAGTCATGCACCTACTAAATCCTTTGTCCAGACACTTATACTTCCACTCATTCTTCAATATGTAAGACACATTTTAATTTTACAGAAACACACAGTCACTGGATGATGTCATCAGTGATGTCATTTGAGATGTCATCAGTGATGTCATCAGTGATGTCATTTGAGATGTTATCAGTGATGTCATTTGAGATGTCGTCAGTGATGTCATCAGTGATGTCATTTGAGATGTCATCAGTGATGTCATCAGTGATGTCACTGACCATGTCATGAATGATGTAATATGTGACATCATCAGCAGTGGATTGCGGGTGCGCGATATATAGTTAGTGCAACTAACTATATATGGAATTTCAATGGTTTTGTGTGAGTAAAATAAGGTTTTGTAAATGCTAATTCCTAACTATATATGGTCTATAACCTATGGTTTTTTCAGTGAATTTTCAAGGTTTTGTAAATGCTAATTCCTAACTATATATGGTCTATAACCTATGGTTTTTTCAGTGAATATATATATATATAAATTCAGCGTTGGTTGATTGATTCATGGCTTTGCCATGAATTCACATGCGCGATCGTTTCTACTGTAGAATGGGTGCAATGTGGATGTAACATATTAGCCTTTACAGTTTGACATCCTTGCTTATGGACACGTAAGTTGAATAATATAGCTTGTTGCCAACAAAATTTGTTGAGAAAATGGTAAATAACAAACTACCTCACCCACAATGCACTATGTGAGGCATCATGGTGCATAGGTATAAATAGTGAAAATTGAAAAAGGACCAATGTAAAACACTGCCGTGATTAGGAACTTAAAATGAATAGGAGATAGACACGATCTGAAATAAAAACATCTTACTAACCAAGAGGAGTGCAGCGAAAATTGTGTTTGTGAAAGGTATATATATATATATATATGTGTGTGTGTGTGTGTATATTCATTGAAAAAACCATAGGTTTCAGACAAGTTATAGTTAGGAATTAGCATTTAAAAATCCTTTGAAATCTACTGAAAAAAACATATTTTTTAGACAAGTTATAGCCAGAAATTAGCATTTAAATAACATTAGAAATTCACTGAAAAAACCATAGGTTTTAGGGGTGGTATAGTTAGCTAAACATTTCACTCGTATAAAACCATTGAAATCCCCCGTTATAGTTAGTTGTACTAACTATAACTCGCGCACCCGCAATCCACTGCTGATGATGTCACATTTTACATCATTCATAAATGGTCACTGACATCACCGATGACATCACTGATGGCATCTCAAATGACATCACTGATGACATAACTGATGACATCATCCATGTGACAAACTGATACACCTCATCATACAGTAGCATAACCTTTCAACACTCATTATAAAATATGAAGTACCATATTTGAAACCATTGACACACCAATACAAGTTTCTAAAAACCTACTCTGAATTTCTATGGTTTTTTAAATGCTAATTCCTAACTATAACATGTCTGAAACCTATGTTTATTTCAGTGATTTTCAAATGTTTTGTAAATGACAATTTTTAAATGTATTAATTGTTATTTTTATTTTTTTTATACTGATTTTCTACATTTTTTTAAACAATTTGTTTTTAGATATTTTATTTTTTAAATTACATTATAATTACATTATACATTACATTACACAATATACTTTCTCAGAATGAATTACTTTAATTTAAATACTTTACAAATAGGCAATAGTCTTCTAAGTACAGTAGTTACAGTTGTTGTAATGCGCAACACAATTTCAGACACAATGCAACATTGAGGTCAATGTGAATTTCTAGTTCAATGCAATTAGTTACTTTTTGGATTACTTTTCTAACCACAGGTCTGGATCCTAGATTCAGTCCGGGACATCTCCTGTAAACAGTTGAGTAAAAGCGTTTTGGTTACAATTGTGATTTTTAAGGAATATTATTGTATTTTAAAAGTTGACAAAAACTTTTTCACATAGATTCACCAATGTTATTCTATGGGAGGAAATTCACTTAGCAGGGAGGTAGTGTTAACATTACTTTTTCTTACTCAGTGGTGGCTCTTGGATCATGCACGGGTCCATCTCCTGTAAACAGTTGATAGAATGCGTTTAAGTCATACAGGCAATTTTTAAAGAATATTTTTAATTTGTGAAAATAGACACTTGAAAGTTTTCTGGTGAAAAACAGACAATGGATTCCTATGGAAGGAAATACAAGTTACTGGTAAGTAAGGTTAGAATTACTTTTCAGGATCAGTACTGGACTCAAAGAAGCAGCACCGAGGTCACTCCTGATAACAGGTGAGTAAATCTGAATTCGTAGTTCGGCTGATTTTAGAGAAATTTTTTAAAGTTTCAAAACTCCACACAAAAGAATTTCCAAGTGAAACCAGTCAATGTTAGCCTATGGAAGGAAATTCAAGTTACTGTAAGTATGGTTAGAATTACTTTTCAGGATCAGTAGTGGGGTGAAAGATGCAGCACTGAGGTTTCTCCTGATAACAGCTGAGAAAATCGTAATTTGTTGTTCGGCTGATTTCAGGTTAAGATTTTAAAGTTCCAAAACTCCACACACAGAAGATTTTGCAAGTGAAACCAGTCAATGTTAGCCTATGGAAGGAAATTCAAGTTACTGTAAGTATAGTTAGAATTACTTTTCAGGGTCAGTGCTGGGCTAAAAGATGCAGCATTGGGTTATCTCCTGATAACAGGTGAGTAAATCGGAATTCGTTGTTTGGATGATTTTAGGTGAATATTTTAAATTTGCAAAACTCCACACTTAGAAGAATTTCCAAGTGAAACCAGTCAATGTTAGCCTATGGAAGGAAATTCA
The DNA here is from genome assembly GCF_964261635.1 of Lissotriton helveticus. NCBI lineage: Eukaryota > Metazoa > Chordata > Amphibia > Caudata > Salamandridae > Lissotriton > Lissotriton helveticus. The sequence continues at coordinate 1,550,679,037 of NC_136061.1, forward strand.
TGTTACTGGTAAGTATGGTTAGAATTACTTTTCAGGATCAGTACTGGGCTCAAAGATGCTGCACTGAGGTCTCTCCTGATAGCAGGTGAGTAAATCGGAATTCGTAGTACATCCAGTAAGCGCCACAGAGCTGCGTAGCAGAAAAATGTAAAAAGGGGCACGGCCTGCAGCACCTCTCCGCAACGCAGCACAGTGGCGCTTCCTGGAAGCACCTGGTGGGCTACTTGGCCCCTATGGTCCCTCAGGTTTGAAGTGGAATTTATTCCCCAACTTAAAGTGCGGCACAGGGCGTGTTTGCACACATCACGTCAGGCCCTTTCCCTCCCTTCACCACTGTGTAAACGCACCCTGTCACCGTTCTTAGTTGAGAAAGTAAGTCCCCTTCAATCTTAAGGGTCCATAGGGTCAAACTAGCCCACTGGGTACCTCCAGTAAGCACCACAGAGCTGCGTTGCAGCGAGGTGTAAAAAGGGGAGTGGCCTCTGAACACCTGTCTGCAACGCAGCTCCCTGACGCATATTGGAGATACCTGTTGGCCTATTTAGCCCTCAGGGACCCTCGGTATTGAAAGAGAATTAATTCCCCAAGGGCTCGTTTGCACAGTGGTTAAGGAAGGAGGCGTGGCCTATGGTGATATGTCTGCAAGCACACCCTGTGGCGCGTTTTAAGTTAGAGAATTAATTCCTCCTTAATCCTGTGGGTCCCTGGGGGCCAACTAGCCCACCAGGTCCCTCCAGTATGCGCCAGGAGGCTGAGTTGCAGAGAGGTGTTCAGAGGCCACACCCCTTGGTACAACACTCTGCAACACAGCTCTGTGGTGCCTACTAGAGGTACCTGGTGGGCTAGTTGGCCCCCAGGGACCCACAGTATTGACAAGGAAAAAATTCCCCAACTTAAACCGCACCACAGGGAGTGTTTGCACACATGTGAACTCAGGCCCCGCCCCCTCCCTTCACCACTGTGCAAACGCGCCCCGTGGCATGTTTTAAGTTGGAGAATTAAGTCCCTTTGAATCCTGGGGGTCCCTGGGGTCCAACTAGCCCACCAGGTACCTCCAGTAAGCGCCACAAGGCTGCGTTGCAGAGAGGTGTAAAAAGGGGCGTGGCCTCAGAACAACTCCCTGCAATGCAGCCCCCTGGCACATACTGGAGGTTCCTGGTGGGCTAGGTGGCCTCCAGGGACCCCCAGTATTAAAGGGGAATTCTTTCCCCCTCTGCAAACACGCCAGGGGCGCGTTTGCAGAGTGGTACAATGAGGGGGCGTGGCCACTGGCGCGATGCCTGTCTTTTTTATTTTATTTTTTTAAGAAGGGGGGCTGTGTAGCCCCCCTACTTTATCAATTGTTTGGGCCCCCATCCCCCAGGACCTGCCCCCTAATTAATTTTTTTTAAATAAAAAATTAAGGAAGGGGCCGCGTGGCCCCCTTTCAGAGGCCACTATCGGTCCCGGGTACCCCATCCCCTGGAGCATGGCCTTTTTTAATGTATTGTTATAAGAGGGGGCTGCCTTGCCCCCCTCCATAGGCCAATTAAGGCCCGGGGACCCCATCCCCCGGGGCCGGCCTTTTATTTATTTATTTGTTTATTTTTAGGGGGGGCCGTGTGGCCCCCCTCCCGGGCCACTGGTAACCCCGGGGACCCCATCCCCCGGGGCCGGCCCTCTCCGTTGGGGACTGTGGGGGGGTCCCCAATCCCAACACAGTCCCAGCCAGCTCCCTGCATCCTGCAGGAGCTGGCATTGCTTTTCCATATGGGGAGCAGCTAACATGCTGCTCCCCATGTGGAAAAGCAATCAGCTTTGCTTCATTGAAGCTAGAGCAGGTTTCCATGTTTTCTATGGCAGAGTGGGAGCCGCGAGGCTCCCGCCCTCCCATAGCAAACTACAGTGTCCCGGGGGTGGGCACCCCGGGACACTGCAGGAGCCGGCCTTGGGGGGTAGTGGTTCCCAGGGCTCTCAAGGGCTCCAGGAGGAGTGCCGCGTGGTTCACCTCCTACCTTTTTTAAAGCCACGGGGGGTGCTGGTCCCCGGGGCTGGGGGGTCTGTGACAGACCCCCTAATTTACATTTTTATAGCCCCGGGGAGGTGGCGGTCCCCGGGGCGTGTGGGGGGGTTCAATCCCCCCCACACAGGATTTTTTTTTTAAAACAAGCCCCGGGGGTGGCGGTCCCTGGGGCTGCGGGGGGGGCAGTGTGCCCCCCCCGCAATTTCTATTTATTACAGCCTCGGGGGTGTCAGTCCCCGGGGCTCGGGGGCCTTAGATGCTCCCCATCATTATACTTTTAAGACTGTGGGGGGGGCCGTGTGCCCCCTGCTAATATTCATACTTTGCCCCAGGGTGTGGCGGTCCCTGGGGCAGTGTGGGGGGATTGGCCCCCACACACTTTATTTTTACAAAGCCCCCAGGGGCTAATTACAAATAAAGCAGGCTTCGTTTTTTAGGTCTCCCCCTAGCGAAGGCTGCGCTTGCGCAGTCTCGCTGGGGAGATCTTATGTTTTGCAGAGTGGGGCTTGAACCCGCCACTCTTCTCCATTGGCTGGCTTCCTAAACGGAGGCCAGCCATTGGAGAAGAGGGGCGTTACTCCGTTCAAGCCCGGATTCGGGAGGGTGTTTTTTAGGTTCTTTCTCTCCTCTTCCCATTGGCTGGAATTTTACATTCCAGCCAATGGGAAGAGGAGAGAAAGAAAAACACGCCCCCAGTCCGAAAATGTCGGGGCTTTTCGGAGAGCCATTTTTGCTGGACCGCCGCCGGAAGAAGTATAGAACCTGCCGAGTCCTCCGCCCCAGCTGGTGAGTGCTCGCTTTTCTTGCCTCTGTTCCCTGATTGTGCCCGTTTTCTTGCCTCTTCTTGCCTCTGTTCTCTCGTTGTGCTTGCTTTTCTGCCCTCCTGTTCCCTCGTTGTGCGTGCTTTTTTGCCACCCTGTTCCCTCGTTGTGCGTGCTTTTCTGCCCCCCCATTCCCTCGTTGTGCGTGCTTTTCTGCCCCTGTTCCCTCGTTGTGCGTGCTTTTCTGCCCCCATACCCTCGTTGTGCGTGCTTTTCTGCCCCCCATTCCCTCGTTGTGCGTGCTTTTCTGCCCCCCCCGCGTTCCCTCGTTGTGCTTGCTTTTCTGCCCCCCCGTTCCCTCATTTTTCGTTGTCTGGGTCCCTCTACCAGGATGATGACCAGTACTTCATGTGAAACAATAGTTAGACCCTGATAGTAACCTTCTGTTTGAGGGAGTGTATGTACTCTGCTCAGTAGTATTTGTAAACATTTAAGTGAAGATGTAAAATGGGGTAAAAGGAGTATCTTCTCTGTAACGGATCGTCAGAAGTAAATGTAAGTAAAATAGAAACCACTTATTTGCATTTGTTTTTTCTGTTCTTAATCCTGTAACCCAAATCTGATATGGACATGTTTCAGTCTGCGTTTTTGTGTAAAAAAAATGTTTTGACAAGTCATGATTATTTTTTACTTTTTCAAGCTATAACAAGGTATTCTTGTCTGAGTACATGTTTTAGTATGACGTAAAAACATGTTGTTTGAAGGGGAAGTTTTTATACTCTAGTATCCTGGAAGCTGAACTCTTTTTTCTCCTGTTCCAGGGGTTGATTTGGAAGGCATGTTGTTAGTCTACCTAGCGATAGTTAATTGCAAAGTTTTGTGTAAAATGTATTGACTTCCGAACACTTAGTGATTAGCTACATTGTTGATTTGTTCTGAAACTTAAGATCTTCAATTACTCGTGCTATTTAATGGTGCCGCCCCCTTTCAGACAGAATCCTTCTTGCATTTACTCTTAATAGAAGGAAAGTACCCTTTACTGGATAATCGGACAAACGTTGTTTAACGCACCTTTATAAATCGTTTTGGCCACCACAAGTGTGGAAGGGTATGCTCAGGTGTGAGTCCCTTGCTCACTGCACCATACGGATTCAAGCAAGCCGGGCCGAAGACGGCTGTAATGCCAGAAACCGGTCCCCGGAAGCTTGTTTCCTTTCCAGTAAAGAATTGGCTTGGTAGTTTGGTCTGCCCTGTTCCCATGATGCACTGGGCCAGGGTCAGACTAATTTGCATGTAGCCAGGTTCTGAGCTGGGATGGTGCAGTGAGCTAAAAAACGGTGATGGATCAAGCCCTGATCTTTTGACTGGGTAGGAGTGTTCTGCTTAATTCAGATACTCTGTCCATCACCACCCCCTTTATGAATCGTTTTGGCCACCACAAGTGTGGAAGGGTATGCTCAGATGTGACTCCCTTGCTCACTGCACCATCAGGATTCAAGCAAGCCGGGCCGAAGACGGCTGTAATGCCAGAAACCGGTCCCCGGAAGCTTGTTTCCTTTCCAGTAAAGAATTGGCTTGGTAGTTTGGTCTGCCCTGTTCCCATGATGCACTGGGCCAGGGTCAGACTAATTTGCATGTAGCCAGGTTCTGAGCTGGGATGGTGCAGTGAGCTAAAAAACGGTGATGGATCAAGCCCTGATCTTTTGACTGGGTAGGAGTGTTCTGCATAATTCAGATACTCTATCCATCACCACCCCCTTTATGAATCGTTTTGGCCACCACAAGTGTGGAAGGGTATGCTCAGATGTGAGTCCCTTGCTCACTGCACCATCAGGATTCAAGCAAGCCGGGCCGAAGACGGCTTTAATGCCAGAAACCGGTCCCCGGAAGCTTGTTTCCTTTCCAGTAAAGAATTGGCTTGGTAGTTTGGTCTGCCCTGTTCCCATGATGCACTGGGCCAGGGTCAGACTAATTTGCATGTAGCCAGGTTCTGGGCTGGGATGGTGCAGTGAGCTAAAAAACGGTTATGGATCAAGCCCTGATCTTTTGACTGGGTAGTAGTGTTCTGCTTAATTCAGATACTCTGTCCATCACCACCCCCTTTATGAATCGTTTTGGCCACCACAAGTGTGGAAGGGTATGCTCAGATGTGAGTCCCTTGCTCACTGCACCATCAGGATTCAAGCAAGCCGGGCCGAAGACGGCTGTAATGCCAGAAACCGGTCCCCGGAAGCTTATTTCCTTTCCAGTAAAGAATTGGCTTGGTAGTTTGGTCTGCCCTGTTCCCATGATGCACTGGGCCAGGGTCAGACTAATTTGCATGTAGCCAGGTTCTGAGCTGGGATGGTGCAGTGAGCTAAAAAACGGTGATGGATCAAGCCCTGATCTTTCGACTGGGTAGGAGTGTTCTGCTTAATTCAGATACTCTGTCCATCACCACCCCCTTTATGAATCGTTTTGGCCACCACAAGTGTGGAAGGGTATGCTCAGATGTGAGTCCCTTGCTCACTGCACCATCAGGATTCAAGCAAGCCGGGCCGAAGACGGCTGTAATGCCAGAAACCGGTCCCCGGAAGCTTGTTTCCTTTCCAGTAAAGATTTGGCTTGGTAGTTTGGTCTGCCCTGTTCCCATGATTCACTGGGCCAGGGTCAGACTAATTTGCATGTAGCCAGGTTCTGAGCTGGGATGGTGCAGTGAGCTAAAAAACGGGGATGGATCAAGCCCTGATCTTTTGACTGGGTAGGAGTGTTCTGCTTAATTCAGATACTCTGTCCATCACCACCCCCTTTATGAATCGTTTTGGCCACCACAAGTGTGGAAGGGTATGCTCAGATGTGAGTCCCTTGCTCACTGCACCATCAGGACTCAAGCAAGCCGGGCCGAAGACGGCTGTAATGCCAGAAACCGGTCCCCGGAAGCTTGTTTCCTTTCCAGTAAAGAATTGGCTTGGTAGTTTGGTCTGCCCTGTTCCCATGATGCACTGGGCCAGGGTCAGACTAATTTGCATGTAGCCAGGTTCTGAGCTGGGATGGTGCAGTGAGCTAAAAAACGGGGATGGATCAAGCCCTGATCTTTTGACTGGGTAGGAGTGTTCTGCTTAATTCAGATACTCTGTCCATCACCACCACCTTTATGAATCGTTTTGGCCACCACAAGTATGGAAGGGTATGCTCAGATGTGAGTCCCTTGCTCACTGCACCATCAGGACTCAAGCAAGCCGGGCCGAAGACGGCTGTAATGCCAGAAACCGGTCCCCGGAAGCTTGTTTCCTTTCCAGTAAAGAACTGGCTTGGTAGTTTGGTCTGCCCTGTTCCCATGATGCACTGGGCCAGGGTCAGACTAATTTGCATGTAGCCAGGTTCTGAGCTGGGATGGTGCAGTGAGCTAAAAAACGGTGATGGATCAAGCCCTGATCTTTTGACTGGGTAGGAGTGTTCTGCTTAATTCAGATACTCTGTCCATCACCACCCCCTTTATGAATCGTTTTGGCCACCTCAAGTGTGGAAGGGTATGCTCAGATGTGAGTCCCTTGCTCACTGCACCATCAGGATTCAAGCAAGCCGGGCCGAAGACGGCTGTAATGCCAGAAACCGGTCCCCGGAAGCTTGTTTCCTTTCCAGTAAAGAATTGGCTTGGTAGTTTGGTCTGCCCTGTTCCCATGATGCACTGGGCCAGGGTCAGACTAATTTGCATGTAGCCAGGTTCTGAGCTGGGATGGTGCAGTGAGCTAAAAAACGGTGATGGATCAAGCCCTGATCTTTTGACTGGGTAGGAGTGTTCTGCTTAATTCAGATACTCTGTCCATCACCACCCCCTTTATGAATCGTTTTGGCCACCACAAGTGTGGAAGGGTATGCTCAGATGTGAGTCCTTTGCTCACTGCACCATCAGGATTCAAGCAAGCCGGGCCGAAGACGGCTGTAATGCCAGAAACCGGTCCCCGGAAGCTTGTTTCCTTTCCAGTAAAGAATTGTCTTGGTAGTTTTGTCTGCCCTGTTCCCATGATGCACTGGGCCAGGGTCAGACTAATTTGCATGTAGCCAGGTTCTGAGCTGGGATGGTGCAGTGCGCTTAAAAACGGTGATGGATCAAGCCCTGATCTTTTGACTGGGTAGGAGTGTTCTGCTTAATTCAGATACTCTGTCCATCACCACCCCCTTTATGAATCGTTTTGGCCACCACAAGTGTGGAAGGGTATGCTCAGATGTGAGTCCCTTGCTCACTGCACCATCAGGATTCAAGCAAGCCGGGCCGAAGACGGCTGTAATGCCAGAAACCGGTCCCCGGAAGCTTGTTTCCTTTCCAGTAAAGAATTGGCTTGGTAGTTTGGTCTGCCCTGTTCCCATGATGCACTGGGCCAGGGTCAGACTAATTTGCATGTAGCCAGGTTCTGAGCTGGGATGGTGCATTGAGCTAAAAAACGGTGATGGATCAAGCCCTGATCTTTTGACTGGGTAGGAGTGTTCTGCTTAATTCAGATACTCTGTCCATCACCACCCCCTTTATGAATCGTTTGGCCACCACAAGTGTGGAAGGGTATGCTCAGATGTGAGTCCCTTGCTCACTGCACCATCAGGATTCAAGCAAGCCGGGCCGAAGACGGCTGTAATGCCAGAAACCGGTCCCCGGAAGCTTGTTTCCTTTCCAGTAAAGAATTGACTTGGTAGTTTGGTCTGCCCTGTTTCCATGATGCACTGGGCCAGGGTCAGACTAATTTGCATGTAGCCAGGTTCTGAGCTGGGATGGTGCAGTGAGCTAAAAAACGGTGATGGATCAAGCCCTGATCTTTTGACTGGGCAGAAAAGCAAGCACAACAAGGGAACAGGGGGGCAGAAAAGCACGCACAATGAGGGAACAGGGGAGCAGAAAAGCAAGCACAACAAGGGAACGGGGGCAGAAAAGCAAGCACAACGAGGGAACAGGGGGGCCAGGTATATTTCTGGTATGTAGTCAGACAATTAACCAAGATTGGCTTTTGTTTTGTGGTTGCTTCCATCATGGTAGGCCAAAAATGACCCTTTCGTGCCCTGTGTTTCTTTCCTGCTAAGATCTCTACCTTTGCATGTGTTCCTTTCTTTCAAAATAAATTATGGTTGCATTGGAAAAGTGTCAAAAAAGCGGAATATTATGATGATGAAACCAGAGATCAAAACCTAGAATTGCTTGCTTCCTGACTGTTCAAATTGCTCCATTAAAATCGGATAGTTCTGGCCCCTTTTCACTACCGTATTTTTTACCGCCCTGAATTGTTTCTCAGCATTGTTTGAAACATGCGCACGAAAGAAAGATTATAGATCATTCCAGTTTAAAGTCCTTTTTATTAGGTCTCCGCCTGCGTAGGCTGCGCTTGCGCAGTTTCGCTGGGAAGATCTCATGTTTTTGAGTGTGGGGCTTGAACCCGCCCCTCTTCTCCATTGGAAAAGAGGGGCATCTGTCCGTTTAAGCCCCGTCATTTTGAGATTCGGGGGCGTGTTTTTTCATGTTTTTCTCTCTTCTTCCCATTGGCTGGAATTTTACATTCCAGCCAATGGGAAGAGGAGTGAAATAAAAACACGCCCCAGTCCCAAAATGTCAGGCTTTTCGGAGAGCCATTTCTGCTGGACTGCCGCCAGAAGAAGTAGAGAAGCTGCCGAGTCCTACGCCCCAGCCAGTGAGTGCTCGCTTTTCTTGTCTCTGTTCCCTGATTGTGCCAGTTTTCTTGCCTCTGTTCCCTCGTTGTGCGTGCTTTTCTGCCCCCCTGTTCCCTCATTGTGCGTGCTTTTCTGCCCCCCCCTGTTCCCTCATTGTGCGTGCTTTTCTGCCCCCCTGTTCCTTCGTTGTGCTTGCTTTTCTGCCCCCGTTCCTTTGTTGTGCTTGCTTTTCTGCCCCCATTTCTTCATTGTGCATGCTTTTCTGACCCCTGTTCCCTCATTGTGCGTGCTTTTCTGCCCCCGTTCCCTTGTTGTGCTTGCTTTTCTGCCCCCCGTTCCTTCGTTGTGCTTGCTTTTCTGCCCCCATTCCTTCGTTGTGCATGCTTTTCTGCGCCCGTTCCCTCGTTGTGCGTGCTTTTCTGCCCCCCCTGTTCCCTCATTGTGCGTGCTTTTCTGCCCCTGTTCCCTCGTTGTGCTTGCTTTTCTGCCCCCTGTTCCCTCGTTGTGCTTGCTTTTCTGCCCCGTTCCCTCGTTGTGCGTGCTCTTCTGCCCCCCCTGTTCCCTCGTTGTGCGTGCTTTTCTGCTCCCGTTCCCTCATGCGTGCTTTTCTGCCCCCGTTCCCTCGTTGGGCATGCTTTTCTGCCCCCCCTGTTCCCTCGTTGTGCTTGCTTTTCTGCCCCCCCTGTTCCCTCGTTGTGCTTGCTTTTCTGCCCCCCCTGTTCCCTCGGTGTGCTTGCTTTTCTGCCCCACCTGTTCCCTCGTTGGGCATGCTTTTCTGCCCCCCCTGTTCCCTCATTTTGCTTGTTTTTTTTCTCACCCTGTTCCCTCGTTGTGCTTGCTTTTCTGCCCCGTTCCCTCGTTGTGCGTGCTTTTCTGCCCCCCCGTTTCCCTCGTTGTGCTTGCTTTTCTGCCCCGTTCCCTCGTTGTGCGTGCTTTTCTGCCCCCGTTCCCTCGTTGTGCCTGCTTTTCTGCCCCCCGTTCCCTCTTTGTGCGTGCTTTTCTGCCCCCCTGTTCCCTCGTTGTGCCTCCTTTTCTGCCCCCCTGTTTCCTCATTGTGCGTGCTTTTCTGCCCCTCCTGTTTCCTCGTTGTGCGTGCTTTTCTGCCACCCCCTGTTCCCTCGTTGTGCTTGATTTTCTCCCCTCCGTTCCCTCGTTGTGCTTGCTTTTCTGCCCCATGTTCCCTCGTTGTGCGTGCTTTTCTGCCCCCCCTGTTTCCTCGTTGTTCTTGCTTTTCTGCCCCCGTTCCCTCATTGTGCGTGCTTTTCTGCCCCCCTGTTCCCTCGTTGTGCTTGCTTTTCTGCCCCCGTTCCCTTGTTGTGCTTGCTTTTCTGCTCCCCTGTTCCCTCATTGTGCGTGCTTTTCTGCTCCCCTTTTCCCTTGTTGTGCTTGCTTTTCTGCCCCCTGTTTCCTTGTTGTGCTTGCTTTTCTGCCCCCGTTCCCTCATTGTGCGTGCTTTTCTGCCCCACCTGTTCCCTCGTTGTGCGTGCTCTTCTGCCCCCGTTCCCTCGTTATGCGTGCTTTTCTGCCCCCCCGTTCCCTCGTTGTGCGTGCTTTTCTACTCCCCCTGTTCCCTCGTTGTGCGTGCTTTTCTGCCCCCCCTGTTCCCTCGTTGTGCGTGCTTTTCTGCCCCCGTTCCCTCGTTGTGCGTGCTTTTCTGCCCCCCGTTCCCTCGTTGTGCTTGCTTTTCTGCCCCCGTTCCCTTGTTGTGCTTGCTTTTCTGCCCCCCGTTCCTTCGTTGTGCTTGCTTTTCTGCCCCCATTCCTTCGTTGTGCATGCTTTTCTGCCCCCGTTCCCTCGTTGTGCGTGCTTTTCTGCCCCCCCTGTTCCCTCATTGTGCGTGCTTTTCTGCCCCTGTTCCCTCGTTGTGCTTGCTTTTCTGCCCCCTGTTCCCTCGTTGTGCTTGCTTTTCTGCCCCGTTCCCTCGTTGTGCGTGCTCTTCTGCCCCCTCTGTTCCCTCGTTGTGCGTGCTTTTCTGCTCCCGTTCCCTCATGCGTGCTTTTCTGCCCCCGTTCCCTCGTTGTGCATGCTTTTCTGCCCCCCCTGTTCCCTCGTTGTGCTTGCTTTTCTGCCCCCCCCTGTTCCCTCGTTGTGCTTGCTTTTCTGCCCCCCCTGTTCCCTCGGTGTGCTTGCTTTTCTGCCCCACCTGTTCCCTCGTTGGGCATGCTTTTCTGCCCCCCCTGTTCCCTCATTTTGCTTGTTTTTCTGCTCACCCTGTTCCCTCGTTGTGCTTGCTTTTCTGCCCCGTTCCCTCGTTGTGCGTGCTTTTCTGCCCCCCCTGTTCCCTCGTTGTGCTTGCTTTTCTGCCCCGTTCCCTCGTTGTGCGTGCTTTTCTGCCCCCGTTCCCTCGTTGTGCGTGCTTTTCTGCCCCCCGTTCCCTCTTTGTGCGTGCTTTTCTGCCCCCCTGTTCCCTCGTTGTGCCTCCTTTTCTGCCCCCCTGTTTCCTCATTGTGCGTGCTTTTCTGCCCCCCCTGTTTCCTCGTTGTGCGTGCTTTTCTGCCACCCCCTGTTCCCTCGTTGTGCTTGCTTTTCTCCCCTCCGTTCCCTCGTTGTGCTTGCTTTTCTGCCCCATGTTCCCTCGTTGTGCGTGCTTTTCTGCCCCCCCTGTTTCCTCGTTGTTCTTGCTTTTCTGCCCCCGTTCCCTCATTGTGCGTGCTTTTCTGCCCCCCTGTTCCCTCGTTGTGCTTGCTTTTCTGCCCCCGTTCCCTTGTTGTGCTTGCTTTTCTGCTCCCCTGTTCCCTCATTGTGCGTGCTTTTCTGCCCCCCTTTTCCCTTGTTGTGCTTGCTTTTCTGCCCCCTGTTTCCTCGTTGTGCTTGCTTTTCTGCCCCCGTTCCCTCATTGTGCGTGCTTTTCTGCCCCACCTGTTCCCTCGTTGTGCATGCTCTTCTGCCCCCCGTTCCCTTGTTATGCGTGCTTTTCTGCCCCCCCGTTCCCTCGTTGTGCGTGCTTTTCTACTCCCCCTGGTCCCTCTTTGTGCGTGCTTTTCTGCTCCCCCTGTTCCCTCGTTGTGCGTGCTTTTCTGCCCCCCTGTTCCCTCGTTGTGCGTGCTTTTCTGCCCCCCGTTCCCTCGTTGTGCTTGCTTTTCTGCCCCCCGTTCCCTCGTTGTGCTTGCTTTTCTGACCCTGTTCCATCATTGTGCTTGCTTTTCTGACCCCCGTTACCTCGTTGTGCGTGCTTTTCTGCCCCCCTGTTCCCTCGTTGTGCTTGCTTTTCTTCCCCCTGTTCCCTCGTTGTGCTTGCTTTTCTGCCCCCTGTTCCCTCGTTGTGCTTGCTTTTCTGCCCCCCTGTTCCCTCGTTGCTCTTGCTTTTCTGCCCCCCCTGTTCCCTCGTTGTGATCGTTTTTCTGGCCTCTGTTCCCAGTGTGTGGCTCTCTGTGTGTGTGTGGCTCTCTGTGTGTGTGGCTCATTGTGTGTGTGGCTCTCTGTGTGTGTCTGGCTCTCTGTGTGTGTGGCTCTTTGTGTGTGTGGCTCTCTGTGTGTGTGGCTCTGTGTGTGTGTGTGTCTGTGTGTGTGTGTGTGGCTCTGTGTGTGTGTGTGTGGGGCTCTGTGTGTGTGGGGGGGGGCTCTGTGTGTATGTGGGCTCTCTCTATGTGTGTTGGGGGTCTCTGTGTGTGGGGGGGCTCTCTGTGTGTGTGTGTGGGGCTCTATGTGTGTGAGGGGCTCTCTCTGTGTATGTGGGGCTCTCTGTGTGTGGGGGGCTCTGTGTATGTGTGGGGGGCTCTCTGTATGTGTGTGGGGCTCTCTGTGTGTGGGTGTGGGGCTCTGTGTGTGTGTGTGTGGGGCTCTGTTTGTGTGTGTGTGTGGGGCTCTGTGTGTGTGTGGGGGACACTGTGTATGTGGGGGGCAGTGTGTGTGTGGGGGGCTCTGTGTGTGTGTGTGGGGCTCTGTGTGTGTGGGGGTCTGTGTGTGTGTGGGGGGCTGTGTGTGTGGGGGGATCTGTGTGTGTATGGGGGCTTTGTGTGTGGGGGGTTCTGTGTGTGTGGGGGGTTCTGTGTGTGTGGGGGGCTCTGTGTGTGTGGCTCTGTGTGTGTGGCTCTGTGTGTGGGGCTCTGTGTGTGGGGCTGTGTGTGTGTGAGTCTGTGTATGTATGTGTGTGTGTGTGGGTGCAAATGCAATAGGTCTCGCATTTGCGAGAGATTAAGCTATTGACATTGTAAATGACAATGCCATTTATTTATTTGTTTTCAAAACCAACACATAAATAAAAATGTTGTCATTTACAATGCCAATAGCTCTAACTTTGGCAAAGACGAGACCGTTGCATTGTAAATGCTTGTTTTTTCCCCCACGGGATATGTGTATCCTACGCGCATCCCGCGTTTAAAAGAATAATAATAATTTGGGGGCATTGGGGGTCCTTGTGGGACCCCCTGAGCAGGCCTAGGGGGTCAGGGGGTTTCTACCCTGCCCCCTTTGCATCTTTTGTGCACTTATTTTTCAGTTTTCTTGTGCCTCGGTTCTACCGGGACACAAGATGGCTGCCAACACTTCCTGGTTTGGAGTGTTGGCAGACAGTTGACAGCCAATTAGCATGCAGCTTGTGCTCGTAAGGGTACGCTCATGGTCCTCGGAGGATACGTGTTAGAAATGGGACTCCTGGCTGACTGAGGCTTGAGCCCAAGCCAGACAAAAACCACCACTCGAGTTGGGCAAGGGAGTTAACCTCCAAAGATAACCCCTGCTCACCCCCTTGGTAAAGTGACACGAGCAGTAAGGCTGATCCTGGAGGCGTTGTGAGTTAAGCATTTGCACACGCACCCACCAACAACAACATCCCAGGCTCCCCACAAAAGGAACTCCACACAAGGTAATAGCACGAATGGCCTTTGTATTCTCAAAACACCTTAGAGTGGTAACCACCTTATGTACACTGTGCCATCTGGCGTGGGGCCATATTTACAAGGAGATATTTACATAGGACAGGGCCACATGGACCACTATCCGGAATAAGCACTTGGTCGAACTAGCATTCTGTAGAATTAGCACTTAGTAGAATTAACACTTCGTAGACTTAGCACTTAGAACATGGAATAATTGTAGCACCAAATAGCAAATGTAGCACACAACCAGTAACCACGGGTAGACGGTAAGTACATCCTACGCAATCCTAACCACCTTAAGCCTATATCCCGCAGGGAACCATGAACTCACTAGCCTAACTATACTAAACAAAACCACCTCCTAAGCATAAACTTATGTAGAGGCATCGGAACACAGGGTGCGCAAAACATACTACACAAAGTACATTTCCTACCACCCCAAAGCCTTAGTACATAACTCACATTAGCACAAAAATCACCCGAGGCACCTAAATCACGTTAGGCACCTAAATCACATTAGGCACCTAAATCACATTAGGCACCGAAATCACATTAGGCACATAAGTTACATTAGGCACATAAGTCACATTAGGCACATAAGTCACATTAGGCACATAAGTCACATTAGGCACATAAGTCACCTTAGGGTCCATAAGTCACATTAGGGTCCATGTTGCGCCACTGCACCAGAACCTAAACGTAGCAGCTGCCCACTACTTGCTGGGCAGCTGAGGACGAGCATAGGGCCTGAACGCTGCAGCTGGCACTAAGTGCTGCGCAGCTGTGGAAGGCCAAGGTAGGGCAAAGGGTAAAGGAGTGCATCTCACTCCTAGAGTCAAAGTACATGTCCCCCTAAAAGAAAAAACTAAACGGCGCAGCTGCCCACTAATTGCTGGGCAGCTGTGAAGCAACCTGCAACCTGGGCCCTCACTGGCCCTCTGGAGCGAGAACTGCGCCATGGGCTCTCACTGGCCCTTTAAACAAATTGCGCCAAACTGAGCCCTCTAGGCTCTGAAGACAACTGTGGTCCCCTAATAAAGCGGGTGCCCCTCTGGGCCTGGGCAAAGACTGGTCACCAAAGGTGGGGAGCCATCTAGGCCCTGAAAGCAATGGGGGCCTTCGCTGGAGCCACAGGGCTCGGCAGGACAAAATGGCGTAGGAGCCACAGGGCTCAGGAGGACAAAATGGCGTTGGAGCCACTCGGGCTCGACATACAACTGCCCCAAACTCAGGTGGGGCCTCGTGGCTTTGAAGAAATGGGGTCGGAGTGGCCCACTGAGCACCCGGGGCGATAGGCAACTGTTGGAGCCATCGAGGCTAGGAGAAGGCAAGCTGGGAGACACCATGGGCCCCTCGGCATGGGGACCTCTCAGGGCCCCCCCTGGTACAAGCATGCACCCACCGGGTGCTCCGGGGGCCCCCACAACAAAGAAGGAAGCCCTCACTCACCGGGCTCTGGAGACTCCCTGGACTTCTCGTGTGCTCCTGTCTCTGCTCTTCTCGGGCGCTCAGTCGGGCGGCGGGGCAGGCATCGGCCATGGGCCTCGAGCCCCCACCGCCTGCGCGTTGTACCTGAGGGTGCCTGCGGGGCTCTCCCTCACTCAGGGGAGCCCACACAGGCCGGCCCGTTTCCTCGATCGCCGGGCGGCTTCTTGTCGATGCTGCAGGGCTCCCTCCGCTCATGGGAGCCCTGCTGGTCCGCCATGCTCCTTTTTCTCTCCTCCTCTGCACCGCCTCTCCCCCGTCAGAGAGGCGGAAGCGGTAAACGAATCACGCCAGGCCCCGCCTGACTTCCGCCGCGGCAGTGAATTCAGCTGAAGGGAGGGGTAGGCTCCCTCGAGCAAATTATAAATAGCAGGGTGGGCACATGCAACAACTAAAAAGTTCCACAGAGATCAAATGAGGGGTTGGCTCGCGCGCAAGGACCAGAAATCGCTCCAAGGATGCAACACCAAAAGGCAAAAAGGTCAGGGGGGAATCTGCCAGAAGGGCCAAGTCCAACACAACCCCCTTCTAGCCAAAACGCAGGGCAGACCAATCACCACTGTGATGGGCTTCCCTGCTTTGGGCGATAGAACATGGACGCGGGCCCGCACTGTAGGGACACCCTCCGGTTCTACGCCACATTGTTCCACAAAACAAGCACACAAAAAAAACTAAAAAAAAAAAAATCAGGCCCAACTAGGCTACCCCACCGGCACCCCTTAGTTGTCCACGGCTAGGACCAGGCCCTAGTCCACCCAGATATCACTGGTCCTTGTCCCTCCACCGAGTGGGGGGTGGTAACCCCTGGCATATAACAACCATTCTCCACTCCCCTTCTCAGTGTAGTTCCAAACTACCACTGATCCTTCAACCTAGGGTCCGCACCCTCAGGCTGACCAGAGGTCATGGGCAAGAATGCCCCACCCTACCTCTACTTCTGGGGTTGCGCACTCTCCCAGGAGAAGCACCCTCTAGAACACAACTCTCCCACCAGTTCAGGACCTCTCTCCCTCAACCGGTCTACCACCTGGGATCCAACTTCACTGGACGCACAGGGGTCAGAGGCGAGGTCTCTCTCCCTCTGCACCCCCTTCCAGAGTTTGCACCCTCCCAACTGGAACGGTACTGCCAGACACCAGAACTACTGGAACCCTGCTTTCAGGTGCTCCACGTTCTCTACACACTGAAAGATCCTCCTCAAATGGCTTATTAGTACAGCCTAGGCCCCCGACCTGATGTTCCCTGAAGAAACAATCCAGGTCCTGAGACTGGGTTTCGGGCACCTGGAGACACGCAGTCCCACCCACTCCTTCTCCTCTAGGACAGGACGTGAGCCCCTACACCCGGGCCTAGCTGAGCTACTCTGAACCTCTCCTCTCTATGTCTCCCTCCTCACAGAACCTTACCAACTCAAACATGCTGTATCTAAACATATCACAGAAATCCAAAGCAGGCTCCACTTCGCGGACGTTCTTGAGAAAAGTTTATCACAGGGGACCTAGGTGTCTGAGCTAAAACCAGAGTACACACCAAAGTATTCAGCAAGCTCCCTATCTCAGAAAACTTACACCAAAGTATTCAGCACAACACACCATTCATCCACACACACCCCACTCTCGGACTGGTAAGGCAGTTTCTACCGCCCCTGATTTCTCAACCTGACCACGCGTGACACAGGTACCAATACTCCGGGAACGGGGAATGGGACGTTCACATCCATCCAGGGCATCACACATCCATCCCCACCCCTCTCAAGACTGGTAAGACAGTTTTTACCGCCCCTGATTTCTCAACCTGACCACCACGTGACACAGGTACCATTACTCCAGGACAGGACGGGGAACACATGCACTGGACACACTTATCGCTGATTCAGCAAGCTCCCCATCCCAGAGAACTTTCACCCAATTATTCCGTGCAACACGACATTCATCCACACACCTCAGACTGGTAAGGCAGTTTCTACCGCCCCTGATTTCTCAACCTGACCACACGTGACACAGGTACCATTACTCCGGGACCGAGGACTGGGACGTTCACATTCATTCAGTGCATCACACATTCCTCCCCAAACCCCTCTCAAGACTGGTAAGACAGTTTCTACCGGCCCTGATTTCTCAACCTGACCACCACGTGACACAGGTACCATTACTCCGGGAACGGGATGGGGACACACAAACTGGACACACTTTAGCTGCCACCACTGGATCCCACCCTTACTGGTGAACCCAGAAAACTCCCGCAGCGCTTAGGGGATGATCTACCCTCCCGAGCTAGGGACACCTAACTCACAGGGTACGAGAACACGTTTCCAAAGAAAGGACATTTCGAACAAACCTAAGAACAATAATCCCTTTCCGGGTGACTATCTAAAAATGCATAGTTTTGTAGTGAAGCCAGTTGTCGCTGTGGTACTGCGCAAACACAAATTCTTATCCTTCCGCTGCTGCCAGTGTTAGAAATGGGATTCCTGGCTGACTGAGGCTTGCGCCCAAGCCAGACAAAAACCACCACTCGAGTTAGGGCAAGGAAGTTACCCTCCAAAGATAACTCCTGCTCACCCCCTTGGTAACGTGACACGAGCAGTAAGGCTGATTCCGGAGGCGTTGTGAGTTAAGCATTTGCACACGCACCCACCAACAACAACATCCCAGGCTCCCCACAAAAGGAACTCCACACAAGGTTATAGCACGAATGGCCTTTGTATTCTCAAAACACATTAGAGTGGTAACCACCTTATGTACACTGTGCCATCTGGCGTGGGGCCATATTTACAATAGGATATTTACATAGGACAGGGCCACATGGATCACTATCCGGAATAAGCACTTGGTCGAACTAGCGTTCTGTAGAATTAGCACTTAGTAGAATTAACACTTCGTAGACTTAGCACTTAGAACATGGAATAATTATAGCACCAAATAGCAAATGTAGCACACAACCAGTAACCACTGGTAGACGGTAGGTACATCCTAAGCAATCCTAACCACCTTAAGCCTATATCCCGTAGAGAACCATGAACTCACTAGCCTAACTATACTAAGCAAAACCACCTCCTAAGCATAAACACATGTAGAGGCATCGGAACACAGGGTGCGCAAAACATACTACACAAAGTACATTTCCTACCACCCCAAAGCACATAAATCACCCGATGCACTTAAATCACGTTAGGCACCTAAATCACACTAGGCACCTAAATCACATTAGGCACCGAAATCACATTAGGCACATAAGTCACATTAGGCACATAAGTCACATTAGGCACATAAGTCACATTAGGCACATAAGTCACCTTAGGGTCCATAAGTAACATTAGGGTCCATGTTGCGCCACTGCACCAGAACCTAAACGTAGCAGCTGCCCACTACTTGCTGGGCAGCTGTGGACGAGCACAGGGCCTGAACGCTGCAGCTGGCACTAAGTGCTGCGCAGCTGTGGAAGGCCAAGGTAGGGCAAAGGGTAAAGGAGTGCATCTAACTCCTAGAGTCAAAGTACATGTCCCCCTAAAAGAAAAACCTAAACGGCGCAGCTGCCCACTAATTGCTGGGCAGCTGTGAAGCAACCTGCAACCTGGGCCCTCACTGGCCCTCTGGAGCGAGAACTTCGCCATGGGCTCTCACTGGCCCTTTAAACAAATTGCGCCAAACTGAGCCCTCTAGGCTCTGAAGACAACTGTGGTCCCCTAATAAAGCGGGTGCCCCTCTGGGCCTGGGCAAAGACTGGTCGCCAATGTGGGGAGCCATCTAGGCCCTGAAAACAATGAGGGCCTTCGCTAGTGCCACAGGGCTCGGCAGGACAAAATGGCGTAGGAGCCACAGGGCTCGGTAGGACAAAATGGCGTTGGAGCCTCTCGGGCTCGACATACAACTGCCCCCAAATCAGGTGGGGCCTCGTGGCTTTGAAGAAATGGGGTTGGAGTGGCCCACTGAGCACCCGGGGCGATAGGCAACTGTTGAAGCCATCGAGGCTCGGAGAAGACAAGCTGGGGGACACAATGGGCCCCTCGGCATGGGGACCTCTCAGGGCCCCCCTGGTACAAGCACACACCCACTGGGTGCTCCGGGGGCCCCCACAACAAAGAAGGAAGCACTCACTCACCGGGCTCTGGAGACTCCCTGGATTCCTCGTGTGCTCCTGTCTCGGCTCTTCTCGGGTGCTCAGTCGGGCGGCGGGGCAGGCATCGGCCATGGGCCTCGAGCCCCCACCGCCTGTGCGTTGTACCTGAGGGTGCCTGCGGGGCTCTCCCTCACTCAGGGGAGCCCTGCACAGGCCAGCCCATCTCCTCGTTCGCCGGGCGGCTTATTCTCGATGCTGCAGGGCTCCCTCCGCTCATGGGAGCCCTGCTGGTCCGCCATGCTCCTTTTTCTCTCCTCCTCTGCACCCCCTCTCCCCCGGCAGAGAGGCGGAAGCGGAAACGAATCACGGCAGGCCCCGTCCATGTCCCGGGCGGGAGGCGCCTGACTTCCGCCGCGGCAGTGAATTCAGCTGAAGAGAGGGGTACGCTCCCTCGAGCAAATTATAAATAGCAGGGTGGGCACATGCAACAACTAAATAAGTTCCAAAGAGATCAAATGAGGGGTTGGCTCGCGCACAAGGACCAGAAATCGCTCCAAGGATGCAACACCAAAAGGCAAAAAGGTCAGGGGGAACCTGCCAGAAGGGCCAAGTCCAACAATACGCGTACCCTACTCCGTCTATAGATATATCTATGATTTTACTTTTGATTTTCTCAGGAACTACTGCATGGATTTACACCATTTAACAAAAAGCGTGAACTGTGAACCAAACTCTACCTTTTTTCCAAATTTGGTGTAATTCCGTTCAGCAGTTCGGGCTGTAGCCGCGGCTAAATGTCCCTGTGGAAAATTGCATGGGGAAAACACATTTTGGAACCCCCTTTTTTCTCGGCCCCCGCTTGACGAATGACCCCGAAACTTTCAGGATCGGAGCAGAGCGCCCCATCTTCTTGGAGAATTTCGCGAAGATTCGTCAACCAGCGCCAAAGTTATTCCAAATAGAATGTTGCGGATTTCCTATGGAAACTAGGTCCTAACTTTAACTACCTACTGGCGACCGCCAGTAGGTACTATATATATATATATATATATATATATGAAAGCTCCAAAGTTGCCCAGCTGGCAGGGGGCACTCATGGAATCAGCAATGCCCTGTTGACTGTGAGACTCAAGGATTGCAGCCTGACTGCTACCTCCTGATAGGCAAACGATGGGATCAGCGCCGAATTATAGACTCTGATACTCTGGGAGCCCATCCAGGGCATGAATCAGTGGACATGAGTCGAATGGCACCTATCGAGGTACTATCAGCGCCGCACTACTAATACCACAATGCTGTGGGACACTGCAGTAACCGCCCTGTGAGCGGCAACCTATCAGGAGGTAGCAGTCGAAATTAAAGGTGTGGCGCTTCATGCCATTTTACACATGAAAACGGCCTCTGAGGAAGATTTTATTGAAACGCGTCAGGCTGCAATCCTTGAGTCTCACAGTCAACAGGGCATTGCTGATTCCATGAGTGCCCCCTGCCAGCTGGGCAACTTTGGAGCTTTCATATTAACGCGGCAGGCCCTGCCGCGAGGGAGGCACCGCCGTGAGAAGTGAAGCGGGTCGGCGAGCTGTCATCCTGCGCAGCTCGCAAACGATGGGATCAGCGCCGAATTATAGACTCTGATACTCTGGGAGCCCATCCAGGGCATGAATCAGTGGACATGAGTCGAATGGCACCTATCGAGGTACTATCAGCGCCGCACTACTAATACCACAATGCTGTGGGACACTGCAGTAACCGCCCTGTGAGCGGCAACCTATCAGGAGGTAGCAGTCGAAATTAAAGGTGTGGCGCTTCATGCCATTTTACACATGAAAACGGCCTCTGAGGAAGATTTTATTGAAACGCGTCAGGCTGCAATCCTTGAGTCTCACAGTCAACAGGGCATTGCTGATTCCATGAGTGCCCCCTGCCAGCTGGGCAACTTTGGAGCTTTCATATTAACGCGGCAGGCCCTGCCGCGAGGGAGGCACCGCCGTGAGAAGTGAAGCGGGTCGGCGAGCTGTCATCCTGCGCAGCTCGCAAACGATGGGATCAGCGCCGAATTATAGACTCTGATACTCTGGGAGCCCATCCAGGGCATGAATCAGTGGACATGAGTCGAATGGCACCTATCGAGGTACTATCAGCGCCACACTACTAATACCACAATGCTGTGGGACACTGCAGTAACCGCCCTGTGAGCGGCAACCTATCAGGAGGTAGCAGTCGAAATTAAAGGTGTGGCGCTTCATGCCATTTTACACATGAAAACGGCCTCTGAGGAAGATTTTATTGAAACGCGTCAGGCTGCAATCCTTGAGTCTCACAGTCAACAGGGCATTGCTGATTCCATGAGTGCCCCCTGCCAGCTGGGCAACTTTGGAGCTTTCATATTAACGCGGCAGGCCCTGCCGCGAGGGAGGCACCGCCGTGAGAAGTGAAGCGGGTCGGCGAGCTGTCATCCTGCGCAGCTCGCAAACGATGGGATCAGCGCCGAATTATAGACTCTGATACTCTGGGAGCCCATCCAGGGCATGAATCAGTGGACATGAGTCGAATGGCACCTATCGAGGTACTATCAGCGCCGCACTACTAATACCACAATGCTGTGGGACACTGCAGTAACCGCCCTGTGAGCGGCAACCTATCAGGAGGTAGCAGTCGAAATTAAAGGTGTGGCGCTTCATGCCATTTTACACATGAAAACGGCCTCTGAGGAAGATTTTATTGAAACGCGTCAGGCTGCAATCCTTGAGTCTCACAGTCAACAGGGCATTGCTGATTCCATGAGTGCCCCCTGCCAGCTGGGCAACTTTGGAGCTTTCATATATATATATATATATATATATATATATATATATATATATATATATATATATATATATATATATATATATATATCTTACATTGCTTTAAAACAATAATCTTTCATGACATCTAAAAAACAAACAGGAAACAAAAAAATACATAACATTTTTCAAAACATAAACAGACTTCCCTATTGACACATAAATAACAATAACACTTATTCTGTCATAACCCACATATTAGAACATTTTTTCATTTTAACCCCTCAAATATTTCTAAATCAGAAATTCAATATACCCATACATTCATTAAAAACAGTCTTAATAAAATATCTTTCTCTGATTGGCCATTTCTACTATGTAATACTCACTTCCATACTTCCTACCAACTACCTAGACTGAAAGGATCTATTTTAAATAAACCAGTGCCATACCCCTAACTTACAGTTATCAATGTAAAATGAATCCTCCCACCTCTCGAACATCTTTTTTACTCTTAAGAGTAAGCTCTGAAGAAGGTGTATTTTATAATTTTATTCCATTAAAACGTGTCGACAATTTGAGAGATGATCTACTATCATTGGACATTCTTATAAGTTAATACATCAAAACGAATTAATATTCAGTGACATAAAGAGTTGAGGTGTACATGCTGAAGACATTGATTTGTCTTAATTTAATCTTTCCTTTTTGTCGGTGATGTATAAAACATGGTTTACATGTCTGTATGGGAAACAATTTAAACAAAACATTAAATTATGATTTTTATTGGATTAAAGTCATATATTTTTTCATTACCTTTGTATTCATATTTAATACATTTTCAGTTAGGGGTTATGTATGTGAGGTCTGTGAGATTGAATGCATGTGGAATATAGGGGAATGTAGTATTTAAGATACACTGAGGGGAGCATTTGCTGCTTGAACTTGATAATCCTGACCCCTTGGTTTGAGGGGTTACTTTATATTTCATTGAAAGCAGGGATTCATTCTGGAACATCTTCTGGAGTATGTTCACCAGAAGGGATGATGTCTGAGGAAGAATTCAATGTGTCTTCAGTGTCCCTCACTTTCTTTCCAGCATCAAACTGCTGTTCATGCCAAGGATTAAGGGGCTCATTACAATAGCGGGAGGACCGCCACCCTCAGCCAGTCAGTGCTGGCCCCCCGCCAATCGTAAGGGCTGATCAGACTGCCACATTACAATGGCGTCAGATCGGTGGTGGTCGGAAAATCTGACCGCCACGGTTCCGACAGTCAGATTGAATCCGACTGCCAGTTGGACCGCCTGCATAGCCCAGAATGGTGACAGTGCCTGTTAGGCCCTGACAGTCTGATTAGGATGTCAATACACAACAGCCTTTACATTGTGGTTCAACTGCCATGAAAAGGCTTGCGGGGATGAACATTGGGGCCTGTAGCGGGCCCCCTCTGCCCTCTTGACCTTTCCTTTGGGTTTTCATATCCCTGTACCAAGTGACAGGCACCACATGGTGCCTGTCACAAAGTACTGGGATGTGTACAATATCCATTTTTAACATTGTAGCGGGTGCTGCAGCCAGCAGCACCCGCTGCAATGTTAAAGGCGGGTGATGCGACCGCCACGGTGGCGGTCGCATCCTAATTCCTATTGTGGGACTGCCTCATGGTAGGCGGGCGGTACCAGATAGGAGACGACTGAAATCCGTCCGTCATCGTAATGAGGCCCTAAGTTGCTTGTGCATCGATGATGTGCAAAAAATATATTTGCCTCAGCTACCCCTGCTCAGAATGTTATTGCAGAACGTGCACCTCACATTGTTGGAGGTCAGTTGTTTATTCATACCTGGGATTGTAAAAAAAATTCACATAATGGGCTCTGTTGGTGAATATGATTCCTCGGTGTAGATATCTCCAAGTTGTTATCCTCTTCATGTACCTTTGGATTTCTTTTATTGTATTCCTGTCCTGAGGACATTGTGTAAGGGGAAAAAATGTTGATCTCCTAAAAAGGAATGTAGAGTAAATAAAAAAAACTAGTCTGTCTTGTTTATTGCAAATCTACCCTATTTCAAGAAGTATAATGATATGTACAAAAAGGTCAAGAATCACTTGAAGGGGTGATAATATAATCGCAGGGACCAATCAAATCCTTGCAGTGGTCTATAAGGATTTGCAAATCTTCCAATGGTCTTAGCAAATAGACAACGGTGGATGAAGCATACCTTAGAACCACATTGTGGGTTCCTGTTGATGTGAGTCCAAACCACTTAAATCCAAAAAAGTGGGCATTTTGGAATGTAACCTACAGGTCTGAGTTTCAAGGGAAACTCTTACCCTCAAACAATAAGTAACATTTTATTTTCTTATCAAACTGAACTTTGTAAAAAGTTAGGGAATTTGCATCTCCTATTTTTGGGTATGCAGTACCAGAAAGTGTTGTGGCGTCTTAGCATTGTTTCTATTGGAGCAGCAAACGATTTGTGAATCTGAAAATGCCCATAAAATGAATGGGGGCACCTTGTTGATTAAACACTTCACACTATCTAAAAAACCAAGTCCCCCACCTGTAGAAAAACACTTTGAAGGGCATCGTTTTTATTTTCTACCTTGCTGGAGGAAGCTTCTGCTTTGAGCAGTCTGACATCCCAACCAACTGTTCAAACCCAGGAAGTTGCAGGCACAAAGAAGGCAAAATGCACATGTTGTGGAAGTGGCAACAGCATCAAGGACTGCTGCAGCTACTCCTCACTTGGGAGAAAAAACTCTGGTCTGGACATGTTTACACATCCCGCAGGATAGAAGAAAGAGAATGCTGAAAGGTCATGTGCACTTTACTTGACCAAATCCTGCGACATCAGGAATGTACTCATTTGACACCAGTGTCATACTAAAACATCTCACAACTATGTACCTGAATTACTACTGCTTAGTGGAGCAACAGGAGGAAGGAGAGGAGAGGAGGAAACCCTGTCACCGAAAGCCCTCCAAGCAGCACAAAAGGAAGAAAATCGCACATTGCAAATCTTCCCAACATACTGTCATAAATTCAAAAATATTATTTATTGTGGGAAGATGAACAACAATGTAAAATAATCTCCAGGGCAATGGGTCACTAGTTGAAGAAATTATTATAAGTACCTTTATCAACTCGGGGGTTACATTAATAAGAATTGTATTAACAAAATAAAGACTACAAAAACACACAAAAGAGTTGGTTGTCTACAAGCCATCCCTAAGGGAACCACGTGGTGGATGGCACACGGCCATACTTAGCAGGGTGTGCCTGCTTGTGTTGCATTTAGCACAGGACCTGATCACAGGATAGGTTCTGTGGACAAACACCACTGCACAAGGCCAAAGGCCATGTGCACTAAGGTGTGGCTGCATGCAGTGGGCTGGCTGCAGGGCCTGCAGTCAAGCCCCATAGCACAAGGCCGGAGGGCACTTGCAAAGGGGCCTAAGATGCCGGCACTGGGCTGGGCGCAGAATATGGCCAGATGCTAAGCCCTGTGCCCTCAAGGTCTGTGCGCCCAACTAGGCCTGTGCACAGTGAGAGTGTGCCACTGGCCAGCGATTGTGGAGCAAAGAGCCTGGCCTTAGGCCTTGTCCTGCAGGCCACACCTACAAAGCACAACCGAATGCCTTGTGCAGCAGGGATCGACATCCTGCCAACAGAGGGTGGGATGCAGAGCCTGACCAAAGGCCAGGCCCTACTCCCAATCCTGCTGCACACAGACAACGGCATTGCACATTTGGCGTTGTCCACCCAGATGCCAGAACTGCAGTCCACTCCTGCTGTGCACATCCAAAGGCTGTGCACGGTGGGGCTGGCAATCAGAGTGGGTTGGAAACACGGTCTGGCTGGACAATCCCCAGTGCAGGTTGGGTCCAGAGGCTTGCCACAAGTCATGCAGTACAGCAAAGCCCTGCTTTACATGGCTAAAGGCCATATGCTAGTGGGATAAGCTATGAACAATAGCACAGTGATGCTATAAGCAAATCTAACCATGACTTTAATGTAAACTTTGGTTCTTTTACCCCACTGGATTTCGTTTTTTTTTCTCCATATTCCACATGAAACTGATTTTGGACTGAATGCGCTGATTGTGGCTAAATTGCTCTAATGCTTTGTACATTCCGTTGTTCCTACACTGATCTAGGCAGGAATAACATACATGTGCAGAAGTCATACTTAGTGCTAGATTCCTTAATAAATCAGGTGTGCATAGAGGACCCCGCCAACGCCAAAACTAACATCTGTAGCGCCATGCTCAATGTAGCCAAATGGATGAAAGACAATTACATCCAACTCAACTCCGACAACACTGAAGTACTGATAGTTGGGAAGAACACCTCCGGGTGGGACCACAGCTGGTGGCCTGCAGTACTCGGACTCACACCCACACCAACCGACCACGCACATAACCTCAGCATCATTCTCAACAGCCAACTGGCCATGAAATGACAAGTTAACACAGTCTCCTCCTCCTCCACACAGTTCACCTGCTCAGCAGAATCTTAAGATAGATCCCAACAACACCAGAAAGACTGTCACTCAGGCCCTCATCACCAGCCGCCTCAACTACGGCAACGCCCTCTACGCTGTCATCCCGATCCAACTCTTCAGAAAACTCCTGACCATACAGAACGCTTCTGCCAGACTCATCCTGGACCTCCCCAAATGAACCTACATTGCCCCCCCCCCCACCTCAGAGACCTCCACTGGCTCCTCATCCAGAAAAAATGACAGTTCAAGATGCTCACACACAACTACAAAGCTCTCTACAACCTAGGACCTGCCTACCTCAACCATTGACTGAACTTCTACCACCCCGCTAGACCTACACTTTTTGTGAATGCGCTTTCCCAAATGTGCTTGTTTGGCGAGCTGCCTAGTACATCTAAGAAAAGCAGTGTATGCATATTTGGTCCACAGTGTCAGTTTTCATTCAGCTATGCATTTGAGTTCCCTTCAAAAGATTTTGCAGGACCCATTTTTGATGATCAATATTAGTTAAATGTGTGAGAATATAAATGTATAGGTGGGTGAGCAAACACATTAGGCGGGAAGAGCAGAGCCCGAACCGACCCAAGGGTCTGGCTTGGCTCTAAGAGCCCCTGCTTGAGCCGAGCCATTAGCATGTTCCACATGCAAGTCATGCAAACATCCTATAAACACATGATAAAGTCTCTTAAAATTCATTAAAACGTATTTCTTTCACATGCAGAAGTGTTTTTACCTTACTAAATCCGATTATATCACTATTTTGAGAGCCATTTACTAAAATTGTTAGTTTAAAAAAAAAATCTAGAAACATACATGGCTCCCCAGGCCTGATGACAATGCCATTAGTGAACTAAGAGCCAAGTCCATTAAATCAAACACGAGAAAGGTTGTTGTGCAGCACACGTATTGAACTCACATATTTGCAAGCTGTTACCACATGTGATAATGAAGAAAAAGGAAACAAACTTGAAATACAATAATTGCCTAGATCAAACCATTTTGTCAGGTGGAAAAGCCAGATTGACCCCCAGTGTTCTGGTTTTACATTGGGCAGTTGAGCCACTACATGGTACCTCTTTCTCTCTCCTGTTTACCATCAAAGGTTCATGCTTTATCTTTAAATCTTGGTGTCTGAGGTTCGAGCATGGGTGGCAGGCAGGAGCCACATGAAAGTTCAGCTCGGATTAATCTCGAGTTGACCCTAGGCAGGTATATAGCTCGAGCCTTCAGTGGCTCATCCACCCTAATAAATATCTATTTTCTGTAGATTTCTATAGTTTAAGGCTCCTAATACTATACAATGGAAATAAGAAAAAGGAGCTATTCCCAAATTCACGCAGTCTGTCAAGTGGTAAAGTTGAGATTAGGTCTCCAATCTCCACAGGCGACAACATGCGCCAAATGGGGTAGATGTATTAATGTTTGAGTGGGCACTCGTGTGGCACAGCGTACTCCTGCACTGTGTGTGGGAGTTTATAATCTGTAGAAAAAAGGAGCTACATTTTGCGTTATGTTTAGTTGCACCGTCAGACCTGACAACTCACACGGTGCCACTGGGTGTCACACGCTTGTGCCTCCTTCACAAGGTCACCCCGAGAGGAGCCGAAATTACACGGTGGCAGGAAAACGAATTGAAAACCACTCTATACAGTGCGAGTTTCACCGTTTTTGGAGGCAGTAACCAGCCAGTGTCCATTTAGTGGTGTGAACACACCCCAGGACATCGGGGACAGAAGACCTCAATGACAATTTGTTTTTATTTTTGGGGGGAGGGGCGTGGGGGGTCTTGGTAAGAGGCAGAGTGCCTCATAGGTTGCTCTCGGCACGCGGCCCCGCGCACTCCAAGGCCCCGCAACCACTCTGTGGCATTCATTGGAAAGTTGGCAGGTATGCACCATGCAGGGGGCCGATTCAAATATTTACCAATTTACCCCAGCATGTCTTCTGAATCGAGAAAGTTGTATTAGGGAAAACCTGCAACCAATGAACACAGGAAAGTAACAGTCGGACAATGCAATGCAATGTATTCACCCTCCTGGTCAGAGCTTCATAAATAGTAACACGATTGAATGTGGTTCTACTTACAATATCGTCTGCGTGGATGAAAGACAATGTATAGGGTGAGCGGCGCACGCCTGTTTCTGTTGACTGCTTCAAGCACACTTGTTTCTGTTGCCTGCTTCAAGCACACCTGTTTCTGCTTCCTTCTTCCAGTACGCCTGTTTCTGCTGCTTTATTTTAGTACGCCTGATTCTTCTGCCTGCTACCAGCACGCCTGTTTGTGCTGCCTGCTTCCAGTACGTCTGTTTCTATTGCCTGCTTCCAGCACGCCTGTTTGTGCTGCCTGCTTCCAGTACGTCTGTTTCTATTGCCTCCTTCCAGCACGCCTGTTTTTTTGCTGCCTGCTTCCAGTACGCCTGTTTCTGCTGCCTCGTTTCAGTACGCCTGTGTCTGCTCCCTGCTGCCAATATCACATTCATAGATGGGCAAAGCTGCTTGTAGAAAGACTGCAAGGCAAGCTTCCTAATAAGATTGCAGATTTCAACACAGCTGAATGCGGCTGATCTAATGATGAACTAAAGAGCGCGGTCTCTATATTCTTTGCTAAACAAGTGTCCAACCCGTGGGAAAAAAGTCCGTCTTTTGTGGGCGCCTCACATTCTACACAGCCCTTCACTGACAGGAAGCAACAGGTTGTGCAACCGGAAGGCTGGACGGGGGAAAGCGAATGAGTCATGTCTATGCAAGGAGGCAAGCTAGCGACTGTCTGCGTGAGAAACAAGCAAACGACAAAGATTGTCTCCGAGCTGAACGGAATTCTTGAAGGATTTAATCAAGAGGGATCTTCATAGGTTTAGGAGAATATAACATTTGATCTGCCACCCACAAGTAGCATTGACTTCTTTCAATTCTTAGGGTTGCGGCGACATTGTCACTGCTAGCATTATCACCTGGACAGTCAAGGTGCCATCAAACCCAGGGTTAGACCAGATTGACACCGGATACGAAACATTTAGACTGCAAGTGCAACCAACTAAATTCAACGGGATGCATTGGCAGGTGTTTTTAATGGGTTTGTAAGAATTTCATTAAATTGAAACAAAATGGAACCAAGGTGCATATTATCAAGGGTGGCGATAGGGAATTTTCGGCGCTTGCGGCGATAATTATATCGCCCTATTAGCAAGCTGTCGCTAACAGCAGTTAGCGACAGCTTTTAGGTAATAGCGAGTGGTTTGGGGCCCGCTTTACATTTTAGCGATATTTATCGCTAATGACCTGAAAGTGGGTGTACACAAACTGTTAGCGACTGAAAACAGTCGCTAACATCGCTATAGCTTATTAGCAAGGCAGGCGTAGCAATGGAAATATTCGCGCTAAGCACGAATATCTCCAAATACTAACACCTGCCCAGACCAGTTCTTAGCCATGTTATCCAATGGGAGGTGGATAACATGGCTAAGAGCATTTTGTCGCTAATGCGTGAATATCGCTGTAGTCTCAGCGATATTCAAGCATTTCGCCGATATCGTCGGAAAATTTATCACTTTGGAGATAAACGTTGCTAATAGCACGTTATCTCAGCGATACATTCCGGCGATGCTCAACGATAAAAAAATCGTCGCTAAGCCTATTTAGCGATGAATATCGTTACTTGTTGCTAATATGCCCCCAACTTTATAAAATTCAACTGGACCAATCTAGTAAAACATGTTACATGGAAAGTAAAAATCTTTAGTAGGCGTGGGACAGGACTACCTTCATCATGATTTTTCTGATGTGTTCATTCTGCCCTTAGTTGCCATGACATTTTCTTTACCTTCCTGGTAAATATTTATCTCCACCTTAAACGAGAATCATGCATGGATGAGAGTGGACCTCTGCTGCCCCACCAGGTTGAGAAATTCTAGCGCTCCAGGCAGGATGTCGGAAAATGTCGTTTTTCTGTTATCTGCTTTAGGAGAGGGGTCTACTCACTTACTCTGTTAACCAGAGTTCTGTGAGTCCCTTTCACTCAAAGCCTCCTCCCCTTTTATGTGAAGCACATAGATAAATATATGTTTAACCTGTGATTGTGTGGCAAAGTGAGTAAGGAGAGTGTAGGGTTTTTGTGACTGCAAGGACACAGGCATTCATTTTTGATCTCCTGTGTATGAGTGATTTACAAAATGGAGGGTGGAAAGAGCCTGCCAAACAGGGATGTAGATTGTAGTTAGCCACAAGAACATTCATAGGAGCCCTTCAAAGTGAACCAGGCTCCAGAGACGGAAAGGAGGGAGGCCGAAGCCCCTTTGAAATGTAAGGACGGTGTTTGTCCCCTTTCTGCTTCATTCCTCTCCAGAGATATGCGCAGACTGTCTAGGTGTATTAGCTGGGTGAAGGATGCCCATCTCCTTTAGTGTTATTGTCTCACAGGTGCCTGTCAGGGAGGAACCAGGCCCATCCTCCAGCCTGCCAAATCTGCAGAATAATGGCAAGAGGCTGTTAGCTGTAAGTCACAACATTTGAGATCTACATTTTAGTCTGCTAGCCCAGTATAGAAAGAGAATGCCGCCCCCGATCAGTGTTCCATAGATTTCTCACTGACTGGTACCAGGCAGTCCACAGCAGTGGACTGGAGATTTCTGTGTTCCAGGAGTAGAGTTTATGACTGCTAGCAGCAGCCCCCTCACCTCCCCAAATCAGGAACTGACCTGAAAGTCCGCAGCAATCCTGCTATGAAAGCTTAGTAGGCCGCTTAATTTGTAGGCGTTATCACTGAAGAGAGAAGGGTACTGAAGGTATATCTACAGCAAGGAGTCACCTAGAAAAGTGTTCAACAGTCTGAAGAAGAGAAGGAACTGTGCAGAAAGGACTGAACAACTCCAAAAGACCACTGAGAGTGGGACAGGGGACCTAGTGGCCTGCCCAGGGCTTTAGTGATCTGCCTGCTGTCCCATCCTAGCCGAGTTTCTTGTAAGCATGAAACCTACCTCTGGATATGTGCCACTGCGTGGAGATAGCTTAGTATGAGTGGCCAACAAAGAAGGCATTGCCACCCCAACAGCCATATTGTCCCAGCTGCAGTGGGGGAAAGTTGACTGCGATGGGGCTCATGTCTTGACTGCAGGCCCAATGGTCTTAACCCCATTCATACTTGTGAATGTCACCACCACAGCTTGGGGATCTCAGTGAATGGCACCTAAGGACAACTCTAGTCCCCAATTGGACTCCTAAACCTCGTCCTACTTGACTCTGGCTTGGATACCCACCTTGTTGGGGTGGGCTCTTCATTTGTTTAGGTGGTAGATTATTAGGTCCCCACACCTTCTCACTCTCCAGGTTGAAGATTTCTCCTAATGGATCCATAATGAGAGGGAATGCCCTGGCCATAATATGTCCAGAGCAGCCATGGTCAGAGATTGTTTCCTATATCCCCAATGGCCTGAGAGCATGCGCTTCTGACTGGCAGTGATAGCTGAAAGTTTGGCGGTGTCCTGGCTTCTGATTTTTCACCCTAGCGTCACCCCAATCCAGCTTGTTAACAGACACCTAGGCATGTCCCTTGCCATGAGTAAGGTTGTGGACTTGTCCTGTGACCTGGAGCGGGAAATCAATCTCCCCTCATTGGTAGGCAGTGAACCACTGTCCCTTTCGTGGGTTTAGTACTTCGACCGGTGATTGTAGTGTAACGTGTTTTGCAAGTCTACAGTTGTGACCAGACGTTTTTATGCCTGTCACTGGAGAAGAGGCATAATGGATCACTCATGTAAAGTTTTACTTTGATGTTCTTACCCAACTCCTAGCACTATCATCCGAATGTGTTTTTGTACATGTTTGTGTGTCTAGCCGGAGCTGTGGGTTCCATCTTAGATTCCCCCAGACTGGCATTTGTCCAGGAAGGAGGTAAAGTTTTTTCCCATACAATGGAAGTATATTGCTAACATTCCTGAATTTCGAGGGAGGAAACCTAGCCAATGAAATGAGGGGTGTGGAGTAGGCTCCGGTAAAATGTACATTATGCTTGCGGAATTTTTGGAATTTCACTTTACATTTATTCCCCAAAATTCCCCCATGTTGCGCAGTTATGCTGCAGGAGCATGGACACACAGCAACACAACAACCAGGAGGATAAGGACTGTTGTTCCCAGCACTTTTGTTTTTTGTGGAATGTTTTAGCACAAAGTGCATCTTCACATCCAATATGGATGTGCCGATGCATTTCATGCTAAAATATAGAGCAAAAATGCAAGATTTGCATTTTGTGCAATTAGACATACCATTCCTGAAATTTAACATAATTGTAAGAAAGCAAATTACAAGATTTTTGCACACCCTTAACTTGGGGTCAGGGCTGCTTTACAAATTTGATTCCATTCATCATCTGTTCTTTTTGCGTATGCTGCCTTAAGTGGGAAGGGTATGCCAGATGTGCGTAACATGCTCACTATGCCACCGGATTCAAGCTAGCCTAGCTGATTGGGGTGATACCCCAAATCCAGTCGCAGGAAGCTTGTTTCTGGGCCAGGGATGACCTGGCCTAGCAGTTCAGGCTGGACTGTTCCCATGAGGCCCAGGGTCAAGACTGATTTGCATATGACTGGCACCAAACTGGAATGGCATGTCCAGAAAAAATACAATGGATTTCACCCAGATCTGTATCTGGGGGTGAATGTTTAATTTGTTCAGCATTCTGTCCATCATATGTTCTTTTTTTCAAATTTGATTAAGCATTTTGCTTGACAAGGAGCTGCTACTTAGTCATACTAAACATTTTCATAGAGTATATGGCAGGGGTTAGGCTGGGACTGTCTTGTTGTGCAAGGTGAAGGAAATCTTAGGGTGATGCACAACTTTTTGTCTTTCCCTGATTACACTTTCAGTTGGTTGATGACAGCCAGGTGAAGAAACCTGACACCTCTTTGTGCCTCTGTTTTGTGTGCTCCAGGCTGGAGATTACCCTTCTAAGAGAAGCACCCCCCTACACAAACGCTGTTTCTGGAGAGCAGCCTGGAAAGTATCCTTGGAAAGGGAAACCCCCTAACCTGTTCTGAAGATGCATACAGTGGATACTGATATCCTGGTTTATGTTGCTACATAGAAGTGGGACCACGCTACTCCACTTATCATTCCAGTTTCATGTCTCCATGGTCAAGATAGAGAGTACTCCGCAGAGCACTCAGCGGAATTCTTTTTATTTTTTAATTTTTTTATTCCAAATCATTTTTTATTAAATTTTATAAATCATACAAAGAATACAAAGTAAATATTAATAATAATAAACTAAGAATACAAAGTAAATAATATTAATAAATAAATATGTTTCTCAAGTGCCTTGCCATGGTGAGCGCAATGACGACGAAGTTATGTACTGGTGGTTAGCCAAGCATAGGTATAACGTAAATGGTATTGAGTGGTAATACAAGAGCTCTTCATTGTAGATATATTAAGCAAGTGAGTAAGTACAGTAGTAAGTACAGTAAAGTACAGGAGCAACATGCAGTTCAGGGACATCATTGCAATTAATGCATACTTTAAAAATGTACATTAGAAATTACATTATGTAGAAATTAGCCTGTTTTCACGGTGGGGTCATATGAGAATGAGAAGGCATCAAGGGATTTCCACATTTTCCTATGTGATTTACACCAGGGGGAGGCTTGAAGTGCAACATTATCTGCGCCTCTTAGGAAGGATAACCATTCTTGCCACATCTTAAATGAAACTTCTTTGGAGTTTTTCCACTTATTTAAAACAATTTTACAAGCTAAAGTGAGCATAAGATCTAACAAGTGACGGTCATTAACGTCTGTGATCCTAGAAACCATAGCGCCTAGTAGAACATAGGAAAATTCTCTGGCAGGGGTTATTTTGAAAGTTTTGCCTATGCATTCATAGATCCTATCCCAGTATGTTTGTAGTGTGGGCACTCGAAGAGCATATGGGCCAGGTTACCAACGTTAGAGTTGCAGTTCCAGCAAGTGGGGCTTTCACTGAGATTAAGTTTAAAAATCCTTTCTGGAGTCCAATATGTCCTGTTTATTAACATCAGTTTGGTTTGTGACAGTATTGGGGAGATTTTATTCGAGAAGGGTGTGATATGTATCTATCCCAGTCAAAAGGATATTACTAGAGTTGTCCTCCGACTCCCATTTTCCTTCACATTTCTTATGCAGAATTCTATGCAACCGGAGCTGGCGCCTGCCTGACAGGAATATTCCTAGAGTTGTCCTCCTACTCCCATTTTCCTTCACATTTCTTATGCGGAAATCTAGGCAACCGGCTCCCATTTTCCTTCACATTTCTTATGCGGAATTCTATGCAACCGGAGCTGGTGTCTGCCTGACATGGATATTACTAGAGTTGTCCTCCGACTCCCATTTTCCTTCACATTTCTTATGCGGAATTCTATGCAACCGGAGCTGGTGCCTGCCTGACAGCCAGCTTCTCAGGAGTCAGGGGACATCAACTGAATCAGACCTCTAGATGGAAGGGCTGTATGCCTGTCATGTAGTGCATAGAAGCCTGCCTGTTTACCTGCTGTGAGAGGGAAGGAGTTTGCCAACCAGGGAGAAAGAATGATTTCCCATAAAGAGCAGCTATGTGCAGCACATCCTTCTTATTTGTGGACACCAAGAAGATGAGAAAGACTGAGGAGAGCAATCACTGGATTCTGTTGTTTGTAGGCCTGCAGTGGTTCTGGGCTGAAATGGCAAAGACTTAGGGCTGATTTAGAGTTTGACAGAGAACTGAAACCAAACTAAAGGCCTATCTGCCTTACTTACTGACGGGCGTACCTTAAGTATGTCAGCAAAGCAGACTACAACTGCAACAAATGATGGACGAAATGCTGAATGATTTAAACATTCTCCCCCAGTCAAGAGATCTGGGTTAAATCCATTGTATCTTTTGCCCACTACGCCACCCCAGTTTGAACCCAACCATGCGCAAATAAGTCTTGACCCTGTGCCTCATGGGAACAGTCCAGACCGAACTGCCAAGCCAGGTTCTCTCTGGACCAGAAACAAGCATCCTGGAACCGGTTTCGAGGTATGTCACCCTTCATCAGCCAGGCTAGCTTGAATCCAGTGGCACAGTAAGCAAGAGACCCACGTCTGGGCATACCCATCCCACTTAGGGCAAAAAGTTAAGCTGCAACAAATGATGGACGGAATGCGGAATGATTCAAACATTCTCCCCCAGTCAAGAGATCTGGGTTAAATCCATTGTTCTTTTGCCCACTACGCCACCCCAGTTTGGACCCAGCCATGTGCAAATTAGTCTTGACCCTGTGCCTCATGGGAACAGTCCAGACCGAACTGCTAAGCCAAAGCAGACTATTCCTGCTCAGTCGCTGATTTTGGAAAAGTGGCATAGCCATAAAATCCAAGTTGTCCATACTGTCCAATGCCAAAGCAAGATACTATTCATGTTATCTTTGTGTGGAGTTATATGAAACTAGCATGGTTTCAGCACCTAAGAAACATGTATCTTGGAACTGGCATGAATAAATGCCTTGTAATTCTTACATTTGATTTGATTTAAAATAATAGATTAAAATAAAACAAATGCATTTTTTAAATATACATTTTTTTACGAGCGATTTTACATTTCAAAATTAAATCATCTTAAATTTTAATAAAATATATTACAATTATGTTAAAACATTTTCATAAATCACTTTCAATATTTATTAATGCCTAATTAAAACATATTGTTTAATTAAGGTTGGAATTTACTTTTAATTCAAACTACAGCAAAATAATTTCTATTTAATTTCATATATTTAAATCAAGTAAATAAAGTAAATATTCATTTAAACCAGAGTTAAAATTGTAACATTTCTTATTTTCTTCTAAATATAAAATAACAGACACACATTCTAATTACATTAATGTTTAACATAACAAAGTTATTCCTATTTGTTTCCGAGTTAAGAAAAAGTTGTCCCTGTTCCTATACATTACCACAGTGAGACCGCATTTGTGGTGGATATCTCTGTCTGGTAAAGTATAAGGAACAGTTTCCTATACTTTACCATATGGAGATCTCCGCCCTTGTGGATGAGGAGGATGAGGAGAAGGAGGAGGAGAAGAATGTTTTATAGGCATATGATAATATCTTCAGTATGACCAAGGACGCCATCTGTGCAAGATACCAGTTCTCACCAGATGCGTCACATACACGCATATAATTGCTGTTAAAATGTAATCCTGTGTGAATTTACGATTTGTATATATAGAACTCTAACCACTAGTATATGTGGTAGACCTTTGTACTAACTACCATTCCTATGTGATTTTAGAGTTTTTCTGTTTGTATCTCTTCCTTGAGTGACTTTACAACTTGTATATGTGCCATTCTTTCCTGTTTTTCTCTCTTCCTTGAGTGACTATGGGCCAGATGTATCAACATACCCTTTTGCGATTTCTTAATAGCGATTTTTAAGGAATCGCTATTTAGAAATCTCAAAATGGTATGTATGTAGAAATTCGCTACTTTTTAGCGATTTTTTAAAATTCCTTATTTGCGATTAGCAAATTGCTAATCGCAATTAAGGAATAATTTCCCATTCATTCCTATGGGCCAGGAGGCAGTTTTGAAGAACAAGGGAATGTTTAAGGTAGCACCTGTGAAATCAACAGTAAAAACCGACCAGGCAGACCATAAAGCAGGCCGCAAACAGCCAAAACACTGGGCCATACACTGACCTGTCAGAACCCTTCAGGCACTACCCCGGTCATAAGCCAGTACAACTCGGCTTGTATGCATGTTGAATTCTGTGTTGAAAGCCTCTGGGTGATAGCTAGGTAACAATGGGCAGCATGGTGGCAGACTCCAATGAAGAGATATAACCTCTATTTTTCTAGGATGAAAACTAAATATAGACCGCAACACAGGTTCATTTTGGCTGTATTTGTACATCAAAATCAGTAAAAGCCGAAAACTGTGAGCCTTAATCTGTATAAAACCGGCATGCGTCATCTTTACCTCAAACGTCAGCCTTTTTATTTATTTTGAGAATTTTGTCTGAAACAAGCTTTGCCTGTGCTGAAACACATTACCAGGACAGTTGCTTCCGTTGCGCATGCACAGGTGTTTCTGTAAAGCCTGCTTGTTTACTTCAACACTTTGAAATGTCGCCAGCCACCTCTGTTGTTGTGTCATTCCCATATTGCTTACATCTACTATAGCATACAGCATGAAGCAATGTGTCAGCTTACTCAAGATTTTGGTTAATGATACTTTGAGTGACTGCATTATGATCTTCCACTCCTTTTACATCCATGCAAAAGGAGTTCCCTTTAATAACAATTCCTGTCTCCTTCCAATGCTGTTGTAAATTCCTTTTGAAGTGGATGTCTGCTATTTCACACCATGCCATATTGTGTTCCTGGTCTCAATTTTACCAATGCTTCTTTGATAAACTTTGCAGAGGAAAATAACAAAGTTTATGGGGTATAATTTGTAGCATACATGTAACAGTTTAATTTATACATACTCCTCCGCCTCCCTTGCACACTTCTCCCGCATCCGGCAGAGTCGCAGTGGAGGTAGTTCTTTCTCCTACCTCATCTCCAAGTCCTGGAATGACTTCCCATTCAACCTCCGAACCTCTCACTTTGCTGACTTCAGGAAGGGACTCAAGACCTGGCTCTTCGACTAAGGCTCATCATTCCTCAGACACCTCATGGGGGGATAAGCTGTGCTATATAAATACCGATTGATTGGTTGATTGATTGCTTGATCGGGTCTAACTTGGAGTTTAGCATTCGATATTCTGCATACCCTCTTTACTAATTTCTTTCTTTCATTTTTTTTCTTCTTTTATTTCCTTTCATTTTTTCTTTCCTTCTTTTATTCCTTCTTTCTTTCCATTTTGCTCTCTTTCTTTCTTGTTTGCTTTCTTTACTTCTTTTATTCCATCTTTCCTTCATGCTTTGTCTTTTCGTTTACATTTTTCTTTCCTTCTTTTGAGCCTTGTCTTTTTCTGTTCTTTTTCCCTTTCTTTTTTACCTTCTTTCCTTATCTTTCTTTCTTTCTATTTCTTTTCTGCCCACTTTCATTTTTCTTTCCATCTTTCCTTTTTTCTTTCCTACATTCCCTCTTTCCTCTTTTCAATCTGTTTTCCTTCTTCTTTCCTCCTTTCTTTTTTCCTTATTTTTTCTCTTTTGCTTTCTTTCATTCTTTCCTTTTTTCTTTTTTGCCTAATTTCCCTTTTCTTACTGTTTTCTTTCTTTCTTTCCTTCTATCTTTCTTTGCTTCTGTCTTTCAATCCTTTTTTGCCTTCATTCTTTTCTTTCTTTCTTACATCTGTATTTGTTGACCTCTTTATGTTTTTCCCTTTTGTTTTCTTTCTTTTTTTCATTTTTGTCTTTTTTTCCTTCTTACTTTCATTCTTTTTGCCTTCTTTCTTTAATTCTTACTTTATTTGTTCCCTTTTTCCTTCTTCCCTCATACATTATTTGCATTCTTTTCTTTCCTTTCTTTCTTTTTGCCTTCTTTCCTTTGTTCTCTCTTTTTGCCTTATTTCCTTTTTTCCTTTTTTCTTTCCTTCCTTCTTCCTGTTTCGCCTTCTTTCTTTTATTCTTTCGTTTATTTTTCCTGCTTTCTGTCCTTTTGCCTTTTTGGTTTTATTCTTTCCTTCTTTCTTTTTTGCCTTCCTTCTTTGTTTGTCTTTTTTCTTTTTTCTTTCTTATTTCCTTTCTTTCCTCTCTTGTATCCTTCATTCTTTTTTATCTTCTTTCTGTTTTTTGTTTCTTCTTTCTTGCCCTCTTTCCTTCTTTCTTTTTTGACGCCTTTATTCTTTTTTTCAGTTTTTTTCTTGCTGTGTTGTTTTTTCTGTCCCTCCTCTTTCTTTTTGCCTCCTTTACTTCTTTTTTCTTCCTTCCTATCTTCTTTTTTGTCATCCTCTCTTTTTTGCCCCTTC
The DNA here is from genome assembly GCF_964261635.1 of Lissotriton helveticus. Classification (NCBI taxonomy): domain Eukaryota; kingdom Metazoa; phylum Chordata; class Amphibia; order Caudata; family Salamandridae; genus Lissotriton; species Lissotriton helveticus. Next base: position 1,550,717,992 of record NC_136061.1, read on the forward strand.
CTTCATTTTTTTTGTCCTTATTTCATTTTTTTGTCCACTTTCCTTCCTTTTTTGTCTACCATTCTTCCTTTTTTCCCTTCCTTTTTTCCTTTCTTTTTTGCCTTCTTTCTCAATAGCGATGCTACCAGTCAATGCCAAATGATGGCTTTTTACATCTGTGTGAGAAGTTGGCCTGATGTATGATGTCTCCAATTCTGGGGGCACCTTGTATCAGTCCAAACAATCCCTTATGGTGGTGGTTGTAAGTCAACCTTATAGACTAGCTATCCTAGGGGTAGCATAGACCTAAGCAGTCTTAGGCTAAACTCAAGAGGGCATGTGAAGCCAGCTGTTTTACCATATGCAATCCTGTAATACCAAAATGAAAGAACACCACACAAGTTATATATTATAAAAATATATATTTATTACTAGAATAATCCTCTGTACTCTTTATGAGTGCAGAGGCACAAGCCCATAGGTAGCCCATAGATTTAAACAAAAGCACAGTTAAACATACACAAGTTGCACAATTATGGATAGGGCCGGTGGCCACTCAAACCATATATTAAAAAAGTGGTATAAGTATCACTTTACGAACAGTGGTAAGGCCTAGGGCCTTGGGAATCACTGGGAGTACACTGGACTAACAGTAGTTAGGACAGGAGTAGCCCGCGGGATTCGGGTGCAGCGCTAAAAGCACACGCATGCACCAATGCAAAGTCAATGGTGCGTAAAAGTTAGAAAGTTACTGTTTTGGAAGTCTTTCGACTGGAATAGAATTACCACACGTTAAACTAGGACACTAGATGTGTAAACCACTACAGGAGCACCGGTGTTAGATCGTTACCTCACCCACAGGAAGCGGGTGCATAGCTGCCAAAGTGTATCGGGTTTCGTCGTGGAGATCTATGGAGCCTGGAGATGAAGATGCTGCAGGCAGCCAGGAGAGAAGAGTCCGGTTGGATCCAAGGGTGGATCGAAGATGTAGAGTACCTGAAAGCACAGGGGACAGAGTCTGGGTCACTCAGCAGTGACCAGGATGGAACCAGGCAATGTCGGGCGCAATCAGGTGGTTGTTGAGAAGCTTGTCTCCGCGGCCACGTGGACTCTGGGGAACCGAGGATGTCCAGGAGTGGATCACAAGCAGTTCCACAAAGGTTCTCGCTGTCGGCGGTTTTGGCTTCCAGATCGGAGTTATCAGGCCTTGGCAAAGGCAACCCACGCAGGATTTGAAGATCGCTTCTTACTTAGACCTGCAAGGTCAGATAGATTGCTCCTTTTCAGGGGAGTGAGGGCCAGTCTGGAGAACCCAGACTAGCAGTGTAAATTTGAAGGTTCATTGGTACTGGGGCCACTAGCCAACAGGCAAGTGACCGGACCAACGCATCAAGCAGAAAAATGCAAAAGGGCCCCACGCAGCACTCGGTGAGTGTGGAGGGGAGATCTTCAGTGCAAAAGTTGCTCGGGCTGGGGCTTCTCAAACCCCAATGCACAGCTTCAAGGAAGCCTCGGGAGCTGCACGGTCAGCACTTTGTAGTTTTTCCAAGATGGCCAGCTCCATGCTTCACGTCGCCTCCACGGGTCTCAGATTCGCTGGAACTGTGGATCAGGCTGTTAGAAATCAGGGAAGCTGGGTCTTGTCCATGTCTGTTGCTCGAGTTCCGGCAGGAACTGCAACAAAGCAAACCGTTAGGCTCTGGATGGTGCCTGTTTGCACAGGGTGGTCACTCCTTGACCACAAGGGAGATTCTACAGTCTTCCACGTTGAGTGGGATGTTGAAGGGTCCAGAGTTATGTTTCAAAGTTTCAGTCAGGATAATCTGATGTGCGTTGGCACAGCTCCTACCTTTATTCCAAATTAAGGGTCTGGATTACCTGCTAGGACCCTCCTGTGGGTGGGACCCAGGAAGGGGGTGGTTACACCCCTTTCCCTTTGTCCAGTTTCACGCCAGAGCTGGGGCTGGAGTGCCCCAGAACCGGTTTGACTGGATTTTGCATGGGACACCTTGTGTGCCCAGAGCAGTGTCTAGTTTCTTTCAGCCCTCCCGGCTCCAATCCACTATCTCTTGTCTGGGGTGGTGTAGCACCTCCCTGTGACAGGAAACTCTTTGTCCAAGCCTCCCCTGCCAGGTTTCAGTCAGCAGCAGGAGGCCAGACTTGTGTCGGGGCAGCAGCATCCATTTTGTGATGCTGAGGCTCTGGTTAGGATTAACCGCGTTTTAAGTAAAGTAACATTTCTTCTCCCTCTAGAAGGGTGGAATGCTACCCCGTCGCCAGAACTGGCGAGGGGGTAGTGTTCCAAAGTGTATGACACCTTACACAACATGTTTTGATAAAGCCAAACCAAAGTTAGCAATAACAGCGACGATTATAATGCACTTAAGAGTATATGGTATGGCAATACCCTGGAACATCTATAAGGAAATGGTTCCGAAAGCTGCAGACAGTCTCAGCTCATGCTAGAGCACCATCACACATAAAACCAAGCACTTTGCCTCCAGGATTGTTAAGGCATGCCATTGGAGTGATTTATAGGTATATATGTGTCCAGATATAGGTTTAGATATAGGTATACTATATCTAAGCAAGGGGTGAGTACACCACCTTGCCCCAGCTGAGTGATAAGCCAGTTGTGTCAATTTGAATGGCCAGCCAGGGGTGGCAAAAGATATGCTGCAGCCCCTGATAGGCGTTGGATGCACCTATGCCCTGGGTACCTATAGTACACTGTACAGGGGCTGATAAGGTGTCCAGTACCAAATTGGTGATGTACCTAAAGTACATGTCTGTGAATTTAGAGAGAGAACAGCAGGCTGTGGGTCTGATTAGCAGGCCCACAGCCACATTATGTCGAAAACCAGTGAAGCAAAAAGCAAAAATTGGGGTGACCATCTGAAAGCAGACCCTACTCTCCTACATAACCCCCCCAAATGCAGGGACATTAAACTTAACCTTGACCAGATAAGTCTTCATGTTCTAAGTGGAAGTACCTGAAGAGACCATCTGCATTGCCATGGTCAGTCCCTGGTCTGTGCTCCACTGTAAAGTCCATCCCCTGTAGGGAAATGGACCACCTGAGTAGTTTGGGATTTTCACCCTTCATCTGATTAAGCCACAAGAGGGGCTTATGGTCTGTCTGAATTAGGAAGTGAGTACCAAACAAGTATGGTCTCAACTTCTTCAGGGCCCAAACCACAGCAAAGGCCTCCCTCTCAATGGATGACCAACGTTTCTCTCTAGGGGTCAGCCTTTTGCTAATGAAAGCAATGGGCTTGTCTTGACCATCTACATTAAGTTGGGAAAGCACAGCTCCCACCCCCAACTCAGAAGCATCTGTTTGGACAATGAACTCTTTGGAGCAGTTAGGACTCTTCAGGATAGGTGCAGAGCACATGGCCTTCTTCAGGTCATCAAATGCCTTTTGACAGCTAACTGTCCACTGAACCTTTTTGGCCATCTTCTTGGATGTCAGATCATTTAATGGTGTCACAATGGACCCATAGTTCTTTGCAAATTCCCTGTAATACCCAGTCAGGCCCAAGAAGGCTCTGACTTGTGTCTGGGTAGTTGGAGGAGCCCAGTCCGGTATGGCCTGGATCTTGCTCTCCAATGGTTGAACCTGACCCCCACCTACTAGGTGGCCCAGGTACACAACCTTGCTCTGTCCTATCTGGCACTTGGTAGCCTTGATAGTCAGGCCTGCCTTTTGCAGGGCCTCCAGAACTTTCTTCAGGTGGATCAGGTGATCCTCCCAGGTGGAGCTGAAGACAGCAATATCATCTAGATATGCTGCACAAAAGTCATCCAACCCAGCAAGGACTTGATTCACCAACCTTTGGAAAGTGGCAGGTGCATTCTTCAAACCAAAGGGCATCACCACAAACTGATAATGTCCACTGGGGGTAGAGAATGCTGTTTTGGCCTTAGACTCCTCAGCTAACCTGATTTGCCAATAGCCAGCTGTCAGATCAAATGTGCTCAGAAATTTGGCAGAAGCCAATTTATCTATGAGCTCATCTGCCCTTGGAATAGGATGAGCATCTGTCCTAGTGACAGCATTGAGACCTCTATAGTCCACACAAAATCTCATTTCTCTCTTTCCATCTTGAGTATGAGGTTTTGGCACAAGGACTACTGGGCTGGCCCAGGGGCTCTCTGATGGCTCAATAACTCCAAGTTCAAGCATTTTCTGCACCTCAGCCTTTATACAATCCCTGACATGATCAGGTTGCCTGTAGATTTTATTCTTCACAGGCAGACTGTCACCAGTGTCCAGTTCATGGGTGCACCAGTTAGTTTGACTGGGTGTAAGAGAAAACATATGTCTATGTCAATTCCTTTTACATCGGACATTCCAGGTGTTTTCCAAAAAGAACTCTTCCGATATCCTGGATTCCCCCCACGGAGTACCACAGGGTTCCATATTGAGCCCACTGCTGTTCAATATTTACGTTACCCCCCTAGCCTCAATCGCAGAGGAAATGGGCCTCACAATTTATTCCTATGCGGATGATACTCAACTTGTGTTCTCCCTAACAGCCACCGACAAATCTATTACCTCTCCTCTTCGCTCTGGCCTTTTGAGAATGACAGACTGGTTGGACTCTAAGAAATTAAAATTGAATGGGGAAAAAACAGAACTGCTCCTCTCAGGCAATCATAAGGATTTGTGGGGACCCTCCCATTGGCCAGCAGAAATGGGTCCGACGCCGGTTGCAGTACCATCTGCTCGCAACCTAGGGGTAATAGTTGATGACAAGCTATCAATACAACCACAAACGGCCAAAATGGCCTCAAAATGTTTTGTAATCCTCAAATGGTTGAGGAAAATTTTGTGGCAACTCCCGGAAGGGGCACAGAGAACAGTAGTACAGGCCCTGATAGGTTCTAGATTGGACTACGGAAATATTCTTTACTTAGGAGCAAACAAAGACATTTTAAATCGACTTCAGGTCATACAAAATGCTGCAGCCAGGCTGCTCCTCCGTCTTCCTGGGCGCACCAACATGACGGAACACTTGAAAAAATTGCACTGGTTAAAAATAGCGAACAGAGTAAAATTTAAAGCACTCTGTTACATGTTTCGGATTGACAAGAAGGAAGCTCCCACATATCTATGTAAGCTGGCACAGAAATATATCCCTTTCCGGAACCTTCGATCCCTGTCTCAGGCAAAATTTGTTGTCCCACGATACAAACGGGCATGCCTGGGTGGACGCTCTTTCACTCACATGGCGCCGGTCCTGTGGAATTCACTTCCACTCAATCTTCGTCTTGAAACGAGCTATCCCCAATTCCGTAAGGGAGTCAAAACATGGTTGTTTAACCAATAGTGTCCACGGTTTTCTTCTGATCAGCTAACATAAATCCAAGGCGCCGAGAAACCCTCAGGGTAGATGTTGCACCATACAAATGTAGTAAATAAATAAATAAAAGAGCCTGCAACACTTGTCTGCAGTCCCATTGCTGCTGGTCAGAGAGGCTGCCTGCCAAGGCTACTCCATCCACTGAACCATCATCAGGGTTTTGGAATACCATGTCTGGGAGAGGGTCACTCTCTTCCTCCTGGTCCCCATCTGTAGCCATGAGTAAACCCATGTCTGCCCTGTCCACATATGCTTTCAATCTGTTTATATGGAGCACCCTGTGGGGGCTCCTTGGGGTGCCAAGGTCCACCAAGTAGGTGACCTCTCCCTTTTTCTCAAGTATGGTGTGGGGTCCAGACCATTTGTCTTGGAGGGCTTCTGGGGCCACTGGCTCCAAAACCCACACCTTCTGCCCTGGCTGGTACTCAGTCAGAACAGCCTTTTGGTCATGCCAAGCTTTCTGTAATTCTTGGCTGGCCTCCAGGTTTTTGGTTGCTTTCTCCATGTACTCAGCCATCCTGGAGCGGAGACCAAGTACATAGTCCACAACATCAAGTTTAGGCTTTTTGAGAGGTAACTCCCATCCTTCCTTCACAAGACACAATGGACCCCTCACAGGGTGGCCAAACAAAAGTTCAAAAGGGCTGTAGCCAACCCCCTTCTGTGGGACCTCTCAGTAAGCAAAGAGCAGGCAGGGTAAAAGGATGTCCCATCTTCGCCTAAGCTTTTCAGGTAACCCTTTTATCATTCCCTTTAGGGTCTTGTTGAACCTTTCATCAAGCCCATTGCACAGTGGATGATAGGGTGTGGTAAACTTATAGTTTACTCCACACTCTTTCCACATTGCTTTTAAGTATCCAGACATGAAGTTGGTACCTCTGTCTGAAAGGACCTCCTTTGGAAAGCCCACTCTGGAGAACACTCCAAGTAGGGCCCTTGCCACAACAGGAGCTGTTGTGGTCCTCAGGGGAATTGCCTCTGGGTACCTGGTGGCATGATCCACTACCACCAGGATAAATCTGTGCCCAGATGCTGTTGGGGGATCCATTGGTCCAACAATGTCTATCCCAACTCTTTCAAAGGGCAGCCCCACCACAGGTAGAGGTATAAGGGGGGCCTTTGTGGTGCCACCTGATTTGCCACTGGCTTGGCAGGTGTCACAGGAGCGACAAAACTCCTTGGTATTCTCTGAAATTGTGAGGCCAGTGAAAGTGTGGGACAAGTCTTTCCCAAGTCTTGTTATGGCCTAAGTGTCCTGCTAAAGGAATATCATGGGCCAAGGTGAGAAGGAAGCCCCTAAATTGCAGAGGTATAACCAACCTCCTGGTAGCACCAGGCTTGGGGTCTCTAGCCTCTGAATAAAGGAGCCCATCATCCCAATACACTCTATGGGTACCTTAAGCATTCCCAGCAGCCTCAGCAGCAGCTTGCTGTCTGAGGGGTTCAAGAGGAGGGCAAGTTAACTGAGCCTGCCCCAGATGTGCCCTTGAGGGTCCCCCGTCCCCAGAAACTCAACCTGATCAGGTTCAAGCTCTTCTAGGACAGTCTCCTCTTGGATCACAGAATCATCCTCCTGAGAGGGCTGATCCTCAACCTGGGGCAAGTGGGAAGGCACTGCCTTAACCCTCTTGCTCTTCCTCTTGGGTTGTGGTTGGTCTATTGTTTCAAGATCCACCACAGGTTCAGGTAGGCACTTCTTGGCCTGGGACCTGGTTACAGCAAGGACATGTGCTGAAATACCTAGCATCTCTGCATGAGTCCTATACTCCACTTCTGACCATAAGGAATCCTCTAGATCATTGCCCAAAAGACAGTCGACTGGGAGGTCTGTACTCACAACAACTTTCTTGAGGCCAGTTACCCCTCCCCAGGAGAATTTAACAACAGCCACACTATGTGTAGTAGTGGCATTGCTAGCATTGGTCACTAGGTAATTCTCACCTAGTACAATTTGTCCAGGGTCCACAGAGTTAGGTGTCACCATAGTGACACTGGCACATGTGTCCCTGTAGGCCTGAGACAGTTTCTCATTGATTAAAGGCGTCTGCCTATACTTGCCCAAAGTATTGGGACTCATGGTAGTGGACACAGCCATGTCCACATCATAGAGCAGAACTGCCTGAGTAGGGATTCTGACTAGGCCAGACTCCATCTCAGTACCCAGGGTTAACCCCACTATAGCCTTGGGTTGTGTACCAGTACTGCTGACTGTACTAGGGGGTGCAGGTGCCTTAGAGTCTGCAGTGTTAGGGACTGGATTTTTCATAGTGCATTCACTACCCCAGTGTGAAACTGATTTACAGGTATTGCACCAAGGTTTCTCTGTGCCATCATTCTTCTTCTTCTTGTTTCCATTCTGGGAACCACCCTCCTTATTAGAATTATTTTCGGGGCCTGAAGAAGACTTCTGGTCTTTTTCTTTCTTATCTCCACCCTTCTGATCTGCCTTCTTTTGATCACCTCCATGGTTCTGGGGGTTCTGCTTAACCCTTGTTCTGACCCATTTGTCTGCCTTCTTTCCAAATTCTTGGGGAGAGGTCAGATCTGAGTCAATAAGGTGTTGATGCAACAACTGGTTCTGGCAATTATTAAGGATCTGTTCTCTCATTATTAGATTGTACAATCCTGTATAGTCTGAAACTTTACTTCCCAGCAACCAACCCTCCAAAGCCTTAGTGGCACAATCAACAAAGTCAGTCCAGTCCTGAGTCTGAGATTTTTGGGTATCTCTGAACAACAACCTGTATTGCTCAGTGGTTAGGCCAAACCCATCAATAAGAGCACTCTTCAGGACAGTGTAGTTTTTAGCATCCTCAGGTCTAACAGTGAGGAGCTTATCTCTCCCTTTCTCAGAAAAGGAGTACCATAAGATTGCTGCCCACTGTTCTTGAGGAACCTGCTGTACCATGCAGGCTCTCTCCAGAGCAGTCATCCATTTGTGGATGTCATCCCCTTCCTTGTAGGGGGCACAATCTTTGTCAGGTTTCTATTGCCATAGGACCTGTCTTTCTCTTTAGGAATAATGCTGCCACCAGTGGAATCTAATCCACTCAATTTTTGTTCCCTTGCCAAAGCAAGTTTAGCTTGGGCCAGGGCTATCTCTTACCTCTCTATCTGGAGTCTGACAGCGCTCATTCTAGCCCTATGCTCTTTTTTCTGAGAGGAAGTCATTCCTCTTTCAGAGGCCCTTGAGGCACTAGAAAGGTTAGATTTCCTGGAAGGGGATCTCTCTCTTTTATTGCCAGGGTATATTCTGCTATTGGGTCTGGGGAGGTGGTCTCCCTCTCCATTACCATGTAGGTTCAGGTTAGCTTGGCTAAGCCTTCCAACTTGGACCTGGCTATCCCCTTGATCATGATCTGAATCTGAATCTGAATCTGAACCACTTGATTCTGACTCCACCTCTACCCTTGGAGTGATGGGGTCAGTTTCTGGGGGGGTTTACCTCATCTCCTGGATTCCCTTTAGGATCTTCTGTACCCTTAACCAGATCATCTGCCTCTAGGATACCTATCAGGATTGAGATAGTAGGGTTGTGACCCTTTTTCAGCCCCCTTGAGTTCCACAAGCCACTCAAGTCCTTGAAGCTGAGATTTGCATATCTGGAAGGTGCCTTGGTCAGGTCACCTCTCACAGGTAGAGAACAGGAAGTTTCACCTGTGCCAGACATAGCTCTAGTGAGGTGTAAGTGGTGCACTTACCTACACTAAGTGTTTTCCTACTGGAACCTTGCTAGTGAGTTGTAGTCAGGGTGTGCTACTCCCTTATATCTACAACTACTAAGTTCAGTAGAACTTAAGTATGTTAGCTTTGTTTTATATGTATCTATAGTACTTAATGTGATCTTTCAAATGATATAAAGATTGCAATGGTAAAACAACAGCAAGCTCAAATCCCAACCGCTGCACACCAATGTGAGAAGTTGGCCTGATGTATGATGTCTCCAATTCTGGGGACACCTTGTATCAGTCCAAACAATCCCTTATGGTGGTGGTTGTAAGTCAACCTTATAGACTAGCTATCCTAGGGGTGGCATAGACCTAAGCAGTCTTAGGCTAAACTCAAGAGGGCATGTGAATCCAGCTGTTTTACCATATGTAATCCTGTAATACCAAATGAAAGGACACCACACAAGTTATATATTATAAAAATATATCTATTTATTACTAGAATAATCCTTTGTACTCTTTATGAGTGCAGAGGCACAAGCGTTTAAACAAAAGCACAGTTAAACATACACAAGTTGCACAATTATGGATAGGGCCGGTGGCCACTCAAACCATATATTAAAAAAGTGGTAAGGCCTAGGGCCTTGGGAATCACTGGGACTACACTGGACTAACAGTAGTTAGGATGGGAGTAACCCACGGGATTCGGGTGCAGCGCTAAAAGCACACGCATGCACCAATACAAAGTCAATGGTGCGTAAAAGTTAGAAAGTTACTGTTTTGGAAGTCATCCGACTGGAATAGAATTACCACACTTTAAACTAGGACACTAGAGGTGTAAACCACTACAGGAGCACCAGTGTTAGATTGTTACCTCACCCACAGGAAGCGGGTGCATAGGTGCCAAAGTGTGTTGGGTTTCGTCGTGGAGATCTATGGAGCCTGGAGATAAAGATGCTGCAGGCGGCCAGGAGAGAAGAGTCTGGTTGGATCCAAGAGTGGATCGAAGATGTAGAGTACCTGAAAGCAGAGGGGACAGAGTCTGGGTCACTCAGCAGTGACCAGGATGGAACCAGGAAGGAACCAGGCAATGTCGGGCGCAATCAGGTGGTTGTTGAGAAGCTTGTCTCTGCTGCAACGTGGACTCTGGGGCACCGAGGATGTCCAGAAGTGGATCACGATCTGTCCCACAAAGGCTTTCGCTGTCAGCGGTGTCAACAGGCCTTGGCAAAGGCAACCCACGCAGGATTTGAAGATCGCTTCTTACTTGGACCTGCACGGTCAGATAGATTGCTCCTTTTCAGGGGAGCGAAGGCCAGTCTGGTGCAACCAGACTAGCAGTGTAAATTTGAAGGTTCTTCGGTACTGGGGTCACTAGCCAACGGGCAAGTGACCGGACCAACGCGTCGAGCAGAAAAATGCAAAAGGGTCCCACGCAGCACTCAGTGAGTGTGGAGGGGAGATCTTCGGTGCAAAAGCTGCTTGGGGCTGAGGCTTCTCAAACTCCAATGCACAGCTTCGAGGAAGCTGCACGGTCAGCACTTTGTAGTTTTTACAAGATGGCCGTCTCCACGCATCACGGCGTCTCCATAGGTCTCAGATTCGCTGTTAGAAGTCAGGGAAGCTGGGTCTTGTTGATCTCTGTTGCTCGAGTTTTGGCGGGAACTGCAACAAAGTAAACTGTTGGGCGCTGGATGGTGCCTGTTTGCACAGGGTGGTCACTCCTTGACCACAAGGGAGATTCTTCAGTCTTCCACGTCGAGTGGGATGTCGAAGGGTCCAGAGTTATGTTTCAAAGTTTCAGTCAGGATAATCTGATGTGCGTTGGCACAGCTCCTACCTTTATTCCTAATCAAGGGGCTGGATTACCTGCTAGGTCCCTCCTATGGGTGGGACCAAGGAAGGGGGTGGTTAGACCCCTTTCCCTTTGTCCAGTTTCGCGCCAGAGCTGGGGCTGGAGTGCCCCAGAACCGGTTTGACTGGATTTTGCATGGGACACCTTGTGTGCCCCAGGCAGTGTCTAGTTTCTTTCAGCCCTCCCTGCTCCAATCCACTATCTCCTGTCTGGGGGGTGTAGCACCTCCCTGTGACAGGAAACTCTTTGTCCAAGCCTCCCCTGTGAATTTAGAGAGAGAACAGCAGGCTGTAGGTTTGATTAGTAGGCCCACAGCCACATTATGTCGAAAACCAGTGAAGCAAAAAGCAAAAATTGGGGTGACCATAGGAAAGCAGACCCTACTCTCCTACAATCTGTGTTAGCCAAGACCTTTTGATTTTGTGAAGAGTATGTATATAGTTGTTTTCGGCCAGACTTCATCCAGTAGTCTGTGATTGTGTCATTCACATTTTTCTTCCTCCTACTCCAGCATGCCTCAAGGGGCAACGTTAGCCCACTTCAGCCATCGACTGGCTTCACTATGAGTTACGGCATGCTGCCCCTTCACAAGAAGCACATCCACATAAAAGGTAATTCCCTTCAGTGCTGGGTGTACCATTGTAAGGCGTGCTTTTTTTGAGACCAGAAAAATGATTTTGCCTTCAGCGCATGTTTTTTTTTTTTTAGATATCATAAGGGCACGGGTTTATAAACATATCCCAAAGGAACAGCATATATTTGTGAGGCTAGGGAGGGGGTAATGGGAAGTACCCTTAGCATGCCCCCCACCACTCTTCGTTCATTAAAATGAAGTACCACGTATTTGCCCTCTGATGCTTTAGGGGTCATGTCCACCCACCCCACTCTCCTTGCCATAAATGCCATAATAATCTGTCAACTAAGGTTTTCTGGCCCCCTCACAAATCTGGACAACCTCTGAAGGGCTTTTGCCATAAGCTGGTCAGCTGGCTGGTTACAATATGTAAATAATACATTAAGATATTTGGGTTTAAATGAGATATATCCGAAAACCCATCCAGCTGCATGCCTATCTCTAGGACGAGAATCAAGGAAATCTTTCTAGGGAAGGCTGTAAGAGTGAGAGTGGAGATAAGTTGTGCAAAATCCTCTGAAAGGCTGTATCAAACATCTCCCTCCATTACACAGGTTGAATACTCGTATTTAGTGTTTGTGACAAACCCTCAACATCGGTTTATTTTAGTGAGATTCTGCCTTAATTATATTCCTCTGGTGATGGGTTTTCCAAGTAATATGTATTCGGTAGATGATTTGTCAACCTGCCCCAGTGACTGTAGGTCAGTCCAATCTGACCTTCATTTATTGTTTTTTTTGTAGATTTTATAGGATTTAAAGGAAGAGGTGCATTCGCCCTCTTTTGCTTAAATACAATTTTAGGAAATGCGGACCACCACTTTACTACATAAAAAAACTTGTTGATCCTTTTGTATCTTATGCAACGGCCTCATACCGATGGTCCTCAATTAAATGCAGGAGAGCTCATACTGATTGGGAGTTGGTAGCACAGATGTGATGTGATTTTATAAAACAAAGCTTGATGGCACTATGCGCTTTACAAAGCTCTTGACGTTTTTGTTGGATTTTAATATCTTAAAATTTTGCATATTATTTACGATGTTTATCCTGCCTTTAGGCAGTATATATTGTATATTGTATAAATTGAGTATGTTTTATTATTAGGTGTACTTTATATGGTTTGGAAACATTGCGAAATAAAGAATTCTGACCGACTGGCTGATTTAGTCAACCCTGTCGCACTATTTCGCCCTCCTGTGCTGCATAACTCCACTGGCACGGGCGGGTACCAGAAGGTCAAAGCTTGATTCAAGACTGGAGGTGCTGGGTAACTTGGGCAGAAATATTAATTGGCAGATACTGATTGTTCCCTCCTCTGTATGCAAAGAGTCAACTACTACAGTAGTAAGTAAAGATTTGTGTGATTTGCTTAACCTCCGTCAGGGGGGTGTTGGCTGCAACTTCTGCTGAAAGTTATTCCTCTACCTTTTGAGGCTGATGTTATGACACAGCTGCTAGAGGAGAGTCATGGCGGGGTTGTGCCGAATGCTGAAGGGTTGTCATCTCTGCTCTTTCCCAACCTCCTCCCAGGCACTCTGACCAGAAGGAGAGAGTAACTAGAGGATAAGAAAGTCTTGGCAGCTGGGGAGGGCCTATAAGCTTTGGTGAGCCTGCTCGTTAAACTGAAAGTGCATATGTTTATAATCAGGAGAACGTGGATAAATCGTTCATGGGTAATCCGGCTGACTCTGAACCTAAGTGTGCATATGATAAGGTCCAGATTTATGAAGCTTTAGCAGGTGCCACCTTGGACACAGTTGTCAAGGTGGAACCTGGTACCTAGAAATTCTGAAAACGACAGTGGTTGGATACTGCCTTTCCTGTTCTGTTGCACTTAACCTCTTCACCCAATAAATACTTTACTAACGAAAAACCTTACTGGCTTTGAAGACTTTTAAGTGGCGACAATCGGTTAGCAGGACAGGCGTTTATCGTTCTTGCGGCTGATTTTAGCTTTTGAAGTACAAGGACCGCTGCAGCATTGATTTGGCACCTCAGCGCTCAGCCTGAAGGAATTTGTCGGAGGGCGGCATTATTAAACTAGGACTCCGGAGCTTGGCAGATAAGTGCTTCTGAATGTTGTCTTTGACTTTGTGGACCTACGCACAGTGGGAGAGCCCTGACTCAGTCAAGCTAGGGTTGCCCAGCAACCCAGGCAGCCAACGGCCTCATTTAGGTTTGGAATCAACAGTGTTGATCGTAAGGTTGCCCTTGGCGTTTCAACCACAGGGTATTTATCAGTGATACACACACCTTCTGTTGAACTAACATTTAACTTTTGAATAGCGGGCGTATTGTTTGGCATTATGGCTCATGCGCACACCTTGTTCGATGATTTATTTGGAATAATGATTAGCACAGAATAAATAAATAGAATAAATAGAATAAATATTGGCACAGTGACTGCTAGTGATTGTTTAGTGTCATATTGTGATGTTTATTGTAAATTGGTGCGTGCACATCAAGGGATTATCAGTGACACGCCCTCCTTGCCTGGTCATCTCATGTGTTGTTCTTGAACACTATTGTGCCTTTGTGATTTTTATTGCACTCTGGGGATGCACATCCTATAGAGTATTGGTGATACGCACACCTTACCTGGTCATCTCAAAGTGTTTTATTTACAGAAATTAGCGCGCATCTATGTTTTATTGCATTGGTGATTCGCACACCTTTGAAATAATTACATTCTACTTATTGTTTCATTCACGTGTTAGTGCATTGCTTATTTTACTTTACCTGCAATTCCTGCGTAATAGCTTTTTCATCCTCAACAATTACGTTGTTTTCCCTTTTTCAAGCAAAACTTTAATTTCACATAATGCAGCAGGCAGCATTACCTTCACTTCCATTTTTGACCACTCCTGGGAATCCACCTGTGGAATAGGAATTGTGGTTGGAAGGTTTTGAAGCGTATATGGAAGCCATTGATGGAGAAAAATTTTACCCAGAAGAAAAAACTGGCATTATTACGGGATTCTTTAGGTACAGAAGCGAGAAAGTTATTAACGCACTTACCTGGGGTTACTCTATACGATGAGTTGGGTAGATATTCTTCTGCCATCAAAATGTTGGATACTAGGTTCAAGAAAAAATGCAATGTTATTATGGAAAGGCATACGTTTTTATGAGGAAACAACTTCCTGAGGAATTGATAGAGAATTTTATGAGTGATTTGAGGGTATGCTGCAACATGTGAGTACAAAGCCTTTGAGGGTGAAATGTTGCGGGAGCAACTCGTTGAAAAAATTAATAGCAGGAAAATCCAGGAAAAATGGTTAACTACAGAGAATTTAACATTAGACAAAGAACTTTAAAGAGCCAAAAATGTAGAATTTATGGCAATGTACATGGAGCAAATGGCATTAGAAATGGAGGCTCAAGCTGTGAATTCTGATACAGGTGCTAAGAAAAAGGAAAAGATAATGGACACCATACAAAAAGTATCATAGTGTTATAGGTGTGACAGCAGAAATAATTTAGGTAATGCTACTGTTGCAAGGATTTCTGCTCATACACAGAACTGTGCACAGTGACCGAGAGAAATTAGTGAATTGTGATGTACCAGAAACTCACCTCAGTACCTAGAAAACCCCAACCAGCTAGCGTCAGTGTCACATTAGCTCTTCGTCCTATAGCAAAGTAACCAATGATTAGACAAACTAGAACATGCGACTTAGGACCATCTCAGGAATGGTGGGAAGTGAGAACACTCTTATGTTTTACTCTCATATCAGTCCACATCAGGAGTAAAAAAGAGACACGGTAAGGTTAAAATATTTATTTTAACGACGTGTTCTCATGCGCAGTATTTTAGTCAACATAAACAGACATATGATTAATAATAATATGGTCAGCCTGGTTACAACTCCATAAAATACAAAAGGAGGAATCATATTACAATGATAGTGCAAACAAGTGATACAGCGCCTAGTTTAAACACCCTCCCTATATAGGATCTATGTATTATAAAACTATAGAAGGTCTCTTGAGCTTGTTTTGGGGGACCCCATTACTTGTCTGCTCAGTAAGGGTAAATTACATCTGGATCAGCTAGTCTCTCAGCATCCATGGAATCTTCCAAGTGTGTGACATTATGGCAAGTGTGCTATGATAAAGGCGCCAGAATCTTGCCTGGCTCACAGCTGCCAAAATGTTGAGTCTAGAATGTGTTACACGGACATGTCGATAAGCAGGCTCACATGTTATGATAACCTTGGCGGCTCAGCACTCACTGTACAGACTGGGGGCACGATGTATGTCTAGAGATGTTGAAAAACAAATCTTTTCTCATGAATAGACATTCGTGAAAGCGAACTTGCAAACACAGCTAACCAGTGTTGTGTGCAAAAAGCAGCAAAAGGTAAAATGGCGTTTAAACTACTAATAAGCCATGATAACATAACATGCACGCAAAAAAGAGGCCCTAAACCATACTACACTACCAAGTGTCCGGCAGTGGATAAAAGTTGTGCCAAATGTAAAAAGAAGGCTCATTTTGCAAAAGTCTGCATATCTAAACTTGCATTTGGGAAAGCCAATCCCAAGAAAATTCTTTCAGTTGACAGGATGACAAAACAAATTCAAGTTCTGATAGAGAAGAAGGGAATCTGGTATTGATGATTTCAGATTCCCTAGTCAAAAGTTTAGGAAATGGTAATGTCTTGAAAATTGACTCCAATTTGACCAAGAGACTGGTTTGTCAGGTGGACAGTGATGGTATTCCCACACCCATGATGGCAGACTCTGGATCATTTTTCACCCTGATTGGTCCAGATGAGTGGAATACATTTGGAAATGTCAAGTTGAGAAGATCTCAAATTAAACCTATAACATATGGTGGTAAACCAGTGGAAGTATTAGATTAATTTGATTGTACTTTGAGCTTTAGAGAACACAGTACTCCTTACACAGTTTATGCATCAAAGGATAGTTCATGCGTATTGGGGTGGTTGTAACAGAAGAATTTAGGGATCATCTTAGATCCTAATAGTCAAGAACAAGTTTTGTTGAACGATGAATGTAAATCTGTGTGGGCAATGGAGGAGCATGATTGGGAGAAGGTTTTTTCCAAAGTTTTCAGTGAAAACCGGGTAAAATTAAGGGCTTTTCCCATTGCATAATTCTGAAAGATGGGGTGAAGCCGGTGGTTCATAAGCCGAGAAATGTAACAAGACTTGAAATCATTAATTGGGCAAGGTATAATTGAACCTATTGAAAGTTTGGAGTGGTTGTGACCTGTGTTTCTAGCCAGTAAGGGAAATGGATGGTTAACCATGTGCATAGATATGACAGATTCGAATGAAAGAGTAGAGGTGGATAGACATCCATTGCTGAATATCAGGGAGATGTTGGGTTCCCTAAAGTGGGCCAAGGTTTTTAATTTTCTTGAGATGTCATCTTCATATCATCAGATTACCTTGTGAGGTAACGGGTTTTTAGGAACCCGTTTGGTGCCAGGGGATAACACCCGAAGACCTCTGAGTTCTCCCTGTTCCGGACCACAGAAACACGGAGTCTTCTAGTCGAGTCAGAGATCGAGTTTTATTGATAGCTACCAAGTAACAGGTGTCCTAGAAGCACGACAAACACGGGTCATGTGTTCTCAGGAGACTGTTCGTTGTTACAGAACCAGCCTTCTCCTTATATACAGAAATAATAGCTGCAAGCAAGAATTCTTGAGTTTACGATATGGCTATACACATATTTCTACAATAATACGAAAGAGCAAAGTCATGTAGGCAAGCCCGTATTTTAGATGTCCAATGCGTGATAGATTACTCAGCCAAGCCCGGAACTCCCATCAGATATCGATGAAACCCCAATAAAGGAAGGCACCTCCTAGTCATAAAACTGGCCATAAACGGGGAACAGGACAGGTGTGTGTTTGTAGAAAGCATGGTTTGTATGTAGTGAATGGTTTGAGGAATGTTATGTATCGATGCTATCGCATTTGGCCACTGGGCGAGGGGCTGCCCAAACAGGTTTGGCTAAAGGCAATGGAGTCAGTTGGGACAGGTCAGGGGGGAGTCAGGGAAGGAGGACGTGTCCTTTTAGATCAAGCTCGACCTTTAATTGACTTATCATGAGGGCAAGACGTAAGATGGATGCCGTTCACAAAATGGAGTCTAAGGGGTCGGGACGGAAACTACGATTTGGGGGTGTTGGCGACCCTCGATTATGACGCAAATGCATGGGAATGATGCCTTAATCATTATCGGTTCGCTGACACCAAATTCGTCATGGTACGTTGATATTTTGTGACACGGATATTGGACCTCGATATCGGGATGACAACAGGGTCCAGATTTTCAGAACCACAGACCCTCCTTTTGCCCTTATGTAAGGCAATAAATCATATCAATCGGAGTCCAAATCTGTATGAAGGAATTTGTGGAGATGCTGCTGTAACATCATTCTGTTGCTTAGTTCGTCTCTTGACACAGGCTTCCGTACACATGACGTAGCACAGAGGCCACATAGTGCAGGAGCGCACTGTATACACAGGCAGAACATAAACAGAAGTGCTAAGATCATCCCAATGAAGAGCAGTGTTTTCCATCCCCATGTAGCGATCAGTTCCCAGAACCACCCTAGTAAGGACCAATCTCCTTTTTCCACGTGGAGGGAATCAGATATTTCGTGTAGTTTAGAGATGGCTTGGTATACTGTCGGTGCGTTATCAGGGATGAAAATGCAACAACTGGATTGGATCACTCTACACACACCACCACGATCGGCGAGTATGATATCTAGGGCAACTCGGTTCTGAAGGGTCATAAGTCGATCCGACTGAAGTTCGGTTGTCAAATTTCCAAGGGCTCCGGCCGTTGTAGTCACGGCGGATTCAACTATCCTCGATAACTGGCGAATATTCCTGCTGTTTACCATAGGCCCCCAAAATGGCAGAAAACCCTTTGCGAAGTCAGTGAATTCCTGACCCGCGGTGTCGTCTTTACTCACGACGCCTCTAGCTGTCCTTGTCCGATGGTAATCTGCTCTGGCCGTGTAAGTGGGAGGCAGCAGAAATGCGATAAAGCATGTACCTGAGAAGTCAGGGGGCAACCATGTATATGCTTGGTCGTGGCAGACGAAATACGTGCCTTTGGCTGCTAATAGTATAGGGGAAGTTTGGGAAGCGAACACATATGTTTCCGCGCATATACTTTTTCCTAATTGAGCTTTGGGATCCCTGCCGATACCCTGTAAACATAAGTGACCTCGGTTGGGTACTATCCAAACTGGGCGGGATTTCTTTGCTGTCTGGCTCTTACTCAGGTAGACCCCATATTTGGTTACGTTCCAACGAGTGTACGGAGTGAATTCATCTTTGGGAATCGTAAGATAGGTGTCGAACTCTCTACTCATATTTCTTATCTCTGCTATTAGTGCCTTGTTACTGGAATCACTTTTGGTAGAACGTGTCGGGTATGGTTCTAGGGCGAATAGGAACATGGTCTGGAAAGCCCACAGAGAACCATAATAACTGAAAGGCAGGATGAAGTATGGGATACCCTTATCCATCGTGTGTGGCATGAGTCCACATATCCAACAGTTCGATGTGTTCATGACGGACTGGTGTTGGTGTAGGAGTTGAATAAATGAGTTATTTACAAATTCGAGTCTTCGGGCAGACTCGTGTTCAGGCAGAGGGTGAAAGTAGTGTGGAGAAATAGTAGGAGGAGGTGGTGGCTGGGTGTCATTCGAAAAGGTAACTTTAAACACGAATAGAGTGTAACCAGTAAAAAACACAATTATGCTACATAACATTAAAACACATATTATCAGGAATCTTCTTTTGGACAGTATCGTGCATAACTGTTTTTCAAAGTTCGTGAGTCTGATAGGTCTCTCTACCCTAGGAAACTCCATCCTCTAGTTGCTGCCCGCGGCGGTAGATTGATTCTGCCAGGGAGCGTGCTCTGCTCAGTCCAGGGTAACTCCCGTGGACCAACCAGAACCGTGGACCTAAAACTTCCCAGTTGCACTCCCCAGACTTCAACCGCGACCCTAGCAGCAGAACCGGATGGCGGTTTGAAAATCAAAAATGAGCAAGTTTCCTGAGAGCGAGAGAGCTGAAAAATAGTTCTTGGGGGAAGGGAAAATCACATTCGTTTGTGTGTCTTTTTATTAGTCTCTTTGTCTTGACCTTAGATTATACTGTTCTTTCCCAGGTACGGTGTGGTCTTCAAACAATGTCTCAGGTTCGGTAGTGTCCAACTGCATAGACTGTGGCACAAATCCTTGTAAAATATGATCACTCTCCTTTTAGGTACCAGTTTCTTTTAAACGTGCATCGCTGAAAGGGATGAAGCGAGGTATGGATTCTGTCTCGGAGTCGGCAATTTCTTCGTTGACCCACAGGTCGTATGGAAGGGGCAGAGGGACCCGTTTGCAATGGGTCCCGTGCACCCAGTTCTTTTTGCCGTCCACCCGAACCGCTGACCTCGTGGAAAGAAGTACCAGGTAAGGTCCGGTCCACCTCGGCTGTCCGTTGTTGGTGCGCTGGAAGTTCCGCACCAAAACCCACGTGCCGGGTGTGATGGAGTGACCTGGATCGTCAGAGGCTGGTGGAGAGGAACTGTGAACCTGTTGGTGTAAAACACGCAATTTAGTTGTCAATTCGCACAAATAGTCAAGCAGTACGGGGTGCTCTATTTCGCTAAGTTTCTTTGGTCTTGGCACGCCCCAGACGTTGGCTGGGCGGCCAAACACTATTTCATGGGGGCTAAGTCCTAATCTGGAATGGACTGTCATTCTCGTTGACAAGAGTGCTAGGGGCAAGGCGTCAGGCCATTTAAGACCTGTACTGGCTTGGATTTTGGCTAATTTGAGCTTTAAAGTGCCGTTGTAGCACTCTACCAATCCAGCTGATTGGGGGTGATTCGCAGAGTGGAATTTTTGCTGTATGCCTAAACATTCACACACTCTCTTCATCACGCGTCCTACGAATTCACTTCCATTATCACTCCAGACAATTCTAGGCATGCCAAACCTCGGGAAGAACTCTTTGACAAGGGCTTTGGCGGTTGACAAGGCAGTATTGTCTTTAAGGGGGTACGCTTCCACCCACCTGGAGAAAGCGCAAACAACAACGAGCACATACTTCAGATTGTTGCATCTCTCCATGTGAATGAAATCGAGCTGCAGAACCTCGAACGGATACGTTGGAGGCGCAAAATGACCAGCTGGAGTTGGGGTTCCCCTACCGGGATTGTACTTCAAACACACCATACAGTTTCTGACCACATTCTCTGCATATTTCGGGATATTGCTATTTTGCCATACTGGGGCCAATATTTTACAGATTCCTCTCGAACTGATGTGTGCAAATCCGTGAGCCATTGTTACTACTGCAAGTACATAGGCGTTAGGCAATAACCATCGCTGGTGTTCTGACAATTCGACCCAACAACCATTTGTATCTAATCTACCCTTACTTTCTCTCCATTCATTCACCTCTTTCTCAGTTGCCTCGGCTTGTATAGATTTCACGCTTTCAATGGTGTCCGCACACATTCCTACATCAGTAATCCATCTAGCGGGACCTACAACATACATCCGACTCATTGTGTTCCTTGCAGTCTCTTTCGCAACCTCGTCTGCAAATGCATTCCCGCGGCCGACATCATCCTGAATCTTTTTGTGTGCACTACATTTTATAATGGCAACTTGTAGTGGCAAGGTCAGTGACTGGAGGAGCTCATTAACTAGCGGACCATGTTGTATCTTTGCACCATGTGACGTAAGAAACCCACGTTCACGCCACAATCTCCCAAAACTGTGAGCCACACCAAAAGCGTATTGGCTGTCAGTGTACACATTCACTCGTTTTCCTTTCGCTAACACACATGCTCTGGTAAGCGCAATTAGCTCTGCAGCTCGTGCAGAATTATGGGAAATGCGCGCAGTCTCTATAATGGTGTGCAATGTCGTTGCGGCATATGCTGCAGTCGTATCACCATTCGGCAGCTTGAAACATGAACCATCAACCCATAAAGTATCATTGCATTCAGGAAGGGGAGTGTCCTGTAAGTCTACTCTCCCTTTTGTCTCTTCTTCTGTCCTAAAGCAGCAGTCATGTTTATCAATCTCGTCTGTTCCTGTCGGAATGGGTAATAACGTTGCGGGATTCAGTGTATCGCACCTCTTTATGTGGATGTGACTTGCTAGCAACGTAAGTTCGTAACTGGATAGTCGAGCGCTAGTAAGGTGTTGTGTCTTCGTCCTGTTTAGTAAAATGTCTACTGCATGCGGAACCATAACGATCAGAGTATTATTCATGACTAATCCAGCGGACTGTCGAATGCAGACAGCTGCTGCGGCGGTAGCCCTCAGACAACTTGGTAGGGCTTTAGCCACAGGGTCTAGAGTTGCCGAAAAATACGCGCATGGGCGCTGTCTGTCCCCAAAATGTTGTGTTAAAACTGATAATGCACAACCTTCCTTCTCGTGGACATATAATGTAAAAGGCTTACTGTAGTTGGGGTTTCCCAACACAGGAGCCGAACATAATGCATCACGTAACTTGTGAAAACTCGTCTGACAATCTTCAGACCAAGGCATAGGATTTGGCGTGTCTTTACAGAGTAGTGCCAGCAAGGGTTTAGCTAGTAGTGAGAAATTCGGTATCCATTGTCTACAGTACGATGTAATGCCCAAGAAGGCTCGAACCTCTCTCTGTGTCCTTGGGGCACTTAGTTCTGCGATTGCCTGTATTCTTTCTGGTGTCAGTCTCCTTCCCTCCTTCGACAAGATGTGACCTAAGTAGGTTACTTCTTGTCGGCAAAATTGTAGTTTGGAAAGAGAGACTTTGTGCTTCATATCACATAAGTGATGCAATAATGATAACGTAGCTTTCTTGCAAATCTCTTCAGTGTCTGCAGCGATCAGCAGATCGTCTACATACTGAATCAGAGTTGAACCATTTGGTAGAACAATCGTGTCTAGTTGTGTTTTCAGGGCCTGACTGAATATTGATGGGCTTTCGCAGTAGCCTTGAGGAGCGCACTTGAAGCGGAAACTTCGTCCTCCTAAATTAAATCCGAAAATATCTCTACTCTCCTCAGCAATCGGGATACTGAAGAAAGCGTTCTTCAGGTCAATCACCGAAAACCAATTTGCTGAAGCTGGAACCATCGTCAATAAAGCAGTAATGTCGGGGACAACTGGAAACTGTGGGATAACTATCTTGTTCACTTCTCTGAGGTCGATCACGAGCCTATACACAGGGGGTTGTGAAGGATCAGTACGTTTTAAGACGGGCAAAACTGGACTGTTACAAACATTTCCTGTTGTTTCTTCGATGACGTCTTTATCAATCAAGTCATAAACAATCGTTAATAACGCCTTTTCACATTCGCTAGATATTTTGTATTGGGGAATACGTGGTAACCTAATGTTGGCTTTCAACGTTATGACATATGGTGCTATCTCCAAACGACCTACATCATTAGAACCATTTGCCCAGAGTGCATCAGGAAGACACGACAATTCAGTTGCAATATTTTCTTTCGACACATACATTGGGGAAATGACTTTCTTACCGAAAGTAAGTTGTACTCCTAATGGTGAACAGTACAAAGTCGCATATAACCTTTTTAGCAAATCCAATCCTAACAAATTTTCACCACAACCTGTTGTAAGAATGAGGGGTGCCTCTAATTCGCATGGGCCAATAGAAAGAGATACAGGACTGGAGATCGGGTTTCTAACAGGGGCGCCAGAGAAACCTACTGAGACATTCATTTCGCCAGACAAAGGTGCGCCAGGAAGTTTCGAGTGCATGATAGAACTTTTTGTAGCACCAGTATCCAGCAGAAATGGCTCTGACACTCCTGAGGCTATTACCTCGACATAAGGTCCATTCTGATCTACTGGAACTGAAACAACTCCCTTTCTTTGTCCATGGCTGTCCTAGCAATCGTTACCCTCGTATTCATGTTCGGTGTAATAGTCGTCAGCATAGTACTGAGCTGACCTGGTCGACGCATTATTCTGTTGGTCGAAGCTGTTCATCGAATTCTGAGGCATAAAAGAAGTTGTATTCTGCGTGGAGTTTCCACGGCCCCTACCTCTAGGGGCATGTTGAACACCTCTTCCCATTACACCCGAAGCACCGCTTAAACGTCCCGCAAGAGCCGGACAATTACTTTTAAAGTGACCCTCTTCCTTGCAATATGCACATTGATTTGGGCCATAAGCAATACGCTGGTGGGAAAACTCGTTTCCTTGCGCGTTTCTCGAATACTGATGTTGCGGTTGATAACTGGGCTGACTAGCCGTACGGGGCGGATAAGCTTGCTGGAGAAGAACTTTAGTTTTTAAATCTTTTGTCTTTCTGTCTACTTTATCTAGCTCGTCTTTGCGCCTATTTTCATAGTACTGGGCTGTAGCTAAAATTTGAGCTGACGTAGAGACAGCCCAAGCACTCTCTGAATCTTTCAATTTATTACATAGTTCAGGGATTAAATTATGTACGAACTTGTTTACAAACAATCTTTGGCCACCCTCGGTAGCCATATCTTGACCACTATGATCGGTGAAAGTCTCCTCGAATCTTGTGAAAAAGTCGGACACATTCTCATCTTTCTTCTGCTTGCATGCAGATAGCTTGTCCCAGTTCACGCGTACTTCAGGCATTATAGTTTTCATGTATGCAATAATTCTACCGGGAAGTTCAGCTATTAACGGCTCAGGTTTAGAACCACCAATTTGTCTAGCATCGATAGCGGCAATGTTCGCCCATGAGTCACCTAGTTCTTGGGCATGGTTCGTATGACGTATTTTGCTCCATAGAGGATGTGGAACAACGTTTCCAAACAGCATGTCTATGTCCGCTAAATTCATTATACATGAGCTTGCAGTTTGCGATAATTCCTTATAATACCCAGTCGGGTTTTTACGAGGATCAGGCAATGTCTGCTTGAGCGCTAAGACTTCGGATCGTTTCCAGGGGACATGTACCCATACACGCTGGAAATGAGGCAGAATTGGCGGTACTACATTTGCATCGCCTTCCCTCCAAACCGGAGGAACCTCTCTCATGGGGTACTGTCTCGCTCTTTTCCTATCTGATACGTCGTCTTCGTACAAAGATCTAGAGACGTTTCCTTTACTCCTATAAGAGAGTAATAACTCTATCGCTTTCTCAACATCTCTGCCTGTAATCATACCTTCGTGGAACTTAAAGCGTGTACGCCATAGTTCGTTCATTGTGTATGTGGGATCATTTGTCTCCAAATCTTCGCCCAGATATACACACATTTCTTCGAATACGTATCTCTGAGTGGGTGCATTCCATTGACGGAAAACTTCCATAACAGACTGAACATCATATCTAACAGTATCCGTAATCCATTTACGGGCTAGTTCATTTAGCACTTTTCTTTCCTCGTAATCAGGCAGTTGACTACGTAACTGTCTATCTTCTGTTTTAGGGGTCGTCTTAGGCGACCCGAAGAAAGGTGAAAGCAGACCAGTGACGGTACCTGTCACTCTTTGTCTAATAGAAGGAGAAGCTTGCGGAGGAGCAAGTGCATTGGAAAAAACAGGCTGAGGCAAAGAAGAAGTAGAGGCAATAGCAGAGGAAGTTGAAGTAGTAGCAGACGTGGTATCATAGACAATAGCTGGAGCTGTAGGCAAAGTCGTAGAAGTAGATGGAGTAGGTAGCATAGATGGCGGCCCTTGAGAAGGTTGCGCCGGAGAAGTAGGAACCAGCTGAACAGTAGCTGGCGTGTGTGCAAAAGCTGTGTTTCGTGCGCCGGGGCGTGGTATAGAAAAACGCTTTGGCGTTGTAGTAGCGTCTAACGCATACGGTGGAGGTGAGCTTAATAAGTGGGACATTAATGGATCTTTCTCGGATCTTTCCTCTTGACCTTGTCCTTTATTTGGTAACATCGGGTAGCATTTATCTACTGCTAGTTTCTTGCTCCTAAGTATTTGTTCGCTTTCTTGCTCTTCCTCGTTATCCCTGTATGCAACGGCAGCTTGCACCATTGACATACCTCTTTTATTCTTTTTCTTTCTGTTTGGCGAAAAGAGTCAAACATCGCCGGCCGGGCTTTTCTCTTAAATAATTTGTCCTCTAGGTTATCTAATATTTCTGAGTCGAAAGTACCATATTGGGGCCATTTTAAAACACCATCCTTGCAGGTGTATTTTATCCACACTTCATTATACGTGATAGGGCCTACGCCGTGCTTTACGTAGAGCTCATATGTTGGAGTTCCAATCGGAGGAACCGGACAGGAATCCTCTAATCGGGAGTCCTTACTATAACCAAGTCAAAACAAGTTTCCAAGTCTGCTAAAACCAGGCATCTTTGCTCACTAGTCTAGCTTCAAACTTCAAAGGATTATCTGTTACGATATTTCTCGTGAATACACAAGTCCTTCGGCTTTGGGGCTTGCAAGTACCAAATCAAGGCGTATCTCAAGGATACCAAAAACTAAGGACAAACTAAGGACTGGGAGACGCTCCACTTATACTTAACTGAAGTATTAGAAGATCGGTGACGTCGCTAGAAGACTCGTCTATCGTTTCGCTCTACCAAGGATCACTGGGTCCAAAACAAGGCGATAGTCAGGGCAGCAGTCCTTCGTAGCCGTCGGGACGCGGGGAACCTCGCAGCAAAGACCTTCGGAACCACGTCGACATACAGGGGTCGCTGAAGTGGCTGGCCGTCCTCTGGAATTTTCACACGAAGCTCCTCACGAACATCTGGCTTGGACCGTCGCCGCTTGATACCGCCCCGAGTTGGGCGCCAACTGAGGTAACGGGTTTTTAGGAACCCGTTTGGTGCCAGGGGATAACACCCGAAGACCTCTGAGTTCTCCCTGTTCCGGACCACAGAAACACGGAGTCTTCTAGTCGAGTCAGAGATCGAGTTTTATTGATAGCTACCAAGTAACAGGTGTCCTAGAAGCACGACAAACACGGGTCATGTGTTCTCAGGAGACTGTTCGTTTTTACAGAACCAGCCTTCTCCTTATATACAGAAATAATAGCTGCAAGCAAGAATTCTTGAGTTTACGATATGGCTATACACATATTTCTACAATAATACGAAAGAGCAAAGTCATGTAGGCAAGCCCGTATTTTAGATGTCCAATGCGTGATAGATTACTCAGTCAAGCCCGGAACTCCCATCAGATATCGATGAAACCCCAATAAAGGAAGGCACCTCCTGGTCATAAAACTGGCCATAAACGGGGAACAGGACAGGTGTGTGTTTGTAGAAAGCATGGTTTGTATGTAGTGAATGGTTTGAGGAATGTTATGTATCGATGCTATCGCATTTGGCCACTGGGCGAGGGGCTGCCCAAACAGGTTTGGCTAAAGGCAATGGAGTCAGTTGGGACAGGTCAGGGGGGAGTCAGGGAAGGAGGACGTGTCCTTTTAGATCAAGCTCGACCTTTAATTGACTTATCATGAGGGCAAGACATAAGATGGATGCCGTTCACAAAATGGAGTCTAAGGGGTCGGGACGGAAACTACGATTTGGGGGTGTTGGCGACCCTCGATTATGACGCAAATGCATGGGAATGATGCCCTAATCATTATCGGTTCGCTGACACCAAATTCGTCATGGTACGTTGATATTTTGTGACACGGGTATTGGACCTCGATATCGGGATGACAACAGGGTCCAGATTTTCAGAACCACACTTGCACAAGGAAATGTAGCATCTTACTTCATTTGTCACACCGTAAGATTCTTTCAGGATCAAAAAGATGCCTCTTGGTTTGGCGTCAGCCTCAGCAATCTTTCAGAGTGTGGTGGAAGCCATGTTCAAGGAGGTTGTGAATATGAGGTGCTTCCAGGATGATCGTTTAGTGTATGGTAAGGATTTGGAAAGTAACAACAAAACCTTAGGCAGATTTTAACTATTTTGACTGAAAAAGGGGTTACTTTGAAGCCAGCAAAATGTAGGTTTGAGGTGGATGAGGTGAATTATTTATGGTGCAAATTGACTTCCCAAGGGGTAGAATCTAAAGAGAGTTTGGTGAAAGCAATTAAAGAAATTCCTGTGCCTCAAAACGAAGATCAGTTACAGTCATTTTCTTGGAATGTTAGAGTTTTATGCTTGTTTTATTCCCAATTGTAGTAGAAAAACATATCACTCAAGATCTCTCATGAAAAAAATCAACGGTTTGCATGGGCTGTGGAACAGAATCAAGAATTTTAAATTGTTAAGAATGAGTTAGCAAATGTCATTCCATTGCAACCGTTTGATACCTATGACTCTTCTGTAGTGGTAACTGATGCCAGCCTGCATGGGTTGTGGGCAGTTCTTTTACAAAAAAAGAGGGTAGGGAGTTAGTCATAGCATTTGCTTCCCAGGCTTTGCGGGATGCAGAATCTATATACTCAGTCATTGAACGCAAAGCGCTAGCAAGCTGGTGGGGTGTAGATCAGTTCAGGAGTTATTTGTGGGGAACAGAGTTTGATATTTACATGGATCACAAACCCTTGATGGGGTGTTTACCACACTGGGAGCCAGTAAGACTATGCCTCGCATTGGCAAGTGGCCTTACAGAATGTTAGAATTTCAATTCCGTTTAGAGTACATTCTGGGTGCAAAAAATTTCTTTGAGGACTGTTTGTCCAGGTTACCGCTAAAAAATGTAGAAATGGTGGAAGCATTGGATGAAGAGTTTTGTGTGGTTTCTGCACAGTAAGGTTCGGAGTATGAATATATATTAGAGGAGGAGTGGAAGGCAGCTGTGCAAGAGGACACAACTATTGAACAGGTGGGTGGCACGTTGAGGAAAGGATGGTCAGATGTAATGTTGGAGAAGATGCGAATGCATTCAAACATGTTTTTCCAGAACTGAGTATGAATGACGGCATCATGGAAAGGATGGAAGCCTTGACTTTGGCCCATGAGGGCGATATAGGAATAAGGGCTTAGAAAAGAAGGATCAGGGAGGTATTTTGGTGGCCTGGGATGGACTGTGGTGTCGAACACTATGTGAGGTACTCCATGGCATGAGCGGTGAGTGATAAAACCCAAGTTACCTTTCCCAGCCCTGCGGAGGCCATACCGGTTACAGAGAAACCTAGGTCGAAATTAGGTTTGGATAGCATAAGATCCATGCATGTTCTGAGCAAAATAGGTATAGTGTTGTGCTGGTAGACTATGGTACTAAATGGCTGGAGGTGCAGTTTGTGAAAACAGGCAATACCGAAGAAATGGCAGAGATTTTACAGAGGTTTCCTTAAAGGAGGGTTTACCAAATGAACAGGTCGCCAATAATGGGTACAGTTTGTATCAAGGGAATTCCAGAGATTTGTTATCACATTGGGGCGTATCATAATATCTTTATATCATTCCCGTCCGTAGCAATTGTCTAGTCAAGCATACTTACAAAATTATAAAGGATAATATTCAGCTGTCAGTGCCGAATAATTTGGAGTGGGAAAAGTAGCTTAGGGATTTATAATGTGCTTTAAGGACCACACCAAATGCCACCACCAATGTTTCACCAAGTTGGTTAGGCATTGGAAGTTTGATTGCAGTAGGTGAGGAAAAGGTGGGAGAAATCACGAAGTAAATATGTGACTCAGTAGAGATCAAAGGGGAGACACCAGGCAATGTTCGAGCTGGGGGATTGGGTGCAAGTGAAACCACTTGGTATAATCTCCATAGGACACTCACATTTTTCTGTTCCCATGCAAGTCATATCTGTCAAGGACAGGGTTGTCCAACTTGAAGATGGATAGTGGTGGAATAAAGAAAGGTTGTCCAAGCAAAGTGAGGTGAGAAGTGTTCACAGTGTACCAGACATACATCCGCCATCGGATGGGAAGGAAAGGTCTTTGAGGTCAAAGGCAGAAAGAAGACCACCTGCGTGGCATAAGGATTATGTTGAAGTATGAATGGAATGTTCTGTTATTGACTAGATTGAAACCATGAACTTCTTACCTAATGTTTTATTGTTCCTTTTTTTTGCTTTTGGATTCTCACGAACCTAATGTTTTTAATTCTTAACAATAGTATGTATCTGCCTTTTAAGAACTTGATATAAGGAGTATAATGTCATTTTGTATGTTAGTTTCATTTAGGCTTGAGTATAGTGTCTTTTTCTACGTTAGTTTCATTTAGGCTTTTGTATTTTTGGGATGGGTGGGAATGTTCTTTGCTTAATATAAGGGAAGAGATGTGTTAGGTTCTGTGCTCAGAACCTATAGCAGGTGCCACCTTGGACGCAGCTGTCAAGATAGAACCTGGAAAGCACGAATTCTGAAAACGACAGTTGCTGGCCGCAGCCTTTCATACTCGGTTGCAATTAACTTCTTCATCCAATTAAATACTTTACATGTGAGATACCTTACTGGCTTCGAAGACTTGTTCTTAGATGCCTTTGCATTGTCCTTGGTGACACAAGGACAACGCAAAGGCTAAAGTAATATTTACAGACCCATGCAAGGGGTGATTTGCGCCGCTTTGGGTGGCTTTGTAATCAAATGTAAATCAGTGCACCTGCTTGCACTGCATTACATTACATTCCAATTTGGGAGGCATTCCATAGGTGGATCATGGGTGCTACCATGCACCCCCCATGGTTTTTGGTGCATTCCCATATTTGTTGAAGCTAGAAAACCTGGGAATGTGTCAAAATGGTGCACCTTTCCCAGTGAGGCATAATGAGGAGACATATCTTTACTTCTCCTTGTTATTTCCTCTTTCCACGTGTGCTGCAGAATGCAGTACACACAGAAAGAGGAAAATACCTCTAAGCATTCTTTTTGTGCTGGAAGGTATCACTTCCTGCACAAACAAACCCTGCCTGTAACACAGACAACCTTGGACTAAGGTGAAAGGGTGCCTGCATTGGTGCAAACCAGCACACAGACCACCAGCACAAAGAGAGAGCAGAAAAGTTCCATATCTTTGTAAATATGGAGCATTTCTGCTTTCTTCCTTTCACACAACGCAGTGCAGCACAGCATCTTTGCTTGCAGCCTTGTGTTGCGTGAAAGATTAGTACATGTGCCCCAATAAGTTTATTTCTGAAATGCGTGGGTTTTCTCAAAGGGAACGGGTTGTGCTATAGTTCACGACTGGTGATTTGGTGATCACGGTTCTTGGGAAAGAGGGGTGTCTCAGAACCGTGTATTGTAAATTTAAGTGACTATTAATAGTGCATTTTTTTGTTTATAAGGTGGTGCACAACAATTTGAACCACTTACACTACTACTTAAGTGCTTTGATATTCTGAAGCTGCCACTTCCTCTTGAGGTAAGCCTTTATGCGGAAAAAGGTGATTTAATTTTGGGGGCATATTCATCAAGTTTGTGCGTCACCCTCTTGCCACCAAAGGTAACACAGAGGCAATGCAAAACCCCGAAGAGATTTACCAAGCCCTGAAATGACCCCTTGTGTAGCCCAGTGTGGCTTCGTATATATTTGGAGTAAAGCAAGGCTCTGCTTTGAATTGCTTCACCCTGGGAAGGCATTACATGAGTGGAGCGACTCTCTATGGGAGGAGCTTTGGTGTTCCCAACAAGGAGAACCACCTTTATTTCTCCTTGTTCTTTCCTCTTTCTAAGTGTGCTGCATTCTCTAGCACACATAAAAACCGGAAAATGCCTCAGAGATTAGTTTTTTTGCAGGATGATGCCCCATCCTGCACAAAAACAATCCTGCCTACAAGGCACCCTAGCGCTATGGTGCAAGGGTCCCAGCGTTGGCTCTAGGCAGTAGTTTGTGCACCAGCACAGGCAGAGAGCAGGAATGCACCATAGCTTAATGGATATTAGGCGCTCTTACCCTCTCCCGTTCACACAGAGCAGAGCAGCGAAGGAAGGTGTCTAGCTGAATGGTGTTGCGTTGCATGAAATATTGATAAATATGCGCCTTGGTGTTTTTGATACCTTGCAATGAGAACTGTGCTGTTTTTGATTAGATTGAGGTGTTTGTTGGAACTGAATTATTGCAGCTTTAACACAGTTATTCACAAATCAGTGCCTTGCCCTTCGCTCTTGGTTTCTCGATTCTGATTAGTCTTTGTAATGAATGATGCATCTTCAAATGTAATAGTTTCTTTGTAAATGTTGTCTTATACTGCCATCTTGTGTTCAATATCTGTTTTAGTTTTAAACTATGGAAATTAAGGTCTGTGTTCTGTAGCACACTTAATAAAAGGAAAAAGCCTGTAAGGATTGTTTTTTTAAAAGAAGGGGTCCCTCACTGCACAAAAACAATCCTGCTTGCAACGCAGCCACCCTTGCACCATGAGGCAAGGGTGCCTGAGTTAGTTCAATGCTGCACTGAGTGTGCAAGCGAAAGGAGAGGGCAGGAATGCCCCACATCTTAATAGATATGGCACATTCCTGCCCTCTCAATTTGACCCAGCACAGCAACTTGTCTTGCTGCGCTATCCAACTTCAAACTTTGATAAATCTAGCCATGAGTTCCTTCTCTTGAAATTAAATGTTATATTTGAACTCACACTCATTTTATAACAGAGCATGATTGGTGTAAGTGTCTCTGCCTCCGACAGAATGCTTAAAGCATGGAATTCTCTCTCATCCATCTCCGTTGCTATTAGTGTGCGTCAATGGGTGGTGGGCTCGCTCAAATCATGAACTTTGACGCTGATCATTGGCTTCACTGCTCCTCCTGGAATGAAATGACCTTTCGTGCCTCAGTCACACGTTACTATTTAACCCTATTAGCTTCAAACTATTGCAAGCTAAGGTTGATGTTCCAAGGATCCACTTTTATACAAATCTACAAGTGAGGGCTTCATCTTAGTCATACTTTTGAATGTCTCATCATATTTGCGCCCACAATGCAACGCTGAATCTTTGGAATAACTCTGATATTCTGAAGCTGTCACTGCTTCTTGAGGTAATCCTTAATGTGGAAAAAGATGATTTACTTATGAGGGCATATTTATCAAGGTTTTGAGTCAGCCTTGCACCATGCAAGGTATTGCAAGGGCGATGCAAAACCTAGAAGAGATTTACCATGCCATGGAAGGCCCACTTGTGCGGCCCTGCATGTCTTCGTATATCTGGAGGAACGCAAGCCAACGCATGTCTGTGCTTACCATTGCTCTACCCTGGGAAGGCGTTCCATGGGTGGAGCTTGGGTGCTCCCAGGCATCCACCCATGGATTTTGGCGCATTCCCAGATTTACCAAAACTGGTAATCCTGGGAATGCCTCAAAGTCCTTCACCTCCCCAGGAAAGGCACAACGCGGAGAACTATCCTTATTTCTCCTGGTTGTTTTATCTTTGTAGGTGTGCTGCACTCTGCAGCACACATAGAAAGAGGAAAATGCCTCCGATGTTTGTTTTTGTGCAGGAAGGGGGCCCTTTCTTCACAAAAACAATTCTGCCTACAATGCACCCATGGGCTATGGTGCAAGGGTGCCTGAGGTGGTGCTAAGGAGCTGTTTGTGCGCCAACACAGGCAGGAATGCACCATGTCTTAATAGATATGATGCGCTCCTACTCTCTCCTTTTCACACAGAGCAGTGCAGAAAGGCGTCTTGCTGCATTATATTGCGTTGCGTGAAAGATTGATAAGTATGGGCCTTGGTGTTTTTGATGCCTTACAATGAGCGCTGTGCTCTTTTTGGTTTGTTTGATGTGTGTGTTGACACTGTATTTTGGCAATTTTAATACAGTTATTAAAAAATCCATGCTTTTCCTTTCGCTCTAGGATGCTCGATTCTGCTAAGTCTTTGTACTGAATGATGCCATCTTCAAATGTAATAGTTTCTTTGCAAATGTTGTCTTATACTGCCATCTTGTGTTCAATATCTGTTTTAGTTTCAAACTGTGGAAATTAAGGTCTGTGTTCTGTAGCACACTTAATAAAAAGAAAAAGCCTGTAAGGATTGTTGTTGTGCAAGAAGGTGTACCTCACTGCACAAAAACAATCCTGCCTGCAAGGCAGCCACCCTTGCATCGTAATGCAAGGGTGCCTGAGTTAGCTCAATGCTGCACTGAGTGTGCCAGCGAAATGAGAGGGCAGGAATGCGCCACATCTTAATAGATATGGAACATTCCTGCCCTCTCAATTTGACGCAGCACGGCAACTTGTCTTGCTGCGTTAGCCAGCTTTAAAGTTTGATAAATCTGGCCCTGAGGGCTTTCTCTTGAAATTAAATGTGTTATATTGGAACTCACACTCATTTTATAACAGAGCATGGTTGGTGTAAGTGTCCATCTCTGTTGCTATTAGTGTGTGTCAGTGGGTGGTGGCCTTGCTCACATCATGAACTTTGATGATGATCATTGGCTTCACTGGCTCCTCTTGGAACAAAAGGACATTTTGTGCCTTAGTCACTCGTTGCTATTTAATCCTATTAGCTTCAAACTATTGCAAGTTAAGGTTGATATTCCAAGGATCACCTTTTATACATATCTACAAGTGAGGGCTTGAACTTAGTCATACCTTTGAATGTCTCATCATATATGCGTCTAAGATGCAACGCTGAATCCTTGGAATAACTGTCATATTCTGAAGCTATCGCTTCTTCTTGAGGTAATCCTTAATGCGGAAAAGATGATTTACTTTTGAGGGCATATTTATCAAGGTTTTGTGTCACCCTTGCACCACGCAAGGTAACGCAAGGGCAATGCAAAACATAGAAGATATTTACCACGCCATGGAAGGCTCACTTGTGTGGCCCAGCGGGGCTTCGTACATCAGGAGTAATGCAAGGGAGCACAAGTCTCTGCTTTGCATTACTCTACTCTGGCAAGGTGTTCCATGGGTGGAACATCATTCAATGGGTGGAGCATGGGTATTCCCATGCATGGATAGTGGTACATTCCCCAATGTACCAACAGTGGTAAATCTGGAAATGTGTCAAAATCCTACACCTTCCCTGAGAATGCACAATGAGGAGAACTATCCTATTCCTCCTTGTTGTTTCCTCTTTCTAAGTGTTTTGCATTCTGCAGTACACATTAAAAAAGGAAAATGCCTCAGAGGTTTGTTTTTGTGCAGGAAGGTATCCCTTCCTTCACAAAACCAATCCTGCCTACAAGACATCCTTGCGCTATGGTGCAAGGGTCCCAGAGTTGCAGCTAGGCAGCAGTTTGTGCACTAGACAGCAGTTTGTGAGCCAGCGCAGGCAGAGAGCAGGAATGCATCATATCTTAATAGATATGACGTGCTTCTGCCTTCTTCCTTTTACACAGAGCAGTGAAGCACAGGAAAGTGTCTTGCTGCATTGTGTTGCATGAAAGATTGATCAATATAGGCCTTGGTGTGTTTGATGCCTTGCAATGAGAGCTAGGCTGTTTTTGGTTTGTTTGACATGTTTGTTGGCACAATAGTATTACAATTTTAATACAGTTATACACAAATCTGTGCTTTTCCTTTCGCTCTACGATGCTCGATTCTGATTAGTCTTTCTAATGAATGATGCATCTTCAAATGTAATAGTTTCATTGTAAATGTTGTCCTGTGCTGCCATCTTGTGTTCAATATATGTTTTAGTTTATCAAAATGCTGCACTGAGTGTTCCAGCCAAAGGAGAGAGCAAGAATGTGCCAAATCTAGATATATATGGCACATTCCTATTCTATCTCCATTTGACACAGCACATCAACTTGTCTTGCTGCATTGCTCAACGTCAAAGTTTGATAAATCTGGGCATGAGATCCTTCTCTTGAAATTGAATGTGTTATATTTGAAATCACACTCATTGAATAACAATGCATGGTTGTAAGTGTCACTGAAAGCTCAAGACAGGAATTCTCTCTTGTCCATCTCCTTGCTATTAGTGTGCGTCAATGGGTGGTGGGCTCACTCAAATCATGAAATTTGATGCCGATTATTAGCTTCACTGGCTCCTCTTGGAACAAAAGGAAATTTCGTGCCTTAGTCACTCGTTGTTATTTAATCCTATTAGCTTCAAACTATTGCAAGTTAAGGTTGATATTCCAAGAATCCACTTTTATACATATCTACAAGTGAGGGCTTGAACATAGTCGTACCTTTGAATGTCTCATCATATATGCACCTCAGATGCAACCTCTGAATCCTTGAAATAATTTTCATATTCTGAAGCTGTCGCTTCTTCTTGAGGCAATCCTTAATGCGGAAAAGATGATTTACTTTTGAGGGCATATTTATCAAGGTTTTGCGCCACCCTTGCACCACGCAAGGTAACGTAAGGGCGATGCAAAACCTAGAAGAGATTTATCACGCCATGGAAGGTCCACTTGTGTGGCCCTGCATGGCTTCGTACATCAGGAGTAATGCAAGGGAGCTTCACGAGCTCCTCTTGGAACTAAAGGACATTTCATGCCTTAGTCACATCATGCTATATAATCCTATTAGCTTCAAACTATTGCAAGTTAAGGTTGATATTCCAAGGATCGACTTTTATGCATATCTACAAGTGAGGGCTTCAACTTAGTCATACCTTTGAATGTGTCATCATATATGATCCCAAGATGCAACGCTGAATCCTTGGAATAATATATTTTGCGTTTTAGCTCGAGCTTGTAGTTTTCTGAAACAATTGACTCACTTCCCATGGTTTAATTGTCAATCTGATAGGTAATGACATCTGTAAAATTGATGTCAGGGGCTGCTGAAAATTTTAAGTAACAAGCTGAATGATGTCCCTTGCATTTTGCACCTTTCATTTTTGTATTGTTCAGTGCAATTTTATTTAAGGAACTTTTTGTTGTGCTCCTTTTGTGTATTTCCTTTTTTGTTTTGTATTTTACTTCATTATATTTCACCATTGTCGACGCAACTTGGTTTATTGTTGGTTTTGTTTATATAAAAGTTACTTGAGCTTGAAACATTGAGGGCAAGTGAGTGGCCCAATGTATACCTGACACACCAAAGCATTATGGGGCATATTACCAACGATTAGCGATATTTGTCGCTAACTAGGCTTAGCAACAAATTTTTTATCGCTAAGCATCGCCGGAAATTATCGCTGAGATAACGTGCTATTAGCAACGTTTATCTCTTAAGCGATAAATTGCGTGAATATCGCTGAGAATACAACGATATTCACGCATTAGCGACAAAATGCTCTTAGCCATGTTACCCACCTCCCATTGGATAAAATGGCTAAGAACTGGTCTGAGCAGGTGTTAGTTTTTTGAGATAGTCGCGCTTAGCGCAAATATTTCCAATGCTACGCCTGCCTTGTTAATAGGCGATAGCGACGTTATCGACTGCTTGTAGTCGCTAACGAGTTGGGCACGCCCACTTTGCATGTCATTAGCGATAAACATCGCTTACATGCAAAGCGGGCCCCAAACCGCTCGCTATCGCCTAAAAGCTGTCGCTAACTGATGTTAGCGACAGCTTGCTAATAGGGCGAAAGAATTATCACCGCTTAGCGGCCGAAAACGGCCTCTAAATCGGCGATGACTGTCTATCACCCCCCTTGGTAATATGCCCCTTTGTACTGCCTGATGCACCATTGTTAGTGTGGTTACAAAAATCATGAATTTCACCTGTTTGTGGCATTGTGATTAAACTTGGAAAATATAGCACTCATGATAATAAGACTGTCATCTTATTTTCTTTTCTATATATGTAGCTAGTGCGAAGGCATGTGGGATCAGATTTATCAACTCTTTGCATAAATTCAAAGTCACCAAAAGTGAAATCTTTATTTGTGCTGGAAAGTTGCCCAAAAGTCACATAAAATACCATTATGTATTACTTTGGGCTACTTTGCAACAAGGGGGTGTTTCATTGGTGGTAGAGGAGCATTCCCACTCTTCCGCCCTTGGTTTTTCATGCACATCCTTAACTACTAGAATTTATAATCTGGCTTTGCATCAAAAAATATACCTCCATGAGGCAGGCGCAAAATAAGTGGATAGGTTATTTTTTCTCCAAACCGTTCCTACTTTGCATGTGTGTTGCACTAACACACATAGAAAGTGGGAAAAAATTTAAAATATGTCCGAGCATAGTATTTTGTACTGCAAGCATAACCATCATCAATGGAATCTTGGCAAAACCAGAATCAGCTCTGAGATTTGGATCACCAGCGCAGGTGGAGTCTGCCACTACACAAATAAATGCTACCAAACATATCGTGGACTCCTGATTCATCATGAAGCATTCATAGTCATAACTGTTAACATTATTAACTGATCTTTCACTTAGAATGTAGTGGTGGCCTACCTGAAGGCACTGCAAATCACTTTCCTGCAGAAAATAGAATACAATATTTTTAATTAGCTTTTCCTATTGCACAAATGGTATGTAAACACTATAAACAACCGTGTTATCCTAACGAGTTTAACAAGTTCAACGTTACACAGTTTACTAATATCTGAAGATTGGAAGAAGCATGAGTTGACCTTGATGGGATTCAAGTTTGTGGTCTTCAAATCACAGCAGATATCAGATGTGAGAATTAACTTGCTGAGTCATCTTGCCTCCTTTGGATCCTGCCACTGTGTCCAAAGTAGGGACTATTACCAAGAAATAGCGATATTTATCGCAAAATGCGCCTAGCGCATTTTTTTTATCACTGCCTATCGCTGGATATGTTAGCGGAGAAAACATGCTATTAGCAACGTTTTTTCTCCATTGTGCTAAAATATCCAGCGATAGCATGGATAATCAGGCTCTTAGTTACTTTCATGGTTCTGAAACTCTTCCAGCAGGGCAAGGCAGGATGATGTCCCTCAAATTAAGATAAATCAAGGCCAGGCTATGGCCCAAGCTTACCGTTTTAGAGCCAAATCCTCAGTAAAACAAAGATGTATTACAGCATACATTGTCTGCGTGAAATTGGTAGGTAAATTATTATAACAAAACTAGCATAATGCTTTGTACAGGCAAGACCAAATCTCGTTTAAGTATATTATGTACATACATTATTAGGGCCGGGTCTGGCCTTAGCAGGCACCGGGCGTGTTCCAGGTGGGAGCCGGCTTTAGACACCTGGGAGGCCGTTTTTATCATTGGGGGGTTGGTTTTGCAGCATAGCTGCAATGTCGGCCCCCAGCGACAAAAGCGCATCACCCCTCCCCGGCCGACAAAGCTCTTTGCCAGGGCCTGTTGCAGTTCCCAGTCCGGCCCTGTATGTTATAGTATAGAACACACAATTAACCAACTTGAACTGCTGCATCTTTAAACTGGTAAGCTCACATATGGTAATGAATATGCAAATGAAATCCTCTTTGGAGTAATTTTCACTCTCCAGTTTCCATACCCATTAATCCGCAGTTTTCCTAACACCATCCTCAAGCTTTCTAGTCAAAAATTCATATATTTCTCATACATGTATCTAAAATAAGATCTTGTAAGCAAATTCTCATAAAGTAGTCACAGATTTGTAAATATTTAAAGAAGATATTTTCTGTAAGTGCTTATCTATTACTCAGAGCCTTACATTTGCAAATGTTTTCCCCTTCATAAAGTTGACACACTAAATTAATACTAAATTGATCCCATATTTTGCTCATTACATCATTGAAAATGTCTAAAGATTACTGATGGCCCCATAGTACTGTGTAAGGATTAGTTAGCCTTACATATCTGAGACCAAACTTTCTACATGGAGCTAACCGTCCTGAAGTGCACACTTTTATAATGAGTCGGATATGTTCCCTTGCTTGATTTCACTAGCCTTGTTAGCTAAGATAATTTGAGAGAACAATGGGTACCCACCCAATCATTAGATAATAAGTATCAATTATGAAGACACATTGTTGCTAAATAATAGTATTAAGAATATGGAAGAGTTCGTTCAACTTTATGCTAAGGGAGCTTCATAAATTGTATTGCCGATATCCCCAGATAAAGCAATTAATGACAATCAGAGTGCTAAAAAATGTATTTAGGAGGCTAAAAGGTATTGATCGAAACAGGTAAAAATGTGTGTAGTAAGTTCATTTTGATATAAGTGCATCGGCTTACCAGTCTAATAGGTAATCAATACCAGTCTTTCATATCAGCAATATGTTGTGACAGTGAAGCTTCGTAATTTAGAGATGTAATACACCCCACATCTGTACATAGGGTCACTCCCAAGTAAACAGGAGTATTAACTATCTGGGTATCTTCAATCATGTGTTTATAATTTAGGACAATTTTAATTTTTCTTTCATGATATTTAGATTACAAGAGTTTCCCAAGCAGGCAAAGTATTAAAAACCAGAAAAACAAGCATTGGTAATGCATCGGTTTCACCTATGTGATGACTAATAAGCTTTTTTTTCAATCACCATCTGGGACAAAGGGATGAAGTAAAGAGCTCCCTAACAAGTATCAGTTGAGTGGAGAGGATGTAGAATAGCGAGAGCTGCTGACTCGAGGGAGGGGGATCCCGGTTCGAGTCTCGGCGGCGCAGCATCCTGTGATTCTGGGCAAATCACCTAATCTCTCCGGGTCATAAACTGGGCTAAAAAATCTTCAAATTTAATTCAAAGTATTACGCAAGCCGAAAAATCAGAGAGAGGCAAATCTCTATGAAAAAATAGTTCCACCAAAGCAGATGTTAACAGTATTTCGGCTACGGGAAACTGATAAGAAGCATACGAGGAACAAGCATTGGTAAATGCAGGAAATATGCAAGAGCCAACACAAATGGAGTAAAAGAACGTGGCAAGCACAGGAACCAAAGAAAAATCCAGAAAGTGAGGGGGCTGGATGTAAGCCCCTTTTAAGATTTATCTTAAAAACAGTAGATTTCACAATGAATGCACAAGTGCTGTGCAGGCGAAACTTAAAAATGCATTGGATATGTCACGGTTAACTCTGCCACTGAGCATTTTTTACCTGTTTAGCACATGCCTGACGTGATGATGAGCTGCAGACATCCAATTTCGGACAGCAAGTGGTAGAGGGTGGAAGTGTGGTGCTTGTGGTGCTCATGGTGATGGCAAATGTGTCCCTCTGAACTATCAAGGGTGTAAACGCCATCCGTGCATTGCCGGTAAAACAATTTCCTGCAGTTTGATGTCTGTCCCCTACCGGACTTAAGGCTATAGTGATCAAAAAAGTTGGGGATGCTATGCTATAAACCATTGTGTCATGTGCCATCAGGAATCTTAGCAGTTCCATTGTGAAGGGCCAATTGTCATGACATTGCAGTCATCTTTCAGGGCTTAGGAAAAGAAGCTGCTAGGTCCAGTAGGTCTCCCACTGTCCTTTATACCTTCTTTCCTTAAAGCAGGAGTAACATATACATTTAACAACAGTTTGTTAAATGTGTCAAAATGACTGCGAAATGCAGTGGGTAGTAGCTCAATAGAGAAAAATAATTCAACAATACCATTGATCTGTGTTAATTACGTTGGTGAAATTCATGAAATTTCAGAATTTTCATTCTAGACGAAATTCATAATCTTTGTCAAATGTATCCATTATAAGATTTTTTTTAAACCAAGTGTGGACCATGCATAAAAAAGTCTGTGGGATATCACCAGCATACCAGTGTGCACAGAAACGGTCTCAATGTGAATACAAAATCCTAGGACATCCACAGAATAAGTGACCATACACGCTGGGACCAATGGAGAAAAAGAATTGTCGGGAGATAATGTGTATATTAAAAAATATATATATTTAATTAAACATAAAGTAAAAATCATATAGAGACTAGAGTGATAAGTCAAACTATATGATACAATAAAACATTAACATATTAAAATCTTAACCACAATACATCAAATACATTCATTAAAAAGCAAATACATCATAATAAAGGCGTAAATCCTGGCTAGTTTAGACAATTATATACAAGAGGAGGTGTTTACTGAAACAACAATTGCATTTATTACAAATTTATTCAATAGACTCGACGCGCGTTTCAGCAGTAGAAGAACTGCCTTCTTCAGGAGTCGTTGATTAAACTCTGTAAAGAATATTATAGGAAACAATGTTATACATAACAGTACATATGTCTTTTTACAATTTTATTACATTTATCTACTAACATACCTAATAACTCATCACAAAATGAAGACTTCTTAACAATTCTATATCTCACCTAGAGGTCCAGACATATTGATTGGTCACTTAAAGTCATATAATAGACTGATATACGTACAACAATAGTGCAATACTCAGCTCAACATAAAGAACCGTGATATAAGTACAGTTAATTGTCACAAGCAACATTCCTAGATGATTTCCTGATTAGGGACTCATATATTAGACTGTTCATACATGATGTATTGTGATCTCACTCCTGGATACATACATATTAAATCACTTACATGGTACAAGAATCGATGATAACTTCCTTGGTAATTTAGAAGGGAATGCCAAAATTAAAAAGATATAGATAGTTGATCACTGTGTTTATGGTAACATGTATATAACAGGAGACAAATTAATAGG
This sequence comes from Lissotriton helveticus, assembly GCF_964261635.1. NCBI lineage: Eukaryota > Metazoa > Chordata > Amphibia > Caudata > Salamandridae > Lissotriton > Lissotriton helveticus. The sequence goes on from NC_136061.1 coordinate 1,550,759,813, forward strand.
GTTTTTTTTTTTAACCATTACAAGCAATAATATAGGACCCGTTGTTAATTGGGTAGCATCTTTGGTGAGTAAATAACTATTTAATCCCAACAACATCCCATCAGAGATTACACTGTTGTACTAAACTACCGTTTTTGAATTGACCCATTGTGTTCAAGGTGTTCTCTGTCCCTTTCCACCATACAGTTTGTCTCATCACAATTTCTGTTTAAAATCAGGTATCAACTCTAACAAGTGTCCCTGTATTCGTGTTTTTTGGCATTCCCTTCTAAATTACCAAGGAAGTTATCATCGATTCTTGTACCATGTAAGTGATTTAATATGTATGTATCCAGGAGTGAGATCACAATACATCATGTATGAACAGTCTAATATATGAGTCCCTAATCAGGAAATCATCTAGGAATGTTGCTTGTGACAATTAACTGTACTTATATCACGGTTCTTTATGTTGAGCTGAGTATTGCACTATTGTTGTACGTATATCAGTCTATTATATGACTTTAAGTGACCAATCAATATGTCTGGACCTCTAGGTGAGATATAGAATTGTTAAGAAGTCTTCATTTTGTGATGAGTTATTAGGTATGTTAGTAGATAAATGTAATAAAATTGTAAAAAGACATATGTACTGTTATGTATAACATTGTTTCCTATAATATTCTTTACAGAGTTTAATCAACGACTCCTGAAGAAGGCAGTTCTTCTACTGCCGAAACGCGCGTCGAGTCTATTGAATAAATTTGTAATAAATGCAATTGTTGTTTCAGTAAACACCTCCTCTTGTATATAATTGTCTAAACTAGCCAGGATTTACGCCTTTATTATGATGTATTTGCTTTTTAATGAATGTATTTGATGTATTGTGGTTAAGATTTTAATATGTTAATGTTTTATTGTATCATATAGTTTGACTTATCACTCTAGTCTCTATATGATTTTTACTTTATGTTTAATTAAATATATATATTTTTTAATATACACATTATCTCCCGACAATTCTTTTTCTCCATTGGTCCCAGCGTGTATGGTCACTTATTCTGTGGATGTCCTAGGATTTTGTATTCACATTGGTTTTTACCCTGCCCTAGGAATCTGTGTATTTGTGATAGCCAGGGGGTCCTTGTTTATCTCTCAACACAGAAACGGTCTCCCCATGAGACATTTTCTTTTTGATATCTCACAAGATTTCTTGTGTGAGGTGCATGCTCAGGTAAAAAAAAGTGATGTGAGGTACTGACAACCACATTTCACTACAAAAGAATCATTTTGTGAAATCTTCATGGAATTTCATTCAATTTTGCAAGAAAATATAGCCAAATTCACACACAATGGTCACAAGCAGATATCACACTGGGTACATTATTTAACAATTAAACCCTTACTTTGTTCATAAATTGAGTATCATGGTGTTGGGTAACCCCATGGTAAAGACTGCACAAGAATTCCACCTTCTGGGAGTGAATTTGCACTGTACACATATGACTTTATTTTTTTATGTTTACTTAATTTTCAACATTTGGTGCAGTATTGCTAGAGTATAAATAAATTCAATGGGATGTCATTCTCACCGGCCATCTCAACCCCATCTATAACTCCATCTGTCAGCCCTGGCATACTTACCGTGGGTTACCCCGTAATCCTTCTGTTTGCTGGCTTCGTTTTTGCTGGGTTTAGGACTCTGCACACTTTACACTGCTAACCAGCACTAAAGTGCGTGTGCTCTCTCCTTCAAACATGGCAGAATTGGCTTATACCCAATTAGCAGATTTAATTTACTTCTAAGTCCCGAGTAAAGTGACACTACCTGTGCCCACTCAAGTAGTACTTTAAACATGTATCATGCCTGCCACTGCAAAGTAAACCTTTTGACAGGCTCAAATCTTCCTTTTTAAATGCACATAGGTCACCCTAGGGTAGGCACTGGACAGCCCAGAGGCCAGAGTGCAATGTATTTATAACAGTTGACATGTATGTGTAAGTTGTACATGTCCTGGTAGTGAAAACTACACTTAAATTTGTTTTTCACCACTGAAAGGCCTACCTCTCATATAGGATAACATTGGAATTACCTTATGACATTTAATATGCTGTGATGTCCAAATGGAAACATGTAACTAGCTCATGTTTGGTGTCTTTGGAATTCTAATAAAAAATCCTAACTTATGGTGAAGTCGGATTTGAAATTACAATTTTGAAAATGCCACTTTTAGAAAGTCATTTATTCCTCCTATATATCCACACACAATGGGGAGCGTAAGTGTGCGTGGATAGGCTATCACTGGCAGGATGGGAGGAAGGAGCTGGGACTAGTTCTACTTACACTTGAATAGCCACACAAAATGCTACATACCACCTGTAGTTAGTCTAGATCAAGGGCCAGGAAGGCAGGGCATCTATGCACTTCAAAGGCCTGCCTCTAGAAGCTTCTCCCCACATCAGAGGCACAACTGGGTGTGTATATATACTGGACCTAAGGCACCACCATTTCAGTAGACTTCTGGAGATGAGGATACTCTGTCAGGAAGAATGATTGCTGTGCTGTTGAAAGGACTGCCACTCTGCAAGACTGCTGCTCTGAAGGAACAGCTTCCCTGTTATGCTGACCTGTTACATGCTGCCCTCATGCTTAGGTGAGAAGGACTGGACCTGCCCCTTTTGAACCCAGAATGACTCTAAGCACTAGTTGGCTGGCCTACTCATCTGAAGCCTCAGAGACACCTGCACCTGGGCTCTGACATCTGGAAGTTTACCCTACCAGGTGGTGCCACCCCAGTCCTGGACCCTTGGAAGTGGTCTTTTGGTAAGCCAAGGCATCTATTCTGCTGCACAGCTCAACCCCGAGCAGAATAGACGCATCCCTGCTCCTGCGTGGACTATACCAGTCGTAAAGTCTTGCATCTGCAACCCGCAACCACTTCAGAACTGCTGCTTTGTGGCGCATCCTTTGTACAGGCCTTTGCACCCCTCATTGACAGCAGCCCTGAGGATGACGACAGGCTCCACTCATCGCAGCCCCACAGCTCCTTGGAATCGACACACCGCCTGACTGTGCGACACGTCCTCAATGTTGGACTTCGCATCACAAGCCCTTGTCAATGGGCTCTTTGATGACGATGCAGGTCCTCACACTGCATTCTTGTTGAATCTCAGAACCAACACATCACTTGAGCTGTACGATGCATCTTTGACATGAATCCTTGCAATTCTCCTCAAACCAGGATTTAAGTTACTTTGTCTCAGTGGGTTTAACCAGGTCCCTGTAACCGGCCTGCACTCTACGGTTGTCCTGAACTTGTGACTATGTACCAGTTTGACGGAACCAGATATATATACACAGTTGGCACTATTTTCACTGAAATCTTTTAAATTGTATGTTTCCGGTTCTACTGATTGGATTTTTTGTAATTGTGGTCCTGTTTTATTCATTACCACAAGCTCTATATTTTAAAGTGGTGTGGGGTCCTATTTGTGTGGTTTTTTCACTTTCCTACTGTTTGAAGAGTTGCACAAATACTTTTCACATTGCCTCTAAGTTAAGACTGACTGCTCTGCCAGAGGGTTGATCACAGGTTAATTTGGGATTGGCTTGTGCCTCACCCTGATAAGGATGTGTTTGCTGCTGGCCAGGGCTCACGTCCCAGTCAACCAACAACCCAGTTTCTTGCACCCTTCATATGCATGTTTAATCCTGTTGAGATGAACCTATAATAAACCTACCATATGACTCTGCCCATCTCTACTATATTAGTCATGCACTGCCAACGAAAGACATCAGATCACTAAATATATGCCCAAATGAGAAATGGCCCCTTTGATTATCATGCTGAGACCTATTCAGTAAGTTTAATGTGTTTCTTACCAGCACATGAACAATTTGTGTTCTAAATTGGATCAACAACATCTAATTCTGTAAGATTCTAGTACAGAAGAATTTCTGTACCTTCAAAAGGAATGGAGAAGCTAAGAGTATCAATGGATGTGCTTTCCACCTGATTCCAGTATAGAAGACTAAAGAAAGAAAAGGTCACAGAAAGGACAACTTACTTGACCATATCACATACTTGTCAGTTTATTTGTCACTAATACGAGGGGGTAGAGATGAGGCATGCCCTTTTTATAGGGATTACATCTTGTCTCCATTCTAGTTTTCCCATCTAACTTACTAACTTTTTGAGATGCTGGTTTAAACATGTTTTTCACTAACATGACAAACTGTGATTCACACATTTATTATGATTAAACATTGTTGTCCTGTAGTCTACACTGTTAGTTTCAGGGACAGATACTAGAACACGATGGTCTTGGTTTATTTTGGGCTCGTAGGAGACAACTCTTTTACGTAGACTAAGTAAAGGTCTTTTTCTGCCTCTCTGGCAGAATGAGAGAAGACTGATGTTTTATATTTTAAACAGCATCCATTTTGAATTTGGTGAGAGGGACTTTACACCAAAATTCTCATGGAAGTTGTGAATAAGATACCGGTTCACAGTTCCTGATATTCATTCTGAGAAGGAAGATAGCTGCGAAAGCAGATGTGTGTAAGCTTACACACTCGGACGGAGTGCATTTATAATGCGCTGAGGCCAGCTTCCTGGGATATTACTCCAAGGTATGAGATTAGATCATTCCAACTGGGTCTCGCAAAAGGGTACTCCCACCTTGCTCTTGCTAGTGTAGGGGTATTAGTGATATTAAGAACAATTAACATGGTTGAATTGTTTGTGTTTTTCACCATTCCAATACTGCTTATAACAATAATGTGCCTCATCTGTCTAAGAATCGCCGTTCATGTTTTACTTACAAAGTGGGATATTTTCAATAGACATTTGAAAATATATTATTGTCTCTTCTCATTGTGAAACCTTGGGCATGCAAAAGTGACAATTGAAATGGTTAGATCTGTTTCCACTAATTTCTTGGAAATAAGAGTGTCCATGTTCGAGGTTTGAAACACCATCTATGACTCTGAAGGTGTAGGTGTTTAGATGCGGTACTGTGAGCTCGCCAAACCAACATTTACTGATGATATAAGAAGACTCAGGGGCATATTACCAAGCCCCAGCGATAATTATCGCTAAGCGCACTTAGCGCTAGGATAATTATCGACGGGTAGCATGGATTTTTATCACTGAGATAGCGTGCTATCAGCAACGCTTATCTCAGAAGTGATAAAAATCCTCGTGCTAACTGCCAAATGAGAGATTATCGCTGGAAAACCAACGATACTCTCTCGAAGTTTAGCGTTAGCTTGATGAAAGGGGCTCACAAACTCAGCCATGATATCCACCTTCCATAGGATATCATGGCTAAGTCAGGAAAATACCAGGTGTAAAAAAAGCAGCTCTAACCGCGGTTAGCGCTGCTTTTTTATTCACTAACAGGGTTAGCGACATCCTTGATAATAGGAGAAATGTCGCTTAACAACATTTCTCCTATTATTTTTCTCTGGAACGCCTCCTTTGCATCTCATTAGAGATGCAAGGGGAAACGTAGAGAAAAAGGGTGCTAACATGCGAATTTGCGTGTTAGCACCCTGTTGCTGATAGGGAGATAATTTTATCTCCGCTTTGTTGGCTTTTAAAGCCAAAAAAGCGGAGATAAATCACTTGAAAATATGCCCCTCAGTCCCTATATTATGAAGTTTTTTTGATCCAATCCTTAGTCCTACTAAAATCATAGGAACCATGCAACACTCTTGTTATGGGATATTTTAAAAAGTCAAATGTATGAGCAATGGGGAGCATAATGTAGGACAACGTGCCCATTTGATTATTGGGAAGCAACTCAACCAGTGAATTTGTGTGACTTTTCAGCCGGTGCTTTCTTTGGTGGGTAATAATCAGTGCTGCATGAGCAGGACAATCAGGGCCAGAATCTATGGAGAGGCCAAGAATGTGCTGCAGATGGTGGTGTTCAGCTTTTCATCCTAGCAATATTGGAGAGAGAAACAGTATATTATTTCAATGGTTACAAAATTCTCCAGTTCTCTGTTTAGGTGCAATGGTGAAGTGCATGAGCTGATGGATAGCATACTACTTCATAAGCAAGTGCTTGGAAGACTGGAAATGTATTGATCTATACTGTGTGGCCTTGGTAAATCTTCTGAGTGCATGAGTGATCGTTGTGCTTCTTCTAGTCTGGATTAGGAGTAGGGTAGTCCATTAAAACACAGAATATAATTTAGGGCAGTGGATTGGGGAATCAATACAAATCAGGCGTACTTGTTGGAAGAATGTAGCCTATGTGGTAAGTATTTTTGGTGTGAAGTGTGAAAGTAAAATGAACCAAGTACTTTTTTGTTGCTTTGATTATGATACATGTAGGTGGTTGTGCTTATGCATGGTAGAGTGAGCTACCACAATTAGTTGGATAAGGAACTAGGATAAAAATGGGGTTTAGTCTTGTCTCAGCTTGTCGGTTAGCACAGGTAAACTGTATTTTTTAATTCCACAATGTATCTTCAAGTGATGGTGCAATTATGTTGCCATAAGTCCTTATGTGCAGTACAGAAATGTAACGGTAGAAAAGTCTAATTTTTACTATATGAACAAATTTAATATTACCACCAAGTCCCATGCTAACCTTCTCTAAGACTGTGCTCTTCACATCTTAAATCAAAATACAATATTTTGCAAAAAATCTTCTGTTACTTTAAATAACCCATCCTGTGTTATTACTGACCCCAACTCTTTTTTAAATCCTTGTCTGACTTATCAATTAGCATAACACAAACTCCCCACTAACCATGATGCAACTTACCTATCCATCAACCTTTGCTCTAATTCAACCTATCCCCTAAACCTGACATAGCCTCTCCATCTCAGACTGAGAACAAATGTAAAATAACATTAATAAGGTGGGCTTCAGAAAGGTGTGAAATAGTCATTAATACGACAAAACAATGGGGGGAGTGGCAGGGGACAAACAGAACTAAAATAGCAAGTTTGTGTGGCTTTAAAAATGTGTGCTTTCTGTGACATATTATTGGTAATTTTTTACTAACAGGCGGATAATCTGTCCCAGAAGCAGGAAAAGACAGGCTCTTATCGGGTGGCTGCAGAAGGAATGGTTTGAGGCAATAGCCACACCCTACCATCAGCTGGTGGAACAGGAGGAGGAGGAAGAGAAACCCACTATCCACCGCCAGCAGTTCTGCAAACCAGCTGCAAGAGGAAGCTGCTGACAAAGGCGGCTCTAGCAGTTTAGATCAGTGGCAACAGGCAGCCCTTGCCAGACCATCCAGTGTCATCGCAGCCATAGCTGTTGCTGAGACTTCAGCGGCATCTTATTATCTAACAACCAAAGCTTCAAAAAGCATGTTTGTAGGATATACCAGAGACTTGACAATTTTTCAACTAGCCTGCAGGAACTGGCTGCCTGCTTGTTGATAGTTGTTGATGTAGGTGGATTGAGTAAGGGTGATGGATGGTTTCTGATGGATTTCTGGGGTTTACTGAGAGGGTGGTTGGGTATGTGTGTTTGTTTTATGGGCGCATTTGAAAGTTTCTCAATTATGTTTCAGTTGAAGTTGGCATGAGATGTTATTTGCTGTTGTCGGACTTCAATAAATATATGTTGCTCAGATAAATAGTCCTTTTTTTATAGGTTGCGTTGTTTTACTCAGGGCCCAAAACCTCTTTCTTGAGACCAGGATAGAGCTCTCAGATTATTTTTTTATTTTGCATTTTTCTACATCATATATATAGTGTGTCATGCCCTTCTCCCCACTGATGCACTCTTCAGCATTCAAGGTAAATTACAATAATACTACACAGGTACACCCAGAAGCCCAGAAGCCAAAGAAAAGCAGCCTTCCCAACCCACATAAAGATTTTGTTAAGCTTCAAATGTGCCCTTAAATGTGACAGACTTCTTTCGCAAAAGAAATATCATCATACTACCCCAGCTCCATCCCATTGCCTATCACCCTGATGAAAGTACCATTCATCACCACTGTGGGAGATCCATCCATGCCCCATTATGATAACACCAGCCCTTAACCTCTTGTTCCTATTAAATCCCTGCCAGTAGCTGTGTGATGCAATCTCAATCATGAATAATAACGCAGTCATGGCTCAGTTGCCTCTGAAATTCCAACTTCATACCCATAGACTCAAGCCCACATTTTCTTAAACCTCTGCCCACGATATGCACCTCACCTGAGCAACGACTGTGGCTGACCCTGCCAGAACATCTGAGTGGCCATCGCTGCAATCTAATTTTCAGCTCAGTCAAAATACATCTTCTGCCTTGCTCTGAATAGACCCAAACTGGTGAGGGCTAGAGAGTGTTGACTAGAATCTGATGTGGTGAGACAAACCTTGGGCAGACAGGGGAGAGATCAAGTCCTGTAGAGTTAGAAAACTAAACTAAACAAGGTGGGATGGCCTCCTAATAGGGCCAAACAGAGAAGATGTCACAGTGAATGGGATTTCTTGTTTTAACCAGGTGAACAAGCAAAGGGATTCTACATTAACATGAAACAAGACAAAGTCAGTGTCAAATCCAAAACTAACCTCAGCATCATGTAGAGTACTCCTGAGTCCCGACTAAGACCAAGGCTTTAACTGATATTCAAGCATCCTATATTAAACAAACTAAATTAGCATAAATGATTTAGTAGCAAAGTAATGTATGATAAAATATCTGGGGCTGTGCAAAGTATGAATTTGTGTTCCACTCTTGTACACTTCAGGATGTTTCACCCTTCAGTGCAATCAGATGAAGTTTGCCAGCTAGATTTCTTGTGTGGAGTGAATTATAAAAAAAACCCCACAATTACAGGCTACATAGCATGAGCCAAATACTTGCAATTTCCAGCCCCAACATCTTCCACCGGCAGGGTGGGGGTAATGTGGGCAACTTTGCATTTTTTTGCCTTTTTCTTGGAGTGGGTCAAGGTTGCTTACACAACATTCACCATGCCAAATATGAGGTGTGTTAGTAGTGTAACTAGATTACAGCACATTGGATCTCACAATTGGGACAAGAGGCATAGGTTATCAATAAAAGGACTGGTCGGTGGAAAAAGGCAAATGAATCGAGGGCACCATACACTGCATTCAGTCATGTCTATGGGCATAGCACATTAGTAAATTAGGGAAGATTAAATCTTGCCATTTAAACATACAGTGGTTTACAAACAACAAGGGCAACCCTAGAACAAGAACCTGGGGTAGTATCTACTGTATTCCAAACAGTGGTTCAAGAGCAAAAATAACAAACTCTAAAACAATTAGTGTGAGAAAGAGAAATAAATAGTATAAGAAAAATGAAAAACTGTGCTGTCTTAATTTTTACTAAAACCAAGTACTTAAATAATGTTAGAAAATAGTTTTAATTTAAATTTAATGAAACGCAAGGAAAAACAAAATATTAAGGGCGCTCATACAGTTACACAAACAATGATGGAATTGTGAACATTGACAAGTGTAGACTGAACAAACAGTGGCAGAGAAAAAACATAAAACAACACCAAATAACAAAATACACAGTATAACAATTGTGTCCTCTCTTAATTAGGCCACTTTTTTAGGCGTCAACGGCGTTTCGACCCAGGGGTACTTAGAGGACCATCTTCAGGATAAAGATTTCAAATATGAGAGCGTCCACTTTCTTTTCTACAGAAATTAAAAGCATACATGGGTTTGCAGTAGAAAAATATTTTTGTTTTTATTAACACTCAGCACCGAGAATGTGACAAGAAAATCTGAAAAACCGATATTAAAGGCAAAAGTGAATAGAACAGGACCTGATAACCCAAGATTCCAAAGCTTGTGAAAAGAATCGGAAACATTTGAAAAAAGATGAAAAAAGGATTCTCTTCATGGGTATTGTGGATCAGACATGCTGAGTCAGATCTGTTGAATGAGAGAGGCACCCGCTCTGAGAGGTCTTAGTATGTAGGAATCACAGAGACTTTTAGAAGCAGGTGTCTGGAATACTCACCCAGATGTTACCAAAGCAAATTTAGCTAAGCACCTCAGACGTGTGGCATTACTTAATTTGCTTTCATTAAATGTTAAAGCATGGTTGAAAATTGTAATACACTGGTGCAATCTCGTATAACTCTTGTGACTGGTAACGTTGAGATTATGCCATTCACATGAACAAGATTTCATTCAGGTTAAAAAAGGCTAGGAGGCTATCCCGAGTACGAATAATTTCTGGTTTGTTAATTTTGACTGATTGTTTAGCAAAATTGCACTAGGATTTTTTTTTTTAGCATCATTCTTTTTTTTTACGTGGAAAGTGACATTTTGGGTGAGACTACATTACATACAGTAACACCTTCAGCTTTCCATCTTGAGTATTCCTCCATGTTCTTTGTTGACTAAGGTCTCCTTTTGGATTTGGATACAAGAGGTAAATCTTCGCTCAACATTTGTATGCAATCTCTGCTGCTCTATCCACCCTTGGATTTCGAACATTTTGTTATGGCAACACCAAGTAAGAGATTACACAATCTCACATTGTAGCCTGGTCTTTGTATCTGGACAAATCAGTAAGCTCTTGAAAAAATCGTTAAAATTATCGCCGTTTTAGCGGCAGGAAACTGCCGCTAAAACAACGATAATGGACTTGCTAATATGCGTTATAGAATTCCAATAGAAGTCCAGGTTAGATGTCCTGCACATCTAACCTGGGCTTCTATTGGAATGTTATAACGCATATTAACAAGCCCATTATCGCCATTTTAGCAGCAGTTTCCTGCTGCTAAAACGGTGATAATTTTAACGAGGTTCTTGTTAATATGCCCCAATCTTTCTTGCTGGTTTCCTGCTTAAAAACTGCATGGGATGCAAACATTTTGATCAGGCACCATATTTGTCGATATCCATTGACATGGCGTTTGCAGTAGCCTTACTCCCCATTGTAGCATATATTCATTTAATGACTTGCACCACACAAACATGCATGCAGCCTTTTATAATGTGACATCAAACAGGTTGAAACCACCAACATGGGGGGCTTTTGCATGAACTTTACTAGCTTCCTGAATGGCCCTCAAACACTTCAGGCATGAAAGAATGGCTAAAATGTTTTCAAATTTTCCAGCAATTTAAAATTATGCTGTGGGTTACTTCTTCCTTTTTGAGGAACTCTTGCACAATCAGATTGACGTAATTGTTTAAACATTTGCTATAGCTTTGACAATGGTATTGTCATTTTGTCAATGAATAAAATCCCTGATTTCCAGCCATTCATAGATAATGGTGTTGAATTCTTCCAGAATTTTGACAGCTTTGCATACTTTACCCATGGAGAACTTTGCAACTATGACATGCCAACAAATGCCTTAAAAAGCTCAGTACTGGTAGTGCCATGTTATAGCCTTTTGTTGACTTCCTTGAAGGAAACTCAGTGCCAGATGTATCATTGTATTGCATTGCATTTGCTTTACACAGGTTGTCGCAAGGTCAACACAATAGTTGAGTCAGATGTACCAAGCAATACAAGACCACCTTGCATGGCATGCTTTGCTTGTTAAATCACTGCCTTGCGTTACTGTGACCAGGGAAGGTGTTCTTGGATTAGAGAGTTGGTGCTCCCAGGCATTCACCCATGGATTTTGCCGCATTCCCAGATTTAACAAGATTGGTAAATCTCGGAATGCATCAAAATACTACGCCTTCCCGGGGGATGTGCTATGAGGAAAAATATGTTTGTTTTTCCTCATTGTTTCCTCTTTCTAAGTGTGCTGTTATCTGCATCACACTTAGAAAAAGGTAAATTCTTCTAAGGATTGTTTTTGTACAGGATGCTGTTCCTTCCTGCACAAAAACAATCCTGCCTGTAACGCAGGCACCCTTGCACCATGGCACAAGGGTACCTCCTTTAGAGCTAGGCAGCAGATTGTGCACTAGCACAGGCAGAGAGCAGAACTGCACCATATATTTGTAAATGTGGCACGTTCTTCCCATCTCATGTTCACTAGCACAGCAGTTTGGCTTGCTGCATTTCGTTGCATGAAATACTGATAAATCTGGTCCTAAGTGTGTAGTGTCTGAAGTTAAAAGGTGAGACTGCATAGTACTATTCTTCAGTGTCAGCAACCATCTCTAGCACTTCATGGTGCATTTATCACAGAGTAACAGTTGAGAAATAAATCTTGCTTGGAACTTTTCATTTTTGGCAAAGGGCCTCCAAAAATTCCAGAAACCCCTTTCATTCCACCAAAGAAAATGGGATGAAATCAAGCCCCAATATGTTGGTGAGATGTATCTATGCTGAACAAAGCATCAACAGTGGGTTCTATTTTTAGTGATGATCCCAGCTCAAGTTATTTCTGTCTAGCTATTTCTGTGTATTGCTTGGACTTGTTTGGCTGCTCATGATATTCCCCTTTTCCTTCTGCCAAGAAAAGGATGCTGCTGGTGCTAAATGCACATTCTGAGCACCAATGCTACTTATCCTAACAACATCTCCTTCATGATTACCATTACCTCCTTTATTCATTTAGTTTCTTCTGTCTTAGACAACATCAATCTTTTCTTGAAGCTGTTCCAACAGTATACAAGGTTTGTTTTTCTTATTGGCCAGTGGGACCCCAGTACCATGATGTCTGCTTGGCTTCCCATGATGCACTGGTCTGTGGTACATTGTGTAATCTGCAATGCATTCCTTGTTAGGCTTAATTTTAACGAAGTCCCAAAAAAGGAAGGGGAACATCTTCATAGAAGCAATACCAAAACATGTGGACGAATTAGCCTGGTTTTCTTTTGCTTGGGGTGGGCTGGGACCATGGTCGGTCTGTTGGTGTTGATTTTAGGAATTTCCAAATGATGAAGGCAGGTGGTGGTGGTGAACAGGAGAACGCTGAATTGAGGTGTTTTGCACCTCCTTGCTGCTACTGTCAGCATGATTTCTGACTGGATCATCTTCCTCACTACCAACTGTGCTTTCTAGACCTTCCCATTTGCCTTTTCTCTCTTGACTGTGCTGATGGGGCCACACCATGTCATCTTTATTTAAATAAGGATTTTGTGCTCCTTTTTGTTTGACGAGAAGGACATGGGGAAGACGATCATATAACACAAGAGCAGGCACAACATCCAACTGTGCAGAAATCAATATGCTGCTGTGTAGCAAAGGCATAATCCTTCTCTTCAGCATGCCCAATTTCCTACTCTGTTCCCATTTCACAGGGATTACTTCCTGTTAAGCGTGGGCGTAAAATCCGTTCCGCTCGCGGATTTTGCAGATTTTCGGCGAATTCGCAATCCACGAACTCTCGCGAATTTGCCGAAAATTCGCAAATTCGCGCGAAAACGTATTTTTTTGCTTGGTCGCACTTGCCAAATAGAATACTATACAATTTTGCGGCCCGCAGCGTTCACTTACCGTCATTCAGCGTTTGAAGAGTTGTTTTTATCCATGTTTGCGTGTGCTGCGCCATTTTGGATCTTGCTGCGGGATCCCGCGGGAGTTTGTCGACCACAATTACGTCATCGCGGCTTGCCACCTTGCACAGCGAGAGTTTGGCAACGCGAGTACGTCATAAAGGTCCGTGATCACGCATCGCGGGAGTAAACACTTGCGAACACGTAGATGCGGAGGGCAGCGACAATCTCGCAATTGCGAGATTGCAGAATTTGCAATTTCGCACAAGAAATCCACCAGCAGGCAGTAAACCTTGAAAATTATGATTTTTATCAGAATAACTCCTCAGGTTGACATTTGCCTGCACTTTTTTTTTGCAAGGAGTCCATTTTGGGGTGGGGGGGGTGGGAGGAAGGAAGTGCCCCACAGTCTCCAACTTCCTGTTCCTGTCCAGCAGGCTCCTCCAAGTGCTTTCTTCATGTGCTGGTCACTTTGATTTGGATCTTGACCTGGAAGGATTACTTTTTGTGGATGCTGCTGGATTTGAGGCCTTTTTGACTTTCTTTGGATCACTTTTGGATTAGAAATTTCACAAGTAAGTTTGTTTGGGGCATAACATTAAATAAAATATATTGTGGGTAGCCACAGTATCCAGTAGGACCAGGGTTAGTTATGGGTGCATGATGCAACTGTTTTGTTGAATTTCAACATCATTTAGGGCATGGATGGCATTGGATTGTGGTGATTTTTGTGTGTTTTTCGATTTTTTGGGGTGTTGTTGGGGCCTTTTGCCCAGGGCTACTCACTCAGTGGTGCATGGGCCTAGTCTTTCTGTGTGGTCTCTTTAATGTAAACATCATGGAGGGCATGGATGGCATTAGATTGTGGTGATTTTTGTGTGTTTATCGATTTTTTGGGGTGTTGATGGGGCATGGCCATGTGTGTGGGGACCATTTTGAGGCCTGGTCCAGGGCCATGTGGTGGGGGTGAAGGGGCCATTTTGAATCCAGGCAGTGTGCTTTGTGTCATAGGCCTGCATCCAATGTGCCTTGCTTTCATCCATTATGCCCAGGGGTACCCAGTGGTGTATGGGCCTAGTCTTTCTGTGGGGTCTCTTTAATGTAAACATCATGGAGGGCATGGATGGCAATGGATTGAGGTGATTTTTGTGTGTTTTTCGATTTTTTGGCAGTTGTTGGGGGCTTTTGCCCAGGGGTACTCAGTGGTGCATGGACTGAGTCTTTCTGTGGGGTCTCTTGAATGTAAACATCATGGAGGGCATGGATGGCATTGGATTGTGGTGATATTTGTGTGTTTTTCGATTTTTTGGGGTGTTGATGGGGCATGGCCATGTGGGTGGGGGCCATTATGAGGCCTGGTCCAGGGCCATGTGGTGGGGGTAAAGGGGCCATATTGAATCCAGGCAGTGTGCTTTGTGCCGAAGGCCTGCATCCAATGTGCCTTGCTTTCATCCATTATGCCTAGGGGCACCCAGTGGTGTATGGGCCTAGTCTTTCTGTGGGGTCTCTTTAATGTAAACATCATGGAGGGCATGGATGGCATTGGATTGAGGTGATTTTTGTGTGTTTTTTGATTTTTTGGGGTGTTGATGGGGCATGGCCATGTGGGTGGGGGCCATTTTGAGGCCTGGTCCAGGCAGGGCCTGGCCATGTGGGTGGGGGTCTAGGGGCAATTTTGAAGCCAGGCAGTGTGCTTTGTTGTGTCATAGGCCT
Source organism: Lissotriton helveticus (assembly GCF_964261635.1). Lineage (NCBI taxonomy): Eukaryota > Metazoa > Chordata > Amphibia > Caudata > Salamandridae > Lissotriton > Lissotriton helveticus. The sequence goes on from NC_136061.1 coordinate 1,550,774,872, forward strand.
GCACCCAGTCTGCCATGCTTTCATCCATTATGCCCAGGGATACTCTGTCAGTGGTGCATTATATTGGTCTTTCCATTTTGGGGGTGGGTATAATAAAAATGCTTACTTGCAAACTATTAATTGAAGCGCTACATATGCAACATTTATTTAACTGATGTTCCTCTGGCTTCGTTTGCTTTTAGGTGAAGAAAGACGAATCATCAGCCTCATCATTCCTCATCAGTGCCAGGAAGAAGTCCTGCTGCGGTATGTGCAGCACAACGTCACGTGTGGCCACAGACAACTCTGCAACTTGTGCAACTGCGGCCTGCTGTTCTGACATCTGAAGAAGTTGGCCCCAAAAAAAGTTGCCCGTAGCTCCTCTAGCAAGAAAGTTGCCAGTAAGGAGCAGAAGAAGCAAGTGGCGTCACTTACCAAGGAGACTGGTGGGCCGATCGCCGCATTTTGTGGGAAAAAAAGTACGCCTGCAGCAGCAGCGGGGTCTGCTGGGGACCAAGCTGGGAGCAGCACCTCCGCTCCATTGGGCTCAGTGCTACCACCACCATGCCAACTTAGGTCCAAGCCCTTGAGTGCTGCAGAGGCAGCCAGTATAGTTGTTCAATCACCATCGACCAGTGATGTTGGCTCATCGCAAGAAAGTAGCAGCATCCCTCAATCAACACAGGTTGTTGTAACTCATCTGACGAGCGTTCAACAACCACAGCCGCAACAACCACATGTGCAAGTACAAGCCCAAGTACATGTGGAAGGTGAGGCGGCGCAAGGAGAGGAGCAAGCAGAGGTGCATGGAGCGGCACAAGTGCCCACAATAGTTGTTCCTCCCGAAGTAGGGGCACATCAGGAAATCGACATTCAAGCCGAGGTATCACATGAGGAAGACACTCCTCCTGATGATTCATTGTCTTCCAGATCCCCAGCAAGGAAAAGATCAAGGATGGTGTCAACTTCTTCTTCAAGCCCCCTTCCTTCTGATGATATGGATGAAACTTGAGAACCACCACGGCCGTCTGAGAGTGAGGCACACCATGATCTGACAAAGGTAGCTAAGCGTAAAAGGAAGGTCCCCGAAAGTCTCAGAGTTATGGAGTGTGATGATGACGCTGAACAAGAAGTGCGTATACTACTCCTGCTGATGAAGACTCTCACGACGACGATGCAGTTATCATAGACGTCACTCCAGCCTCAGCGGGCATGCAGCACACAGACATTTTAACCCTAGCCCGAAATGCTGCTGAGCGTGATGATGATGATGGTGACGTGGGAATGGGACCACCACAAATGCAGTTAACTAGTACACCACCACCTACAGCTTCCATATTTTCTCGCCAGAAGTTACCTCCATCCACCTCGACCTCCATTTCCTCAATTAGTGGTGCTGTAAGTGCACAACGATTCAGAAAAGGGGGTGGTGATGAACAGAGTGCCTGAATTAAGCAGACCACTCTTACCCAGTCCAAAGATCAGGGCTTGATCCATCACCGTTTTTTAGCTCACTGCACCATCCCAGCTAAGAACTTGGCTATATGCAAATTAGTCTGTTCCTGTCCCAGTGCATGATGGGAACAGGGCAAACCAAACTACCAAGCCAATTCTTATACTGGGAAGGAAACAAGCTTCCGGGGACCGGTTTCTGCTCCATCAGGATTCAATCAAGCCGGGCCGACGAGGCTGAAATGCCAGAAACCGGTCCCCGGTAGCTTGTCTCCTTTCTGGTGAAGAATTGGCTTGGTAGTTTGGTCTGCCCTGTTCCCATGATGCACTGGGCCAGGGACAGACTAATTTGCATATAGCCAGGTTCTGAGCTGGGATGGGAGAGTGAGCTAAATAACGGTGATGGATCAAGCCCTGATCTTTGGACTGGGTAAGAGTGGTCTGCTTAATTCAGACACTCTGTTCATCACCACCCCCTTTTCTGAATCGTTTTTGGCCACTATAGGTGTGGCAGGGTATACTCAGACATGAGTCCCTTGCTCACTGCTCCATCAGGATTCAAGCAAGCCGGGCCGACGAGGCTGAAATGCCAGAAACCGGTCCCCGGTAGCTTGTCTCCTTTCTGGTGAAGAATTGGCTTGGTAGTTTGGTCTGCCCTGTTCCCATGATGCACTGGGCCAGGGACAGACTAATTTGCATATGGCCAGGTTCTGAGCTGGGATGGGGCAGTGAGCTAAATAACGGTGATGGATCAAGCCCTGATCTTTGGACTGGGTAAGAGTGGTCTGCTTAATTCAGACACTCTGTTCATCACCACCCCCTTTTCTGAATCGTTTTTGGCCACTATAGGTGTGGCAGGGTATACTCAGACATGAGTCCCTTGCTCACTGCTCCATCAGGATTCAAGCAAGCCGGGCCGACGAGGCTGAAATGCCAGAAACCTGTCCCCGGTAGCTTGTCTCCTTTCTGGTGAAGAATTGGCTTGGTAGTTTGGTCTGCCCTGTTCCCATGATGCACTGGGCCAGGGACAGACTAATTTGCATATAGCCAGGTTCTGAGCTGGGATGGGGCAGTGAGCTAAATAACGGTGATGGATCAAGCCCTGAACTTTGGACTGGGTAAGAGTGGTCTGCTTAATTCAGACACTCTGTTCATCACCACCCCCTTTTCTGAATCGTTTTTGGCCACTATAGGTGTGGCAGGGTATACTCAGACATGAGTCCCTTGCTCACTGCTCCATCAGGATTCAAGCAAGCCGGGCCGACGAGGCTGAAATGCCAGAAACCGGTCCCCGGTAGCTTGTCTCCTTTCTGGTGAAGAATTGGCTTGGTAGTTTGGTCTGCCCTGTTCCCATGATGCACTGGGCCAGGGACAGACTAATTTGCATATAGCCAGGTTCTGAGCTGGGATGGGGCAGTGAGCTAAATAACGGTGATGGATCAAGCCCTGATCTTTGGACTGGGTAAGAGTGGTCTGCTTAATTCAGACACTCTGTTCATCACCACCCCCTTTTCTGAATCGTTTTTGGCCACTATAGGTGTGGCAGGGTATACTCAGACATTAGTCCCTTGCTCACTGCTCCATCAGGATTCAAGCAAGCCGGGCCGACGAGGCTGAAATGCCAGAAACCGGTCCCCGGTAGCTTGTCTCCTTTCTGGTGAAGAATTGGCTTGGTAGTTTGGTCTGCCCTGTTCCCATGATGCACTGGGCCAGGGACAGACTAATTTGCATATAGCCAGGTTCTGAGCTGGGATGGGGCAGTGAGCTAAATAACGGTGATGGATCAAGCCCTGATCTTTGGACTGGGTAAGAGTGGTCTGCTTAATTCAGACACTCTGTTCATCACCACCCCCTTTTCTGAATCGTTTTTGGCCGCTATAGGTGTGGCAGGGTGTACTCAGACATGAGTCCCTTGCTCACTGCTCCATCAGGATTCAAGCAAGCCGGGCCGACGAGGCTGAAATGCCAGAAACCGGTCCCCGGTAGCTTGTCTCCTTTCTGGTGAAGAATTGGCTTGGTAGTTTGGTCTGCCCTGTTCCCATGATGCACTGGGCCAGGGACAGACTAATTTGCATATAGCCAGGTTCTGAGCTGGGATGGGGCAGTGAGCTAAATAACGGTGATGGATCAAGCCCTGATCTTTGGACTGGGTAAGAGTGGTCTGCTTAATTCAGACACTCTGTTCATCACCACCCCCTTTTCTGAATCGTTTTTGGCCACTATAGGTGTGGCAGGGTATACTCAGACATGAGTCCCTTGCTCACTGCTCCATCAGGATTCAAGCAAGCCGGGCCGACGAGGCTGAAATGCCAGAAACCGGTCCCCGGTAGCTTGTCTCCTTTCTGGTGAAGAATTGGCTTGGTAGTTTGGTCTGCCCTGTTCCCATGATGCACTGGGCCAGGGACAGACTAATTTGCATATAGCCAGGTTCTGAGCTGGGATGGGGCAGTGAGCTAAATAACGGTGATGGATCAAGCCCTGATCTTTGGACTGGGTAAGAGTGGTCTGCTTAATTCAGACACTCTGTTCATCACCACCCCCTTTTCTGAATCGTTTTTGGCCACTATAGGTGTGGCAGGGTATACTCAGACATGAGTCCCTTGCTCACTGCTCCATCAGGATTCAAGCAAGCCGGGCCGACGAGGCTGAAATGCCAGAAACCGGTCCCCGGTAGCTTGTCTCCTTTCTGGTGAAGAATTGGCTTGGTAGTTTGGTCTGCCCTGTTCCCATGATGCACTGGGCCAGGGACAGACTAATTTGCATATAGCCAGGTTCTGAGCTGGGATGGGGCAGTGAGCTAAATAACGGTGATGGATCAAGCCCTGATCTTTGGACTGGGTAAGAGTGGTCTGCTTAATTCAGACACTCTGTTCATCACCACCCCCTTTTCTGAATCGTTTTTGGCCACTATAGGTGTGGCAGGGTATACTCAGACATGAGTCCCTTGCTCACTGCTCCATCAGGATTCAAGCAAGCCGGGCCGACGAGGCTGAAATGCCAGAAACCGGTCCCCGGTAGCTTGTCTCCTTTCTGGTGAAGAATTGGCTTGGTAGTTTGGTCTGCCCTGTTCCCATGATGCACTGGGCCAGGGACAGACTAATTTGCATATAGCCAGGTTCTGAGCTGGGATGGGGCAGTGAGCTAAATAACGGTGATGGATCAAGCCCTGATCTTTGGACTGGGTAAGAGTGGTCTGCTTAATTCAGACACTCTGTTCATCACCACCCCCTTTTCTGAATCGTAAGTGCACAACGTACTAAATTTCGGCAACACACATCCTCCAGTACATCTGGCATTAGCAGCATTCCCAGTATGGCCTCCTCCGCCCCCCACAGACATTTGAAGTCCGCAGTTTGGGACTTCTTTAGTGTTAGCCCAACAAGGGAAAACAGCCATTTGTACCATTTGTAAGGTTCGAGTTAGTTGTGGGTACCAACTATGGTACCGGAGGCCAGAGAGGTCATCTTGAGAGACAGGACACTGTCAAATGGCATGCACACCTAAGGGAGATCAAGGATGCCCGAATTGCAAGTCAACAAATTGTATCCGTTGAAGTTTCATCTGCTGATGACGAGGAGGAAGAAGTGTCAAACATTTCTTCAGTTACACCCAGTACCCCTGTCAGCAGCACACCCCTTGCAAGATATATGAGCCACACTAAGAGTGTGGGAGAGAGTGAGACACCAATGCGAAAAAGTTCATCATCACTGAGCGTAACTGGGTCGCAGAAGTCATCATCATCCCGTAAAATGGTCCAGCCCACCATTAGAAGCATGTTGTTTTCAGAAGCGCCATATGAACGCAACCACCCAATGGCGCGTCTGTATAACACTAAGCTGGCTAAAATGCTAGCGCTAGACCTTCTCCCTTTTTCTTTTGTGGAAGGGGTGGGTTTTCTTGAAATGTTGGCAATGATCTGCCCTAAATGGAAGGTTCCTAGCCGGTTCTATTTTGCCAGAGTTGCGGTTCCAGCACTACATGACGATGTGCTGGAGGTGATTGGGGCAGCTTTGCAGAAGAGTGCTGTTCACACTATACATCTGACAACAGACATGTGGACCAGTTGCGCAGCCACTGATTACATGTACATCACTGCACACTGGGTCTCTTTTTCAGGGGTTAAAGCAAAGATAAACGCAGGTGTTCACTCGGACAAAGTTTATAAAGCTGCTCGGAAACATGCAACAATAGCCATGTTTGCCATGGAGAAAAGTCATACAGGAGAAAACATTTTGCATGAGTTTAACACAAAGGTCTTTGAATGGCTGTCCCCAAGAAAACGCATGATTGGTTATGTTTCCACGGATAATGGCGCCAATGTAGTTAAGGCCATGGATATGGGTAACTATTTCAGAGTGCCGTGTCTGGCGCACTGTATAAACCTGGTTGTTAAAAAATTATTGAGTGAAGAAAGTCCAATCTCCGAGTTACTGACCACCTGCCGAAGAATGTGCACACATTTCAACCATTCTTTTAAGGCACGGAAGCAGCTGAGGTGCCTGCAACATGAACGTAAATTGCCAGTGAAAGCACTCATCCAGGAGGTGGCAACACGTTGGAACTCAACCTTCTACATGGTTGAGCGTCTGTATGAGCAGTATGCGGTAGTCGATCAGTATTTCTTTACACTGGGTACACCTATGATAGACATGAGGATACAGGTGGAGCAATGGAACCTAGTTAAAAACCTGACAGACATGCATCGTCCTTTTGAGGTCTTCACGCGTGCAGTCAGCAGGGAGGACTGTAATTTGGGAAAAGCTATCCTATTGTTGAGCATGCTAGAGCACCGACTGAAGGCGGTGTGTTCTAAGTTTGAAAAAGATGGAAAGGAAGAAGCATTTGAGTTGGCGGAGAAGTTATTACACCGCCTACTTGGTGATGATCGTCTTGAAATGATCAACACAGAACAGCATTACATTTGTGCTACTATTCTGGATCCACGGTACAAAAAGGCAGTGGCAGGCAGAGTATTCTTTCCTTTTGATGACGCAGATGTTACAAAGTACAAACATTGGCTAGCTGTGTCAGCCAGTTGGTTTGAAAGAGAACGGCAGGAAATTGAAGGAAAAGGCAGTACATCAGCATCTGCAGGCCGTCCGCAGTCAAAAAAATCCACATCTGCATTTGTGGCTGTGGCAGAAGTGAGTGATTTTCCCTCTCAGCCGTTAACGACACCAGCAACTGTATCATCTGCACCAGACACAACAGTAATATTGTGTGAAGAAGAGGATTGCCTAACTCAGCTTGGGTTTGCTTCTGAAATGGTCCCAGAAAAAAGTAAGCAAAGTGGAGGAACCCTGGAGAACCTTGAGTCGATGGTGCAGGCCTATCTGAATGACTCAACGGAGTCCATCTTTCTCATGACCCATTGGCGTATTGGCATGGGAAAACAGATGTGTGGCCAGAGATCACCAACCTGGCTATAAATTACTTGTCTTGCCCACTGGCAAGCGTGTCTTCTGAACGTGTTTTCAGTGCTGCTGGAGACATTGTAACTTCCAAAAGGACCCGCCTCTCGCCCAAAAATGTGGAGAGGTTAACAATGATCAAGATGAATCAGCACTTCATACCACCAGATTACAAATTACGAGAATGCACGCAGGAAGAAGACGAGGAGGACACCAACTTAGATGAGGGAAGTTCTTCCCTGTTAACTGACCTACTCCCGTCTGAATTAGCAGAGTTTGAGGACGAGCTCTTCTTCCCTGACACCGAGCCCTGAAAATGAGTCAATGAATCACTAACTTTTCATCCTTATTCACTTTTATTCCTATGTGTCTGTCTTTCTTTGTTTTGCAAAATCTATATAAAAAACTTTAATCACCTAATCACAAAAACAAGCCCATCAGCAGAACTGTCTTCACTTATTTGCTTATTGATTTGAAGGTGCCGCAGTCTGCATTCCTCAGGTTCACAAGTTCACAAGAACATGCTCCTCTATCCTCCTCCTCCTCCAGACTCCTATTTCCCTCAAAGCAGATGGCTGGATTACGCCCAATGAAGAAAGACTCTGCAATTGTGGGGGTGTTCTACTTCTTTGCGAGTCAGTTGACGGGTCTGGGGCCATTGCTGGGAAGGTCTAATACCGGATAAAAGTGGTTTGGAGAAAATCGGAGCAGAAAAAGATTTTGCACTTTTGATCGCTTGCCTGTCTTTAAGGTGCTGTTTGGGGGGGTTCCGGGTGTTTGTGGGTGGGTTTTGGGGTCTGGGAGCACTGCTGGCTCAGTCTAATATTGATTACATTTGTTTTTCAGGAAATCCATGGTGGAAAAGGGGAGTTAGGGCCTAGCTGCAGAGCGCATTTGGACAGAATTGAAGGTAGTAGGCCCATTTTTGCTTTTTGCCTGTTTGGGGGTGTTCTGATTTTTTTGCGGGTGGCTGCAGGGGTCTGGGGCCATTGCTGGGAATGTCTAATACCGAATAAAAGTGGTTTGGACAAAATCAGAGGTGAAAATTGTTTTGTGTTTTTGCTGACTTGCTTGTCTTTGAGGTGCTGTTTGGGGGGTTCCGGGTGTTTGTGGGTGGGTTTTGGGGTCTGGGAGCACTGCTGGGTATGGCTAGTTTTGATTGCAAGAGGTTTGAAGCAAATCCATGGTGGCAAAGGGTAGTTAGGGCCTAGCTGCAGAGCGCGCGTGGAGTGATTTTGGAAATTTGCCTGAACATTTCTGTCCCCATTTTTGTAGTTTTGCTTTTTAGCTGTTTGGGGGTCTTCTACTTCTTTCCGCCTGGGTTGACGGGTCTGGGGCCATTGCTGGGAAGGTCTAATACCGGATAAAAGTGGTTTGGAGAAAATCTGAGCAGAAAAAGATTTTGCGCTTTTGATCACTTGCCTGTCTTTGGGGTGCTGTTTGGGGGGTTCCAGGTGTTTGTGGGTGGGTTTTGGGGTCTGGGAGCACTGCTGGGTATGGATAGTTTTGATTGCAAGAGGTTTGAAGCAAATCCATGGTGGCAAAGGGGAGTTAGGGCCTAGCTGCACAGCGCGCGTGGAGTGATTTTGGAAACTTGCCTGAAAATTTGTCCCCATTTTTGTAGTTTTGCTTTTTGGCTGTTTGGGGGTCTTCTACTTCTTTCCACCTGGGTTGACGGGTCTGGGGCCATTGCTGGGAAGGTCTAATACAGGATAAAAGTGGTTTGGAGAAAATCGGAGCAGAAAAAGATTTTGCACTTTTGATCACTTGCCTGTCTTTGGGGTGCTGTTTGGGGGGTTCCGTGTGTTTGTGGGTGGGTTTTGGGGTCTGGGAGCACTGCTGGCACAGTCTAATGTTGATTGCATTTTGTTTTTCAGGAAATCCATGGTGGAAAAGAGGAGTTAGGGCCTAGCTGCACAGCGTATTTGGACAGAATTGAAGGTAGTAGGCCCATTTTTGCTTTTTGCCTGTTTTGGGGAGTTCTGCTTTTTTGCGGGTGGCTGCAGGGGTCTGGGGCCATTGCTGGGAATGTCTAATACCGGATAAAAGTGGTTTGGACAAAATCGGAGCAGAAAAAGATTTTGCGCTTTTGATCACTTGCCTGTCTTTGGGGTGCTGTTTGGCGGGCTTTTAGGTTGTTGTGGGTGGGTTTTGGGGTCTGGGAGTACTGCTGGCACAGTCTAATGTTGATTGCATTTGTTTTTCAGGAAATCCATGGTGGAAAAGGGGAGTTAGGGCCTAGCTGCAGAGCGCATTTGGACTGAATTTCAGGTAGGCCCAAAGTTTTTTAAGTGTGGCTTTTCCTGGGTTTTTCCTTTTGGCTTGTTGGGGGGGTTAAACTTGTTTTCGCCCAGGTTGACAGTTCTGGGGACATTGCTGGAAAGGTCTAATACCCAAAAGAAAGTGTTTTGGAGACAATCCCTGGGGGAAAAGTTTTTGCATTTTCTGAGATTTCTCTCACTCTACCGTTTTTGGGGGGCTGTTTGTGGGGGTTCCTGGTGTTTGTGGGGGGGGGTTGCGAGTCTTGGAGCAATGCTGGGTATGGATACTTTTGCTTGCTTGCAAGTGGTTTGAATACAATCCATGGTGGGTAAGGGGGGATTTGGGCCTACTTTACTTTCCAAGTACGTTTTGTCACCATTTTCTACTAGGCCTTGTTTTTGGAGATCTGATTGGGGGTCTTCTACATTTTTGCGACTGGGTTTAGTAAGGGTCTGGGAGCACTGCTGGGAAGGTCTAATTGTGTTCTAAAACACAGTTTACAGTACACCTAGCTTGAGGGGAAGGATCCGCTAAATTAATTCGCCCATACTTATTTATCCTTCAAAAGGAGACTCAGCCAGAGTAGGCACTTTCAAAAATATTGTACTGTCTATTAGGAAACTCAAAGTGTGACTTTTTGCACTACACAGCGTACATACCTTATATTTATTTGTCAGTGGTGTTCTAATATCACTTCCTGTTTTTCCATCAATAATTACAGGCCGGGTTTCAGCCTGTGCAATGGGAAAAAAAGGATGTAGTCAGGCTTCACATTAGCGAGCCGCAATTCAGCATCCGCCAGGCAGGCAGTGGACAGGGTGTCTTCTGGTCACCAACATTGATGGACGGAGCGTCAGATGGAATGGAGGAGTCCCGCTAATAAGAGGAATGGTTGGATGCATGCAACTTACCAAATTCAACAGGACAACTACAAAAACATACAGATACAGTATCCGTTCTTTTCTAATTATCTTTTAAGTAATGTTATTGCTGTGAACTTCTATGAGTGTGACTCTGCATTTCTTTGATCTATGCTTCTAAATTCATCCCTACAGCCATTCTATAGGTTTTACTTCTGCTATTTTTTAAACCTAATTTAATGTAAGAAGTGTTTCTCTGAGTGCAGAGATAGGCAAGTGAAAACGCATCATTATTGCTGCAGCCATGTACTGTCGCATTCTTTCATTCACGGTTGTCGAAAGTACTACTTACTTTTCAGTAACCATGCATGCAGTAGTGCATGCACTTCCTTTATGTCACTTACAAGATTTATGGATAGGTTTGTACCCAAAGATTTGTTTATCTCCAATTATTGTTTGTCCATGCTGTGCTTTTTTTTTCTTCTCTCAACAAAACTTTCCCAAAAACCCCCATTCCCATCCATTTTCCAAACCCTAACCCTCTTCCCCCGGGCTGTGTGGTTTTGATTGATGTGTGACTAAATGACAGCAATAATTCCACACACTTGCTGGGGAGGATAAGGTCATAGCAACAGGCTGGTGAAGGAATCCGAGGATATATTTTTACTCAGCTTGACACTAAGTCACTATTGGCAAATGAAAGCAGATTTTCATGTGCGCCATCAACTTGATTGGTCATCAAGAACATCCTCCTCCTAGATGTGGCAAATTAATATTACGCTGCTGTGTCCTTCACCTTCAGTACTATTTCTTGTAGTAGTAGCCAATGTCAAAGAAATTCAACGCAAGTACTTTCAATACTTTACCATTTGTTCGGCTACATTGTGGCACTGTTCTAGTGTACTGTCACCTGCTGTATTCTCTATCGTACCGTTCTAATGCTACGGTAAGGACAAACAAGGTTTAATTTTCTTTTTTTTCAGATGCTGCAACTGCCACTGTGTAACACCACAAGTACCACCGCAATGATGACATTTCATCCGCCCAGGATTGCCAACCTTAATCGCCATTTCCCGTGCAGCCAGCTCTGTGCCTAGCCCTATTTCCAAACACAAATTACAGGTAAGATGAGCGTTTGGGGGGAGGTAGTATAATGGAGCATTAGGAGAGATGAGAGACTGAATGTCCTAGGACTATTGAATTCACTTACTCTGTGACAGGCACTTAGTTTTCAAAACATTTGGGCAATTACTAGTACTTACACAACTTGAATCAAGATGCCATTTAAGTTTCAGGAAAACAAACTTACTGTTAAACCCCCACCCACCAGCCTCAAAAGCAGTAAAAAAAGAAAGTATATTTATATATCCCTAACATAAATAATCTCCCGCAAGACCCAACCCACCCCCCCTCCCAAACCCCAACGAATGTCTGTGAAAACTAAGTCCAAAAAAGTAGAAAACCCAACTCCCAATTCCCACCCCCCAGAAGTCTTTAAAAAAGGGGCAAGGAACAGTCTCCTCCTACTGCTGGCTGCTGCTGTTGACTTTTCGGGCCCGGTCGGCATGCTCCTTGCGGAGGGTCTCGAGCAGGGTTTTGGTGTTGAGGAGCTCCTGCTCGAGGTAGGACACCCTCAGTGAAAGGCGATGCAAGCGTGCCTTGCACCTGCTGTGGGGGGCAGCTGATTTCTTTGCTGCTTGGCGGTGGTGGGTGGCTGTGGTACCCCGGCTCCGTACCGCTGGAGACCTGCTGCGCTGACTGGCTGACCCAGGGAGCGGGGAGGAGGATGCACGTGTCGCCGTGGATGTTGTCGACGTACTGTGCGTGTCCTCCTCCTCCTGGGCCACCAGCCGCCGATATTCGGCGACAGTGGCCTCCAGCCTCCGTTGCCGTGCCCTTTTAGCCAGCTCCTTCCGTGTTGGTTTGGAAGGAGCATCTATATGAAGAAAGAAAGACATAGTCTGTAACCAATGCTCTTTAAGATTAACACAAAATGATTCAGCAGAAAGTTGTGTCACAGTAGAACTAGCAACTTGCAAGCGCAGTACATAACTATTGTGGCCAGTAAACTCCCACTTCTTCATCCTTGCTCTAACATTAGTGGGAGTTTAAGGAATCAATTCTACGAGCACTATGGACTCACTCCATTAGAGTCGACTATGACAGTACACCAGTCTTATTCTTCTTCTTCTCTCTTGTTTAGCAAAATTGGTACGTTAACTTCTGCAAGCCGGCATAATGCCAGCGCAGTCAGACGCCCGCCATGATGAGTGAGACAGACTTGCGTTACTGTACCAGTCCAGTACATGCAGGTGGTGATGCTCTTACTTTTCTATTACGGGTGGCACTGAGAATACTCTGTTACAAGGGTTACTGCTTAATTAATTTAACTTTCACCCTACAGTGCCAATGAATACTAGAAAAGGAAAATGAAGAAGATAAATAATCTGATTATCTATCAGTGCACATGGTATGTATTTGCTTACATATGGGATGACTTTAGGTGCTTTGCTTTTTATTAAGTGAACAGTGATGCATCCACACATGAATGACCGAGTTCTACTAAACTTATTAACAGAGGTAGTGAGTGGCCATCGTAATAGCCAGATATATGCTGTGCTTGCAATACAAACTACTGCTACTATTCATGGTAGTATTCGGACAAAATTACAACTTCTTTTCCTTGCCTTTCCTACACTGGGACGGACGTGCGGGTGCGGTGTTACATGCTGTTCAAAGTAACACTTAGTTCATCCAGTGACCGTCTACTCTCTCTAGATACAGATATGCTATCTAGGAGTCAGATAGTACCATGATCCAGGCATCCATCCATTCAAACTATATGTCAATCATTCTTCTTCATGTCTCTCATCTGGACAAACCTTACGTTTTCTCACGGGAAAACAACCTTTTCATTTTATTTGGGAAACCGCAAGCCATACATCCGTGCTTGACTTGCATTTGAATTTCAACCAAAGCATATATTGCGCACACATACAGTTTCTGTTTCACCCGCCCAGGCTGTTCTCCTTCCACCCATCCTTGCTTCATCCTTCACCCAGCCATGCATCATATTCCTTCCCAGCCGCCTCGGGCACCAATCAAACACGTATCATTCTTCTTTGTCAGTCATCATTACTTTTAACTTGCTCGTCCTTCCACACTTACTTACACCCTTCTTTCGCTTTTTGTTCCTCCCATCCATCAAGTTCATCTCAGATCAGATTTGGATTCTCGAGAAAAAAATTCACCGCTGAGTTGAAGTAAATTTTGAGGAGGCTACTACCTGGTTGATAAAAAACTTTGTTCTAAATTTGAAAGTCTGCTTAACAGTATAGTAACTTAACTGTAGAACATATATACTACACCCGTGCAGAGAGCACTCTATGCAGTCTGCAATCTCAATAAGTAGGAATATAAGAGCTTACCACTGCCCGCCACTAACATGGCAACCCGCACAGCAGTTTAGTCCGGCACTTGCACCGCCTCCTCACCAGAACTGTCCTCCTCCACCTCCGCGCTGGGCCCAGCACCAGATGTTCCACCTACAAAGTACATTTAAAAATGTTAGATGTCATAGACATACACCACTCACTAGTATTTTGTCTAGGAATGAAGAAATGTGAATACAGAAACCAATCTAATAATTTGTGACTGTCTACTCTAAAGTAAAATGTCCCTTTTTCCAGGGAAGGGTGTTGTCTTGCTGCACTTTTTTTTTTTTTTTTTGAAAATGTGTTTTTATTGTTGCCTTCACAAATTAGCAGTAATAATCAGCAGCATAACATGCAGCGTCAACATTCAGCTGCATTCAGTCAGTGGAGCAACTTTTCAAATTTTCTTTTCCCCCCAACTCTGAACATACTACATAAAAGGGTCAAGCGTAACAACCGCATCATTTGACAATCATATTATCAGTGTGAGTAGAGCTTATGCGTACATTACTTTAGGTTTTGACAATGGCTAGTCCATCCATGAGACCATATTCTATGTCCCAGGCACCCCCCCATCAACGTCCACCCCAGATGTCGTCACATTAGTCCAATTCATCCTCCTCCCCTGAACTATCTGCATCCTCATCTTCCGGTAACGGCTCACAAATATCCCCTCTATAAGAGTTCCATGGCGTCCATATTTTATTCCACTTGCGCGGGTTGAGTCTCTGTTTATAGACCTCCCGTTCCCTCAACATAAGCATATCCATGTTCTTGCACCACTGCGACAGCGTCGGAGTAGTCGGCGCACTCCAGTTCTGTGCTATATCGCGCTTCGCCAGCATCATCCCAATGACCACCCAACGCTTCCCATGTAGTGATAGATCTGTCGGGCCCCACACGTGTAGTATGCATACCCGAGGGGTAGGTGTGAAAGGGGTGTCCAGCGTCTGGCTGATTGTGCGCGCTACGCGTCTCCAGTAATTTTGTAAAGTGGGACATTCCCATAATGTATGGAACAGTGTACCCTCCTCCCCACAGTTGCGCAAGCAATAGGGATGTTCCGCCCTGTGTATGTTATAGAGTGTTGTGCGGGTGTAGTAAACTCTGTGTAAAATTTTAAATTGGACCAATCGAAATCGCATGGATATGCCTGCCTCTCTGGGTGATGCTAGCGCCTCGTTCCACTCCGACTCATCCAGATCCCCCAGCTCCTCCATCCACTTTTCCCTCAGGCGCCCCAGCGGATCTGGCAAATTGTTCAACAGTTTACGGTACGTGAGGGATGTAGCACTCGTCTCCATATAGTCCGTTAGTAGTCGGCCCTCTAATGGAGCCGACTCCGGGATCAGCGCCCCGGCTTCCAACACAGACATGAGTGCGTGTCTAATTTGTACATATCTGTACGTTTCTGTCACTCCCAGGTCATACTGTGTCCTCAGTGTATCGAAAGAGAGTACTGCGCCTCCCGACCATAGATCGCCCACCGTGGATATCCCGATGGTATCCCATCGATCAAACCCTTTACTGTTACGCAAAGTACCGAACGCCCTGGAGTCCCATAGTGGTGTGAGTCTGGTAATTACCCCCTCCCATCCAAGCCGCCTCTGTGCCTTATGCCAGATAGTCACCGTGTGCTTGGTCGGGCCTTCCAGCTTCCCAACCAAACCCTTATTATAGAGCGGTGCCAGGAGGGTAGCCGTACCTAATTGCCGTCTATCAGCCACATACGCCGGGTCATCATGGGTACCATGAATCCATTGGTTGATCACCTTAAGGTGCGCCGCCCAATAGTACAGTTCAAGGCTCGGGAGCGCTATCCCCCCGCTATACCAATCTCTAATTAATTGTCAGCTGTGCTACCCTAGCCGGCTTGCCACTCCAAAGCAACGTGGTCAATTGTGCCGTCACCTGGCGGAAGAACGACGCTGGAACCGCCGTCGGGGTGTTTTCCAGGACATATAGAAAGCGAGGTAGTGCCAGCATTTTAAAGAGCGCCGTCCTACCCAGTAATGTCAGGGGGAGGGCCTTCCAATGGCGCACATCCGCCCTCAGTCTAGTCATCAAGGGAACCAGGTTGAGCTCTAGAAATGTCTCCGAGTCCAGCGCGATTTGGATTCCCAGGTACCTGAAGGTACATGTTTCTATGATCAACTGGCATCCATCAGGCAGCACCGGGGGGTCACCCCGGATCATGAACAGCACGGACTTGGACCAGTTTAGTTTATATCCTGATGCTGCACCATGGGTCTCACAGAGGGCCAGCAGGATCGGAATGCCAGCGTCTAGGTCCATGAGGTAGACCAGCATATCATCCGCATACAGGGAGACCCTGTCCTCCCAACCGTCACCCCACTGTATGCCCTTCAGCAAGTGAGTGGAACGGAGAATGGTGGCCAGGGGCTCCAGCACTAATGCAAAGAGTAGCGGCGAAAGCGGGCATCCCTGCCTCGTGCCTCTTGCCAGTGGGAACTCCAGCGAGATACACCCATTGGTCGTCACCCTCGCAACGGGCTCGGTGTATAACAACCTGATCCATGAGATGAAGCCAGGGCCAAATCCCATATGTTCCAGGACTGCGAAAAGATAGCGCCACTCTACCAAGTCGAACGCCATTCGGGCATCCAACGAGAGCACCGCTGCTGGCTCCGTCAATCGCGGGGCGCGTGCCAGCACTCCGTGCAATCTTCTCAGATTCAGCGCCGTGCTCCGATGCGGCATAAATCCCGACTGATCCGGATGAATTAGGTGTCGCAGGTGTGGCAGCAGTCTAGCGGCCAGTAATTTCGCCAGAATTTTATTTTCGGCGTTGAGGAGCGATATAGGGCGGTATGAGCTGCATTCCTCAGGAGGTTTGCCAGGCTTCGGAATCGCCACTATGGTGGCCATGCGCTGGTCAAAGGGCAAGATCCCCCGTTCCCGGCTTTCCTTGTACATTTCGAGTAGGGGAGTGGGAAGTGTCTCAGACATAATTTTGTACCATTCAATCGGTACGCCGTTGGGACCCAATGCTTTCCCTGGGCGCAACGCTGCTACGGCTACCCGTATTTCATCTGACGTCAGTTCCGATTCAAGTTCGTCCCTGGCGTCCGGAAGGAGGGTACGAGTCGGTACCCCCATGAGCGATCCCTCCACTATTTCACGCGAAACTTCAGTTTCGGGGGAATAAACAGCCTCAAAGTGGTCCGCGAGGAGTTCAACTATTCGGTCAGGCCTAGTGTGCAACACCCCCCTCGAGTCCTTGAGTTGTAGTATGGCCCTTTGATCTCCACGTTTCCTCTCCAGCCATACCAAGAGTTTACCTGCCTTATCGCCCATGTCATATACTCTACTTGCCGTTGCCGCCATCCCACCCAACACGATACGTCGCTGGTGATCGGTGTGTCTCTGCTGACTCAGCCGGAGCGTGTGAAGTGTGTCCTCACTTGGGTCACTTTCATGCGCCCGAGTCGCATCGGCGAGTCGGTCTTCCAGGTCTGACAGCTCTCTGCTTTGCGTGCGTTTATGTTGTGCGATAGCCGATATCGCCTGCCCGCGAAGGACTGTTTTGTAGGCCTCCCAGAATGTTACATGTGAGGCAACCGAACCCTCATTTTCCGTGATATAAGATTTCGTACTTGCTTTTAAAGCCTTGGTTATTACAGGTTCCTTAAAATACCCCGGGTAAATAGGATAGAGGCGTCTGTGGGTTCGCACCTGGCTGGATAGAGTCAGAGTTAACGGGGAATGATCCGAAATCCCTCGTGGCCTGATGTTAGTGTCAGAGATAGTGAGAAGGCCCCCTCCCAATGTGAGGAAGTAGTCTATTTGTGACAGACTATCGTGAACTGCCGAATAATACGTGTATTGCTGGACGTCCGGGTGAAACTGTCTCCATATATCCACTAAACCCTGTGCTTCCATGAATTCAAACAATTTGGTAGGCCCCGGAGTGCGTGTGCGTGTTGGGTAACGGTCCTGAGAGCTGTGCGCCACTGCGTTGAAATCTCCCCCCACTATTAGGTCCCCTTCCGGGAGGTGTAACAGAAAGTTCCCCAGGTCTGGAAGAGCCACGGTGTGCAGAGCTGGTGGTATGTATACCGAGACTATGTTCAGCGGCCTCCCCTCCCAATGTCCATGGACCGCCGCAAAGCGTCCCTGAGTGTCTGTCTTAACTGAGTGTACAATGAACCTGGCAGAGCGGTGCATTAATATCCCAGTACCCCGGGACCCCTTAGTGAACTCAGAGTGCACTATCCTACTGTAGCCTTTCCTATCCATGGCCCGTGCGGCGGGCCCAGTCAAATGCGTTTCCTGTAGCAGGACCAAGGCGGGGTTGGACCTCCTGATGTGCTGTAAGACCAGTCCCCGCTTTATTTTATCTCCCAAGCCCCTTACATTCCAAGACAGTAGGCACAGTGGTGATGCCCTCCCCGTTCTAATGTCCTCCCCCATCGTAGCAGACAAAGCGACAAGCCATCCGGCTGTCGTAACACATCATACATCGTGTGAAATGATTTCGCAATTCGCGCAGTTGTACCTCTACTCTACGCATTCGCTCCATACTGTACAGTGATTGACCCAGTGTAGCACTTAAAAACCAAAAAGTCATCCTACCCCCAACTCCCCCCCTCCCTGCCCCCCTGCTCAACGGACTTAGAACTGCCCGCCCCCCCAACTCAGCAGAGTGCTTGAACCCAACCCAAAACATAGTACTTGCTCGTTGGGGTGAAGGGTTCTCCGGTATCGGCGGCCCCCAACTTCTGCCGCGGAGGCCCTCAGCCCAGTGTCCATAGCGGCATTGCCGGTCCACAATGCAGTCAGGTCATCCAAAGATCAGTTGCGATATATTAGTCCTCATCAGCACCCTCTTCTCGAAGATCAGACAACGGGGAACGGGCCTCCGCTCCCTCCCCTGCGGACTGTGAGTTTTGTCGGGCTCCCGTAGTACGGTGCTTGTTCTGCCGGTGAGAGCGACGCGGGGGATCCACCTGTCTCCACCCCTCCAGCCATTCCTGCGCCATTTCCGGGGAGTCAAAGAACCAAGTCTTATTGTCTGCCACAACCCGAAGTTTGGCCGGAAAAAGCATGGAGTACGGTATTTCCCGGGCTCTCAGTTCCTTCTTCACCTCGAAAAAGGTCCTCCTCCTACGTGCGACCTCGGCCGTGTAGTCCGGGAAGAACGCCAAGGTAGAATTCTGGATTTTGAGTGGGGGGAAAGTCTCGCCGCCTGGAGGATGGCATCCCGATCTCTGAAATTAAAGAGTCTCGCTATGATCGGCCTGGGGTTCATGCCCGACTTTTGGCGCCCACCGGGGACCCTGTGCGCCCTTTCTACCGTGAAGAATGCCGAGAGGCCCTTAGGCTGCAGCTTTTGCTTAATTAAATCCTCCACGTATAAGTCCATTGCTCTCGTGTCTTCCGACTCCGGCACACCTATGATACGAATGTTGTTCCGTCTCGAGCGCCCTTCCTGATCATCAAGCTTGTCACGCAGTACCTTATTTTCCTTTATGACGCGTTCCATCCCAATCTGCAATTCAGCCACATCCTCCACCAGAGACTTAGTCACCACTTCCATATTGCTCACTTTTTCAGACATCTTGTGGAAATCCGCTCTGATCAGCGTTATTTCGGCCGAGATGGATCCGACTGTAGACTGCACTTGCGTGAGTGCCCGCATGACGTCGTCAAGGGTTGCCTTCTTTCCTCCCCCGGCTTCGGCGACCTTGCCCTGCTGTGATTTGGCGTTTGGGGAAGGTGAACTGGGCTTCTCGTATGCAAAACGATCAAGGCGCGATTGCGATGCCCCTGGTTTTGGGCCCTTGCCAGCCATCACGACAGTGGTGTCCGTCTCCCGCAGACGCTGTCAGTGTCTTGGTCCTCCAAATCGGCGTGTGCCGAGATAGTTATCTACACCAGACGTCTCCCAGTTTTATTCCTGCTTCTCGGCTGTCACGCAATGCCCCCCTGGCCGCCGTGGGTGTGCTACAGTCCTTCCAGGGCTCCGCGGCACCACTCCGTATCGTTCCCCCTCTACAGATCACAGTGGGAGCAGGGGATGAACTTAACCGGCTCCGCGGTAGGCTGGCCGTGGCAATAGACCCCCTGCGCTGTGTGGGGCACAACCGCCTCAAGCTGCCCGCCACTTCCCCTTACCGCGTCCTTCGGAGCACTACGCCCTCACCCTCGTGTATTCTCAGGGCAGTGGCAATTGCAATGAGACAAACTTCGGCCGAAGTGTCGGGCCCCTGTGAGCGCCCTCCAGTCTCTGACGCCCGTGTGGATGTGTCTCACATAAGGTCCGTTGCACGGCGGTATGGTCCGTTTCTGTGCAGCGGGAAGCCCCCCGCAAGTTGCTTTGCGCCGTCCGGCGATGCGTGGGGACCGTCGTCACAGCTCCGCCATACGCTTGTGAGGCCGGGCTGGTGCGGTCAATGCAGTGCCAAGTAGTCAACCCTAAGATGGCGGCCTCTCATTCAGAGCCACCGCTCTCCGCTCTGTCTCCCGACCCAGCAGGCCAGCCGGACCTCCCCACTCCTCACCTTCGCAGTACAGCTAGGCTTCCGGGCAGACGCTCCGAGGCAGGGAAGGTCGGCGGCGCTGCGCGGTGCACTGAGTCCGACTCCGCTCCGTCCGTCTCAGACGCGCGCTTCCTGTTCTCCACTGCCCGGGATGGCGCACTTCCTGTCCGTCCTTCAAACCAGGACAGTCCCAGGTCCGGATCCCATGCACAGGCCCACACCGGTGCCGATCTTAACTCGTGATCCCGACGTCGGATCGAGATGCCGGTCGGCCAGGATGTTGCCGCTCGGTCCTGGGCTTCGATGCCTTCCCGCTTGGGAGCAATTAATAGCGGATAAATAGCCGGATCGTTTAGGAGGCCGCTTCAATCACGGAGCTCTCCCTTCAAGCTGCCACCATCGCCGGCTGCTGGCCACGCCCCCTTGCTGCACTTTTTGGTACAACTGATGAATGCTTGCTTTTTAACACACACCATTTTTCTCATAAGAGACAGAAGCTTCACTTCTAAGAACAAATAATCATCACTAGGACGGAGTGACCAACGATTCAGCACCAAAAAGAAAAATTAAAGTTCAAACCAGGTGAGGGCTCGGCTCGCCCACAATAAATGTGTGAAATAAATCACTAAGCACTTTCCCATTTTTAATCAACCGTTTATGTTTTATGACAAGCTTGATTTTAATAAATATTTTTACTTTTAATAAAGCTTTAAAACTTAAATAGACTTTGTGGTTTTTGGTCAAGAGTGACTGAGCAAAAGGTTTTGCAATTTCCAAGCATACGTCCGTGCCTCTGACACTTCTGGACTCTAACTCCGTACCCTGCATTGGATAATCATCATTGGGGATCAATCATCGATGAATTTGGGAGCTAAATGACTCTGCCACACTATCTAGTCAGTAAGGAGATTGGGGGTTCTTCAAAGTCTGATATCACTGAGGTATGTGGAAAGTCTACCTGCGCCTATTATAATTGATAAACAATGCACTATTTAGTGTCCATAGTTCTGTTTGGGCAGATTTGTCCCTGCAACAGTAGTAGTATGGATTGACCTCCTATCCAAACCAAAAGTAAAGTAGTATCTTATTCTTTCTTTGTGGTACTTCACCTTTTTATTGTTGGTAATTGTCAAAGCATAAACATTTAGAAGACTTGAAAAGACATTATGGACAATCCCAGAGGACTGCACTCAGTGCATAGAGCTATTGCTGACTAGAATGGGAGTTTCGTTTAACACCTTTTGCCAACTGTGCAATCTTAGTTAGCTACACAGACAGACTAATAAGAATAATCTAGTAATACCACAGGGAGTCATAGTAGAGGCAGGATAAGAATTTAGATACAGTCTACAAGAAGATCAAAGACGATTTAGAATAAATCAAATGAGGAATGCTAGGAAAAAATAGGTACTCTATATTAAAATTAAAACTTACCAGGGCCAGCAAAGGAGCCCTCGCCTGACCGATCCTGGCCTTGAACAGCAGCAGCAGCCAATAACCCCTCCTCCTCTGTCCTCTTGCCCCTGGGGGGAGCTGATGTACAACATGAAAGAAAGAAAGACCCGAAAACATGGATGATTGTTGTCAACCAAATCAAACATTTCAAAAGAACAATAACAAAATATTTTGTCGAAATAGCAAATAGACAACTATTCCACGGGATATATTGACCTATCTCATGTGGTCTTCTACAATATTAGTATTGCTTAATTTGCGGACCGTCGACTTGGAAAGTTATGTAACTCACTAAACAAACTACTAAAAAGGTTTGCCTAGGACTGGCAGGCAGCAGTCCGCAGCACGCGAAGTGACAGACAAACTCCATCGTGATTGCAGATCAGCGACAACACTAAAAAGTTTCCTACTACATTAACCAGTCATTAAAATACTCAAACTATCAATCCACCACCACTATTTCTTCTTATTGCCAGGTGTACAAAGGAAGGACTGGACTTGAGTCTGTAGGGGCAGATTTGCAAGCCCCTTGCGGCTCTTTTGCTCCATTGTTGCGTGACTTTTGTGACGCGGCGGCAGAACAAAAGACGCGCCATGGTGCGGCGTATATTAACAAAGCGACGCATATGGGAGATGCATCACGTTGTAAAGCCCTGCGTCATCAGGGGACGTTCCCGCGCAAGGGAGGGCGTTCCTGCGCAGGAACGCATCCTAAAAGTGGCTGAGGGAAATCTACAAGATTTCAATCAGTCACTTTTAGGACAATGATGCGTGACTCAAACCCTGCGCCTGCTTGAAGCAGACGTACAGCTTCATGCAGCATTGGGGAGATAGGGCACCCCAAAGCATTGCTGGAGCTGCGCCATCGTTGTGACGCAACTCCAGCAATGCGCCGCCTTTACGGCACAGATGCGTAACGCTTCGGTGACGTTTTGGGCCCATGGGGCGCCGCATTGTAAATACGGCGCACCATGGGTGGTGGTGTCATGGCGCACAATTACTGGCGCATCCCTGCTACTTTGCAGGGATGCGCCGGTAATTTAAATTCTGACCCTTAGTGTCTAGCATTACGCAGTTCTTTACACTACACTCATACATAATTTCTCAGGCCAATGAAATGAACACAAAATCGAAAACAAATAAGCATAGTAGCAACGCTACTGAGAAGGAGAGCAGTGCACCTGAAATGCACAGAAGATTTTGAAATATAATTTACCTACAATGTAATCGGCAGCATTATTGCTCTTGGTAAAAAAACAAAATTTGCAATATAATAACACACAGAGCAGGAGAAAACAGAGTAGTGATGAAATAGCTAGAAATAGCTACTACTACTCACCAAGCCCGGGGATCTCGATGCCGAGCACGTCCAGCAAGTCGCGTTCCCGGTCCAGGAGATCCGTCCAACGGTGGGTGGCCTGGTTGTAGGTGCGCCGGACCCCAGAGTGTTGAAACATGGCCCGACACACCTTCTCCCACCGCTTCCGGCGCTCCCGGAGCCCATAGCCACTAGCGATCTTGCTGCCTCCCATGATGGTCCTGGGGAGGCGGCGCTAGACATAAAACACTAGTGTGGCCACCTCCTCCGCACTAAAAATCTCCCGGGCTATAACTTGCTCCCCCCTCAAACGCCCGCACGGGAGCCGGGCACGGGGTGCGGGACCCTTCCCCTTCTCAGGCTGCTTCCCGGCATGGTCTGGGCAGAAAGGAAGGTAAATAATAAATAAGAAATAGAATAGGGAAGAAGAAAAGAAAAGAGTTTAAAAAAGTAGTTTAAAATTAACCAAAAGTAGCAGAAAACACAAAAATATAGAGCTAGAAAAATAGAGGGATAGATAATAAGTAAAATAGATTAAAAAAAACTTCAAACAAGCAAAGATGGCAGAGATTGACAGAGGATACAGAAAGCATGCCCAGAACCATAGCAATAGATGAAAAACAAGATGGCCGCGCCTGTTCACGACCGCGAGGGTACGTTCGGGCGAGATTTCCCCCGCGATCACACGCGAACATGTACTAGCGAGCCGCACACTTTGCGAGATTACACATAGCGCCCGGAAATGGAATTATGTCACGCAAACAAGATGGCCGCGCTCATGTATGACCGCTAGGGTAACTTCGCAAACGTTGCGCTACAAGCGGCTTGCGAAATCGCAAAAAATCACGCAAACTAACACGCCGCAAAAAAAATCGTATATTCGCACGAATTGGCGACTTCCGAAATCCATCTCGCCCGAATTCGTGCCCCGCGAATCTCGCGAAATTGCAGAAAAACAATTTTTGCAAAACTGAAAGCACTCAGCAGGTGCAAAAGTTCAATCTTATCATTAGTAACAATTCCCTCTAGTGCTTCCTGAGGGGCCCCTCCAGAGTTCAGTTGCCTACTTGCAACTATTCTATGACCCTGCTCTGACCCTCACAGCAGGCTCAGAGAATAGCTACAAATATGCCACAAATGTCCTGTTTAAAAAAAATTACACTGCACCAGAAAGCAATTACAGATAAGGAAGCAGGTGCCAGACTGGAAGTTCAAATTCAGTGACACATTAATCAATCAGCCCCTAATTCATTCATGTCAGTTGAGGCAGGGCAGGTGTGCTTCCCCCCATAAACTACAGTGATGAAACAGAGGGTGGCATGGGTGAGCCAGAGGGTGGCAGTGGTGAAACAGAGGGTGGCAGTGGTGAAAAAGAGGGTGCTGTGATGAACCAGACGTAGAAACAACATGGTTGCGACCGTTGCTACCCGACAAGTAAGTTCGAATTTGCGAACTGGTAAAAAACGCTTGCGAAACGGCAGAAACACTTGCGAACACAAAAAAAAAAATTCCGCAAAATTCGTGAGAGTTCGCGAATTTTGCGGATTGCGAATCCGTAAATACGCAATTTCGCGGATTGCGAATCCCCAAAATTCGCCCATACTTACTTCCTATTCTGTTCCCTGGAAAGAATCAATTTTCCGGCAAAATTACATTTCTGGCTCACCTGTTTCATCCGTTACTGACATAACAGCAGCACTAAAAACCTTGGCTTTCGTTTTGGTTGTGGTAGTGTGGATCGAGGGGAGATTCCGATATCTCCCTTCCCAGAAGAGGGTGCAGCAAGTATACTTTTAGGGCCCCTGGAAGCATGAAAATCACTGTAAACATGCTAATTTTAGCTCTAAAACTGACGATCCACCTACAAATGTGAACTGACATTCAAAAATAAAACATTTGAAAACGGACAATTTTTCACCTTTCTGAAGCATGACGTAATGGGGGGGTGTTATCTCTTTTGTAAAAAATCAGCCGTTTTTGCTTGAACAATAAATGCCTCCAAATGGTATTTAATTCACTTCCCGGGGTGAAGAAACACTTTTTGAGACCTCAGAGCGAGTAAATTGGCCATTTTCAAGCACTTTTAACCATTCCACAAATCTTTTGTTTAGGGCCCCTGGAAGCATGAAAATCACTTTAAACATGCAAATTTTAGCTCTAAAATTGATGATCGAACTACAAATGTGAACTGACGTTCAAAAATAAAACATTTGAAAACGGACCATTTTTCACCTTTCTGAAGCATGACGTAATGGGGCGGTGTTATCTCTTTTGTCAAAAATCAGCCGTTTTTGCTTGCACATTAAATGCCTCCAAATGGTATTTAATTCACTTCCCGGGGTGAAGAAACACTTTTTGAGACCTCAGAGTGAGTAAATTGGCCATTTTCAAGCACTTTTAACCATTCCACAAATCTTATTTTTAGGGCCCCTGGAAGCATGAAAATCACTTTAAACATGCCAATTTTAGCTCTAAAACTGATGATCCACCTACAAATGTGAACTGACGTTCAAAAATAAAACATTTGAAAACGGACCATTTTTCACCTTTCTGAAGCATGACGTAATTGGGGGGTGTTATCTCTTTTGTCAAAAATCAGCCGTTTTTGCTTGAAAATGAAATGCCTCCAAATGGTATTTAATTTACTTCCTGGGATGAAGAAACACTTTTTGAGACCTCAGAGTGACTAAATTGGACATTTTCAAGCACTTTTAACCATTCCACAAATCTTGTGTTTAGGGCCCCTGGAAGCATGAAAATCACTTTAAACATGCTAATTTTAGCTCTAAAACTGATGATCCACCTACAAATGTGAACTGACGTTCAAAAATAAAACATTTGAAAACGGACCATTTTTCACCTTTCTGAAGCATGACGTAATTGGGGGGGGGTGTAATCTCTTTTGTCAAAAATCAGCCGTTTTTGCTTGAACATTAAATGCCTCCAAATTGTATTTATTTCACTTCCCGTGGTGAAGAAACACTTTTTGAGACCTCAGAGTGAGTAATTGGCCATTTTCAAGCACTTTTAACCATTCCACAAATCTTGTGTTTAGGGCCCCTGAAAGCATGAAAATCACTTTAAACATGCTAATTTTAGCTCTAAAATTGATGATCGAACTACAAATGTGAACTGATGTTCAAAAATAAAACATTTGAAAACAGACCATTTTTCAACTTCCTGAAGCATGACGTAATGGGGGTGTTATCTCTTTTGTCAAAAATCTGCCGTTTTTGCTTGAACATTAAATGCCTCCAAATGGTATTTAATTCACTTCCCGGGGTGAAGAAACACTTATTGAGACCTCGGAGTGAGTAAATTGGCCATTTTCAAGCACTTTTAACAATTCCACAAATCTTGTGTTTAGGGCCCCTGGAAGCACGAAAATCACTTTAAACATGCTAATTTTTGCTCTAAAACTGATGATCGACCTACAAGTGTGAACTGACGTTAAAAAATAAAACATTTGAAAACTGATTATTTTTCACCTTTCTGAAGCATGACGTAATGGAGGGGTGTTATCTCTTTTGTCAAAATTCAGCCGTTTTTGCTTGAACATTAAATGCCTCCACATGGTATTTAATTCACTTCCCGTGATGAAGAAACACTTTTTGAGTCCTCAGAGTGAGTAAATTGGCCATTTTCAAGCACTTTTAACCATTCCACAAATCTTGTGTTTAGGGCCGTGGAAGCACGAAAATCACTTTAAACATGCTAATTTTAGCTGTTAAACTGATGATCGACCTACAAATGTGAACTGACGGTAAAAAATAAAGCATTTGAAAATTTACCATTTTTCACCTTTCTGAAGCATGACGTAATGGGGGGGGGTGTTATCTCTTTTGTCAAAAATCAGCCGTTTTTGCTTGAACATTAAATGCCTCCAAATGGTATTTAATTCACTTCCCGGGGTGAAGAAACACTTTTTGAGACCTCAGAGTGAGTAAATTGGCCATTTTCATGCACTTTTAACCATTCCACAAATCTTGTTTTTAGGGCCCCTGGAAGCATGAAAATCCCTCTAAACATGCCAATTTTAGCTCTAAAACTGATGATCCACCTACAAATGTGAACTGACGTTCAAAAATAAAACATTTGAAAACGGACCATTTTTCACCTTTCTGAAGCATGACGTAATGGGGCGGTGTTATCTCTTTTGTCAAAAATCAGCCGTTTTTGCTTGCACATTAAATGCCTCCAAATGGTATTTAATTCACTTCCCGGGATGAAGAAAACTTTTTTGAGACCTCAGAGTGAGTAAATTGGCCATTTTCAAGCACTTTTAACCATTCCACAAATCTTGTTTTTAGGGCCCCTGGAAGCATGAAAATCACTTTAAACATGCTATTTTTAGCTCTAAAATTGATGATCGAACTACAAATGTGAACTGATGTTCCAAAATAAAACATTTGAAAACAGACCATTTTTCAACTTTCTGAAGCATGACGTAATTGGGGGGTGTTATCACTTTTGTCAAAAATCCGCCGTTTTTGCTTGAACATTAAATGCCTCCAAATGGTATTTAATTTACTTCCTGGGATGAAGAAACACTTTTTGAGACCTCAGAGTGAGTAAATTGGCCATTTTCAAGCACTTTTAACCATTCCACAAATCTTGTGTTTAGGGCCCCTGGAAGCATGAAAATCACTTTAAACATGCTAATTTTAGCTCTAAAACTGATGATCCACCTACAAATGTGAACTGACGTTCAAAAATAAAA
Organism: Lissotriton helveticus; assembly: GCF_964261635.1. NCBI lineage: Eukaryota > Metazoa > Chordata > Amphibia > Caudata > Salamandridae > Lissotriton > Lissotriton helveticus. Next base: position 1,550,802,266 of record NC_136061.1, read on the forward strand.
CATTTGAAAACGGACCATTTTTCACCCTTCTGAAGCATGACGTAATGGGGGGGGGGAGGGGGGGTGTAATCTCGTTTGTCAAAAATCAGCCGTGTTTGCTTGAACATTAAATGCCTCCAAATGGTATTTAATTCACTTCCCGGGGTGAAGAAACACTTATTGAGACCTCGGAGTGAGTAAATTGCCCATTTTCAAGCACTTTTAACCATTCCACAAATCTTGTGTTTAGGGCCCCTTGAAGCACGAAAATCACTTTAAACATGCTAATTTTTGCTCTAAAACTGATGATCGACCTACAAGTGTGAACTGACGTTAAAAAATAAAACATTTGAAAACTGACTATTTTTCACCTTTCTGAAGCATGACGTAATGGAGGGGTGTTATCTCTTTTGTCAAAAATCAGCCGTTTTTGCTTGAACATTAAATGCCTCCAAATGGTATTTAATTCACTTCCCGTGATGAAGAAACACTTTTTGAGTCCTCAGAGTGAGTAAATTGGCCATTTTCAAGCACTTTTAACCATTACACAAATCTTGTGTTTAGGGCCGTGGAAGCACGAAAATCACTTTAAACATGCTAATTTTAGCTCTAAAACTGATGATCGACCTACAAATGTGAACTGACGGTAAAAAATAAAACATTTGAAAATTTACCATTTTTCACCTTTCTGAAGCATGACGTAATGGGGGGGTGTTATCTCTTTTGTCAAAAATCAGCCGTTTTTGCTTGAACATTACATGCCTCCAAATGGTATTTAATTCTCTTCCCGGGGTGAAGAAACACTTTTTGAGACCTCAGAGTGAGTAAATTGGCCATTTTCATGCACTTTTAACCATTCCACAAATCTTGTTTTTAGGGCCCCTGGAAGCATGAAAATCCCTCTAAACATGCCAATTTTAGCTCTAAAACTGATGATCCACCTACAAATGTGAACTGACGTTTAAAAATAAAACATTTGAAAACGGACCATTTTTCACCTTTCTGAAGCATGACGTAATGGGGGGGTGTTATCTCTTTTGTCAAAAATCAGCCGTTTTTGCTTGCACATTAAATGCCTCCAAATGGTGTTTAATTCACTTCCCGGGATGAAGAAAACTTTTTTGAGACCTCAGAGTGAGTAAATTGGCCATTTTCAAGCACTTTTAACCATTCCACAAATCTTGTGTTTAGGGCCCCTGGAAGCATGAAAATCACTTTAAACATGCTATTTTTAGCTCTAAAATTGATGATCGAACTACAAATGTGAACTGATGTTCCAAAATAAAACATTTGAAAACAGACCATTTTTCAACTTTCTGAAGCATGACGTAAGGGGTGTTATCTCTTTTGTCAAAAATCTGCCGTTTTTGCTTGAACATTAAATGCCTCCAAATGGTATTTAATTCACTTCCCGGGGTGAAGAAACACTTTTTGAGACCTCAGAGTGAGTAAATTGGCCATTTTCAAGCACTTCTAACCATTCCACAAATCTTGTGTTTAGGACCGTGGAAGCACGAAAATCACTTTAAACATGCTAATTTTAGCTATAAAACTGATGATCGACCTACAAATGTGAACTGACGGTAAAAAATAAAACATTTGAAAATTTACCATTTTTCCCCTTTCTGAAGCATGACGTAATGGGGGGGGTGTTATCTCTTTTGTCAAAAATCAACCGTTTTTGCTTGAACATTAAATGCCTCCAAATGGTATTTAATTCACTTCCCGGGGTGAAGAAACACTTTTTGAGACCTCAGAGTGAGTAAATTGTCCATTTTCATGCACTTATAACCATTCCACAAATCTTGTTTTTAGGGCCCCTGGAAGCATGAAAATCCCTCTAAAATTGCCAATTTTAGCTCTAAAACTGATGATCCACCTACAAATGTGAACTGACGTTCAAAAATAAAACATTTGAAAACGGACCATTTTTCACCTTTCTGAAGCATGACGTAATGGGGGGGTGTTATCTCTTTTGTCAAAAATCAGCCGTTTTTGCTTAAACATTAAATGCCTCCAAATGGTATTTAATTCACTTCCCGGGGTGAAGAAACACTTTTTGAGACCTCAGAGTGAGTAAATTGGCCATTTTCATGCACTTTTAACCATTCCACAAATCTTGTTTTTAGGGCCCCTGGAAGCATGAAAATCCCTCTAAAATTGCAAATTTTAGCTCTAAAACTGATGATCGACCTACAAATGTGAACTGACGGTAAAAAATAAAACATTTGAAAATTTACAATTTTTCACCTTTCTGAAGCATGACGTAATGGGGGGGTGTTATCTCTTTTGTCAAAAATCAGCCGTTTTTGCTTAAACATTAAATGCCTCCAAATGGTATTTAATTCACTTCTCGGGGTGAAGAAACACTTTTTGAGACCTCAGAGTGAGTAAATTGGCCATTTTCATGCACTTATAACCATTCCACAAATCTTGTTTTTAGGGCCCCTGGAAGCATGAAAATCCCTCTAAAATTGCCAATTTTAGCTCTAAAACTGATGATCCACCTACAAATGTGAACTGACGTCCAAAAATAAAACATTTGAAAACGGACCATTTTTCACCTTTCTGAAGCATGACGTAATGGGGGGTGTTATCTCTTTTGTAAAAAATCAACCGTTTTTGCTTGAACATCAAATGCCTCCAAATTGTATTTAATTCACTTCCCGGGTTGAAGAAACACTTATTGAGACCTCGGAGTGAGTAAATTGGCCATTTTCAAGCACTTTTAACCATTCCACAAATCTTGTGTTTAGGGCCGTGGAAGCACGAAAATCACTTTAAACATGCTAATTTTAGCTATAAAACTGATGATCGACCTACAAATGTGAACTGATATTAAAAAATAAAACATTTGAAAATGTACCATTTTTCACCTTTCTGAAGCATGACGTAATGGGGGAGTGTTATCTCTTTTGTCAAAAATCAGCCGTTTTTGCTTGAACATTAAATGCCTCCAAATGGTATTTAATTCACTTCCCGGGGTGAAGAAACACTTTTTGAGACCTCAGAGTGAGTAAATTGGCCATTTTCATGCACTTATAACCATTCCACAAATCTTGTTTTTAGGGCCCCTGGAAGCATGAAAATCCCTCTAAAATTGCAAATTTTAGCTCTAAAACTGATGATCCACCTACAAATGTGAACTGACGTTAAAAAATAAAACATTTGAAAACGGACCATTTTTCACCTTTCTGAAGCATGACGTAATGGGGGGGTGTTATCTCTTTTGTCAAAAATCAGCCGTTTTTGCTTAAACATTAAATGCCTCCAAATGGTATTTAATTCACTTCCCGGGGTGAAGAAACACTTTTTGAGACCTCAGAGTGAGTAAATTGGCCATTTTCATGCACTTTTAACCATTCCACAAATCTTGTTTTTAGGGCCCCTGGAAGCATGAAAATCCCTCTAAAATTGCAAATTTTAGCTCTAAAACTGATGATCGACCTACAAATGTGAACTGACGGTAAAAAATAAAACATTTGAAAATTTACAATTTTTCACCTTTCTGAAGCATGACGTAATGGGGGGGTGTTATCTCTTTTGTCAAAAATCAGCCGTTTTTGCTTAAACATTAAATGCCTCCAAATGGTATTTAATTCACTTCCCGGGGTGAAGAAACACTTTTTGAGACCTCAGAGTGAGTAAATTGGCCATTTTCATGCACTTATAACCATTCCACAAATCTTGTTTTTAGGGCCCCTGGAAGCATGAAAATCCCTCTAAAATTGCCAATTTTAGCTCTAAAACTGATGATCCACCTACAAATGTGAACTGACGTCCAAAAATAAAACATTTGAAAATGGACCATTTTTCACCTTTCTGAAGCATGACGTAATGGGGCGGTGTTATCTCTTTTGTCAAAAATCAGCCATTTTTGCTTGAACATCAAATGCCTCCAAATGGTATTTAATTCACTTCCCGGGTTGAAGAAACACTTATTGAGACCTCGGAGTGAGTAAATTGGCCATTTTCAAGCACTTTTAACCATTCCACAAATCTTGTGTTTAGGGCCCCTGGAAGTTGAAAATCACTTTAAACATGCTAATTTTAGCTCTAAAATTCATGATCGAACTACAAATGTGAACTGATGTTCCAAAATAAAACATTTGAAAACAGACCATTTTTCAACTTTCTGAAGCATGACGTAATGGGGGGGTGTTATCTCTTTTGTAAAAAATCAACCGTTTTTGCTTGAACATCAAATGCCTCCAAATTGTATTTAATTCACTTCCCGGGTTGAAGAAACACTTATTGAGACCTCGGAGTGAGTAAATTGGCCATTTTCAAGCACTTTTAACCATTCCACAAATCTTGTGTTTAGGGCCGTGGAAGCACGAAAATCACTTTAAACATGCTAATTTTAGCTATAAAACTGATGATCGACCTACAAATGTGAACTGACGGTAAAAAATAAAACATTTGAAAATGTACCATTTTTCACCTTTCTGAAGCATGACGTAATGGGGGAGTGTTATCTCTTTTGTCAAAAATCAGCCGTTTTTGCTTGAACATTAAATGCCTCCAAATGGTATTTAATTCACTTCCCGGGGTGAAGAAACACTTTTTGAGACCTCAGAGTGAGTAAATTGGCCATTTTCATGCACTTATAACCATTCCACAAATCTTGTTTTTAGGGCCCCTGGAAGCATGAAAATCCCTCTAAAATTGCAAATTTTAGCTCTAAAACTGATGATCCACCTACAAATGTGAACTGACGTTAAAAAATAAAACATTTGAAAACGGACCATTTTTCACCTTTCTGAAGCATGACGTAATGGGGGGGTGTTATCTCGTTTGTCAAAAATCAGCCGTTTTTGCTTAAACATTAAATGCCTCCAAATGGTATTTAATTCACTTCCCGGGGTGAAGAAACACTTTTTGAGACCTCAGAGTGAGTAAATTGGCCATTTTCATGCACTTTTAACCATTCCACAAATATTGTTTTTAGGGCCCCTGGAAGCATGAAAATCCCTCTAAAATTGCAAATTTTAGCTCTAAAACTGATGATCGACCTACAAATGTGAACTGACGGTAAAAAATAAAACATTTGAAAATTTACAATTTTTCACCTTTCTGAAGCATGACGTAATGGGGGGGTGTTATCTCTTTTGTCAAAAATCAGCCGTTTTTGCTTAAACATTAAATGCCTCAAAAAATGGTATTTAATTCACTTCCCGGGGTGAAGAAACACTTTTTGAGACCTCAGAGTGAGTAAATTGGCCATTTTCATGCACTTTTAACCATTCCACAAATCTTGTTTTTAGGGCCCCTGGAAGCATGAAAATCCCTCTAAACGTGCCAATTTTAGCTCTAAAACTGATGATCCACCTACAAATGTGAACTGACGTTCAAAAATAAAACATTTGAAAACGGACCATTTTTCACCTTTCTGAAGCATGACGTAATGGGGCGGTGTTATCTCTTTTGTCAAAAATCAGCCGTTTTTGCTTGCACATTAAATGCCTCCAAATGGTATTTAATTCACTTCCCGGGATGAAGAAAACTTTTTTGAGACCTCAGAGTGAGTAAATTGGCCATTTTCAAGCACTTTTAACCATTCCACAAATCTTGTATTTAGGGCCCCTGGAAGCATGAAAATCACTTTAAACATGCTATTTTTAGCTCTAAAATTGATGATCGAACTACAAATGTGAACTGATGTTCCAAAATAAAACATTTGAAAACAGACCATTTTTCAACTTTCTGAAGCATGACGTAATGGGGGGTGTTATCTCTTTTGTCAAAAATCAGCCGTTTTTGCTTGAACATTAAATGCCTCCAAATGGTATTTAATTCACTTCCCGGGGTGAAGAAACACTTTTTGAGAACTCAGAGTGAGTAAATTGGCCATTTTCAAGCACTTTTAACCATTCCACAAATCTTGTGTTTAGGGCCCCTGGAAGCATGAAAATCACTTTAAACATGCTAATTTTAGCTCTAAAACTGATGATCCACCTACAAATGTGAACTGACGTTCAAAAATAAAACATTTGAAAACGGACCATTTTTCACCTTTCTGAAGCATGACGTAATGGGGGGGGTTGTAATCTCTTTTGTCAAAAATCAGCCGTTTTTGTTTGAACATTAAATGCCTCCAAATGGTATTTATTTCACTTCCCGTGGTGAAGAAACAGTTTTTGAGACCTCAGGGTGAGTAATTGGCCATTTTCAAGCACTTTTAACCATTCCACAAATCTTGTGTTTAGGGCACCTGGAAGCATGAAAATCACTTTAAACATGCTAATTTTAGCTCTAAAATTGATGATCGAACTACAAATGTGAACTGATGTTCAAAAATAAAACATTTGAAAACAGACCATTTTTCAACTTTCTGAAGCATGACGTAATGGGGGGTGTTATCTCTTTTGTCAAACATCAGCCATTTTTGCTTGAACATTAAATGCCTCCAAATGGTATTTAATTCACTTCCCGGGGTGAAGAAACACTTTTTGAGACCTCAGAGTGAGTAAATTGGCCATTTTCAAGCACTTTTAACCATTCCACCAATCTTGTATTTAGGGCCACTGGAAGCATGAAAATCCCTCTAAAATTGCCAATTTTAGCTCTAAAACTGACGATCCACCTACATATGTGAACTGACGTTCAAAAATAAAACATTTGAAAACGGACCATTTTTCACCTTTCTGAAGCATGATGTAATGGAGGGGTGTTATCTCTTTTGTCAAAAATCAGCCGTTTTTGCTTGAACATTAAATGCCTCCAAATGGTATTTAATTCACTTCCCGTGATGAAGAAACACTTTTTGAGACCTCAGAGTGAGTAAATTGGCCATTTTCAAGCACTTTTAACCATTCCACAAATCTTGTGTTTAGGGCCGTGGAAGCACGAACATCACTTTGAACATGCTAATTTTAGCTATAAAACTGATGATCAACCTACAAATGTGAACTGACGGTAAAAAATAAAACATTTGAAAATGTACCATTTTTCACCTTTCTGAAGCATGACGTAATGGGGGGGTGTTATCTCTTTTGTCAAAAATCTGCCGTTTTTGCTTGAACATTAAATGCCTCCAAATGGTATTTAATTCACTTCCCGGGGTGAAGAAACACTTTTTGAGACCTCAGAGTGAGTAAATTGGCCATTTTCATGCACTTATAACCATTCCACAAATCTTGTTTTTAGGGCCACTGGAAGCATGAAAATCCCTCTAAAATTGCCAATTTTAGCTCTAAAACTGACGATCCACCTACATATGTGAACTGACGTTCAAAAATAAAACATTTGAAAACGGACCATTTTTCACCTTTCTGAAGCATGACGTAATGGGGCGGTGTTATCTCTTTTGTCAAAAATCAGCCGTTTTTGCTTGTACATTAAATGCCTCCAAATGGTATTTAATTCACTACCCGGGATGAAGAAACCTTTTTTGAGACCTCAGAGTGAGTAAATTGGCCATTTTCAAGCACTTTTAACCATTCCACAAATCTTGTGTTTAGGGCCCCTGGAAGTTGAATATCACTTTAAACATGCTAATTTTAGCTCTAAAATTCATGATCGAACTACAAATGTGAACTGATGTTCCAAAATAAAACATTTGAAAACATACCATTTTTCAACTTTCTGAAGCATGACGTAATGGGGGGTGTTATCTCTTTTGTAAAAAAATCAACCGTTTTTGCTTGAACATCAAATGCCTCCAAATTGTATTTAATTCACTTCCCGGGTTGAAGAAACCTTTTTTGAGACCTCAGAGTGAGTAAATTGGCCATTTTCAAGCACTTTTAACCTTTCCACAAATCTTGTGTTTAGGGCCGTGGAAGCACGAAAATCACTTTAAACATGCTAATTTTAGCTATAAAACTGATGATCGACCTACAAATGTGAACTGACGGTAAAAAATAAAACATTTGAAAATGTACAATTTTTCACCTTTCTGAAGCATGACGTAATGGGGGGGTGTTATCTCTTTTGTCAAAAATCAGCCGTTTTTGCTTGAACATTAAATGCCTCCAAATGGTATTTAATTCACTTCCCGGGGTGAAGAAACACTTTTTGAGACCTCAGAGTGAGTAAATTGGCCATTTTCATGCACTTATAACCATTCCACAAATCTTGTTTTTAGGGCCCCTGGAAGCATGAAAATCCCTCTAAAATTGCCAATTTTAGCTCTAAAACTGATGATCCACCTACAAATGTGAACTGACGTTCAAAAATAAAACATTTGAAAACGGACCATTTTTCACCTTTCTGAAGCATGACGTAATGGGGCGGTGTTATCTCTTTTGTCAAAAATCAGCCGTTTTTGCTTGCACATTAAATGCCTCCAAATGGTATTTAATTCACTTCCCGGGGTGAAGAAACACTTATTGAGACCTCGGAGTGAGTAAATTGGCCATTTTCAAGCACTTTTAACCATTCCACAAATCTTGTGTTTAGGGCCCCTGGAAGCACGAAAATCACTTTAAACATGCTAATTTTTGCTCTAAAACTGATGATCGACCTACAAGTGTGAACTGACGTTAAAAAATAAAACATTTGAAAACTGACTATTTTTCACCTTTCTGAAGCATGACGTAATGGAGGGGTGTTATCTCTTTTGTCAAAAATCAGCCGTTTTTGCTTGAACATTAAATGCCTCCAAATGGTATTTAATTCACTTCCCGGGGTGAAGAAACACTTTTTGAAACCTCAGAGTGAGTAAATTGGCCATTTTCATGCACTTATAACCATTCCACAAATCTTGTTTTTAGGGCCCCTGGAAGCATGAAAATCCCTCTAAAATTGCCAATTCTAGCTCTAAAACTGATGATCCACCTACAAATGTGAACTGACGTTCAAAAATAAAACATTTGAAAACGGACCATTTTTCACCTTTCTGAAGCATGACGTAATGGGGCGGTGTTATCTCTTTTGTCAAAAATCAGCCGTTTGTGCTTGCACATTAAATGCCTCCAAATGGTATTTAATTCACTTCCCGGGGTGAAGAAACACTTATTGAGTCCTCAGAGTGAGTAAATTGGCCATTTTCAAGCACTTTTAACCATTCCACAAATCTTGTGTTTAGGGCCGTGGAAGCACGAAAATCACTTTAAACATGCTAATTTTAGCTCTAAAACTGATGATCGACCTACAAATGTGAACTGACGGTAAAAAATAAAACATTCGAAAATTTACCATTTTTCACCTTTCTGAAGCATGACGTAATGGGGGGGTGTTATCTCTTTTATCAAAAATCAGCAGTTTTTGCTTGAACATTAAATGCCTCCAAATGGTATTTAATTCACTTCCCGGTGTGAAGAAACACTTTTTGAGACCTCAGAGTGAGTAAATTGGCCATTTTCATGCACTTTTAACCATTCCACAAATCTTGTTTTTAGGGCCCCTGGAAGCATGAAAATCCCTCTAAACATGCCAATTTTAGCTCTAAAACTGATGATCCACCTACAAATGTGAACTGACGTTCAAAAATAAAACATTTGAAAACGGACCATTTTTCACCTTTCTGAAGCATGACGTAATGGGGCGGTGTTATCTCTTTTGTCAAAAATCACCCGTTTTTGCTTGCACATTAAATGCCTCCAAATGGTATTTAATTCACTTCCCGGGATGAAGAAAACTTTTTTGAGACCTCAGAGTTAGTAAATTGGCCATTTTCAAGCACTTTTAACCATTCCACAAATCTTGTGTTTAGGGCCCCTGAAAGCATGAAAATCACTTTAAACATGCTATTTTTAGCTCTAAAATTGATGATCGAACTACAAATGTGAACTGATGTTCCAAAATAAAACATTTGAAAACAGACCATTTTTCAACTTTCTGAAGCATGACGTAATGGGGGGTGTTATCTCTTTTGTCAAAAATCAGCCGTTTTTGCTTGAACATTAAATGCCTCCAAATGGTATTTAATTCACTTCCCGGGGTGAAGAAACACTTTTTGAGACCTCAGAGTGAGTAAATTGGCCATTTTCAAGCACTTTTAACCATTCCACAAATCTTGTGTTTAGGGCCCCTGGAAGCATGAAAATCACTTTAAACATGCCAATTTTAGCTCTAAAACTGATGATCCACCTACAAATGTGAACTGACGATCAAAAATAAAACATTTGAAAACGGACCATTTTTCACCTTTCTGAAGCATGACCTAATTGGGGGGTGTTATCTCTTTTGTCAAAAATCAGCCATTTTTGCTTGAATATTAAATGCCTCCAAATGGTATTTAATTTACTTCCTGGGATGAAGAAACACTTTTTGAGACCTCAGAGTGAGTAAATTGGCCATTTTCAAGCACTTTTAACCATTCCACAAATCTTGTGTTTAGGGCCCCTGGAAGCATGAAAATCACTTTAAACATGCTAATTTTAGCTCTAAACCTGATGATCCACCTACAAATGTGAACTGACGTTCAAAAATAAAACATTTGAAAACGGACCATTTTTCACCTTTCTGAAGCATGACGTAATGGGGGGGGGGTGTAATCTCTTTTGTCAAAAATCAGCCATTTTCGCTTGAACATTAAATGCCTCCAAATGGTATTTATTTCACTTCCCGTGGTGAAGAAACAGTTTTTGAGACCTCAGGGTGAGTAATTGGCCATTTTCAAGCACTTTTAACCATTCCACAAATCTTGTGTTTAGGGCACCTGGAAGCATGAAAATCACTTTAAACATGCTAATTTTTGCTCTAAAATTGATGATCGAACTACAAATGTGAACTGATGTTCAAAAATAAAACATTTGAAAACAGACCATTTTTCAACTTTCTGAAGCATGACGTAATGGGGGGTGTTATCTCTTTTGTCAAACATCAGCCGTTTTTGCTTGAACATTAAATGCCTCCAAATGGTATTTAATTCACTTCCCGGGGTGAAGAAACACTTATTGAGACCTCGGAGTGAGTAAATTGGCCATTTTCAAGCACTTTTAACAATTCCACAAATCTTGTGTTTAGGGCCCCTGGAAGCACGAAAATCACTTTAAAAAATGCTAATTTTAGCTCTAACTGATGATCGACCTACAAGTGTGAACTGACGTTAAAAAATAAAACATTTGAAAACTGACCATTTCTCACCTTTCTGAAGCATGATGTAATGGAGGGGTGTTATCTCTTTTGTCAAAAATCAGCCGTTTTTGCTTGAACATTAAATGCCTCCAAATGGTATTTAATTCACTTCCCGTGATGAAGAAACACTTATTGAGACCTCGGAGTGAGTAAATTGGCAATTTTCAAGCACTTTTAACCATTCCACAAATCTTGTATTTAGGGCCCCTGGAAGCACGAAAATCACTTAAAAAATGCTAATTTTAGCTCTAACTGATGATCGACCTACAAGTGTGAACTGACGTTAAAAAATAAAACATTTGAAAACTGACCATTTCTCACCTTTCTGAAGCATGATGTAATGGAGGGGTGTTATCTCTTTTGTCAAAAATCAGCCGTTTTTGCTTGAACATTAAATGCCTCCAAATGGTATTTAATTCACTTCCCGGGGTGAAGAAACACTTTTTGAGACCTCAGAGTGAGTAAATTGGCCATTTTCATGCACTTATAACCATTCCACAAATCTTGTTTTTAGGGCCCCTGGAAGCATGAAAATCCCTCTAAAATTGCCAATTTTAGCTCTAAAACTGATGATCCACCTACAAATGTGAACTGACGTTCAAAAATAAAACATTTGAAAACGGACCATTTTTCACCTTTCTGAAGCATGACGTAATGGGGCGGTGTTATCTCTTTTGTCAAAAATCAGCCGTTTTTTCTTGCACATTAAATGCCTCCAAATGGTATTTAATTCACTTCCCGGGATGAAGAAACCTTTTTTGAGACCTCAGAGTGAGTAAATTGGCCATTTTCAAGCACTTTTAACCATTCCACAAATCTTGTGTTTAGGGCCCCTGGAAGTTGAAAATCACTTTAAACATGCTAATTTTAGCTCTAAAATTCATGATCGAACTACAAATGTGAACTGATGTTCCAAAATAAAACATTTGAAAACAGACCATTTTTCAACTTTCTGAAGCATGACGTAAGGGGGGTGTTATCTCTTTTGTCAAAAATCTGCCATTTTTGCTTGAACATTAAATGCCTCCAAATGGTATTTAATTCATTTCCTGGGGTGAAGAAACACTTTTTGAGACCTCAGAGTGAGTAAATTGGCTATTTTCAAGCACTTCTAACCATTCCACAAATCTTGTGTTTAGGACCGTGGAAGCACGAAAATCACTTTAAACATGCTAATTTTAGCTATAAAACTGATGATCGACCTACAAATGTGAACTGACGGTAAAAAAAAAACATTTGAAAATTTACAATTTTTCACCTTTCTGAAGCATGACGTAATGGGGGTGTTATCTCTTTTGTCAAAAATCAACCGTTTTTGCTTGAACATTAAATGCCTCCAAATGGTATTCACTTCCCGGGGTGAAGAAACACTTTTTGAGACCTCAGAGTGAGTAAATAGGCCATTTTCATGCACTTATAACCATTCCACAAATCTTGTTTTTAGGGCCCCTGGAAGCATGAAAATCCCTCTAAAATTGCCAATTTTAGCTCTAAAACTGATGATCCACCTACAAATGTGAACTGACGTCCAAAAATAAAACATTTGAAAACTGACCATTTTTCACCTTTCTGAAGCATGACGTAATGGGGCGGTGTTATCTCTTTTGTCAAAAATCAGCCGTTTTTGCTTGAACATCAAATGCCTCCAAATGGTATTTAATTCACTTCCCGGGTTGAAGAAACACTTATTGAGACCTCGGAGTGAGTAAATTGGCCATTTTCAAGCACTTTTAACCATTCCACAAATCTTGTGTTTAGGGCCCCTGGAAGTTGAAAATCACTTTAAACATGCAAATTTTAGCTCTAAAATTCATGATCGAACTACAAATGTGAACTGATGTTCCAAAATAAAACATTTGAAAACAGACCATTTTTCAACTTTCTGAAGCATGACGTAATGGGGGGTGTTATCTCTTTTGTAAAAAAATCAACCGTTTTTGCTTGAACATCAAATGCCTCCAAATTGTATTTAATTCACTTCCCGGGTTGAAGAAACACTTATTGAGACCTCGGAGTGAGTAAATTGGCCATTTTCAAGCACTTTTAACCATTCCACAAATCTTGTGTTTAGGGCCGTGGAAGCACGAAAATCACTTTAAACATGCTAATTTTAGCTATAAAACTGATGATCGACCTACAAATGTGAACTGACGGTAAAAAATAAAACATTTGAAAATGTACCATTTTTCACCTTTCTGAAGCATGACGTAATGGGGGGGTGTTATCTCTTTTGTCAAAAATCAGCCGTTTTTGCTTGAACATTAAATGCCTCCAAATGGTATTTAATTCACTTCCCGGGGTGAAGAAACACTTTTTGAGACCTCAGAGTGAGTAAATTGGCCATTTTCATGCACTTATAACCATTCCACAAATCTTGTTTTTAGGGCCCCTGAAAGCATGAAAATCCCTCTAAAATTGCAAATTTTAGCTATAAAACTGATGATCCACCTACAAATGTGAACTGACGTTCAAAAATAAAACATTTGAAAACGGACCATTTTTCACCTTTCTGAAGCATGACGTAATGGGGCGGTGTTATCTCTTTTGTCAAAAATCAGCCGTTTTTGCTTGCACATTAAATGCCTCCAAATGGTATTTAATTCACTTCCCGGGATGAAAAAACTTTTTTGAGACTTCAGAGTGAGTAAATTGGCCATTTTCAAGCACTTTTAACCATGCCACAAATCTTGTGTTTAGGGCCCCTGGAAGCATGAAAATCACTTTAAACATGCTATTTTTAGCTCTAAAATTGATGATCGAACTACAAATGTGAACTGATGTTCCAAAATAAAACATTTGAAAACAGACCATTTTTCAACTTTCTGAAGCATGACGTAATTGGGGGGTGTTATCACTTTTGTCAAAAATCAGCCGTTTTTGCTTGAACATTAAATGCCTCCAAATGGTATTTAATTTACTTCCTGGGATGAAGAAACACTTTTTGAGACCTCAGAGTGAGTAAATTGGCCATTTTCAAGCACTTTTAACCATTCCACAAATCTTGTGTTTAGGGCCGTGGAAGCACGAAAATCACTTTAAACATGCTAATTTTAGCTCTAAAACTGATGATCGACCTACAAATGTGAACTGACGGTACAAAATAAAACATTTGAAAATTTACCATTTTTCACCTTTCTGAAGCATGACGTAATGGGGGGGTGTTATCTCTTTTGTCAAAAATCAGCCGTTTTTGCTTAAACATTAAATGCCTCCAAATGGTATTTAATTCACTTCCCGGGGTGAAGAAACACTTTTTGAGACCTCAGAGTGAGTAAATTGGCCATTTTCATGCACTTTTAACCATTCCACAAATCTTGTTTTTAGGGCCCCTGGAAACATGAAAATCCCTCTACACGTGCCAATTTTAGCTCTAAAACTGATGATCCACTTACAAATGTGAACTGACGTTCAAAAATAAAACATTTGAAAACGGACCATTTTTCACCTTTCTGAAGCATGACGTAATGGGGCGGTGTTATCTCTTTTGTCAAAAATCAGCCGTTTTTGCTTGCACATTAAATGCCTCCAAATGGTATTTAATTCACTTCCCGGGATGAAGAAAACTTTTTTTGAGACCTCAGAGTGAGTAAATTGGCCATTTTCAAGCACTTTTAACCATTCCACAAATCTTGTGTTTAGGGCCCCTGGAAGCATGAAAATCACTTTAAACATGCTATTTTTAGCTCTAAAATTGATGATCGAACTACAAATGTGAACTGATGTTCCAAAATAAAACATTTGAAAACAGACCATTTTTCAACTTTCTGAAGCATGACGTAATGGGGGGTGTTATCTCTTTTGTCAAAAATCAGCCGTTTTTGCTTGAACATTAAATGCCTCCAAATGGTATTTAATTCACTTCCCGGGGTGAAGAAACACTTTTTGAGACCTCAGAGTGAGTAAATTGGCCATTTTCAAGCACTTTTAACCATTCCACAAATCTTGTGTTTAGGGCCCCTGGAGGCATGAAAATCACTGTAAACATGCTAATTTTAGCTCTAAAACTGATGATCCACCTACAAATGTGAACTGACGTTCAAAAATAAAACATTTGAAAACGGACCATTTTTCACCTTTCTGAAGCATGACGTAATGGGGGGGGGGGGTGTAATCTCTTTTGTCAAAAATCAGCCATTTTTGCTTGAACATTAAATGCCTCCAAATGGTATTTATTTCACTTCCCGTGGTGAAGAAACAGTTTTTGAGACCTCAGGGTGAGTAATTGGCAATTTTCAAGCACTTTTAACCATTCCACAAATCTTGTGTTTAGGGCACCTGGAAGCATGAAAATCACTTTAAACATGCTAATTTTAGCTCTAAAATTGATGATCGAACTACAAATGTGAACTGATGTTCCAAAATAAAACATTTGAAAACAGACCATTTTTCAACTTTCTGAAGCATGACGTAATTGGGGGGTGTTATCACTTTTGTCAAAAATCAGCCGTTTTTGCTTGAACATTAAATGCCTCCAAATGGTATTTAATTTACTTCCTGGGATGAAGAAACACTTTTTGAGACCTCAGAGTGAGTAAATTGGCCATTTTCAAGCACTTTTAACCATTCCACAAATCTTGTTTTTAGGGCCCCTGGAAGCATGAAAATCCCTCTCAAATTGCCAATTTTAGCTCTAAAACTGATGATCCACCTACAAATGTGAACTGACGTTCAAAAATAAAACATTTGAAAACTGACAATTTTTCACCTTTCTGAAGCATGACGTAATGGGGCGGTGTTATCTCTTTTGTCAAAAATCTGCCGTTTTTGCTTGCACATTAAATGCCTCCAAATGGTATTTAATTCACTTCCCGGGATGAAAAAACTTTTTTGAGACCTCAGAGTGAGTAAATTGGCCATTTTCAAGCACTTTTAACCATTCCACAAATCTTGTGTTTAGGGCCCCTGGAAGCATGAAAATCACTTAAAACATGCTATTTTTAGCTCTAAAATTGATGATCGAACTACAAATGTGAACTGATGTTCCAAAATAAAAAATTTGAAAACAGACCATTTTTCAACTTTCTGAAGCATGACGTAATTGGGGGGTGTTATCACTTTTGTCAAAAATCAGCCGTTTTTGCTTGAACATTAAATGCCTCCAAATGGTATTTAATTTACTTCCTGGGATGAAGAAACACTTTTTGAGACCTCAGAGTGAGTAAATTGGCCATTTTCAAGCACTTTTAACCATTCCACAAATCTTGTTTTTAGGGCCCCTGGAAGCATGAAAATCCCTCTAAACGTGCCAATTTTAGCTCTAAAACTGATGATCCACCTACAAATGTGAACTGACGTTCAAAAATAAAACATTTGAAAACGGACCATTTTTCACCTTTCTGAAGCATGACGTAATGGGGCGGTGTTATCTCTTTTGTCAAAAATCAGCCGTTTTTGCTTGCACATTAAATGCCTCCAAATGGTATTTAATTCACTTCCCGGGATGAAGAAAACTTTTTTTGAGACCTCAGAGTGAGTAAATTGGCCATTTTCAAGCACTTTTAACCATTCCACAAATCTTGTGTTTAGGGCCCCTGGAAGCATGAAAATCACTTTAAACATGCTATTTTTAGCTCTAAAATTGATGATCGAACTACAAATGTGAACTGATGTTCCAAAATAAAACATTTGAAAACAGACCATTTTTCAACTTTCTGAAGCATGACGTAATGGGGGGTGTTATCTCTTTTGTCAAAAATCAGCCGTTTTTGCTTGAACATTAAATGCCTCCAAATGGTATTTAATTCACTTCCCGGGGTGAAGAAACACTTTTTGAGACCTCAGAGTGAGTAAATTGGCCATTTTCAAGCACTTTTAACCATTCCACAAATCTTGTGTTTAGGGCCCCTGGAGGCATGAAAATCACTGTAAACATGCTAATTTTAGCTCTAAAACTGATGATCCACCTACAAATGTGAACTGACGTTCAAAAATAAAACATTTGAAAACGGACCATTTTTCACCTTTCTGAAGCATGACGTAATGGGGGGGGGGGGTGTAATCTCTTTTGTCAAAAATCAGCCATTTTTGCTTGAACATTAAATGCCTCCAAATGGTATTTATTTCACTTCCCGTGGTGAAGAAACAGTTTTTGAGACCTCAGGGTGAGTAATTGGCAATTTTCAAGCACTTTTAACCATTCCACAAATCTTGTGTTTAGGGCACCTGGAAGCATGAAAATCACTTTAAACATGCTAATTTTAGCTCTAAAATTGATGATCGAACTACAAATGTGAACTGATGTTCCAAAATAAAACATTTGAAAACAGACCATTTTTCACCTTTCTGAAGCATGACGTAATGGGGCGGTGTTATCTCTTTTGTCAAAAATCAGCCGTTTTTGCTTGCACATTAAATGCCTCCAAATGGTATTTAATTCACTTCCCGGGATGAAGAAAACTTTTTTTGAGACCTCAGAGTGAGTAAATTGGCTATTTTCAAGCACTTTTAACCATTCCACAAATCTTGTGTTTAGGGCCCCTGGAAGCATGAAAATCACTTTAAACATGCTATTTTTAGCTCTAAAATTGATGATCGAACTACAAATGTGAACTGATGTTCCAAAATAAAACATTTGAAAACAGACCATTTTTCAACTTTCTGAAGCATGACGTAATGGGGGGTGTTATCTCTTTTGTCAAAAATCAGCCGTTTTTGCTTGAACATTAAATGCCTCCAAATGGTATTTAATTCACTTCCCGGGGTGAAGAAACACTTTTTGAGACCTCAGAGTGAGTAAATTGGCCATTTTCAAGCACTTTTAACCATTCCACAAATCTTGTGTTTAGGGCCCCTGGAAGCATGAAAATCCCTCTAAACGTGCCAATTTTAGCTCTAAAACTGATGATCCACCTACAAATGTGAACTGACGTTCAAAAATAAAACATTTGAAAACGGACCATTTTTCACCTTTCTGAAGCATGACGTAATGGGGCGGTGTTATCTCTTTTGTCAAAAATCAGCCGTTTTTGCTTGCACATTAAATGCCTCCAAATGGTATTTAATTCACTTCCCGGGATGAAGAAAACTTTTTTTGAGACCTCAGAGTGAGTAAATTGGCCATTTTCAAGCACTTTTAACCATTCCACAAATCTTGTGTTTAGGGCCCCTGGAAGCATGAAAATCACTTTAAACATGCTATTTTTAGCTCTAAAATTGATGATCGAACTACAAATGTGAACTGATGTTCCAAAATAAAACATTTGAAAACAGACCATTTTTCAACTTTCTGAAGCATGACGTAATGGGGGGTGTTATCTCTTTTGTCAAAAATCAGCTGTTTTTGCTTGAACATTAAATGCCTCCAAATGGTATTTAATTCACTTCCCGGGGTGAAGAAACACTTTTTGAGACCTCAGAGTGAGTAAATTGGCCATTTTCAAGCACTTTTAACCATTCCACAAATCTTGTGTTTAGGGCCCCTGGAGGCATGAAAATCACTTTAAACATGCTAATTTTAGCTCTAAAACTGAAGATCCACCTACAAATGTGAACTGACGTTCAAAAATAAAACATTTGAAAACGGACCATTTTTCACCTTTCTGAAGCATGACGTAATGGGGGGGGGGGGGGTGTAATCTCTTTTGTCAAAAATCAGCCATTTTTGCTTGAACATTAAATGCCTCCAAATGGTATTTATTTCACTTCCCGTGGTGAAGAAACAGTTTTTGAGACCTCAGGGTGAGTAATTGGCCATTTTCAAGCACTTTTAACCATTCCACAAATCTTGTGTTTAGGGCACCTGGAAGCATGAAAATCACTTTAAACATGCTAATTTTAGCTCTAAAATTGATGATCGAACTACAAATGTGAACTGATGTTCCAAAATAAAACATTTGAAAACAGACCATTTTTCACCTTTCTGAAGCATGACGTAATGGGGCGGTGTTATCTCTTTTGTCAAAAATCAGCCGTTTTTGCTTGCACATTAAATGCCTCCAAATGGTATTTAATTTACTTCCTGGGATGAAGAAACACTTTTTGAGACCTCAGAGTGAGTAAATTGGCCATTTTCAAGCACTTTTAACCATTCCACAAATCTTGTTTTTAGGGCCCCTGGAAGCATGAAAATCACTTTAAACATGCTATTTTTAGCTCTAAAATTGATGATCGAACTACAAATGTGAACTGATGTTCCAAAATAAAACATTTGAAAACAGACCATTTTTCAACTTTCTGAAGCATGACGTAATTGGGGGGTGTTATCACTTTTGTCAAAAATCAGCCGTTTTTGCTTGAACATTAAATGCCTCCAAATGGTATTTAATTTACTTCCTGGGATGAAGAAACACTTTTTGAGACCTCAGAGTGAGTAAATTGGCCATTTTCAAGCACTTTTAACCATTCCACAAATCTTGTTTTTAGGGCCCCTGGAAGCATGAAAATCCCTCTCAAATTGCCAATTTTAGCTCTAAAACTGATGATCCACCTACAAATGTGAACTGACGTTCAAAAATAAAACATTTGAAAACGGACCATTTTTCACCTTTCTGAAGCATGACGTAATGGGGCGGTGTTATCTCTTTTGTCAAAAATCAGCCGTTTTTGCTTGCACATTAAATGCCTCCAAATGGTATTTAATTCACTTCCCGGGATGAAAAAACTTTTTTGAGACCTCAGAGTGAGTAAATTGGCCATTTTCAAGCACTTTTAACCATTCCACAAATCTTGTGTTTAGGGCCCCTGGAAGCATGAAAATCACTTAAAACATGCTATTTTTAGCTCTAAAATTGATGATCGAACTACAAATGTGAACTGATGTTCCAAAATAAAACATTTGAAAACAGACCATTTTTCAACTTTCTGAAGCATGACGTAATTGGGGGGTGTTATCACTTTTGTCAAAAATCAGCCGTTTTTGCTTGAACATTAAATGCCTCCAAATGGTATTTAATTTACTTCCTGGGATGAAGAAACACTTTTTGAGACCTCAGAGTGAGTAAATTGGCCATTTTAAAGCACTTTTAACCATTCCACAAATCTTGTGTTTAGGGCCCCTGGAGGCATGAAAATCACTTTAAACATGCTAATTTTAGCTCTAAAACTGATGATCCACCTACAAATGTGAACTGACGTTCAAAAATAAAACATTTGAAAACGGACCATTTTTCACCTTTCTGAAGCATGACGTAATGGGGGGGGGGGGGGTGTAATCTCTTTTGTCAAAAATCAGCCATTTTTGCTTGAACATTAAATGCCTCCAAATGGTATTTATTTCACTTCCCGTGGTGAAGAAACAGTTTTTGAGACCTCAGGGTGAGTAATTGGCCATTTTCAAGCACTTTTAACCATTCCACAAATCTTGTGTTTAGGGCACCTGGAAGCATGAAAATCACTTTAAACATGCTAATTTTAGCTCTAAAATTGATGATCGAACTACAAATGTGAACTGATGTTCCAAAATAAAACATTTGAAAACAGACCATTTTTCACCTTTCTGAAGCATGACGTAATGGGGCGGTGTTATCTCTTTTGTCAAAAATCAGCCGTTTTTGCTTGCACATTAAATGCCTCCAAATGGTATTTAATTTACTTCCTGGGATGAAGAAACACTTTTTGAGACCTCAGAGTGAGTAAATTGGCCATTTTCAAGCACTTTTAACCATTCCACAAATCTTGTTTTTAGGGCCCCTGGAAGCATGAAAATCACTTTAAACATGCTATTTTTAGCTCTAAAATTGATGATCGAACTACAAATGTGAACTGATGTTCCAAAATAAAACATTTGAAAACA
Source organism: Lissotriton helveticus (assembly GCF_964261635.1). Classification (NCBI taxonomy): domain Eukaryota; kingdom Metazoa; phylum Chordata; class Amphibia; order Caudata; family Salamandridae; genus Lissotriton; species Lissotriton helveticus. The sequence continues at coordinate 1,550,823,000 of NC_136061.1, forward strand.
GACCATTTTTCAACTTTCTGAAGCATGACGTAATTGGGGGGTGTTATCACTTTTGTCAAAAATCAGCCGTTTTTGCTTGAACATTAAATGCCTCCAAATGGTATTTAATTTACTTCCTGGGATGAAGAAACACTTTTTGAGACCTCAGAGTGAGTAAATTGGCCATTTTCAAGCACTTTTAACCATTCCACAAATCTTGTTTTTAGGGCCCCTGGAAGCATGAAAATCCCTCTCAAATTGCCAATTTTAGCTCTAAAACTGATGATCCACCTACAAATGTGAACTGACGTTCAAAAATAAAACATTTGAAAACGGACCATTTTTCACCTTTCTGAAGCATGACGTAATGGGGCGGTGTTATCTCTTTTGTCAAAAATCAGCCGTTTTTGCTTGCACATTTAATGCCTCCAAATGGTATTTAATTCACTTCCCGGGATGAAAAAACTTTTTTGAGACCTCAGAGTGAGTAAATTGGCCATTTTCACGCACTTTTAACCATTCCACAAATCTTGTGTTTAGGGCCCCTGGAAGCATGAAAATCACTTAAAACATGCTATTTTTAGCTCTAAAATTGATGATCGAACTACAAATGTGAACTGATGTTCCAAAATAAAACATTTGAAAACAGACCATTTTTCAACTTTCTGAAGCATGACGTAATTGGGGGGTGTTATCACTTTTGTCAAAAATCAGCCGTTTTTGCTTGAACATTAAATGCCTCCAAATGGTATTTAATTTACTTCCTGGGATGAAGAAACACTTTTTGAGACCTCAGAGTGAGTAAATTGGCCATTTTCAAGCACTTTTAACCATTCCACAAATCTTGTTTTTAGGGCCCCTGGAAGCATGAAAATCCCTCCAAACGTGCCAATTTTAGCTCTAAAACTGATGATCCACCTACAAATGTGAACTGACGTTCAAAAATAAAACATTTGAAAACGGACCATTTTTCACCTTTCTGAAGCATGACGTAATGGGGCGGTGTTATCTCTTTTGTCAAAAATCAGCCGTTTTTGCTTGCACATTAAATGCCTCCAAATGGTATTTAATTCACTTCCCGGGATGAAGAAAACTTTTTTTGAGACCTCAGAGTGAGTAAATTGCCCATTTTCAAGCACTTTTAACCATTCCACAAATCTTGTGTTTAGGGCCCCTGGAAGCATGAAAATCACTTTAAACATGCTATTTTTAGCTCTAAAATTGATGATCGAACTACAAATGTGAACTGATGTTCCAAAATAAAACATTTGAAAACAGACCATTTTTCAACTTTCTGAAGCATGACGTAATGGGGGGTGTTATCTCTTTTGTCAAAAATCAGCCGTTTTTGCTTGAACATTAAATGCCTCCAAATGGTATTTAATTCACTTCCCGGGGTGAAGAAACACTTTTTGAGACCTCAGAGTGAGTAAATTGGCCATTTTCAAGCACTTTTAACCATTCCACAAATCTTGTGTTTAGGGCCCCTGGAGGCATGAAAATCACTTTAAACATGCTAATTTTAGCTCTAAAACTGATGATCCACCTACAAATGTGAACTGACGTTCAAAAATAAAACATTTGAAAACGGACCATTTTTCACCTTTCTGAAGCATGACGTAATGGGGGGGGGGTGTAATCTCTTTTGTCAAAAATCAGCCATTTTTGCTTGAACATTAAATGCCTCCAAATGGTATTTATTTCACTTCCCGTGGTGAAGAAACAGTTTTTGAGACCTCAGGGTGAGTAATTGGCCATTTTCAAGCACTTTTAACCATTCCACAAATCTTGTGTTTAGGGCACCTGGAAGCATGAAAATCACTTTAAACATGCTAATTTTAGCTCTAAAATTGATGATCGAACTACAAATGTGAACTGATGTTCCAAAATAAAACATTTGAAAACAGACCATTTTTCACCTTTCTGAAGCATGACGTAATGGGGCGGTGTTATCTCTTTTGTCAAAAATCAGCCGTTTTTGCTTGCACATTAAATGCCTCCAAATGGTATTTAATTCACTTCCCGGGATGAAGAAAACTTTTTTTGAGACCTCAGAGTGAGTAAATTGGCCATTTTCAAGCACTTTTAACCATTCCACAAATCTTGTGTTTAGGGCCCCTGGAAGCATGAAAATCACTTTAAACATGCTATTTTTAGCTCTAAAATTGATGATCGAACTACAAATGTGAACTGATGTTCCAAAATAAAACATTTGAAAACAGACCATTTTTCAACTTTCTGAAGCATGACATAATGGGGGGTGTTATCTCTTTTGTCAAAAATCAGCCGTTTTTGCTTGAACATTAAATGCCTCCAAATGGTATTTAATTTACTTCCTGGGATGAAGAAACACTTTTTGAGACCTCAGAGTGAGTAAATTGGCCATTTTCAAGCACTTTTAACCATTCCACAAATCTTGTTTTTAGGGCCCCTGGAAGCATGAAAATCCCTCTCAAATTGCCAATTTTAGCTCTAAAACTGATGATCCACCTACAAATGTGAACTGACGTTCAAAAATAAAACATTTGAAAACGGACCATTTTTCACCTTTCTGAAGCATGACGTAATGGGGCGGTGTTATCTCTTTTGTCAAAAATCAGCCGTTTTTGCTTGCACATTAAATGCCTCCAAATGGTATTTAATTCACTTCCCGGGATGAAAAAACTTTTTTGAGACCTCAGAGTGAGTAAATTGGCCATTTTCACGCACTTTTAACCATTCCACAAATCTTGTGTTTAGGGCCCCTGGAAGCATGAAAATCACTTAAAACATGCTATTTTTAGCTCTAAAATTGATGATCGAACTACAAATGTGAACTGATGTTCCAAAATAAAACATTTGAAAACAGACCATTTTTCAACTTTCTGAAGCATGACGTAATTGGGGGGTGTTATCACTTTTGTCAAAAATCAGCCGTTTTTGCTTGAACATTAAATGCCTCCAAATGGTATTTAATTTACTTCCTGGGATGAAGAAACACTTTTTGAGACCTCAGAGTGAGTAAATTGGCCATTTTCAAGCACTTTTAACCATTCCACAAATCTTGTTTTTAGGGCCCCTGGAAGCATGAAAATCCCTCCAAACGTGCCAATTTTAGCTCTAAAACTGATGATCCACCTACAAATGTGAACTGACGTTCAAAAATAAAACATTTGAAAACGGACCATTTTTCACCTTTCTGAAGCATGACGTAATGGGGCGGTGTTATCTCTTTTGTCAAAAATCAGCCGTTTTTGCTTGCACATTAAATGCCTCCAAATGGTATTTAATTCACTTCCCGGGATGAAGAAAACTTTTTTTGAGACCTCAGAGTGAGTAAATTGGCCATTTTCAAGCACTTTTAACCATTCCACAAATCTTGTGTTTAGGGCCCCTGGAAGCATGAAAATCACTTTAAACATGCTATTTTTAGCTCTAAAATTGATGATCGAACTACAAATGTGAACTGATGTTCCAAAATAAAACATTTGAAAACAGACCATTTTTCAACTTTCTGAAGCATGACGTAATGGGGGGTGTTATCTCTTTTGTCAAAAATCAGCCGTTTTTGCTTGAACATTAAATGCCTCCAAATGGTATTTAATTCACTTCCCGGGGTGAAGAAACACTTTTTGAGACCTCAGAGTGAGTAAATTGGCCATTTTCAAGCACTTTTAACCATTCCACAAATCTTGTGTTTAGGGCCCCTGGAGGCATGAAAATCACTTTAAACATGCTAATTTTAGCTCTAAAACTGATGATCCACCTACAAATGTGAACTGACGTTCAAAAATAAAACATTTGAAAACGGACCATTTTTCACCTTTCTGAAGCATGACGTAATGGGGGGGGGGTGTAATCTCTTTTGTCAAAAATCAGCCATTTTTGCTTGAACATTAAATGCCTCCAAATGGTATTTATTTCACTTCCCGTGGTGAAGAAACAGTTTTTGAGACCTCAGGGTGAGTAATTGGCCATTTTCAAGCACTTTTAACCATTCCACAAATCTTGTGTTTAGGGCACCTGGAAGCATGAAAATCACTTTAAACATGCTAATTTTAGCTCTAAAATTGATGATCGAACTACAAATGTGAACTGATGTTCCAAAATAAAACATTTGAAAACAGACCATTTTTCACCTTTCTGAAGCATGACGTAATGGGGCGGTGTTATCTCTTTTGTCAAAAATCAGCCGTTTTTGCTTGCACATTAAATGCCTCCAAATGGTATTTAATTCACTTCCCGGGATGAAGAAAACTTTTTTTGAGACCTCAGAGTGAGTAAATTGGCCATTTTCAAGCACTTTTAACCATTCCACAAATCTTGTGTTTAGGGCCCCTGGAAGCATGAAAATCACTTTAAACATGCTATTTTTAGCTCTAAAATTGATGATCGAACTACAAATGTGAACTGATGTTCCAAAATAAAACATTTGAAAACAGACCATTTTTCAACTTTCTGAAGCATGACATAATGGGGGGTGTTATCTCTTTTGTCAAAAATCAGCCGTTTTTGCTTGAACATTAAATGCCTCCAAATGGTATTTAATTCACTTCCCGGGGTGAAGAAACACTTTTTGAGACCTCAGAGTGAGTAAATTGGCCATTTTCAAGCACTTTTAACCATTCCACAAATCTTGTGTTTAGGGCCCCTGGAAGCATGAAAATCCCTCTAAACGTGCCAATTTTAGCTCTAAAACTGATGATCCACCTACAAATGTGAACTGACGTTCAAAAATAAAACATTTGAAAACGGACCATTTTTCACCTTTCTGAAGCATGACGTAATGGGGCGGTGTTATCTCTTTTGTCAAAAATCAGCCGTTTTTGCTTGCACATTAAATGCCTCCAAATGGTATTTAATTCACTTCCCGGGATGAAGAAACCTTTTTTGAGACCTCAGAGTGAGTAAATTGGCCATTTTCAAGCACTTTTAACCATTCCACAAATCTTGTGTTTAGGGCCCCTGGAAGCATGAAAATCACTTTAAACATGCTATTTTTAGCTCTAAAATTGATGATCGAACTACAAATGTGAACTGATGTTCCAAAATAAAACATTTGAAAACAGACCATTTTTCAACTTTCTGAAGCATGACGTAATGGGGGGTGTTATCTCTTTTGTCAAAAATCAGCCGTTTTTGCTTGAACATTAAATGCCTCCAAATGGTATTTAATTCACTTCCCGGGGTGAAGAAACACTTTTTGAGACCTCAGAGTGAGTAAATTGGCCATTTTCAAGCACTTTTAACCATTCCACAAATCTTGTGTTTAGGGCCCCTGGAGGCATGAAAATCACTTTAAACATGCTAATTTTAGCTCTAAAACTGATGATCCACCTACAAATGTGAACTGACGTTCAAAAATAATCAAAAATAAAACATTTGAAAACGGACAATTTTTCACCTTTCTGAAGCATGACGTAATGGGGGGGGGGTGTAATCTCTTTTGTCAAAAATCAGCCGTTTTTGCTTGAACATTAAATGCCTCCAAATGGTATTTATTTCACTTCCCGTGGTGAAGAAACAGTTTTTGAGACCTCAGGGTGAGTAATTGGCCATTTTCAAGCATTTTAACCATTCCACAAATCTTGTGTTTAGGGCACCTGGAAGCATGAAAATCACTTTAAACATGCTAATTTTAGCTCTAAAATTGATGATCGAACTACAAATGTGACCTGATGTTCAAAAATAAAACATTTGAAAACAGACCATTTTTCAACTTTCTGAAGCATGACGTAATGGGGGGTGTTATCTCTTTTGTCAAACATCAGCCGTTTTTGCTTGAACATTAAATGCCTCCAAATGGTATTTAATTCACTTCCCGGGGTGAAGAAACACTTATTGAGACCTCGGAGTGAGTAAATTGGCCATTTTCAAGCACTTTTAACAATTCCACAAATCTTGTATTTAGGGCCCCTGGAAGCACGAAAATCACTTTAAAAATGCTAATTTTAGCTCTAACTGATGATCGACCTACAAGTGTGAACTGACGTTAAAAAATAAAACATTTGAAAACTGACCATTTCTCACCTTTCTGAAGCATGATGTAATGGAGGGGTGTTATCTCTTTTGTCAAAAATCTGCCGTTTTTGCTTGAACATTAAATGCCTCCAAATGGTATTTAATTCACTTCCCGTGATGAAGAAACACTTATTGAGACCTCGGAGTGAGTAAATTGGCCATTTTCAAGCACTTTTAACCATTCCACAAATCTTGTATTTAGGGCCCCTGGAAGCACGAAAATCACTTTAAAAATGCTTATTTTAGCTCTAACTGATGATCGACCTACAAGTGTGAACTGACGTTAAAAAATAAAACATTTGAAAACTGACCATTTCTCACCTTTCTGAAGCATGATGTAATGGAGGGGTGTTATCTCTTTTGTCAAAAATCAGCCGTTTTTGCTTGAACATTAAATGCCTCCAAATGGTATTTAATTCACTTCCCGGGGTGAAGAAACACTTTTTGAGACCTCAGAGTGAGTACATTAGCCATTTTCATGCACTTATAACCATTCCACAAATCTTGTTTTTAGGGCCCCTGGAAGCATGAAAATCCCTCTAAAATTGCCAATTTTAGCTCTAAAACTGATGATCCACCTACAAATGTGAACTGACGTTCAAAAATAAAACATTTGAAAACGGACCATTTTTCACCTTTCTGAAGCATGACGTAATGGGGCGGTGTTATCTCTTTTGTCAAAAATCAGCCGTTTGTGCTTGCACATTAAATGCCTCCAAATGGTATTTAATTCACTTCCCGGGGTGAAGAAACACTTATTGAGTCCTCAGAGTGAGTAAATTGGCCATTTTCAAGCACTTTTAACCATTCCACAAATCTTGTGTTTAGGGCCGTGGAAGCACGAAAATCACTTTAAACATGCTAATTTTAGCTCTTAAACTGATGATCGACCTACAAATGTGAACTGACGGTAAAAAATAAAACATTTGAAAATTTACCATTTTTCACCTTTCTGAAGCATGACGTAATGGGGGGGTTTTATCTATTTTATCAAAAATCAGCCGTTTTTGCTTGAACATTAAATGCCTCCAAATGGTATTTAATTCACTTCCCGGGGTGAAGAAACACTTTTTGAGACCTCAGAGTGAGTAAATTGGCCATTTTCATGCACTTTTAACCATTCCACAAATCTTGTTTTTAGGGCCCCTGGAAGCATGAAAATCCCTCTAAACATGCCAATTTTAGCTCTAAAACTGATGATCCACCTACAAATGTGAACTGACGTCCAAAAATAAAACATTTGAAAACGGACCATTTTTCACCTTTCTGAAGCATGACGTAATGGGGCGGTGTTTATCTCTTTTGTCAAAAATCAGCCGTTTTTGCTTGAACATCAAATGCCTCCAAATGGTATTTAATTCACTTCCCGGGTTGAAGAAACACTTATTGAGACCTCGGAGTGAGTAAATTGGCCATTTTCAAGCACTTTTAACCATTCCACAAATCTTGTGTTTAGGGCCCCTGGAAGTTGAAAATCACTTTAAACATGCTAATTTTAGCTCTAAAATTCATGATCGAACTACAAATGTGAACTGATGTTCCAAAATAAAACATTTGAAAACAGACCATTTTTCAACTTTCTGAAGCATGACGTAATGGGGGGTGTTATCTCTTTTGTAAAAAAATCAACCGTTTTTGCTTGAACATCAAATGCCTCCAAATTGTATTTAATTCACTTCCCGGGTTGAAGAAACACTTATTGAGACCTCGGAGTGAGTAAATTGGCCATTTTCAAGCACTTTTAACCATTCCACAAATCTTGTGTTTAGGACCGTGGAAGCACGAAAATCACTTTAAACATGCTAATTTTAGCTATAAAACTGATGATCGACCTACAAATGTGAACTGACGGTAAAAAAAAAAACATTTGAAAATTTACAATTTTTCACCTTTCTGAAGCATGACGTAATGGGGGGTGTTATCTCTTTTGTCAAAAATCAACCGTTTTTGCTTGAACATTAAATGCCTCCAAATGGTATTTAATTCACTTCCCGGGGTGAAGAAACACTTTTTGAGACCTCAGAGTGAGTAAATTGGCCATTTTCATGCACTTATAACCATTCCACAAATCTTGTTTTTAGGGCCCCTGGAAGCATGAAAATCCCTCTAAAATTGCCAATTTTAGCTCTAAAACTGATGATCCACCTACAAATGTGAACTGACGTCCAAAAATAAAACATTTGAAAACGGACCATTTTTCACCTTTCTGAAGCATGACGTAATGGGGCGGTGTTTATCTCTTTTGTCAAAAATCAGCCGTTTTTGCTTGAACATCAAATGCCTCCAAATGGTATTTAATTCACTTCCCGGGTTGAAGAAACACTTATTGAGACCTCGGAGTGAGTAAATTGGCCATTTTCAAGCACTTTTAACCATTCCACAAATCTTGTGTTTAGGGCACCTGGAAGCATGAAAATCACTTTAAACATGCTAATTTTAGCTCTAAAATTGATGATCGAACTGCAAATGTGAACTGATGTTCCAAAATAAAACATTTGAAAACAGACCATTTTTCAACTTTCTGAAGCATGACGTAATGGGGGGGGGGGTGTAATCTCTTTTTTCAAAAATCAGCCATTTTTGCTTGAACATTAAATGCCTCCAAATGGTATTTATTTCACTTCCCGTGGTGAAGAAACAGTTTTTGAGACCTCAGGGTGAGTAATTGGCCATTTTCAAGCACTTTTAACCATTCCACAAATCTTGTGTTTAGGGCACCTGGAAGCATGAAAATCACTTTAAACATGCTAATTTTAGCTCTAAAATTGATGATCGAACTGCAAATGTGAACTGATGTTCCAAAATAAAACATTTGAAAACAGACCATTTTTCAACTTTCTGAAGCATGACGTAATGGAGGGGTGTTATCTCCTTTGTCAAAAATCAGCCGTTTTTGCTTGAACATTAAATGCCTCCAAATGGTATTTAATTCACTTCCCGTGATGAAGAAACACTTTTTGAGACCTCAGAGTGAGTAAATTGGCCATTTTCAAGCACTTTTAAACATTCCACAAATCTTGTGTTTAGGGCCGTGGAAGCACGAAAATCACTTTAAACATGCTAATTTTAGCTATAAAACTGATGATCAACCTACAAATGTGAACTGACGGTAAAAAATAAAACATTTGAAAATGTACCATTTTTCACCTTTCTGAAGCATGACGTAATGGGGGGGTGTTATCTCTTTTGTCAAAAATCAGCCGTTTTTGCTTGAACATTAAATGCCTCCAAATGGTATTTAATTCACTTCCCGGGGTGAAGAAACACTTTTTGAGACCTCAGAGTGAGTAAATTGGCCATTTTCATGCACTTATAACCATTCCACAAATCTTGTTTTTAAGGCCACTGGAAGCATGAAAATCCCTCTAAAATTGCCAATTTTAGCTCTAAAACTGATGATCCACCTACATATGTGAACTGACGTTCAAAAATAAAACATTTGAAAACGGACCATTTTTCACCTTTCTGAAGCATGACGTAATGGGGCGGTGTTATCTCTTTTGTAAAAAATCAGCCGTTTTTGCTTGTACATTAAATGCCTCCAAATGGTATTTAATTCACTTCCCGGGATGAAGAAACCTTTTTTGAGACCTCAGAGTGAGTAAATTGGCCATTTTCAAGCACTTTTAACCATTCCACAAATCTTGTGTTTAGGGCCCCTGGAAGTTGAAAATCACTTTAAACATGCTAATTTTAGCTCTAAAATTCATGATCGAACTACAAATGTGAACTGATGTTCCAAAATAAAACATTTGAAAACAGACCATTTTTCAACTTTCTGAAGCATGACGTAATGGGGGGTGTTATCTCTTTTGTAAAAAATCAACCGTTTTTGCTTGAACATCAAATGCCTCCAAATGGTATTTAATTCACTTCCCGGGTTGAAGAAACACTTATTGAGACCTCGGAGTGAGTAAATTGGCCATTTTCAAGCACTTTTAACCATTCCACAAATCTTGGGTTTAGGGCCGTGGAAGCACGAAAATCACTTTAAACATGCTAATTTTAGCTATAAAACTGATGATCGACCTACAAATGTGAACTGACGGTAAAAAAATAAAACATTTGAAAATGTAAAATTTTTCACCTTTCTGAAGCATGACGTAATGGGGGGGTGTTATCTCTTTTGTCAAAAATCAGCCGTTTTTGCTTGAACATTAAATGCCTCCAAATGGTATTTAATTCACTTCCCGGGTGAAGAAACACTTTTTGAGACCTCAGAGTGAGTAAATTGGCCATTTTTGGCCATTTTCATGCACTTATAACCATTCCACAAATCTTGTTTTTAGGGCCCCTGGAAGCATGAAAATCCCTCTAAAATTGCCAATTTTAGCTCTAAAACTGATGATCCACCTACAAATGTGAACTGACGTTCAAAAATAAAACATTTGAAAACGGACCATTTTTCACCTTTCTGAAGCATGACGTAATGGGGGGTGTTATCTCTTTTGTCAAACATCAGCCATTTTTGCTTGAACATTAAATGCCTCCAAATGGTATTTAATTCACTTCCCGGGGTGAAGAAACACTTATTGAGACCTCGGAGTGAGTAAATTGGCCATTTTCAAGCACTTTTAACCATTCCACGAATCTTGTATTTAGGGCCCCTGGAAGCACGAAAATCACTTTAAAAATGCTAATTTTAGCTCTAACTGATGATCGACCTACAAGTGTGAACTGACGTTAAAAAATAAAACGTTTGAAAACTGACCATTTCTCACCTTTCTGAAGCATGATGTAATGGAGGGGTGTTATCTCCTTTGTCAAAAATCAGCCGTTTTTGCTTGAACATTAAATGCCTCCAAATGGTATTTAATTCACTTCCCGTGATGAAGAAACACTTTTTGAGACCTCAGAGTGAGTAAATTGGCCATTTTCAAGCACTTTTAACCATTCCACAAATCTTGTGTTTAGGGCCGTGGAAGCACGAAAATCACTTTAAACATGCTAATTTTAGCTATAAAACTGATGATCAACCTACAAATGTGAACTGACGGTAAAAAATAAAACATTTGAAAATGTACCATTTTTCACCTTTCTGAAGCATGACGTAATGGGGGGGTGTTATCTCTTTTGTCAAAAATCAGCCGTTTTTGCTTGAACATTAAATGCCTCCAAATGGTATTTAATTCACTTCCCGGGGTGAAGAAACACTTTTTGAGACCTCAGAGTGAGTAAATTGGCCATTTTCATGCACTTATAACCATTCCACAAATCTTGTTTTTAAGGCCACTGGAAGCATGAAAATCCCTCTAAAATTGCCAATTTTAGCTCTAAAACTGATGATCCACCTACATATGTGAACTGACGTTCAAAAATAAAACATTTGAAAACGGACCATTTTTCACCTTTCTGAAGCATGACGTAATGGGGCGGTGTTATCTCTTTTGTAAAAAATCAGCCGTTTTTGCTTGTACATTAAATGCCTCCAAATGGTATTTAATTCACTTCCCGGGATGAAGAAACCTTTTTTGAGACCTCAGAGTGAGTAAATTGGCCATTTTCAAGCACTTTTAACCATTCCACAAATCTTGTGTTTAGGGCCCCTGGAAGTTGAAAATCACTTTAAACATGCTAATTTTAGCTCTAAAATTCATGATCGAACTACAAATGTGAACTGATGTTCCAAAATAAAACATTTGAAAACAGACCATTTTTCAACTTTCTGAAGCATGACGTAATGGGGGGTGTTATCTCTTTTGTAAAAAATCAACCGTTTTTGCTTGAACATCAAATGCCTCCAAATGGTATTTAATTCACTTCCCGGGTTGAAGAAACACTTATTGAGACCTCGGAGTGAGTAAATTGGCCATTTTCAAGCACTTTTAACCATTCCACAAATCTTGGGTTTAGGGCCGTGGAAGCACGAAAATCACTTTAAACATGCTAATTTTAGCTATAAAACTGATGATCGACCTACAAATGTGAACTGACGGTAAAAAAATAAAACATTTGAAAATGTACAATTTTTCACCTTTCTGAAGCATGACGTAATGGGGGGGTGTTATCTCTTTTGTCAAAAATCAGCCGTTTTTGCTTGAACATTAAATGCCTCCAAATGGTATTTAATTCACTTCCCGGGGTGAAGAAACACTTTTTGAGACCTCAGAGTGAGTAAATTGGCCATTTTCATGCACTTATAACCATTCCACAAATCTTGTTTTTAGGGCCCCTGGAAGCATGAAAATCCCTCTAAAATTGCCAATTTTAGCTCTAAAACTGATGATCCACCTACAAATGTGAACTGACGTTCAAAAATAAAACATTTGAAAACGGACCATTTTTCACCTTTCTGAAGCATGACGTAATGGGGCGGTGTTATCTCTTTTGTCAAAAATCAGCCGTTTTTGCTTGCACATTAAATGCCTCCAAATGGTATTTAATTCACTTCCCGGGGTGAAGAAACACTTATTGAGACCTCGGAGTGAGTAAATTGGCCATTTTCAAGCACTTTTAACCATTCCACAAATCTTGTGTTTAGGGCCCCTGGAAGCACGAAAATCACTTTAAACATGCTAATTTTTGCTCTAAAACTGATGATCGACCTACAAGTGTGAACTGATGTTAAAAAATAAAACATTTGAAAACTGACTATTTTTCACCTTTCTGAAGCATGACGTAATGGAGGGGTGTTATCTCTTTTGTCAAAAATCAGCCGTTTTTGCTTGAACATTAAATGCCTCCAAATGGTATTTAATTCACTTCCCGGGGTGAAGAAACACTTTTTGAGACCTCAGAGTGAGTAAATTGGCCATTTTCATGCACTTTTAAACCATTCCACAAATCTTGGTTTTTTAGGGCCCCTGGAAGCATGAAAATCCCTCTAAACATGCCAATTTTAGCTCTAAAACTGATGATCCACCAACAAATGTGAACTGACGTTCAAAAATAAAACATTTGAAAACGGACCATTTTTCACCTTTCTGAAGCATGACGTAATGGGGCGGTGTTACCTCTTTTGTCAAAAATCAGCCGTTTTTGCTTGCACATTAAATGCCTCCACATAGTAATTTAATTCAACTTCCCGGGATGAAGAAAACTTTTTGAGACCTCAGAGTGAGTAATTGGCATTTTCAAGCACTTTTAACCATTCCACAATCTTGTGTTTAGGGCCCCTGAAAGCATGAAAATCACTTTAAACATGCTATTTTTAGCTCTAAAATTGATGATCGAACTACAAATGTGAACTGATGTTCCAAAATAAAACATTTGAAAACAGACCATTTTTCAACTTTCTGAAGCATGACGTAATGGGGGTGTTATCTCTTTTGTCAAAAATCAGCCGTTTTTGCTTGAACATTAAATGCCTCCAAATGGTATTTTAATTCACTTCCGTGATGAAGAAACACTTTTTGAGACCTCAGAGTGAGTAAATTGGCCATTTTCAAGCACTTTTAACCATTCCACAAATCTTGTGTTTAGGGCCGTGGAAGCACGAAAATCACTTTAAACATGCTAATTTTAGCTATAAAACTGATGATCAACCTACAAATGTGAACTGACGGTAAAAAATAAAACATTTGAAAATGTACCATTTTTTCACCTTTCTGAAGCATGACGTATGGGGGGGGGTGTTATCTCTTTTGTCAAAATCAGCCGTTTTTTGCTTGAACATTAAATGCCTCCAAATGGTATTTAATTCACTTCCCCGGGGTGAAGAAACACTTTTTGAGACCTCAGAGTGAGTAAATTGGCCATTTTCATGCACTTATAACCATTCCACAAATCTTGTTTTTAAGGCCACTGGAAGCATGAAAATCCCTCTAAAATTGCCAATTTTAGCTCTAAAACTGATGATCCACCTACATATGTGAACTGACGTTCAAAAATAAAACCATTTGAAAACGACCATTTCTCACCTTTCTGAAGCATGATGTAATGGAGGGGTGTTATCTCCTTTGTCAAAAATCAGCCGTTTTTGCTTGAACATTAAATGCCTCCAAATGGTATTTAATTCACTTCCCGTGATGAAGAAACACTTTTTGAGACCTCAGAGTGAGTAAATTGGCCATTTTCAAGCACTTTTAACCATTCCACAAATCTTGTGTTTAGGGCCGTGAAGCACGAAATCACTTTAACATGCTAATTTTAGCTATAAAACTGATGATCAACCTACAAATGTGAACTGACGGTAAAAAAGAAAACATTTGAAAATGTACCATTTTCACCTTTTCTGAAGCATGACGTAATGGGGGGGGGTGTTATCTCTTTGTCAAAAATCAGCCGTTTTTGCTTGAACATTAAATGCCTCCAAATGGTATTTAATTCACTTCCCGGGGTGAAGAAACACTTTTTGAGACCTCAGAGTGAGTAAATTGGCCATTTTCATGCACTTATAACCCATTCCACAAATCTTGTTTTTAAGGCCACTGGAAGCATGAAAATCCCTCTAAAATTGCCAATTTTAGCTCTAAAACTGATGATCCACCTACATATGTGAACTGATGTTCAAAAATAAAACATTTGAAAACGGACCATTTTTCACCTTTCTGAAGCATGACGTAATGGGGCGGTGTTATCTCTTTTTGTAAAAAATCAGCCGTTTTTGCTTGTACATTAAATGCCTCCAAATGGTATTTAATTCACTTCCCGGGATGAAGAATACCTTTTTTGAGACCTCAGAGTGAGTAAATTGGCCATTTTCAAGCACTTTTAACCATTCCACAAATCTTGTGTTTAGGGCCCCTGGAAGTTGAAAATCACTTTAACATGCTAATTTTAGCTCTAAAATTCATGATCGAACTACAAATGTGAACTGATGTTCCAAAATAAAACATTTGAAAACAGAACCATTTTTCAACTTTCTGAAGCATGACGTAATGGGGGGTGTTATCTCTTTTGTAAAAAATCAACCGTTTTTGCTTGAACATCAAATGCCTCCAAATGTATTTAATCACTTCCCGGGTTGAAGAAACACTTATTGAGACCTCGGAGTGAGTAAATTGGCCATTTTCAAGCACTTTTAACCATTCCACAAATCTTGGGTTTAGGGCCGTGGAAGCACGAAATCACTTTAAACATGCTAATTTTAGCTATAAACTGATGATCGACCTACAAATGTGAACTGACGGTAAAAAAATAAAACATTTGAAAATGTACAATTTTCACCTTTCTGAAGCATGACGTAATGGGGGGTGTTATCTCTTTTGTCAAAAATCAGCCGTTTTTGCTTGAACATTAAATGCCTCCAAATGGTATTTAATTCACTTCCCGGGGTGAAGAAACACTTTTTGAGACCTCAGAGTGAGTAAATTGGCCATTTCATGCACTTATAACCATTCCACAAATCTTGTTTTAGGGCCCCTGGAAGCATGAAAATCCCTCTAAAATTGCCAATTTTAGCTCTAAAACTGATGATCCACCCTACAAATGTGAACTGACGTTCAAAAATAAAACATTTGAAAACGGACCATTTTTCACCTTTCTGAAGCATGACGTAATGGGGCGGTGTTATCTCTTTTGTCAAAAATCAGCCGTTTTTGCTTGCACATTAATGCCTCCAAATGGTATTTAATTCACTTCCCGGGGTGAAGAAACACTTATTGAGACCTCGGAGTGAGTAAATTGGCCATTTTCAAGCACTTTTAACCATTCCACAAATCTTGTGTTTAGGGCCCCTGGAAGCACGAAAATCACTTTAAACATGCTAATTTTTGCTCTAAAACTGATGATCGACCTACAAGTGTGAACTGACGTTAAAAAATAAAACATTTGAAACTGACTATTTTTCACCTTTCTGAAGCATGACGTAATGGAGGGGTGTTATCTCTTTTGTCAAAAATCAGCCGTTTTTGCTTGAACATTAAATGCCTCCAAATGGTATTTAAATTCACTTCCCGGGGTGAAGAAACACTTTTTGAGACCTCAGAGTGAGTAAATTGGCCATTTTCATGCACTTTTAACCATTCCACAAATCTTGTTTTAGGGCCCCTGGAAGCATGAAATCCCTCTAAACATGCCAATTTTAGCTCTAAAACTGATGATCCACCTACAAATGTGAACTGACGTTCAAAAATAAAACATTTGAAAACGGACCATTTTCACCTTTCTGAAGCATGACGTAATGGGGCGGTGTTATCTCTTTTGTCAAAATCAGCCGTTTTGCTTGCACATTAAATGCCTCCACATAGTATTTAATTCACTTCCCGGGATGAAGAAAACTTTTTTGAGACCTCAGAGTGAGTAAATTGGCCATTTTCAAGCACTTTTAACCATTCCACAAATCTTGTGTTTAGGGCCCCTGAAAGCATGAAAATCACTTTAAACATGCTATTTTTAGCTCTAAAATTGATGATCGAACTACAAATGTGAACTGATGTTCCAAAATAAAACATTTGAAACAGACCATTTTTCAACTTTCTGAAGCATGACGTAATGGGGGTGTTTATCTCTTTTGTCAAAAATCAGCCGTTTTTGCTTGAACATTAAATGCCTCCAAATGGTATTTAATTCACTTCCCGGGGTGAAGAAACACTTTTTGAGACCTCAGAGTGAGTAAATTTGCCATTTTCAAGCACTTTTAACCATTCCACAAATCTTATTTTTAGGGCCCCTGGAAGCATGAAAATCACTTTAAACATGCCAATTTTAGCTCTAAAACTGATGATCCACCTACAAATGTGAACTGACGTTCAAAAATAAAACATTTGAAAACGGACAATTTTTCACCTTTCTGAAGCATGACGTAATGGGGGGGGGTGTAATCTCTTTTGTCAAAAATCAGCCGTTTTTGCTTGAACATTAAATGCCTCCAAATGGTATTTAATTCACTTCCCGTGATGAAGAAACACTTATTGAGACCTCGGAGTGAGTAAATTGGCCATTTTCAAGCACTTTTAACCATTCCACAAATCTTGTATTTAGGGCCCCTGGAAGCACGAAAATCACTTTAAAAATGCTTATTTTAGCTCTAACTGATGATCGACCTACAAGTGTGAACTGACGTTAAAAAATAAAACATTTGAAAACTGACCATTTCTCACCTTTCTGAAGCATGATGTAATGGAGGGGTGTTATCTCTTTTGTCAAAAATCAGCCGTTTTTGCTTGAACATTAAATGCCTCCAAATGGTATTTAATTCACTTCCCGGGGTGAAGAAACACTTTTTGAGACCTCAGAGTGAGTACATTAGCCATTTTCATGCACTTATAACCATTCCACAAATCTTGTTTTTAGGGCCCCTGGAAGCATGAAAATCCCTCTAAAATAGCCAATTTTAGCTCTAAAACTGATGATCCACCTACAAATGTGAACTGACGTTCAAAAATAAAACATTTGAAAACGGACCATTTTTCACCTTTCTGAAGCATGACGTAATGGGGCGGTGTTATCTCTTTTGTCAAAAATCAGCCGTTTGTGCTTGCACATTAAATGCCTCCAAATGGTATTTAATTCACTTCCCGGGGTGAAGAAACACTTATTGAGTCCTCAGAGTGAGTAAATTGGCCATTTTCAAGCACTTTTAACCATTCCACAAATCTTGTGTTTAGGGCCGTGGAAGCACGAAAATCACTTTAAACATGCAAATTTTAGCTCTTAAACTGATGATCGACCTACAAATGTGAACTGACGGTAAAAAATAAAACATTTGAAAATTTACCATTTTTCACCTTTCTGAAGCATGACGTAATGGGGGGGTTTTATCTATTTTATCAAAAATCAGCCGTTTTTGCTTGAACATTAAATGCCTCCAAATGGTATTTAATTCACTTCCCGGGGTGAAGAAACACTTTTTGAGACCTCAGAGTGAGTAAATTGGCCATTTTCATGCACTTTTAACCATTCCACAAATCTTGTTTTTAGGGCCCCTGGAAGCATGAAAATCCCTCTAAACATGCCAATTTTAGCTCTAAAACTGATGATCCACCTACAAATGTGAACTGACGTTCAAAAATAAAACATTTGAAAACGGACCATTTTTCACCTTTCTGAAGCATGACGTAATGGGGCGGTGTTATCTCTTTTGTCAAAAATCAGCCGTTTTTGCTTGCACATTAAATGCCTCCAAATGGTATTTAATTCACTTCCCGGGATGAAGAAAACTTTTTTGAGACCTCAGAGTGAGTAAATTGGCCATTTTCAAGCACTTTTAACCATTCCACAAATCTTGTGTTTAGGGCCCCTGAAAGCATGAAAATCACTTTAAACATGCTATTTTTAGCTCTAAAATTGATGATCGAACTACAAATGTGAACTGATGTTCCAAAATAAAACATTTGAAAACAGACCATTTTTCAACTTTCTGAAGCATGACGTAATGGGGGGTGTTATCTCTTTTGTCAAAAATCAGCCGTTTTTGCTTGAACATTAAATGCCTCCAAATGGTATTTAATTCACTTCCCGGGGTGAAGAAACACTTTTTGAGACCTCAGAGTGAGTAAATTGGCCATTTTCAAGCACTTTTAACCATTCCACAAATCTTATTTTTAGGGCCCCTGGAAGCATGAAAATCACTTTAAACATGCCAATTTTAGCTCTAAAACTGATGATCCACCTACAAATGTGAACTGACGATCAAAAATAAAACATTTGAAAACGGACCATTTTTCACCTTTCTGAAGCATGACGTAATTGGGGGGTGTTATCTCTTTTGTCAAAAATCAGCCATTTTTGCTTGAATATTAAATGCCTCCAAATGGTATTTATTTCACTTCCCGTGGTGAAGAAACAGTTTTTGAGACCTCAGGGTGAGTAATTGGCCATTTTCAAGCATTTTAACCATTCCACAAATCTTGTGTTTAGGGCACCTGGAAGCATGAAAATCACTTTAAACATGCTAATTTTAGCTCTAAAATTGATGATCGAACTACAAATGTGACCTGATGTTCAAAAATAAAACATTTGAAAACAGACCATTTTTCAACTTTCTGAAGCATGACGTAATGGGGGGTGTTATCTCTTTTGTCAAACATCAGCCGTTTTTGCTTGAACATTAAATGCCTCCAAATGGTATTTAATTCACTTCCCGGGGTGAAGAAACACTTATTGAGACCTCGGAGTGAGTAAATTGGCCATTTTCAAGCACTTTTAACAATTCCACAAATCTTGTATTTAGGGCCCCTGGAAGCACGAAAATCACTTTAAAAATGCTAATTTTAGCTCTAACTGATGATCGACCTACAAGTGTGAACTGAGGTTAAAAAATAAAACATTTGAAAACTGACCATTTCTCACCTTTCTGAAGCATGATGTAATGGAGGGGTGTTATATCTTTTGTCAAAAATCTGCCGTTTTTGCTTGAACATTAAATGCCTCCAAATGGTATTTAATTCACTTCCCGTGATGAAGAAACACTTATTGAGACCTCGGAGTGAGTAAATTGGCCATTTTCAAGCACTTTTAACCATTCCACAAATCTTGTATTTAGGGCCCCTGGAAGCACTAAAATCACTTTAAAAATGCTTATTTTAGCTCTAACTGATGATCGACCTACAAGTGTGAACTGACGTTAAAAAATAAAACATTTGAAAACTGACCATTTCTCACCTTTCTGAAGCATGATGTAATGGAGGGGTGTTATCTCTTTTGTCAAAAATCAGCCGTTTTTGCTTGAACATTAAATGCCTCCAAATGGTATTTAATTCACTTCCCGGGGTAAAGAAACACTTTTTGAGACCTCAGAGTGAGTACATTAGCCATTTTCATGCACTTATAACCATTCCACAAATCTTGTTTTTAGGGCCCCTGGAAGCATGAAAATCCCTCTAAAATTGCCAATTTTAGCTCTAAAACTGATGATCCACCTACAAATGTGAACTGACGTTCAAAAATAAAACATTTGAAAACGGACCATTTTTCACCTTTCTGAAGCATGACGTAATGGGGCGGTGTTATCTCTTTTGTCAAAAATCAGCCGTTTGTGCTTGCACATTAAATGCCTCCAAATGGTATTTAATTCACTTCCCGGGGTGAAGAAACACTTATTGAGTCCTCAGAGTGAGTAAATTGGCCATTTTCAAGCACTTTTAACCATTCCACAAATCTTGTGTTTAGGGCCGTGGAAGCACGAAAATCACTTTAAACATGCTAATTTTAGCTCTTAAACTGATGATCGACCTATAAATGTGAACTGACGGTAAAAAATAAAACATTTGAAAATTTACCATTTTTCACCTTTCTGAAGCATGACGTAATGGGGGGGTTTTATCTATTTTATCAAAAATCAGCCGTTTTTGCTTGAACATTAAATGCCTCCAAATGGTATTTAATTCACTTCCCGGGGTGAAGAAACACTTTTTGAGACCTCAGAGTGAGTAAATTGGCCATTTTCATGCACTTTTAACCATTCCACAAATCTTGTTTTTAGGGCCCCTGGAAGCATGAAAATCCCTCTAAACATGCCAATTTTAGCTCTAAAACTGATGATCCACCTACAAATGTGAACTGACGTTCAAAAATAAAACATTTGAAAACGGACCATTTTTCACCTTTCTGAAGCATGACGTAATGGGGCGGTGTTATCTCTTTTGTCAAAAATCAGCCGTTTTTGCTTGCACATTAAATGCCTCCAAATGGTATTTAATTCACTTCCCGGGATGAAGAAAACTTTTTTGAGACCTCAGAGTGAGTAAATTGGCCATTTTCAAGCACTTTTAACCATTCCACAAATCTTGTGTTTAGGGCCCCTGAAAGCATGAAAATCACTTTAAACATGCTATTTTTAGCTCTAAAATTGATGATCGAACTACAAATGTGAACTGATGTTCCAAAATAAAACATTTGAAAACAGACCATTTTTCAACTTTCTGAAGCATGACGTAATGGGGGGTGTTATCTCTTTTGTCAAAAATCAGCCGTTTTTGCTTGAACATTAAATGCCTCCAAATGGTATTTAATTCACTTCCCGGGGTGAAGAAACACTTTTTGAGACCTCAGAGTGAGTAAATTGGCCATTTTCAAGCACTTTTAACCATTCCACAAATCTTATTTTTAGGGCCCCTGGAAGCATGAAAATCACTTTAAACATGCCAATTTTAGCTCTAAAACTGATGATCCACCTACAAATGTGAACTGACGATCAAAAATAAAACATTTGAAAACGGACCATTTTTCACCTTTCTGAAGCATGACGTAATTGGGGGGTGTTATCTCTTTTGTCAAAAATCAGCCATTTTTGCTTGAATATTAAATGCCTCCAAATGGTATTTAATTTACTTCCTGGGATGAAGAAACACTTTTTGAGACCTCAGAGTGAGTAAATTGGCCATTTTCAAGCACTTTTAACCATTCCACAAATCTTGTTTTTAGGGCCCCTGGAAGCATGAAAATCCCTCTAAAATTGCCAATTTTAGCTCTAAAACTGATGATCCACCTACAAATGTGAACTGACGTTCAAAAATAAAACATTTGAAAACGGACCATTTTTCACCTTTCTGAAGCATGACGTAATGGGGCGGTGTTATCTCTTTTGTCAAAAATCAGCCGTTTGTGCTTGCACATTAAATGCCTCCAAATGGTATTTAATTCACTTCCCGGGGTGAAGAAACACTTATTGAGTCCTCAGAGTGAGTAAATTGGCCATTTTCAAGCACTTTTAACCATTCCACAAATCTTGTGTTTAGGGCCGTGGAAGCACGAAAATCACTTTAAACATGCTAATTTTAGCTCTTAAACTGATGATCGACCTATAAATGTGAACTGACGGTAAAAAATAAAACATTTGAAAATTTACCATTTTTCACCTTTCTGAAGCATGACGTAATGGGGGGGTTTTATCTATTTTATCAAAAATCAGCCGTTTTTGCTTGAACATTAAATGCCTCCAAATGGTATTTAATTCACTTCCCGGGGTGAAGAAACACTTTTTGAGACCTCAGAGTGAGTAAATTGGCCATTTTCATGCACTTTTAACCATTCCACAAATCTTGTTTTTAGGGCCCCTGGAAGCATGAAAATCCCTCTAAACATGCCAATTTTAGCTCTAAAACTGATGATCCACCTACAAATGTGAACTGACGTTCAAAAATAAAACATTTGAAAACGGACCATTTTTCACCTTTCTGAAGCATGACGTAATGGGGCGGTGTTATCTCTTTTGTCAAAAATCAGCCGTTTTTGCTTGCACATTAAATGCCTCCAAATGGTATTTAATTCACTTCCCGGGATGAAGAAAACTTTTTTGAGACCTCAGAGTGAGTAAATTGGCCATTTTCAAGCACTTTTAACCATTCCACAAATCTTGTGTTTAGGGCCCCTGAAAGCATGAAAATCACTTTAAACATGCTATTTTTAGCTCTAAAATTGATGATCGAACTACAAATGTGAACTGATGTTCCAAAATAAAACATTTGAAAACAGACCATTTTTCAACTTTCTGAAGCATGACGTAATGGGGGGTGTTATCTCTTTTGTCAAAAATCAGCCGTTTTTGCTTGAACATTAAATGCCTCCAAATGGTATTTAATTCACTTCCCGGGGTGAAGAAACACTTTTTGAGACCTCAGAGTGAGTAAATTGGCCATTTTCAAGCACTTTTAACCATTCCACAAATCTTATTTTTAGGGCCCCTGGAAGCATGAAAATCACTTTAAACATGCCAATTTTAGCTCTAAAACTGATGATCCACCTACAAATGTGAACTGACGATCAAAAATAAAACATTTGAAAACGGACCATTTTTCACCTTTCTGAAGCATGACGTAATTGGGGGGTGTTATCTCTTTTGTCAAAAATCAGCCATTTTTGCTTGAATATTAAATGCCTCCAAATGGTATTTAATTTACTTCCTGGGATGAAGAAACACTTTTTGAGACCTCAGAGTGAGTAAATTGGCCATTTTCAAGCACTTTTAACCATTCCACAAATCTTGTGTTTAGGGCCCCTGGAAGCATGAAAATCACTTTAAACATGCTAATTTTAGCTCTAAAACTGATGATCCACCTACAAATGTGAACTGACGTTCAAAAATAAAACATTTGAAAACGGACCATTTTTCACCTTTCTGAAGCATGACGTAATGGGGGGGGGGTGTAATCTCTTTTGTCAAAAATCAGCCGTTTTTGTTTGAACATTAAATGCCTCCAAATGGTATTTATTTCACTTCCCGTGGTGAAGAAACAGTTTTTGAGACCTCAGGGTGAGTAATTGGCCATTTTCAAGCACTTTTAACCATTCCACAAATCTTGTGTTTAGGGCACCTGGAAGCATGAAAATCACTTTAAACATGCTAATTTTAGCTCTAAAATTGATGATCGAACTACAAATGTGAACTGATGTTCAAAAATAAAACATTTGAAAACAGACCATTTTTCAACTTTCTGAAGCATGACGTAATGGGGGGTGTTACCTCTTTTGTCAAACATCAGCCGTTTTTGCTTGAACATTAAATGCCTCCAAATGGTATTTAATTCACTTCCCGGGGTGAAGAAACACTTATTGAGACCTCGGAGTGAGTAAATTGGCCATTTTGAAGCACTTTTAACAATTCCACAAATCTTGTGTTTAGGGCCCCTGGAAGCACGAAAATCACTTTAAAAATGCTAATTTTAGCTCTAACTGATGATCGACCTACAAGTGTGAACTGACGTTAAAAAATAAAACATTTGAAAACTGACCATTTCTCACCTTTCTGAAGCATGATGTAATGGAGGGGTGTTATCTCTTTTGTCAAAAATCAGCCGTTTTTGCTTGAACATTAAATGCCTCCAAATGGTATTTAATTCACTTCCCGTGATGAAGAAACACTTACTGAGACCTCGGAGTGAGTAAATTGGCAATTTTCAAGCACTTTTAACCATTCCACAAATCTTGTATTTAGGGCCCCTGGAAGCACGAAAATCACTTTAAAAATGCTAATTTTAGCTCTAACTGATGATCGACCTACAAGTGTGAACTGACGTTAAAAAATAAAACATTTGAAAACTGACCATTTCTCACCTTTCTGAAGCATGATGTAATGGAGGGGTGTTATCTCTTTTGTCAAAAATCAGCCGTTTTTGCTTGAACATTAAATGCCTCCAAATGGTATTTAATTCACTTCCCGGGGTGAAGAAACACTTTTTGAGACCTCAGAGTGAGTACATTAGCCATTTTCATGCACTTATAACCATTCCACAAATCTTGTTTTTAGGGCCCCTGGAAGCATGAAAATCCCTCTAAAATTGCCAATTTTAGCTCTAAAACTGATGATCCACCTACAAATGTGAACTGACGTTCAAAAATAAAACATTTGAAAACGGACCATTTTTCACCTTTCTGAAGCATGACGTAATGGGGCGGTGTTATCTCTTTTGTCAAAAATCAGCCGTTTGTGCTTGCACATTAAATGCCTCCAAATGGTATTTAATTCACTTCCCGGGGTGAAGAAACACTTATTGAGTCCTCAGAGTGAGTAAATTGGCCATTTTCAAGCACTTTTAACCATTCCACAAATCTTGTGTTTAGGGCCGTGGAAGCACGAAAATCACTTTAAACATGCTAATTTTAGCTCTTAAACTGATGATCGACCTACAAATGTGAACTGACGGTAAAAAATAAAACATTTGAAAATTTACCATTTTTCACCTTTCTGAAGCATGACGTAATGGGGGGGTTTTATCTATTTTATCAAAAATCAGCCGTTTTTGCTTGAACATTAAATGCCTCCAAATGGTATTTAATTCACTTCCCGGGGTGAAGAAACACTTTTTGAGACCTCAGAGTGAGTAAATTGGCCATTTTCATGCACTTTTAACCATTCCACAAATCTTGTTTTTAGGGCCCCTGGAAGCATGAAAATCCCTCTAAACATGCCAATTTTAGCTCTAAAACTGATGATCCACCTACAAATGTGAACTGACGTTCAAAAATAAAACATTTGAAAACGGACCATTTTTCACCTTTCTGAAGCATGACGTAATGGGGCGGTGTTATCTCTTTTGTCAAAAATCAGCCGTTTTTGCTTGCACATTAAATGCCTCCAAATGGTATTTAATTCACTTCCCGGGATGAAGAAAACTTTTTTGAGACCTCAGAGTGAGTAAATTGGCCATTTTCAAGCACTTTTAACCATTCCACAAATCTTGTGTTTAGGGCCCCTGAAAGCATGAAAATCACTTTAAACATGCTATTTTTAGCTCTAAAATTGATGATCGAACTACAAATGTGAACTGATGTTCCAAAATAAAACATTTGAAAACAGACCATTTTTCAACTTTCTGAAGCATGACGTAATGGGGGGTGTTATCTCTTTTGTCAAAAATCAGCCGTTTTTGCTTGAACATTAAATGCCTCCAAATGGTATTTAATTCACTTCCCGGGGTGAAGAAACACTTTTTGAGACCTCAGAGTGAGTAAATTGGCCATTTTCAAGCACTTTTAACCATTCCACAAATCTTATTTTTAGGGCCCCTGGAAGCATGAAAATCACTTTAAACATGCCAATTTTAGCTCTAAAACTGATGATCCACCTACAAATGTGAACTGACGATCAAAAATAAAACATTTGAAAACGGACCATTTTTCACCTTTCTGAAGCATGACGTAATTGGGGGGTGTTATCTCTTTTGTCAAAAATCAGCCATTTTTGCTTGAATATTAAATGCCTCCAAATGGTATTTATTTCACTTCCCGTGGTGAAGAAACAGTTTTTGAGACCTCAGGGTGAGTAATTGGCCATTTTCAAGCATTTTAACCATTCCACAAATCTTGTGTTTAGGGCACCTGGAAGCATGAAAATCACTTTAAACATGCTAATTTTAGCTCTAAAATTGATGATCGAACTACAAATGTGACCTGATGTTCAAAAATAAAACATTTGAAAACAGACCATTTTTCAACTTTCTGAAGCATGACGTAATGGGGGGTGTTATCTCTTTTGTCAAACATCAGCCGTTTTTGCTTGAACATTAAATGCCTCCAAATGGTATTTAATTCACTTCCCGGGGTGAAGAAACACTTATTGAGACCTCGGAGTGAGTAAATTGGCCATTTTCAAGCACTTTTAACAATTCCACAAATCTTGTATTTAGGGCCCCTGGAAGCACGAAAATCACTTTAAAAATGCTAATTTTAGCTCTAACTGATGATCGACCTACAAGTGTGAACTGAGGTTAAAAAATAAAACATTTGAAAACTGACCATTTCTCACCTTTCTGAAGCATGATGTAATGGAGGGGTGTTATATCTTTTGTCAAAAATCTGCCGTTTTTGCTTGAACATTAAATGCCTCCAAATGGTATTTAATTCACTTCCCGTGATGAAGAAACACTTATTGAGACCTCGGAGTGAGTAAATTGGCCATTTTCAAGCACTTTTAACCATTCCACAAATCTTGTATTTAGGGCCCCTGGAAGCACTAAAATCACTTTAAAAATGCTTATTTTAGCTCTAACTGATGATCGACCTACAAGTGTGAACTGACGTTAAAAAATAAAACATTTGAAAACTGACCATTTCTCACCTTTCTGAAGCATGATGTAATGGAGGGGTGTTATCTCTTTTGTCAAAAATCAGCCGTTTTTGCTTGAACATTAAATGCCTCCAAATGGTATTTAATTCACTTCCCGGGGTAAAGAAACACTTTTTGAGACCTCAGAGTGAGTACATTAGCCATTTTCATGCACTTATAACCATTCCACAAATCTTGTTTTTAGGGCCCCTGGAAGCATGAAAATCCCTCTAAAATTGCCAATTTTAGCTCTAAAACTGATGATCCACCTACAAATGTGAACTGACGTTCAAAAATAAAACATTTGAAAACGGACCATTTTTCACCTTTCTGAAGCATGACGTAATGGGGCGGTGTTATCTCTTTTGTCAAAAATCAGCCGTTTGTGCTTGCACATTAAATGCCTCCAAATGGTATTTAATTCACTTCCCGGGGTGAAGAAACACTTATTGAGTCCTCAGAGTGAGTAAATTGGCCATTTTCAAGCACTTTTAACCATTCCACAAATCTTGTGTTTAGGGCCGTGGAAGCACGAAAATCACTTTAAACATGCTAATTTTAGCTCTTAAACTGATGATCGACCTATAAATGTGAACTGACGGTAAAAAATAAAACATTTGAAAATTTACCATTTTTCACCTTTCTGAAGCATGACGTAATGGGGGGGTTTTATCTATTTTATCAAAAATCAGCCGTTTTTGCTTGAACATTAAATGCCTCCAAATGGTATTTAATTCACTTCCCGGGGTGAAGAAACACTTTTTGAGACCTCAGAGTGAGTAAATTGGCCATTTTCATGCACTTTTAACCATTCCACAAATCTTGTTTTTAGGGCCCCTGGAAGCATGAAAATCCCTCTAAACATGCCAATTTTAGCTCTAAAACTGATGATCCACCTACAAATGTGAACTGACGTTCAAAAATAAAACATTTGAAAACGGACCATTTTTCACCTTTCTGAAGCATGACGTAATGGGGCGGTGTTATCTCTTTTGTCAAAAATCAGCCGTTTTTGCTTGCACATTAAATGCCTCCAAATGGTATTTAATTCACTTCCCGGGATGAAGAAAACTTTTTTGAGACCTCAGAGTGAGTAAATTGGCCATTTTCAAGCACTTTTAACCATTCCACAAATCTTGTGTTTAGGGCCCCTGAAAGCATGAAAATCACTTTAAACATGCTATTTTTAGCTCTAAAATTGATGATCGAACTACAAATGTGAACTGATGTTCCAAAATAAAACATTTGAAAACAGACCATTTTTCAACTTTCTGAAGCATGACGTAATGGGGGGTGTTATCTCTTTTGTCAAAAATCAGCCGTTTTTGCTTGAACATTAAATGCCTCCAAATGGTATTTAATTCACTTCCCGGGGTGAAGAAACACTTTTTGAGACCTCAGAGTGAGTAAATTGGCCATTTTCAAGCACTTTTAACCATTCCACAAATCTTATTTTTAGGGCCCCTGGAAGCATGAAAATCACTTTAAACATGCCAATTTTAGCTCTAAAACTGATGATCCACCTACAAATGTGAACTGACGATCAAAAATAAAACATTTGAAAACGGACCATTTTTCACCTTTCTGAAGCATGACGTAATTGGGGGGTGTTATCTCTTTTGTCAAAAATCAGCCATTTTTGCTTGAATATTAAATGCCTCCAAATGGTATTTAATTTACTTCCTGGGATGAAGAAACACTTTTTGAGACCTCAGAGTGAGTAAATTGGCCATTTTCAAGCACTTTTAACCATTCCACAAATCTTGTGTTTAGGGCCCCTGGAAGCATGAAAATCACTTTAAACATGCTAATTTTAGCTCTAAAACTGATGATCCACCTACAAATGTGAACTGACGTTCAAAAATAAAACATTTGAAAACGGACCATTTTTCACCTTTCTGAAGCATGACGTAATGGGGGGGGGGTGTAATCTCTTTTGTCAAAAATCAGCCGTTTTTGTTTGAACATTAAATGCCTCCAAATGGTATTTATTTCACTTCCCGTGGTGAAGAAACAGTTTTTGAGACCTCAGGGTGAGTAATTGGCCATTTTCAAGCACTTTTAACCATTCCACAAATCTTGTGTTTAGGGCACCTGGAAGCATGAAAATCACTTTAAACATGCTAATTTTAGCTCTAAAATTGATGATCGAACTACAAATGTGAACTGATGTTCAAAAATAAAACATTTGAAAACAGACCATTTTTCAACTTTCTGAAGCATGACGTAATGGGGGGTGTTACCTCTTTTGTCAAACATCAGCCGTTTTTGCTTGAACATTAAATGCCTCCAAATGGTATTTAATTCACTTCCCGGGGTGAAGAAACACTTATTGAGACCTCGGAGTGAGTAAATTGGCCATTTTGAAGCACTTTTAACAATTCCACAAATCTTGTGTTTAGGGCCCCTGGAAGCACGAAAATCACTTTAAAAATGCTAATTTTAGCTCTAACTGATGATCGACCTACAAGTGTGAACTGACGTTAAAAAATAAAACATTTGAAAACTGACCATTTCTCACCTTTCTGAAGCATGATGTAATGGAGGGGTGTTATCTCTTTTGTCAAAAATCAGCCGTTTTTGCTTGAACATTAAATGCCTCCAAATGGTATTTAATTCACTTCCCGTGATGAAGAAACACTTACTGAGACCTCGGAGTGAGTAAATTGGCAATTTTCAAGCACTTTTAACCATTCCACAAATCTTGTATTTAGGGCCCCTGGAAGCACGAAAATCACTTTAAAAATGCTAATTTTAGCTCTAACTGATGATCGACCTACAAGTGTGAACTGACGTTAAAAAATAAAACATTTGAAAACTGACCATTTCTCACCTTTCTGAAGCATGATGTAATGGAGGGGTGTTATCTCTTTTGTCAAAAATCAGCCGTTTTTGCTTGAACATTAAATGCCTCCAAATGGTATTTAATTCACTTCCCGGGGTGAAGAAACACTTTTTGAGACCTCAGAGTGAGTAAATTGGCCATTTTCATGCACTTATAACCATTCCACAAATCTTGTTTTTAGGGCCCCTGGAAGCATGAAAATCCCTCTAAAATTGCCAATTTTAGCTCTAAAACTGATGATCCACCTACAAATGTGAACTGACGGTAAAAAATAAAACATTTGAAAACGGACCTTTTTTCACCTTTCTGAAGCATGCCGTAATGGGGCGGTGTTATCTCTTTTGTCAAAAATCAGCCGTTTTTGCTTGCACATTAAATGCCTCCAAATGGTATTTAATTCACTTCCCGGGGTGAAGAAACACTTTTTGAGACCTCAGAGTGAGTAAATTGGCCATTTTCATGCACTTTTAACCATTCCACAAATCTTGTGTTTAGGGCCCCTGGAAGTTGAAAATCACTTTAAACATGCTAATTTTAGCTCTAAAATTCATGATCGAACTACAAATGTGAACTGATGTTCCAAAATAAAACATTTGAAAACAGACCATTTTTCAACTTTCTGAAGCATGACGTAAGGGGGGTGTTATCTCTTTTGTCAAAAATCTGCAGTTTTTGCTTGAACATTAAATGCCTCCAAATGGTATTTAATTCACTTCCCGGGGTGAAGAAACACTTTTTGAGACCTCAGAGTGAGTAAATTGGCCATTTTCAAGCACTTCTAACCATTCCACAAATCTTGTGTTTAGGACCGTGAAGCACGAAAATCACTTTAAACATGCTAATTTTAGCTATAAAACTGATGATCAACCTACAAATGTGAACTGACGGTAAAAAAAAAAACATTTGAAAATTTACCATTTTTTACTTTTCTGAAGCATGACGTAATGGGGGGTGTTATCTCTTTTGTCAAAAATCAACCGTTTTTGCTTGAACATTAAATGCCTCCAAATGGTATTTAATTCACTTCCCGGGGTGAAGAAACACTTTTTGAGACCTCAGAGTGAGTAAATTGGCCATTTTCATGCACTTATAACCATTCCACAAATCTTGTTTTTAGGGCCCCTGGAAGCATGAAAATCCCTCTAAAATTGCCAATTTTAGCTCTAAAACTGATGATCCACCTACAAATGTGAACTGACGTCCAAAAATAAAACATTTGAAAACGGACCATTTTTCACCTTTCTGAAGCATGACGTAATGGGGCGGTGTTATCTCTTTTGTCAAAAATCAGCCGTTTTTGCTTGAACATCAAATGCCTCCAAATGGTATTTAATTCACTTCCCGGGTTGAAGAAACACTTATTGAGACCTCGGAGTGAGTAAATTGGCCATTTTCAAGCACTTTTAACCATTCCACAAATCTTGTGTTTAGGGCCCCTGGAAGTTGAAAATCACTATAAACATGCTAATTTTAGCTCTAAAATTCATGATCGAACTACAAATGTGAACTGATGTTCCAAAATAAAACATTTGAAAACAGACCATTTTTCAACTTTCTGAAGCATGACGTAATGGGGGGTGTTATCTCTTTTGTAAAAAAATCAACCGTTTTTGCTTGAACATCAAATGCCTCCAAATTGTATTTAATTCACTTCCCGGGTTGAAGAAACACTTATTGAGACCTCGGAGTGAGTAAATTGGCCATTTTCAAGCACTTTAACCATTCCACAAATCTTGTGTTTAGGGCCGTGGAAGCACGAAAATCACTTTAAACATGCTAATTTTAGCTATAAAACTGATGATCGACCTACAAATGTGAACTGACGGTAAAAAATAAAACATTTGAAAATGTACCATTTTTCACCTTTCTGAAGCATGACGTAATGGGGGGGTGTTATCTCTTTTGTCAAAAATCAGCCGTTTTTGCTTGAACATTAAATGCCTCCAAATGGTATTTAATTCACTTCCCGGGGTGAAGAAACACTTTTTGAGACCTCAGAGTGAGTAAATTGGCCATTTTCATGCACTTATAACCATTCCACAAATCTTGTTTTTAGGGCCCCTGGAAGCATGAAAATCCCTCTAAAATTGCACATTTTAGCTATAAAACTGATGATCCACCTACAAATGTGAACTGACGTTCAAAAATAAAACATTTGAAAACGGACCATTTTTCACCTTTCTGAAGCATGACGTAATGGGGCGGTGTTATCTCTTTTGTCAAAAATCAGCCGTTTTTGCTTGCACATTAAATGCCTCCAAATGGTATTTAATTCACTTCCCGGGATGAAAAAACTTTTTTGAGACTTCAGAGTGAGTAAATTGGCCATTTTCAAGCACTTTTAACCATGCCACAAATCTTGTGTTTAGGGCCCCTGGAAGCATGAAAATCACTTTAAACATGCTATTTTTAGCTCTAAAATTGATGATCGAACTACAAATGTGAACTGATGTTCCAAAATAAAACATTTGAAAACAGACCATTTTTCAACTTTCTGAAGCATGACGTAATTGGGGGGTGTTATCACTTTTGTCAAAAATCAGCCGTTTTTGCTTGAACATTAAATGCCTCCAAATGGTATTTAATTTACTTCCTGGGATGAAGAAACACTTTTTGAGACCTCAGAGTGAGTAAATTGGCCATTTTCAAGCACTTTTAACCATTCCACAAATCTTGTTTTTAGGGCCCCTGGAAGCATGAAAATCCCTCTCAAATTGCCAATATTAGCTCTAAAACTGATGATCCACCTACAAATGTGAACTGACGTTCAAAAATAAAACATTTGAAAATGGACCATTTTTCACCTTTCTGAAGCATGACGTAATGGGGCGGTGTTATCTCTTTTGTCAAAAATCAG
The DNA here is from genome assembly GCF_964261635.1 of Lissotriton helveticus. Taxonomy (NCBI): domain Eukaryota; kingdom Metazoa; phylum Chordata; class Amphibia; order Caudata; family Salamandridae; genus Lissotriton; species Lissotriton helveticus. The sequence goes on from NC_136061.1 coordinate 1,550,855,046, forward strand.
CCGTTTTTGCTTGCACATTAAATGCCTCCAAATGGTATTTAATTCACTTCCCGGGATGAAAAAACTTTTTTGAGACCTCAGAGTGAGTAAATTGGCCATTTTCAAGCACTTTTAACCATTCCACAAATCTTGTGTTTAGGGCCCCTGGAAGCATGAAAATCACTTAAAACATGCTATTTTTAGCTCTAAAATTGATCATCGAACTACAAATGTGAACTGATGTTCCAAAATAAAACATTTGAAAACAGACCATTTTTCAACTTTCTGAAGCATGACGTAATTGGGGGGTGTTATCACTTTTGTCAAAAATCAGCCGTTTTTGCTTGAACATTAAATGCCTCCAAATGGTATTTAATTTACTTACTGGGATGAAGAAACACTTTTTGAGACCTCAGAGTGAGTAAATTGGCCATTTTCAAGCACTTTTAACCATTCTACAAATCTTGTGTTTAGGGCCGTGGAAGCACGAAAATCACTTTAAACATGCTAATTTTAGCTCTAAAACTGATGATCGACCTACAAATGTGAACTGACGGTAAAAAATAAAACATTTGAAAATTTACCATTTTTCACCTTTCTGAAGCATGACGTAATGGGGGGGTGTTATCTCTTTTGTCAAAAATCAGCCGTTTTTGCTTAAACATTAAATGCCTCCAAATGGTATTTAATTCACTTCCCGGGGTGAAGAAACACTTTTTGAGACCTCAGAGTGAGTAAATTGGCCATTTTCATGCACTTTTAACCATTCCACAAATCTTGTTTTTAGGGCCCCTGGAAGCATGAAAATCCCTCTAAACGTGCCAATTTTAGCTCTAAAACTGATGATCCACCTACAAATGTGAACTGACGTTCAAAAATAAAACATTTGAAAACGGACCATTTTTCACCTTTCTGAAGCATGACGTAATGGGGCGGTGTTATCTCTTTTGTCAAAAATCAGCCGTTTTTGCTTGCACATTAAATGCCTCCAAATGGTATTTAATTCACTTCCCGGGATGAAGAAAACTTTTTTGAGACCTCAGAGTGAGTAAATTGGCCATTTTCAAGCCACTTTTAACCATTCCACAAATCTTGTGTTTAGGGCCCCTGGAAGCATGAAAATCACTTTAAACATGCTATTTTTAGCTCTAAAATTGATGATCGAACTACAAATGTGAACTGACGTTCAAAAATAAAACATTTGAAAACGGACCATTTTTCACCTTTCTGAAGCATGACGTAATGGGGCGGTGTTATCTCTTTTGTAAAAAATCAGCCGTTTTTGCTTGTACATTAAATGCCTCCAAATGGTATTTAATTCACTTCCCGGGATGAAGAAACCTTTTTTGAGACCTCAGAGTGAGTAAATTGGCCATTTTCAAGCACTTTAAACCATTCCACAAATCTTGTGTTTAGGGCCCCTGGAAGTTGAAAATCACTTTAAACATGCTAATTTTAGCTCTAAAATTCATGATCGAACTACAAATGTGAACTGATGTTCCAAAATAAAACATTTGAAAACAGACCATTTTTCAACTTTCTGAAGCATGACGTAATGGGGCGGTGTTATCTCTTTTGTCAAAAATCAGCCGTTTTTGCTTGCACATTAAATGCCTCCAAATGGTATTTAATTCACTTCCCGGGATGAAAAAACTTTTTTGAGACCTCAGAGTGAGTAAATTGGCCATTTTCAAGCACTTTTAACCATTTCACAAATCTTGTGTTTAGGGCCCCTGGAAGCATGAAAATCACTTAAAACATGCTATTTTTAGCTCTAAAATTGATGATTGAACTACAAATGTGAACTGACGGTAAAAAATAAAACATTTGAAAATTTACCATTTTTCACCTTTCTGAAGCATGACGTAATGGGGGGGTGTTATCTCTTTTGTCAAAAATCAGCCGTTTTTGCTTAAACATTAAATGCCTCCAAATGGTATTTAATTCACTTCCCGGGGTGAAGAAACACTTTTTGAGACCTCAGAGTGAGTAAATTGGCCATTTTCATGCACTTTTAACCATTCCACAAATCTTGTTTTTAGGGCCCCTGGAAGCATGAAAATCCCTCTAAACGTGCCAATTTTAGCTCTAAAACTGATGATCCACCTACAAATGTGAACTGACGTTCAAAAATAAAACATTTGAAAACGGACCATTTTTCACCTTTCTGAAGCATGACGTAATGGGGCGGTGTTATCTCTTTTGTCAAAAATCAGCCGTTTTTGCTTGCACATTAAATGCCTCCAAATGGTATTTAATTCACTTCCCGGGATGAAGAAAACTTTTTTTGAGACCTCAGAGTGAGTAAATTGGCCATTTTCAAGCACTTTTAACCATTCCACAAATCTTGTGTTTAGGGCCCCTGGAAGCATGAAAATCACTTTAAACATGCTATTTTTAGCTCTAAAATTGATGATCGAACTACAAATGTGAACTGATGTTCCAAAATAAAACATTTGAAAACAGACCATTTTTCAACTTTCTGAAGCATGACGTAATGGGGGGTGTTATCTCTTTTGTCAAAAATCAGCTGTTTTTGCTTGAACATTAAATGCCTCCAAATGGTATTTAATTCACTTCCCGGGGTGAAGAAACACTTTTTGAGACCTCAGAGTGAGTAAATTGGCCATTTTCAAGCACTTTTAACCATTCCACAAATCTTGTGTTTAGGGCCCCTGGAAGCACGAAAATCACTTTAAACATGCTAATTTTTGCTCTAAAACTGATGATCGACCTTCAAGTGTGAACTGACGTTAAAAAATAAAACATTTGAAAACTGACTATTTTTCACCTTTCTGAAGCATGACGTAATGGAGGGGTGTTATCTCTTTTGTCAAAAATAAGCCGTTTTTGCTTGAACATTAAATGCCTCCAAATGGTATTTAATTCACTTCCCGGGGTGAAGAAACACTTTTTGAGACCTCAGAGTGAGTAAATTGGCCATTTTCATGCACTTTTAACCATTCCACAAATCTTGTTTTTAGGGCCCCTGGAAGCATGAAAATCCCTCTAAACATGCCAATTTTAGCTCTAAAACTGATGATCCACCTACAAATGTGAACTGACGTTCAAAAATAAAACATTTGAAAACGGACCATTTTTCACCTTTCTGAAGCATGACGTAATGGGGCGGTGTTATCTCTTTTGTCAAAAATCAGCCGTTTTTGCTTGCACATTAAATGCCTCCACATAGTATTTAATTCACTTCCCGGGATGAAGAAAACTTTTTTGAGACCTCAGAGTGAGTAAATTGGCCATTTTCAAGCACTTTTAACCATTCCACAAATCTTGTGTTTAGGGCCCCTGAAAGCATGAAAATCACTTTAAACATGCTATTTTTAGCTCTAAAATTGATGATCGAACTACAAATGTGAACTGATGTTCCAAAATAAAACATTTGAAAACAGACCATTTTTCAACTTTCTGAAGCATGACGTAATGGGGGGTGTTATCTCTTTGTCAAAAATCAGCCGTTTTTGCTTGAACATTAAATGCCTCCAAATGGTATTTAATTCACTTCCCGGGGTGAAGAAACACTTTTTGAGACCTCAGAGTGAGTAAATTTGCCATTTTCAAGCACTTTTAACCATTCCACAAATCTTATTTTTAGGGCCCCTGGAAGCATGAAAATCACTTTAAACATGCCAATTTTAGCTCTAAAACTGATGATCCACCTACAAATGTGAACTGACGTTCAAAAATAAAACATTTGAAAACGGACAATTTTTCACCTTTCTGAAGCATGACGTAATGGGGGGGGGTGTAATCTCTTTTGTCAAAAATCAGCCGTTTTTGCTTGAACATTAAATGCCTCCAAATGGTATTTATTTCACTTCCCGTGGTGAAGAAACAGTTTTTGAGACCTCAGGGTGAGTAATTGGCCATTTTCAAGCATTTTAACCATTCCACAAATCTTGTGTTTAGGGCACCTGGAAGCATGAAAATCACTTTAAACATGCTAATTTTAACTCTAAAATTGATGATCGAACTACAAATGTGACCTGATGTTCAAAAATAAAACATTTGAAAACAGACCATTTTTCAACTTTCTGAAGCATGACGTAATGGGGGGTGTTATCTCTTTTGTCAAACATCAGCCGTTTTTGCTTGAACATTAAATGCCTCCAAATGGTATTTAATTCACTTCCCGGGGTGAAGAAACACTTATTGAGACCTCGGAGTGAGTAAATTGGCCATTTTCAAGCACTTTTAACAATTCCACAAATCTTGTATTTAGGGCCCCTGGAAGCACGAAAATCACTTTAAAAATGCTAATTTTAGCTCTAACTGATGATCGACCTACAAGTGTGAACTGACGTTAAAAAATAAAACATTTGAAAACTGACCATTTCTCACCTTTCTGAAGCATGATGTAATGGAGGGCTGTTATCTCTTTTGTCAAAAATCTGCCGTTTTTGCTTGAACATTAAATGCCTCCAAATGGTATTTAATTCACTTCCCGTGATGAAGAAACACTTATTGAGACCTCGGAGTGAGTAAATTGGCCATTTTCAAGCACTTTTAACCATTCCACAAATCTTGTATTTAGGGCCCCTGGAAGCACGAAAATCACTTTAAAAATGCTTATTTTAGCTCTAACTGATGATCGACCTACAAGTGTGAACTGACGTTAAAAAATAAAACATTTGAAAACTGACCATTTCTCACCTTTCTGAAGCATGATGTAATGGAGGGGTGTTATCTCTTTTGTCAAAAATCAGCCGTTTTTGCTTGAACATTAAATGCCTCCAAATGGTATTTAATTCACTTCCCGGGGTGAAGAAACACTTTTTGAGACCTCAGAGTGAGTACATTAGCCATTTTCATGCACTTATAACCATTCCACAAATCTTGTTTTTAGGGCCCCTGGAAGCATGAAAATCCCTCTAAAATTGCCAATTTTAGCTCTAAAACTGATGATCCACCTACAAATGTGAACTGACGTTCAAAAATAAAACATTTGAAAACGGACCATTTTTCACCTTTCTGAAGCATGACGTAATGGGGCGGTGTTATCTCTTTTGTCAAAAATCAGCCGTTTGTGCTTGCACATTAAATGCCTCCAAATGGTATTTAATTCACTTCCCGGGGTGAAGAAACACTTATTGAGTCCTCAGAGTGAGTAAATTGGCCATTTTCAAGCACTTTTAACCATTCCACAAATCTTGTGTTTAGGGCCGTGGAAGCACGAAAATCACTTTAAACATGCTAATTTTAGCTCTTAAACTGATGATCGACCTACAAATGTGAACTGACGGTAAAAAATAAAACATTTGAAAATTTACCATTTTTCACCTTTCTGAAGCATGACGTAATGGGGGGGTTTTATCTATTTTATCAAAAATCAGCCGTTTTTGCTTGAACATTAAATGCCTCCAAATGGTATTTAATTCACTTCCCGGGGTGAAGAAACACTTTTTGAGACCTCAGAGTGAGTAAATTGGCCATTTTCATGCACTTTTAACCATTCCACAAATCTTGTTTTTAGGGCCCCTGGAAGCATGAAAATCCCTCTAAACATGCCAATTTTAGCTCTAAAACTGATGATCCACCTACAAATGTGAACTGACGTTCAAAAATAAAACATTTGAAAACGGACCATTTTTCACCTTTCTGAAGCATGACGTAATGGGGCGGTGTTATCTCTTTTGTCAAAAATCAGCCGTTTTTGCTTGCACATTAAATGCCTCCAAATGGTATTTAATTCACTTCCCGGGATGAAGAAAACTTTTTTGAGACCTCAGAGTGAGTAAATTGGCCATTTTCAAGCACTTTTAACCATTCCACAAATCTTGTGTTTAGGGCCCCTGAAAGCATGAAAATCACTTTAAACATGCTATTTTTAGCTCTAAAATTGATGATCGAACTACAAATGTGAACTGATGTTCCAAAATAAAACATTTGAAAACAGACCATTTTTCAACTTTCTGAAGCATGACGTAATGGGGGGTGTTATCTCTTTTGTCAAAAATCAGCCGTTTTTGCTTGAACATTAAATGCCTCCAAATGGTATTTAATTCACTTCCCGGGGTGAAGAAACACTTTTTGAGACCTCAGAGTGAGTAAATTGGCCATTTTCAAGCACTTTTAACCATTCCACAAATCTTATTTTTAGGGCCCCTGGAAGCATGAAAATCACTTTAAACATGCCAATTTTAGCTCTAAAACTGATGATCCACCTACAAATGTGAACTGACGATCAAAAATAAAACATTTGAAAACGGACCATTTTTCACCTTTCTGAAGCATGACGTAATTGGGGGGTGTTATCTCTTTTGTCAAAAATCAGCCATTTTTGCTTGAATATTAAATGCCTCCAAATGGTATTTAATTTACTTCCTGGGATGAAGAAACACTTTTTGAGACCTCAGAGTGAGTAAATTGGCCATTTTCAAGCACTTTTAACCATTCCACAAATCTTGTGTTTAGGGCCCCTGGAAGCATGAAAATCACTTTAAACATGCTAATTTTAGCTCTAAAACTGATGATCCACCTACAAATGTGAACTGACGTTCAAAAATAAAACATTTGAAAACGGACCATTTTTCACCTTTCTGAAGCATGACGTAATGGGGGGGGGTGTAATCTCTTTTGTCAAAAATCAGCCGTTTTTGTTTGAACATTAAATGCCTCCAAATGGTATTTATTTCACTTCCCGTGGTGAAGAAACAGTTTTTGAGACCTCAGGGTGAGTAATTGGCCATTTTCAAGCACTTTTAACCATTCCACAAATCTTGTGTTTAGGGCACCTGGAAGCATGAAAATCACTTTAAACATGCTAATTTTAGCTCTAAAATTGATGATCGAACTACAAATGTGAACTGATGTTCAAAAATAAAACATTTGAAAACAGACCATTTTTCAACTTTCTGAAGCATGACGTAATGGGGGGTGTTACCTCTTTTGTCAAACATCAGCCGTTTTTGCTTGAACATTAAATGCCTCCAAATGGTATTTAATTCACTTCCCGGGGTGAAGAAACACTTATTGAGACCTCGGAGTGAGTAAATTGGCCATTTTGAAGCACTTTTAACAATTCCACAAATCTTGTGTTTAGGGCCCCTGGAAGCACGAAAATCACTTTAAAAATGCTAATTTTAGCTCTAACTGATGATCGACCTACAAGTGTGAACTGACGTTAAAAAATAAAACATTTGAAAACAGACCATTTTTCAACTTTCTGAAGCATGACGTAATGGGGGGTGTTATCTCTTTTGTCAAAAATCAGCTGTTTTTGCTTGAACATTAAATGCCTCCAAATGGTATTTAATTCACTTCCCGGGGTGAAGAAACACTTTTTGAGACCTCAGAGTGAGTAAATTGGCCATTTTCAAGCACTTTTAACCATTCCACAAATCTTGTGTTTAGGGCCCCTGGAAGCATGAAAATCACTTTAAACATGCTAATTTTAGCTCTAAAACTGATGATCCACCTACAAATGTGAACTGACGTTCAAAAATAAAACATTTGAAAACGGACCATTTTTCACCTTTCTGAAGCATGACGTAATGGGGGGGGTGTAATCTCTTTTGTCAAAAATCAGCCGTTTTTGCTTGAACATTAAATGCCTCCAAATGGTATTTATTTCACTTCCCGTGGTGAAGAAACAGTTTTTGAGACCTCAGGGTGAGTAATTGGCCATTTTCAAGCACTTTTAACCATTCCACAAATCTTGTGTTTAGGGCACCTGGAAGCATGAAAATCACTTTAAACATGCTAATTTTAGCTCTAAAATTGATGATCGAACTACAAATGTGAACTGATGTTCAAAAATAAAACATTTGAAAACAGACCATTTTTCAACTTTCTGAAGCATGACGTAATGGGGGGTGTTATCTCTTTTGTCAAACATCAGCCATTTATGCTTGAACATTAAATGCCTCCAAATGGTATTTAATTCACTTCCCGGGGTGAAGAAACACTTATTGAGACCTCGGAGTGAGTAAATTGGCCATTTTCAAGCACTTTTAACCATTCCACAAATCTTGTATTTAGGGCCCCTGGAAGCACGAAAATCACTTTAAAAATGCTAATTTTAGCTCTAAAATTCATGATCGAACTACAAATGTGAACTGATGTTCCAAAATAAAACATTTGAAAACAGACCATTTTTCAACTTTCTGAAGCATGACGTAATGGGGGGTGTTATCTCTTTTGTAAAAAAATCAACCGTTTTTGCTTGAACATCAAATGCCTCCAAATTGTATTTAATTCACTTCCCGGGTTGAAGAAACACTTATTGAGACCTCTGAGTGAGTAAATTGGCCATTTTCAAGCACTTTTAACCATTCCACAAATCTTGTGTTTAGGGCCGTGGAAGCACGAAAATCACTTTAAACATGCTAATTTTAGCTATAAAACTGATGATCGACCTACAAATGTGAACTGACGGTAAAAAATAAAACATTTGAAAATTTACCATTTTTCACCTTTCTGAAGCATGACGTAATGGGGGGTGTTATCTCTTTTGTCAAAAATCAGCCGTTTTTGCTTGAACATTAAATGCCTCCAAATGGTATTTAATTCACTTCCCGGGGTGAAGAAACACTTTTTGAGACCTCAGAGTGAGTAAATTGGTCATTTTCATGCACTTATAACCATTCCACAAAGCTTGTTTTTAGGGCCCCTGGAAGCATGAAAATCCCTCTAAAATTGCACATTTTAGCTATAAAACTGATGATCCACCTACAAATGTGAACTGACGTTCAAAAATAAAACATTTGAAAACGGACCATTTTTCACCTTTCTGAAGCATGACGTAATGGGGCGGTGTTATCTCTTTTGTCAAAAATCAGCCGTTTTTGCTTGCACATTAAATGCCTCCAAATGGTATTTAATTCACTTCCCGGGATGAAAAAACTTTTTTGAGACTTCAGAGTGAGTAAATTGGCCATTTTCAAGCACTTTTAACCATGCCACAAATCTTGTGTTTAGGGCCCCTGGAAGCATGAAAATCACTTTAAACATGCTATTTTTAGCTCTAAAATTGATGATCGAACTACAAATGTGAACTGATGTTCCAAAATAAAACATTTGAAAACAGACCATTTTTCAACTTTCTGAAGCATGACGTAATTGGGGGGTGTTATCACTTTTGTCAAAAATCAGCCGTTTTTGCTTGAACATTAAATGCCTCCAAATGGTATTTAATTTACTTCCTGGGATGAAGAAACACTTTTTGAGACCTCAGAGTGAGTAAATTGGCCATTTTCAAGCACTTTTAACCATTCCACAAATCTTGTTTTTAGGGCCCCTGGAAGCATGAAAATCCCTCTCAAATTGCCAATTTTAGCTCTAAAACTGATGATCCACCTACAAATGTGAACTGACGTTCAAAAATAAAACATTTGAAAATGGACCATTTTTCACCTTTCTGAAGCATGACGTAATGGGGCGGTGTTATCTCTTTTGTCAAAAATCAGCCGTTTTTGCTTGCACATTAAATGCCTCCAAATGGTATTTAATTCACTTCCCGGGATGAAAAAACTTTTTTGAGACCTCAGAGTGAGTAAATTGGCCATTTTCAAGCACTTTTAACCATTCCACAAATCTTGTGTTTAGGGCCCCTGGAAGCATGAAAATCACTTAAAACATGCTATTTTTAGCTCTAAAATTGATGATTGAACTACAAATGTGAACTGATGTTCCAAAATAAAACATTTGAAAACAGACCATTTTTCAACTTTCTGAAGCATGACGTAATTGGGGGGTGTTATCACTTTTGTCAAAAATCAGCCGTTTTTGCTTGAACATTAAATGCCTCCAAATGGTATTTAATTTACTTCCTGGGATGAAGAAACACTTTTTGAGACCTCAGAGTGAGTAAATTGGCCATTTTCAAGCACTTTTAACCATTCTACAAATCTTGTGTTTAGGGCCGTGGAAGCACGAAAATCACTTTAAACATGCTAATTTTAGCTCTAAAACTGATGATCGACCTACAAATGTGAACTGACGATAAAAAATAAAACATTTGAAAATTTACCATTTTTCACCTTTCTGAAGCATGACGTAATGGGGGGGTGTTATCTCTTTTGTCAAAAATCAGCCGTTTTTGCTTGAACATTAAATGCCTCCAAATGGTATTTAATTCACTTCCCGGGGTGAAGAAACACTTTTTGAGACCTCAGAGTGAGTAAATTGGCCATTTTCATGCACTTTTAACCATTCCACAAATCTTGTTTTTAGGGCCCCTGGAAGCATGAAAATCCCTCTAAACGTGCCAATTTTAGCTCTAAAACTGATGATCCACCTACAAATGTGAACTGACGTTCAAAAATAAAACATTTGAAAACGGACCATTTTTCACCTTTCTGAAGCATGACGTAATGGGGCGGTGTTATCTCTTTTGTCAAAAATCAGCCGTTTTTGCTTGCACATTAAATGCCTCCAAATGGTATTTAATTCACTTCCCGGGATGAAGAAAACTTTTTTTGAGACCTCAGAGTGAGTAAATTGGCCATTTTCAAGCCACTTTTAACCATTCCACAAATCTTGTGTTTAGGGCCCCTGGAAGCATGAAAATCACTTTAAACATGCTATTTTTAGCTCTAAAATTGATGATCGAACTACAAATGTGAACTGACGTTCAAAAATAAAACATTTGAAAACGGACCATTTTTCACCTTTCTGAAGCATGACGTAATGGGGCGGTGTTATCTCTTTTGTAAAAAATCAGCCGTTTTTGCTTGTACATTAAATGCCTCCAAATGGTATTTAATTCACTTCCCGGGATGAAGAAACCTTTTTTGAGACCTCAGAGTGAGTAAATTGGCCATTTTCAAGCACTTTAAACCATTCCACAAATCTTGTGTTTAGGGCCCCTGGAAGTTGAAAATCACTTTAAACATGCTAATTTTAGCTCTAAAATTCATGATCGAACTACAAATGTGAACTGATGTTCCAAAATAAAACATTTGAAAACAGACCATTTTTCAACTTTCTGAAGCATGACGTAATGGGGCGGTGTTATCTCTTTTGTCAAAAATCAGCCGTTTTTGCTTGCACATTAAATGCCTCCAAATGGTATTTAATTCACTTCCCGGGATGAAAAAACTTTTTTGAGACCTCAGAGTGAGTAAATTGGCCATTTTCAAGCACTTTTAACCATTTCACAAATCTTGTGTTTAGGGCCCCTGGAAGCATGAAAATCACTTAAAACATGCTATTTTTAGCTCTAAAATTGATGATTGAACTACAAATGTGAACTGACGGTAAAAAATAAAACATTTGAAAATTTACCATTTTTCACCTTTCTGAAGCATGACGTAATGGGGGGGTGTTATCTCTTTTGTCAAAAATCAGCCGTTTTTGCTTAAACATTAAATGCCTCCAAATGGTATTTAATTCACTTCCCGGGGTGAAGAAACACTTTTTGAGACCTCAGAGTGAGTAAATTGGCCATTTTCATGCACTTTTAACCATTCCACAAATCTTGTTTTTAGGGCCCCTGGAAGCATGAAAATCCCTCTAAACGTGCCAATTTTAGCTCTAAAACTGATGATCCACCTACAAATGTGAACTGACGTTCAAAAATAAAACATTTGAAAACGGACCATTTTTCACCTTTCTGAAGCATGACGTAATGGGGCGGTGTTATCTCTTTTGTCAAAAATCAGCCGTTTTTGCTTGCACATTAAATGCCTCCAAATGGTATTTAATTCACTTCCCGGGATGAAGAAAACTTTTTTTGAGACCTCAGAGTGAGTAAATTGGCCATTTTCAAGCACTTTTAACCATTCCACAAATCTTGTGTTTAGGGCCCCTGGAAGCATGAAAATCACTTTAAACATGCTATTTTTAGCTCTAAAATTGATGATCGAACTACAAATGTGAACTGATGTTCCAAAATAAAACATTTGAAAACAGACCATTTTTCAACTTTCTGAAGCATGACGTAATGGGGGGTGTTATCTCTTTTGTCAAAAATCAGCTGTTTTTGCTTGAACATTAAATGCCTCCAAATGGTATTTAATTCACTTCCCGGGGTGAAGAAACACTTTTTGAGACCTCAGAGTGAGTAAATTGGCCATTTTCAAGCACTTTTAACCATTCCACAAATCTTGTGTTTAGGGCCCCTGGAAGCATGAAAATCACTTTAAACATGCTAATTTTAGCTCTAAAACTGATGATCCACCTACAAATGTGAACTGACGTTCAAAAATAAAACATTTGAAAACGGACCATTTTTCACCTTTCTGAAGCATGACGTAATGGGGGGGGTGTAATCTCTTTTGTCAAAAATCAGCCGTTTTTGCTTGAACATTAAATGCCTCCAAATGGTATTTATTTCACTTCCCGTGGTGAAGAAACAGTTTTTGAGACCTCAGGGTGAGTAATTGGCCATTTTCAAGCACTTTTAACCATTCCACAAATCTTGGTGTTTAGGGCACCTGGAAGCATGAAAATCACTTTAAACATGCTAATTTTAGCTCTAAAATTGATGATCGAACTACAAATGTGAACTGATGTTCAAAAATAAAACATTTGAAAACAGACCATTTTCAACTTTCTGAAGCATGACGTAATGGGGGGTGTTATCTCTTTTGTCAAACATCAGCCATTTATGCTTGAACATTAAATGCCTCCAAATGGTATTTAATTCACTTCCCGGGGTGAAGAAACACTTATTGAGACCTCGGAGTGAGTAAATTGGCCATTTTCAAGCACTTTTAACCATTCCACAAATCTTGTATTTAGGGCCCCTGGAAGCACGAAAATCACTTTAAAAATGCTAATTTTAGCTCTAAAATTCATGATCGAACTACAAATGTGAACTGATGTTCCAAAATAAAACATTTGAAAACAGACCATTTTTCAACTTTCTGAAGCATGACGTAATGGGGGGTGTTATCTCTTTTGTAAAAAAATCAACCGTTTTTGCTTGAACATCAAATGCCTCCAAATTGTATTTAATTCACTTCCCGGGTTGAAGAAACACTTATTGAGACCTCTGAGTGAGTAAATTGGCCATTTTCAAGCACTTTTAACCATTCCACAAATCTTGTGTTTAGGGCCGTGGAAGCACGAAAATCACTTTAAACATGCTAATTTTAGCTATAAAACTGATGATCGACCTACAAATGTGAACTGACGGTAAAAAATAAAACATTTGAAAATTTACCATTTTTCACCTTTCTGAAGCATGACGTAATGGGGGGTGTTATCTCTTTTGTCAAAAATCAGCCGTTTTTGCTTGAACATTAAATGCCTCCAAATGGTATTTAATTCACTTCCCGGGGTGAAGAAACACTTTTTGAGACCTCAGAGTGAGTAAATTGGTCATTTTCATGCACTTATAACCATTCCACAAAGCTTGTTTTTAGGGCCCCTGGAAGCATGAAAATCCCTCTAAAATTGCACATTTTAGCTATAAAACTGATGATCCACCTACAAATGTGAACTGACGTTCAAAAATAAAACATTTGAAAACGGACCATTTTTCACCTTTCTGAAGCATGACGTAATGGGGCGGTGTTATCTCTTTTGTCAAAAATCAGCCGTTTTTGCTTGCACATTAAATGCCTCCAAATGGTATTTAATTCACTTCCCGGGATGAAAAAACTTTTTTGAGACTTCAGAGTGAGTAAATTGGCCATTTTCAAGCACTTTTAACCATGCCACAAATCTTGTGTTTAGGGCCCCTGGAAGCATGAAAATCACTTTAAACATGCTATTTTTAGCTCTAAAATTGATGATCGAACTACAAATGTGAACTGATGTTCCAAAATAAAACATTTGAAAACAGACCATTTTTCAACTTTCTGAAGCATGACGTAATTGGGGGGTGATATCACTTTTGTCAAAAATCAGCCGTTTTTGCTTGAACATTAAATGCCTCCAAATGGTATTTAATTTACTTCCTGGGATGAAGAAACACTTTTTGAGACCTCAGAGTGAGTAAATTGGCCATTTTCAAGCACTTTTAACCATTCCACAAATCTTGTTTTTAGGGCCCCTGGAAGCATGAAAATCCCTCTCAAATTGCCAATTTTAGCTCTAAAACTGATGATCCACCTACAAATGTGAACTGACGTTCAAAAATAAAACATTTGAAAATGGACCATTTTTCACCTTTCTGAAGCATGACGTAATGGGGCGGTGTTATCTCTTTTGTCAAAAATCAGCCGTTTTTGCTTGCACATTAAATGCCTCCAAATGGTATTTAATTCACTTCCCGGGATGAAAAAACTTTTTTGAGACCTCAGAGTGAGTAAATTGGCCATTTTCAAGCACTTTTAACCATTCCACAAATCTTGTGTTTAGGGCCCCTGGAAGCATGAAAATCACTTAAAACATGCTATTTTTAGCTCTAAAATTGATGATCAAACTACAAATGTGAACTGATGTTCCAAAATAAAACATTTGAAAACAGACCATTTTTCAACTTTCTGAAGCATGACGTAATTGGGGGGTGTTATCACTTTTGTCAAAAATCAGCCGTTTTTGCTTGAACATTAAATGCCTCCAAATGGTATTTAATTTACTTCCTGGGATGAAGAAACACTTTTTGAGACCTCAGAGTGAGTAAATTGGCCATTTTCAAGCACTTTTAACCATTCTACAAATCTTGTGTTTAGGGCCGTGGAAGCACGAAAATCACTTTAAACATGCTAATTTTAGCTCTAAAACTGATGATCGACCTACAAATGTGAACTGACGGTAAAAAATAAAACATTTGAAAATTTACCATTTTTCACCTTTCTGAAGCATGACGTAATGGGGCGGTGTTATCTCTTTTGTCAAAAATCAGCTGTTTTTGCTTGCACATTAAATGCCTCCAAATGGTATTTAATTCACTTCCCGGGATGAAAAAACTTTTTTGAGACTTCAGAGTGAGTAAATTGGCCATTTTCAAGCACTTTTAACCATGCCACAAATCTTGTGTTTAGGGCCCCTGGAAGCATGAAAATCACTTTAAACATGCTATTTTTAGCTCTAAAATTGATGATCGAACTACAAATGTGAACTGATGTTCCAAAATAAAACATTTGAAAACAGACCATTTTTCAACTTTCTGAAGCATGACGTAATTGGGGGGTGTTATCACTTTTGTCAAAAATCAGCCGTTTTTGCTTGAACATTAAATGCCTCCAAATGGTATTTAATTTACTTCCTGGGATGAAGAAACACTTTTTGAGACCTCAGAGTGAGTAAATTGGCCATTTTCAAGCACTTTTAACCATTCCACAAATCTTGTTTTTAGGGCCCCTGGAAGCATGAAAATCCCTCTCAAATTGCCAATTTTAGCTCTAAAACTGATGATCCACCTACAAATGTGAACTGACGTTCAAAAATAAAACATTTGAAAATGGACCATTTTTCACCTTTCTGAAGCATGACGTAATGGGGCGGTGTTATCTCTTTTGTCAAAAATCAGCCGTTTTTGCTTGCACATTAAATGCCTCCAAATGGTATTTAATTCACTTCCCGGGATGAAAAAACTTTTTTGAGACCTCAGAGTGAGTAAATTGGCCATTTTCAAGCACTTTTAACCATTCCACAAATCTTGTGTTTAGGGCCCCTGGAAGCATGAAAATCACTTAAAACATGCTATTTTTAGCTCTAAAATTGATGATCGAACTACAAATGTGAACTGATGTTCCAAAATAAAACATTTGAAAACAGACCATTTTTCAACTTTCTGAAGCATGACGTAATTGGGGGGTGTTATCACTTTTGTCAAAAATCAGCCGTTTTTGCTTGAACATTAAATGCCTCCAAATGGTATTTAATTTACTTCCTGGGATGAAGAAACACTTTTTGAGACCTCAGAGTGAGTAAATTGGCCATTTTCAAGCACTTTTAACCATTCTACAAATCTTGTGTTTAGGGCCGTGGAAGCACGAAAATCACTTTAAACATGCTAATTTTAGCTCTAAAACTGATGATCGACCTACAAATGTGAACTGACGGTAAAAAATAAAACATTTGAAAATTTACCATTTTTCACCTTTCTGAAGCATGACGTAATGGGGCGGTGTTATCTCTTTTGTCAAAAATCAGCTGTTTTTGCTTGCACATTAAATGCCTCCAAATGGTATTTAATTCACTTCCCGGGATGAAGAAAACTTTTTTTGAGACCTCAGAGTGAGTAAATTGGCCATTTTCAAGCCACTTTTAACCATTCCACAAATCTTGTGTTTAGGGCCCCTGGAAGCATAAAAATTACTTTAAACATGCTATTTTTAGCTCTAAAATTGATGATCGAACTACAAATGTGAACTGACGTTCAAAAATAAAACATTTGAAAACGGACCATTTTTCACCTTTCTGAAGCATGACGTAATGGGGCGGTGTTATCTCTTTTGTAAAAAATCAGCCGTTTTTGCTTGTACATTAAATGCCTCCAAATGGTATTTAATTCACTTCCCGGGATGAAGAAACCTTTTTTGAGACCTCAGAGTGAGTAAATTGGCCTTTTTCAAGCACTTTAAACCATTCCACAAATCTTGTGTTTAGGGCCCCTGGAAGTTAAAAATCACTTTAAACATGCTAATTTTAGCTCTAAAATTCATGATCGAACTACAAATGTGAACTGATGTTCCAAAATAAAACATTTGAAAACAGACCATTTTTCAACTTTCTGAAGCATGACGTAATGGGGCGGTGTTATCTCTTTTGTCAAAAATCAGCCGTTTTTGCTTGAACATTAAATGCCTCCAAATGGTATTTAATTCACTTCCCGGGGTGAAGAAACACTTTTTGAGACCTCAGAGTGAGTAAATTGGTCATTTTCATGCACTTATAACCATTCCACAAATCTTGTTTTTAGGGCCCCTGGAAGCATGAAAATCCCTCTAAAATTGCACATTTTAGCTATAAAACTGATGATCCACCTACAAATGTGAACTGACGTTCAAAAATAAAACATTTGAAAATGGACCATTTTTCACCTTTCTGAAGCATGACGTAATGGGGCGGTGTTATCTCTTTTGTCAAAAATCAGCCGTTTTTGCTTGCACATTAAATGCCTCCAAATGGTATTTAATTCACTTCCCGGGATGAAAAAACTTTTTTGAGACCTCAGAGTGAGTAAATTGGCCATTTTCAAGCACTTTTAACCATTCCACAAATCTTGTGTTTAGGGCCCCTGGAAGCATGAAAATCACTTAAAACATGCTATTTTTAGCTCTAAAATTGATGATTGAACTACAAATGTGAACTGATGTTCCAAAATAAAACATTTGAAAACAGACCATTTTTCAACTTTCTGAAGCATGACGTAATTGGGGGGTGTTATCACTTTTGTCAAAAATCAGCCGTTTTTGCTTGAACATTAAATGCCTCCAAATGGTATTTAATTTACTTCCTGGGATGAAGAAACACTTTTTGAGACCTCAGAGTGAGTAAATTGGCCATTTTCAAGCACTTTTAACCATTCTACAAATCTTGTGTTTAGGGCCGTGGAAGCACGAAAATCACTTTAAACATGCTAATTTTAGCTCTAAAACTGATGATCGACCTACAAATGTGAACTGACGATAAAAAATAAAACATTTGAAAATTTACCATTTTTCACCTTTCTGAAGCATGACGTAATGGGGGGGTGTTATCTCTTTTGTCAAAAATCAGCCGTTTTTGCTTGAACATTAAATGCCTCCAAATGGTATTTAATTCACTTCCCGGGGTGAAGAAACACTTTTTGAGACCTCAGAGTGAGTAAATTGGCCATTTTCATGCACTTTTAACCATTCCACAAATCTTGTTTTTAGGGCCCCTGGAAGCATGAAAATCCCTCTAAACGTGCCAATTTTAGCTCTAAAACTGATGATCCACCTACAAATGTGAACTGACGTTCAAAAATAAAACATTTGAAAACGGACCATTTTTCACCTTTCTGAAGCATGACGTAATGGGGCGGTGTTATCTCTTTTGTCAAAAATCAGCCGTTTTTGCTTGCACATTAAATGCCTCCAAATGGTATTTAATTCACTTCCCGGGATGAAGAAAACTTTTTTTGAGACCTCAGAGTGAGTAAATTGGCCATTTTCAAGCCACTTTTAACCATTCCACAAATCTTGTGTTTAGGGCCCCTGGAAGCATGAAAATCACTTTAAACATGCTATTTTTAGCTCTAAAATTGATGATCGAACTACAAATGTGAACTGACGTTCAAAAATAAAACATTTGAAAACGGACCATTTTTCACCTTTCTGAAGCATGACGTAATGGGGCGGTGTTATCTCTTTTGTAAAAAATCAGCCGTTTTTGCTTGTACATTAAATGCCTCCAAATGGTATTTAATTCACTTCCCGGGATGAAGAAACCTTTTTTGAGACCTCAGAGTGAGTAAATTGGCCATTTTCAAGCACTTTAAACCATTCCACAAATCTTGTGTTTAGGGCCCCTGGAAGTTGAAAATCACTTTAAACATGCTAATTTTAGCTCTAAAATTCATGATCGAACTACAAATGTGAACTGATGTTCCAAAATAAAACATTTGAAAACAGACCATTTTTCAACTTTCTGAAGCATGACGTAATGGGGCGGTGTTATCTCTTTTGTCAAAAATCAGCCGTTTTTGCTTGCACATTAAATGCCTCCAAATGGTATTTAATTCACTTCCCGGGATGAAAAAACTTTTTTGAGACCTCAGAGTGAGTAAATTGGCCATTTTCAAGCACTTTTAACCATTTCACAAATCTTGTGTTTAGGGCCCCTGGAAGCAGGAAAATCACTTAAAACATGCTATTTTTAGCTCTAAAATTGATGATTGAACTACAAATGTGAACTGACGGTAAAAAATAAAACATTTGAAAATTTACCATTTTTCACCTTTCTGAAGCATGACGTAATGGGGGGGTGTTATCTCTTTTGTCAAAAATCAGCCGTTTTTGCTTAAACATTAAATGCCTCCAAATGGTATTTAATTCACTTCCCGGGGTGAAGAAACACTTTTTGAGACCTCAGAGTGAGTAAATTGGCCATTTTCATGCACTTTTAACCATTCCACAAATCTTGTTTTTAGGGCCCCTGGAAGCATGAAAATCCCTCTAAACGTGCCAATTTTAGCTCTAAAACTGATGATCCACCTACAAATGTGAACTGACGTTCAAAAATAAAACATTTGAAAACGGACCATTTTTCACCTTTCTGAAGCATGACGTAATGGGGCGGTGTTATCTCTTTTGTCAAAAATCAGCCGTTTTTGCTTGCACATTAAATGCCTCCAAATGGTATTTAATTCACTTCCCGGGATGAAGAAAACTTTTTTTGAGACCTCAGAGTGAGTAAATTGGCCATTTTCAAGCACTTTTAACCATTCCACAAATCTTGTGTTTAGGGCCCCTGGAAGCATGAAAATCACTTTAAACATGCTATTTTTAGCTCTAAAATTGATGATCGAACTACAAATGTGAACTGATGTTCCAAAATAAAACATTTGAAAACAGACCATTTTTCAACTTTCTGAAGCATGACGTAATGGGGGGTGTTATCTCTTTTGTCAAAAATCAGCTGTTTTTGCTTGAACATTAAATGCCTCCAAATGGTATTTAATTCACTTCCCGGGGTGAAGAAACACTTTTTGAGACCTCAGAGTGAGTAAATTGGCCATTTTCAAGCACTTTTAACCATTCCACAAATCTTGTGTTTAGGGCCCCTGGAAGCATGAAAATCACTTTAAACATGCTAATTTTAGCTCTAAAACTGATGATCCACCTACAAATGTGAACTGACGTTCAAAAATAAAACATTTGAAAACGGACCATTTTTCACCTTTCTGAAGCATGACGTAATGGGGGGGGTGTAATCTCTTTTGTCAAAAATCAGCCGTTTTTGCTTGAACATTAAATGCCTCCAAATGGTATTTATTTCACTTCCCGTGGTGAAGAAACAGTTTTTGAGACCTCAGGGTGAGTAATTGGCCATTTTCAAGCACTTTTAACCATTCCACAAATCTTGTGTTTAGGGCACCTGGAAGCATGAAAATCACTTTAAACATGCTAATTTTAGCTCTAAAATTGATGATCGAACTACAAATGTGAACTGATGTTCAAAAATAAAACATTTGAAAACAGACCATTTTTCAACTTTCTGAAGCATGACGTAATGGGGGGTGTTATCTCTTTTGTCAAACATCAGCCATTTATGCTTGAACATTAAATGCCTCCAAATGGTATTTAATTCACTTCCCGGGGTGAAGAAACACTTATTGAGACCTCGGAGTGAGTAAATTGGCCATTTTCAAGCACTTTTAACCATTCCACAAATCTTGTATTTAGGGCCCCTGGAAGCACGAAAATCACTTTAAAAATGCTAATTTTAGCTCTAAAATTCATGATCGAACTACAAATGTGAACTGATGTTCCAAAATAAAACATTTGAAAACAGACCATTTTTCAACTTTCTGAAGCATGACGTAATGGGGGGTGTTATCTCTTTTGTAAAAAAATCAACCGTTTTTGCTTGAACATCAAATGCCTCCAAATTGTATTTAATTCACTTCCCGGGTTGAAGAAACACTTATTGAGACCTCTGAGTGAGTAAATTGGCCATTTTCAAGCACTTTTAACCATTCCACAAATCTTGTGTTTAGGGCCGTGGAAGCACGAAAATCACTTTAAACATGCTAATTTTAGCTATAAAACTGATGATCGACCTACAAATGTGAACTGACGGTAAAAAATAAAACATTTGAAAATTTACCATTTTTCACCTTTCTGAAGCATGACGTAATGGGGGGTGTTATCTCTTTTGTCAAAAATCAGCCGTTTTTGCTTGAACATTAAATGCCTCCAAATGGTATTTAATTCACTTCCCGGGGTGAAGAAACACTTTTTGAGACCTCAGAGTGAGTAAATTGGTCATTTTCATGCACTTATAACCATTCCACAAAGCTTGTTTTTAGGGCCCCTGGAAGCATGAAAATCCCTCTAAAATTGCACATTTTAGCTATAAAACTGATGATCCACCTACAAATGTGAACTGACGTTCAAAAATAAAACATTTGAAAACGGACCATTTTTCACCTTTCTGAAGCATGACGTAATGGGGCGGTGTTATCTCTTTTGTCAAAAATCAGCCGTTTTTGCTTGCACATTAAATGCCTCCAAATGGTATTTAATTCACTTCCCGGGATGAAAAAACTTTTTTGAGACTTCAGAGTGAGTAAATTGGCCATTTTCAAGCACTTTTAACCATGCCACAAATCTTGTGTTTAGGGCCCCTGGAAGCATGAAAATCACTTTAAACATGCTATTTTTAGCTCTAAAATTGATGATCGAACTACAAATGTGAACTGATGTTCCAAAATAAAACATTTGAAAACAGACCATTTTTCAACTTTCTGAAGCATGACGTAATTGGGGGGTGTTATCACTTTTGTCAAAAATCAGCCGTTTTTGCTTGAACATTAAATGCCTCCAAATGGTATTTAATTTACTTCCTGGGATGAAGAAACACTTTTTGAGACCTCAGAGTGAGTAAATTGGCCATTTTCAAGCACTTTTAACCATTCCACAAATCTTGTTTTTAGGGCCCCTGGAAGCATGAAAATCCCTCTCAAATTGCCAATTTTAGCTCTAAAACTGATGATCCACCTACAAATGTGAACTGACGTTCAAAAATAAAACATTTGAAAATGGACCATTTTTCACCTTTCTGAAGCATGACGTAATGGGGCGGTGTTATCTCTTTTGTCAAAAATCAGCCGTTTTTGCTTGCACATTAAATGCCTCCAAATGGTATTTAATTCACTTCCCGGGATGAAAAAACTTTTTTGAGACCTCAGAGTGAGTAAATTGGCCATTTTCAAGCACTTTTAACCATTCCACAAATCTTGTGTTTAGGGCCCCTGGAAGCATGAAAATCACTTAAAACATGCTATTTTTAGCTCTAAAATTGATGATCAAACTACAAATGTGAACTGATGTTCCAAAATAAAACATTTGAAAACAGACCATTTTTCAACTTTCTGAAGCATGACGTAATTGGGGGGTGTTATCACTTTTGTCAAAAATCAGCCGTTTTTGCTTGAACATTAAATGCCTCCAAATGGTATTTAATTTACTTCCTGGGATGAAGAAACACTTTTTGAGACCTCAGAGTGAGTAAATTGGCCATTTTCAAGCACTTTTAACCATTCTACAAATCTTGTGTTTAGGGCCGTGGAAGCACGAAAATCACTTTAAACATGCTAATTTTAGCTCTAAAACTGATGATCGACCTACAAATGTGAACTGACGGTAAAAAATAAAACATTTGAAAATTTACCATTTTTCACCTTTCTGAAGCATGACGTAATGGGGCGGTGTTATCTCTTTTGTCAAAAATCAGCTGTTTTTGCTTGCACATTAAATGCCTCCAAATGGTATTTAATTCACTTCCCGGGATGAAAAAACTTTTTTGAGACTTCAGAGTGAGTAAATTGGCCATTTTCAAGCACTTTTAACCATGCCACAAATCTTGTGTTTAGGGCCCCTGGAAGCATGAAAATCACTTTAAACATGCTATTTTTAGCTCTAAAATTGATGATCGAACTACAAATGTGAACTGATGTTCCAAAATAAAACATTTGAAAACAGACCATTTTTCAACTTTCTGAAGCATGACGTAATTGGGGGGTGTTATCACTTTTGTCAAAAATCAGCCGTTTTTGCTTGAACATTAAATGCCTCCAAATGGTATTTAATTTACTTCCTGGGATGAAGAAACACTTTTTGAGACCTCAGAGTGAGTAAATTGGCCATTTTCAAGCACTTTTAACCATTCCACAAATCTTGTTTTTAGGGCCCCTGGAAGCATGAAAATCCCTCTCAAATTGCCAATTTTAGCTCTAAAACTGATGATCCACCTACAAATGTGAACTGACGTTCAAAAATAAAACATTTGAAAATGGACCATTTTTCACCTTTCTGAAGCATGACGTAATGGGGCGGTGTTATCTCTTTTGTCAAAAATCAGCCGTTTTTGCTTGCA
Organism: Lissotriton helveticus; assembly: GCF_964261635.1. Lineage (NCBI taxonomy): Eukaryota > Metazoa > Chordata > Amphibia > Caudata > Salamandridae > Lissotriton > Lissotriton helveticus. Next base: position 1,550,877,945 of record NC_136061.1, read on the forward strand.
CATTAAATGCCTCCAAATGGTATTTAATTCACTTCCCGGGATGAAAAAACTTTTTTGAGACCTCAGAGTGAGTAAATTGGCCATTTTCAAGCACTTTTAACCATTCCACAAATCTTGTGTTTAGGGCCCCTGGAAGCATGAAAATCACTTAAAACATGCTATTTTTAGCTCTAAAATTGATGATCGAACTACAAATGTGAACTGATGTTCCAAAATAAAACATTTGAAAACAGACCATTTTTCAACTTTCTGAAGCATGACGTAATTGGGGGGTGTTATCACTTTTGTCAAAAATCAGCCGTTTTTGCTTGAACATTAAATGCCTCCAAATGGTATTTAATTTACTTCCTGGGATGAAGAAACACTTTTTGAGACCTCAGAGTGAGTAAATTGGCCATTTTCAAGCACTTTTAACCATTCTACAAATCTTGTGTTTAGGGCCGTGGAAGCACGAAAATCACTTTAAACATGCTAATTTTAGCTCTAAAACTGATGATCGACCTACAAATGTGAACTGACGGTAAAAAATAAAACATTTGAAAATTTACCATTTTTCACCTTTCTGAAGCATGACGTAATGGGGCGGTGTTATCTCTTTTGTCAAAAATCAGCTGTTTTTGCTTGCACATTAAATGCCTCCAAATGGTATTTAATTCACTTCCCGGGATGAAGAAAACTTTTTTTGAGACCTCAGAGTGAGTAAATTGGCCATTTTCAAGCCACTTTTAACCATTCCACAAATCTTGTGTTTAGGGCCCCTGGAAGCATAAAAATTACTTTAAACATGCTATTTTTAGCTCTAAAATTGATGATCGAACTACAAATGTGAACTGACGTTCAAAAATAAAACATTTGAAAACGGACCATTTTTCACCTTTCTGAAGCATGACGTAATGGGGCGGTGTTATCTCTTTTGTAAAAAATCAGCCGTTTTTGCTTGTACATTAAATGCCTCCAAATGGTATTTAATTCACTTCCCGGGATGAAGAAACCTTTTTTGAGACCTCAGAGTGAGTAAATTGGCCTTTTTCAAGCACTTTAAACCATTCCACAAATCTTGTGTTTAGGGCCCCTGGAAGTTAAAAATCACTTTAAACATGCTAATTTTAGCTCTAAAATTCATGATCGAACTACAAATGTGAACTGATGTTCCAAAATAAAACATTTGAAAACAGACCATTTTTCAACTTTCTGAAGCATGACGTAATGGGGCGGTGTTATCTCTTTTGTCAAAAATCAGCCGTTTTTGCTTGAACATTAAATGCCTCCAAATGGTATTTAATTCACTTCCCGGGGTGAAGAAACACTTTTTGAGACCTCAGAGTGAGTAAATTGGTCATTTTCATGCACTTATAACCATTCCACAAATCTTGTTTTTAGGGCCCCTGGAAGCATGAAAATCCCTCTAAAATTGCACATTTTAGCTATAAAACTGATGATCCACCTACAAATGTGAACTGACGTTCAAAAATAAAACATTTGAAAACGGACCATTTTTCACCTTTCTGAAGCATGACGTAATGGGGCGGTGTTATCTCTTTTGTCAAAAATCAGCCGTTTTTGCTTGCACATTAAATGCCTCCAAATGGTATTTAATTCACTTCCCGGGATGAAAAAACTTTTTTGAGACTTCAGAGTGAGTAAATTGGCCATTTTCAAGCACTTTTAACCATGCCACAAATCTTGTGTTTAGGGCCCCTGGAAGCATGAAAATCACTTTAAACATGCTATTTTTAGCTCTAAAATTGATGATCGAACTACAAATGTGAACTGATGTTCCAAAATAAAACATTTGAAAACAGACCATTTTTCAACTTTCTGAAGCATGACGTAATTGGGGGGTGTTATCACTTTTGTCAAAAATCAGCCGTTTTTGCTTGAACATTAAATGCCTCCAAATGGTATTTAATTTACTTCCTGGGATGAAGAAACACTTTTTGAGACCTCAGAGTGAGTAAATTGGCCATTTTCAAGCACTTTTAACCATTCCACAAATCTTGTTTTTAGGGCCCCTGGAAGCATGAAAATCCCTCTCAAATTGCCAATTTTAGATCTAAAACTGATGATCCACCTACAAATGTGAACTGACGTTCAAAAATAAAACATTTGAAAATGGACCATTTTTCACCTTTCTGAAGCATGACGTAATGGGGCGGTGTTATCTCTTTTGTCAAAAATCAGCCGTTTTTGCTTGCACATTAAATGCCTCCAAATGGTATTTAATTCACTTCCCGGGATGAAAAAACTTTTTTGAGACCTCAGAGTGAGTAAATTGGCCATTTTCAAGCACTTTTAACCATTCCACAAATCTTGTGTTTAGGGCCCCTGGAAGCATGAAAATCACTTAAAACATGCTATTTTTAGCTCTAAAATTGATGATCGAACTACAAATGTGAACTGATGTTCCAAAATAAAACATTTGAAAACAGACCATTTTTCAACTTTCTGAAGCATGACGTAATTGGGGGGTGTTATCACTTTTGTGAAAAATCAGCCGTTTTTGCTTGAACATTAAATGCCTCCAAATGGTATTTAATTTAGTTCCTGGGATGAAGAAACACTTTTTGAGACCTCAGAGTGAGTAAATTGGCCATTTTCAAGCACTTTTAACCATTCTACAAATCTTGTGTTTAGGGCCGTGGAAGCACGAAAATCACTTTAAACATGCTAATTTTAGCTCTAAAACTGATGATCGACCTACAAATGTGAACTGACGGTAAAAAATAAAACATTTGAAAATTTACCATTTTTCACCTTTCTGAAGCATGACGTAATGGGGGGGGGTGTTATCTCTTTTGTCAAAAATCAGCCGTTTTTGCTTAAACATTAAATGCCTCCAAATGGTATTTAATTCACTTCCCGGGGTGAAGAAACACTTTTTGAGACCTCAGAGTGAGTAAATTGGCCATTTTCATGCACTTTTAACCATTCCACAAATCTTGTTTTTAGGGCCCCTGGAAGCATGAAAATCCCTCTAAACGTGCCAATTTTAGCTCTAAAACTGATGATCCACCTACAAATGTGAACTGATGTTCAAAAATAAAACATTTGAAAACGGACCATTTTTCACCTTTCTGAAGCATGACGTAATGGGGCGGTGTTATCTCTTTTGTCAAAAATCAGCCGTTTTTGCTTGCACATTAAATGCCTCCAAACGGTATTTAATTCACTTCCCGGGATGAAGAAAACTTTTTTTGAGACCTCAGAGTGAGTAAATTGGCCATTTTCAAGCCACTTTTAACCATTCCACAAATCTTGTGTTTAGGGCCCCTGGAAGCATGAAAATTACTTTAAACATGCTATTTTTAGCTCTAAAATTGATGATCGAACTACAAATGTGAACTGACGTTCAAAAATAAAACATTTGAAAACGGACCATTTTTCACCTTTCTGAAGCATGACGTAATGGGGCGGTGTTATCTCTTTTGTAAAAAATCAGCCGTTTTTGCTTGTACATTAAATGCCTCCAAATGGTATTTAATTCACTTCCCGGGATGAAGAAACCTTTTTTGAGACCTCAGAGTGAGTAAATTGGCCTTTTTCAAGCACTTTAAACCATTCCACAAATCTTGTGTTTAGGGCCCCTGGAAGTTGAAAATCACTTTAAACATGCAAATTTTAGCTCTAAAATTCATGATCGAACTACAAATGTGAACTGATGTTCCAAAATAAAACATTTGAAAACAGACCATTTTTCAACTTTCTGAAGCATGACGTAATGGGGCGGTGTTATCTCTTTTGTCAAAAATCAGCCGTTTTTGCTTGCACATTAAATGCCTCCAAATGGTATTTAATTCACTTCCCGGGATGAAAAAACTTTTTTGAGACCTCAGAGTGAGTAAATTGGCCATTTTCAAGCACTTTTAACCATTCCACAAATCTTGTGTTTAGGGCCCCTGGAAGCATGAAAATCACTTAAAACATGCTATTTTTAGCTATAAAATTGATGATCGAACTACAAATGTGAACTGACAGTAAAAAATAAAACATTTGAAACTTTACCATTTTTCACCTTTCTGAAGCATGACGTAATGGGGGGGTGTTATCTCTTTTGTAAAAAATCAGCCGTTTTTGCTTAAACATTAAATGCCTCCAAATGGTATTTAATTCACTTCCCGGGGTGAAGAAACACTTTTTGAGACCTCAGAGTGAGTAAATTGGCCATTTTCATGCACTTTTAACCATTCCACAAATCTTGTTTTTAGGGCCCCTGGAAGCATGAAAATCCCTCTAAACGTGCCAATTTTAGCTCTAAAACTGATGATCCACCTACAAATGTGAACTGACGTTCAAAAATAAAACATTTGAAAACGGACCATTTTTCACCTTTCTGAAGCATGACGTAATGGGGCGGTGTTATCTCTTTTGTCAAAAATCTGCCGCTTTTGCTTGCACATTAAATGCCTCCAAATGGTATTTAATTCACTTCCCGGGATGAAGAAAACTTTTTTTGAGACCTCAGAGTAAGTAAATTGGCCATTTTCAAGCACTTTTAACCATTCCACAAATCTTGTGTTTAGGGCCCCTGGAAGCATGAAAATCACTTTAAACATGCTATTTTTAGCTCTAAAATTGATGATCGAACTACAAATGTGAACTGATGTTCCAAAATAAAACATTTGAAAACAGACCATTTTTCAACTTTCTGAAGCATGACGTAATGGGGGGTGTTATCTCTTTTGTCAAAAATCAGCTGTTTTTGCTTGAACATTAAATGCCTCCAAATGGTATTTAATTCACTTCCCGGGGTGAAGAAACACTTTTTGAGACCTCAGAGTGAGTAAATTGGCCATTTTCAAGCACTTTTAACCATTCCACAAATCTTGTGTTTAGGGCCCCTGGAAGCATGAAAATCACTTTAAACATGCTAATTTTAGCTCTAAAACTGATGATCCACCTACAAATGTGAACTGACGTTCAAAAATAAAACATTTGAAAACGGACCATTTTTCACCTTTCTGAAGCATGACGTAATGGGGGGGGGTGTTATCTCTTTTGTCAAAAATCAGCCGTTTTTGCTTGAACATTAAATGCCTCCAAATGGTATTTATTTCACTTCCCGTGGTGAAGAAACAGTTTTTGAGACCTCAGGGTGAGTAATTGGCCATTTTCAAGCACTTTTAACCATTCCACAAATCTTGTGTTTAGGGCACCTGGAAGCATGAAAATCACTTTAAACATGCTAATTTTAGCTCTAAAATTGATGATCGAACTACAAATGTGAACTGATGTTCAAAAATAAAACATTTGAAAACAGACCATTTTTCAACTTTCTGAAGCATGACGTAATGGAGGGTGTTATCTCTTTTGTCAAACATCAGCCATTTTTGCTTGAACATTAAATGCCTCCAAATGGTATTTAATTCACTTCCCGGGGTGAAGAAACACTTATTGAGACCTCGGAGTGAGTAAATTGGCCATTTTCAAGCACTTTTAACCATTCCACAAATCTTGTATTTAGGGCCCCTGGAAGCACGAAAATCACTTTAAAAATGCTAATTTTAGCTCTAACTGATGATCGACCTACAAATGTGAACTGACGTTAAAAAATAAAACGTTTGAAAACTGACCATTTCTCACCTTTCTGAAGCATGATGTAATGGAGGGGTGTTATCTCTTTTGTCAAAAATCAGCCGTTTTTGCTTGAACATTAAATGCCTCCAAATGGTGTTTAATTCACTTCCCGTGATGAAGAAACACTTTTTGAGACCTCAGAGTGAGTACATTGGCCATTTTCAAGCACTTTTAACCATTCCACAAATCTTGTGTTTAGGGCCGTGGAAGCACGAAAATCACTTTAAACATGCTAATGTTAGCTATAAAACTGATGATCAACCTACAAATGTGAACTGACGGTAAAAAATAAAACATTTGAAAATGTACCATTTTTCACCCTTCTGAAGCATGACGTAATGGGGGGGTGTTATCTCTTTTGTCAAAAATCAGCCGTTTTTGCTTGAACATTAAATGCCTCCAAATGGTATTTAATTCACTTCCCGGGGTGAAGAAACACTTTTTGAGACCTCAGAGTGAGTAAATTGGCCATTTTCATGCACTTATAACCATTCCACAAATCTTGTTTTTAGGGCCACTGGAAGCATGAAAATCCCTCTAAAATTGCCAATTTTAGCTCTAAAACTGATGATCCACCTACATATGTGAACTGACGTTCAAAAATAAAACATTTGAAAACGGACCATTTTTCACCTTTCTGAAGCATGACGTAATGGGGCGGTGTTATCTCTTTTGTAAAAAATCTGCCGTTTTTGCTTGTACATTAAATGCCTCCAAATGGTATTTAATTCACTTCCCGGGATGAAGAAACCTTTTTTGAGACCTCAGAGTGAGTAAATTGGCCATTTTCAAGCACTTTTAACCATTCCACAAATCTTGTGTTAAGGGCCCCTGGAAGTTGAAAATCACTTTAAACATGCTAATTTTAGCTCTAAAATTCATGATCGAACTACAAATGTAAACTGATGTTCCAAAATAAAACATTTGAAAACAGACCATTTTTCAACTTTCTGAAGCATGACGTAATGGGGGGTGTTATCTCTTTTGTAAAAAATCAACCGTTTTTGCTTGAACATCAAATGCCTCCAAATGGTATTTTATTCACTTCCCGGGGTGAAGAAACACTTATTGAGACCTCGGAGTGAGTAAATTGGCCATTTTCAAGCACTTTTAACCATTCCACAAATCTTGTGTTTAGGGCCCCTGGAAGCACGAAAATCACTTTAAACATGCTAATTTTTGCTCTAAAACTGATGATCGACCTACAAGTGTGAACTGACGTTAAAAATTAAAACATTTGAAAACTGACTATTTTTCACCTTTCTGAAGCATGACGTAATGGAGGGGTGTTATCTCTTTTGTCAAAAATCAGCCGTTTTTGCTTGAACATTAAATGCCTCCAAATGGTATTTAATTCACTTCCCGGGGTGAAGAAACACTTTTTGAGACCTCAGAGTGAGTAAATTGGGCATTTTCATGCACTTACAACCATTCCACAAATCTTGTTTTTAGGGCCCCTGGAAGCATGAAAATCCCTCTAAAATTGCCAATTTTAGCTCTAAAACTGATGATCCACCTACAAATGTGAACTGACGTTCAAAAATAAAACATTTGAAAACGGACCATTTTTCACCTTTCTGAAGCATGACGTAATGGGGCGGTGTTATCTCTTTTGTCAAAAATCAGCCGTTTGTGCTTGCACATTAAATGCCTCCAAATGGTATTTAATTCACTTCCCGGGGTGAAGAAACACTTATTGAGTCCTCAGAGTGAGTACATTGGCCATTTTCAAGCACTTTTAACCATTCCACAAATCTTGTGTTTAGGGCCGTGGAAGCACGAAAATCACTTTAAACATGCTAATTTTAGCTCTAAAACTGATGATCGACCTACAAATGTGAACTGACGGTAAAAAATAAAACATTTGAAAATTTACCATTTTTCACCTTTCTGAAGCATGAAGTAATGGGGGGGTGTTATCTCTTTTATCAAAAATCTGCCGTTTTTGCTTGAACATTAAATGCCTCCAAATGGTATTTATTTCACTTCCCGGGGTGAAGAAACACTTTTTGAGACCTCAGAGTGAGTAAATTGGCCATTTTCAAGCACTTTTAACCATTCCACAAATCTTATTTTTAGGGCCCCTGGAAGCATGAAAATCACTTTAAACATGCCAATTTTAGCTCTAAAACTGATGATCCACCTACAAATGTGAACTGACGATCAAAAATAAAACATTTGAAAACGGACCATTTTTCACCTTTCTGAAGCATGACGTAATTGGGGGGTGTTATCTCTTTTGTCAAAAATCTGCCATTTTTGCTTGAATATTAAATGCCTCCAAATTGTATTTAATTTACTTCCTGGGATGAAGAAACACTTTTTGAGACCTCAGAGTGAGTAAATTGGCCATTTTCAAGCACTTTTAACCATTCCACAAATCTTGTGTTTAGGGCCCCTGGAAGCATGAAAATCACTTTAAACATGCTAATTTTAGCTCTAAAACTGATGATCCACCTACAAATGTGAACTGACGTTCAAAAATACAACATTTGAAAACGGACCATTTTTCACCTTTCTGAAGCATGACGTAATGGGGGGGGGGGTGTAATCTCTTTTGTCAAAAATCAGCCGTTTTTGCTTGAACATTAAATGCCTCCAAATGGTATTTATTTCACTTCCCGTGGTGAAGAAACAGTTTTTGAGACCTCAGGGTGAGTAATTGGCCATTTTCAAGCACTTTTAACCATTCCACAAATCTTGTGTTTAGGGCACCTGGAAGCATGAAAATCACTTTAAACATGCTAATTTTAGCTCTAAAATTGATGATCGAACTACAAATGTGAACTGATGTTCAAAAATAAAACATTTGAAAACAGACCATTTTTCAACTTTCTGAAGCATGACGTAATGGGGGGTGTTATCTCTTTTGTCAAACATCAGCCGTTTTTGCTTGAACATTAAATGCCTCCAAATGGTATTTAATTCACTTCCCGGGGTGAAGAAACACTTATTGAGACCTTGGAGTGAGTAAATTGGCCATTTTCAAGCACTTTTAACAATTCCACAAATCTTGTATTTAGGGCCCCTGGAAGCACGAAAATCACTTTAAAAATGCTAATTTTAGCTCTAACTGATGATCGACCTACAAGTGTGAACTGACGTTAAAAAATAAAACATTTCAAAACTGACCATTTCTCACCTTTCTGAAGCATGATGTAATGGAGGGGTGTTATCTCTTTTGTCAAAAATCAGCCGTTTTTGCTTGAACATTAAATGCCTCCAAATGGTATTTAATTCACTTCCCGGGGTGAAGAAACACTTTTTGAGACCTCAAAAAGAGTAAATTGGCCTTTTTCATGCACTTTTAACCATTCCACAAATGTTGTGTTTAGGGCCCCTGGAAGCATGAAAATCACTTTAAACATGCTAATTTTAGCTCTAAAACTGATGATCTACCTACAAATGTGAACTGACGTTCAAAAATAAAACATTTGAAAACTGACCATTTCTCACCTTTCTGAAGCATGATGTAATGGAGGGGTGTTATCTCTTTTGTCAAAAATCAGCCGTTTTTGCTTGAACATTAAATGCCTCCAAATGGTATTTAATTCACTTCCCGTGATGAAGAAACACTTTTTGAGACCTCAGAGTGAGTACATTGGCCATTTTCAAGCACTTTTAACCATTCCACAAATCTTGTGTTTAGGGCCGTGGAAGCACGAAAATCACTTTAAACATGCTAATGTTAGCTATAAAACTGATGATCAACCTACAAATGTGAACTGACGGTAAAAAATAAAACATTTGAAAATGTACCATTTTTCACCTTTCTGAAGCATGACGTAATGGGGGGGGTGTTATCTCTTTTGTCAAAAATCAGCCGTTTTTGCTTGAACATTAAATGCCTCCAAATGGTATTTAATTCACTTCCCGGGGTGAAGAAACACTTTTTGAGACCTCAGAGTGAGTAAATTGGCCATTTTCATGCACTTATAACCATTCCACAAATCTTGTTTTTAGGGCCACTGGAAGCATGAAAATCCCTCTAAAATTGCCAATTTTAGCTCTAAAACTGATGATCCACCTACATATGTGAACTGACGTTCAAAAATAAAACATTTGAAAACGGACCATTTTTCACCTTTCTGAAGCATGACGTAATGGGGCGGTGTTATCTCTTTTGTAAAAAATCTGCAGTTTTTGCTTGTACATTAAATGCCTCCAAATGGTATTTAATTCACTTCCCGGGATGAAGAAACCTTTTTTGAGACCTCAGAGTGAGTAAATTGGCCATTTTCAAGCACTTTTAACCATTCCACAAATCTTGTGTTAAGGGCCCCTGGAAGTTGAAAATCACTTTAAACATGCTAATTTTAGCTCTAAAATTCATGATCGAACTACAAATGTAAACTGATGTTCCAAAATAAAACATTTGAAAACAGACCATTTTTCAACTTTCTGAAGCATGACGTAATGGGGGGTGTTATCTCTTTTGTAAAAAATCAACCGTTTTTGCTTGAACATCAAATGCCTCCAAATGGTATTTTATTCACTTCCCGGGGTGAAGAAACACTTATTGAGACCTCGGAGTGAGTAAATTGGCCATTTTCAAGCACTTTTAACCATTCCACAAATCTTGTGTTTAGGGCCCCTGGAAGCACGAAAATCAATTTAAACATGCAAATTTTTGCTCTAAAACTGATGATCGACCTACAAGTGTGAACTGACGTTAAAAATTAAAAAATTTGAAAACTGACTATTTTTCACCTTTCTGAAGCATGACGTAATGGGGGGGTGTTATCTCTTTTGTCAAAAATCAGCCGTTTTTGCTTGAACATTAAATGCCTCCAAATGGTATTTAATTCACTTCCCGGGGTGAAGAAACACTTTTTGAGACCTCAGAGTGAGTAAATTGGGCATTTTCATGCACTTATAACCATTCCACAAATCTTGTTTTTAGGGCCCCTGGAAGCATGAAAATCCCTCTAAAATTGCCAATTTTAGCTCTAAAACTGATGATCCACCTACAAATGTGAACTGACGTTCAAAAATAAAACATTTGAAAACGGACCATTTTTCACCTTTCTGAAGCATGACGTAATGGGGCGGTGTTATCTCTTTTGTCAAAAATCAGCCGTTTGTGCTTGCACATTAAATGCCTCCAAATGGTATTTAATTCACTTCCCGGGGTGAAGAAACACTTATTGAGTCCTCAGAGTGAGTACATTGGCCATTTTCAAGCACTTTTAACCATTCCACAAATCTTGTGTTTAGGGCCGTGGAAGCACGAAAATCACTTTAAACATGCTAATTTTAGCTCTAAAACTGATGATCGACCTACAAATGTGAACTGACGGTAAAAAATAAAACATTTGAAAATTTACCATTTTTCACCTTTCTGAAGCATGAAGTAATGGGGGGGTGTTATCTCTTTTATCAAAAATCTGCCGTTTTTGCTTGAACAGTAAATGCCTCCAAATGGTATTTATTTCACTTCCCGGGGTGAAGAAACACTTTTTGAGACCTCAGAGTGAGTAAATTGGCCATTTTCAAGCACTTTTAACCATTCCACAAATCTTATTTTTAGGGCCTCTGGAAGCATGAAAATCACTTTAAACATGCCAATTTTAGCTCTAAAACTGATGATCCACCTACAAATGTGAACTGACGATCAAAAATAAAACATTTGAAAACGGACCATTTTTCACCTTTCTGAAGCATGACGTAATTGGGGGGTGTTATCTCTTTTGTCAAAAATCTGCCATTTTTGCTTGAATATTAAATGCCTCCAAATTGTATTTAATTTACTTCCTGGGATGAAGAAACACTTTTTGAGACCTCAGAGTGAGTAAATTGGCCATTTTCAAGCACTTTTAACCATTCCACAAATCTTGTGTTTAGGGCCCCTGGAAGCATGAAAATCACTTTAAACATGCTAATTTTAGCTCTAAAACTGATGATCCACCTACAAATGTGAACTGACGTTCAAAAATACAACATTTGAAAACAGACCATTTTTCACCTTTCTGAAGCATGACGTAATGGGGGGGGGGGTGTAATCTCTTTTGTCAAAAATCAGCCGTTTTTGATTGAACATTAAATGCCTCCAAATGGTATTTATTTCACTTCCCGTGGTGAAGAAACAGTTTTTGAGACCTCAGGGTGAGTAATTGGCCATTTTCAAGCACTTTTAACCATTCCACAAATCTTGTGTTTAGGGCACCTGGAAGCATGAAAATCACTTTAAACATGCTAATTTTTGCTCTAAAATTGATGATCGAACTACAAATGTGAACTGATGTTCAAAAATAAAACATTTGAAAACAGACCATTTTTCAACTTTCTGAAGCATGACGTAATGGGGGGTGTTATCTCTTTTGTCAAACATCAGCCGTTTTTGCTTGAACATTAAATGCCTCCAAATGGTATTTAATTCACTTCCCGGGGTGAAGAAACACTTATTGAGACCTCGGAGTGAGTAAATTGGCCATTTTCAAGCACTTTTAACAATTCCACAAATCTTGTATTTAGGGCCCCTGGAAGCACGAAAATCACTTTAAAAATGCTAATTTTAGCTCTAACTGATGATCGACCTACAAGTGTGAACTGACGTTAAAAAATAAAACATTTGAAAACTGACCATTTCTCACCTTTCTGAAGCATGATGTAATGGAGGGGTGTTATCTCTTTTGTCAAAAATCAGCCGTTTTTGCTTGAACATTAAATGCCTCCAAATGGTATTTAATTCACTTCCCGGGGTGAAGAAACACTTTTTGAGACCTCAGAGTGAGTAAATTAGCCATTTTCATGCACTTATAACCATTCCACAAATCTTGTTTTTAGGGCCCCTGGAAGCACGAAAATCACTTTAAAAATGCTAATTTTAGCTCTAACTGATGATCGACCTACAAGTGTGAACTGACGTTAAAAAATAAAACATTTGAAAACTGACCATTTCTCACCTTTCTGAAGCATGATGTAATGGAGGGGTGTTATCTCTTTTGTCAAAAATCAGCCGTTTTTGCTTGAACATTAAATGCCTCCAAATGGTATTTAATTCACTTCCCGGGGTGAAGAAACACTTTTTGAGATCTCAGAGTGAGTACATTAGCCATTTTCATGCACTTATAACCATTCCACAAATCTTGTTTTTAGGGCCCCTGGAAGCATGAAAATCCCTCTAAAATTCCCAATTTTAGCTCTAAAACTGATGATCCACCTACAAATGTGAACTGACGTTCAAAAATAAAACATTTGAAAACGGACCATTTTTCACCTTTCTGAAGCATGACGTAATGGGGCGGTGTTATCTCTTTTGTCAAAAATCAGCCGTTTTTGCTTGCACATTAAATGCCTCCAAATGGTATTTAATTCACTTCCCGGGATGAAGAAACCTTTTTTGAGATCTCAGAGTGAGTAAATTGGCCATTTTCAAGCACTTTTAACCATTCCACAAATCTTGTGTTTAGGGCCCCTGGAAGTTGAAAATCACTTTAAACATGCTAATTTTAGCTCTAAAATTCATGATCGAACTACAAATGTGAACTGATGTTCCAAAATAAAACATTTGAAAACAGACCATTTTTCAACTTTCTGAAGCATGACGTAATGGGGGGTGTTATCTCTTTTGTAAAAAATCAACCGTTTTTGCTTGAACATCAAATGCCTCCAAATGGTATTTAATTCACTTCCCGGGTTGAAGAAACACTTATTGAGACCTCGGAGTGAGTAAATTGGCCATTTTTAAGTACTTTTAACCATTCCACAAATCTTGTGTTTAGGGCCGTGGAAGCACGAAAATCACTTTAAACATGCTAATTTTAGCTACAAAACTGATGATCGACCTACAAATGTGAACTGACGGTAAAAAATAAAACATTTGAAAATGTACCATTTTTCACCTTTCTGAAGCATGACGTAATGGGGGGGTGTTATCTCTTTTGTCAAAAATCAGCCGTTTTTGCTTGAACATTAAATGCCTCCAAATGGTATTTAATTCACTTCCCGGGGTGAAGAAACACTTTTTGAGACCTCAGAGTGAGTAAATTGGCCATTTTCATGCACTTATAACCATTCTACAAATCTTGTTTTTAGGGCCCCTGGAAGCATGAAAATCCCTCTAAAATTGCCAATTTTAGCTCTAAAACTGATGATTCACCTACAAATGTGAACTGACGTTCAAAAATAAAACATTTGAAAACGGACCATTTTTCACCTTTCTGAAGCATGACGTAATGGGGCGGTGTTATCTCTTTTGTCAAAAATCAGCCGTTTTTGCTTGCACATTAAATGCCTCCAAATGGTATTTAATTCACTTCCCGGGATGAAAAAACTTTTTTGAGACCTCAGAGTGAGTAAATTGGCCATTTTCAAGCACTTTTAACCATTCCACAAATCTTGTGTTTAGGGCCCCTGGAAGCATGAAAATCACTTTAAACATGCTATTTTTAGCTCTAAAATTGATGATCGAACTACAAATGTGAACTGATGTTCCAAAATAAAACATTTCAAAACAGACCATTTTTCAACTTTCTGAAGCATGACGTAATTGGGGGGTGTTATCACTTTTGTCAAATATCAGCCGTTTTTGCTTGAACATTAAATGCCTCCAAATGGTATTTAATTTACTTCCTGGGATGAAGAAACACTTTTTGGGACCTCAGAGTGAGTAAATTGGCCATTTTCAAGCACTTTTAACCATTCCACAAATCTTGTGTTTAGGGCCCCTGGAAGCATGAAAATCACTTTAAACATGCTAATTTTAGCTCTAAAACTGATGATCCACCTACAAATGTGAACTGACGGTAAAAAATAAAACATTTGAAAATGTACCATTTTTCACCCTTCTGAAGCATGACGTAATGGGGGGGGTGTTATCTCTTTTGTCAAAAATCAGCCGTTTTTGCTTGAACATTAAATGCCTCCAAATGGTATTTAATTCACTTCCCGGGGTGAAGAAACACTTTTTGAGACCTCAGAGTGAGTAAATTGGCCATTTTCATGCACTTATAACCATTCCACAAATCTTGTTTTTAGGGCCACTGGAAGCATGAAAATCCCTCTAAAATTGCCAATTTTAGCTCTAAAACTGATGATCCACCTACATATGTGAACTGACGTTCAAAAATTAAAACATTTGAAAACGGACCATTTTTCACCTTTCTGAAGGCATGACGTAATGGGGCGGTGTTATCTCTTTTGTAAAAAATCTGCTGTTTTTGCTTGTACATTAAATGCCTCCAAATGGTATTTAATTCACTTCCCGGGATGAAGAAACCTTTTTGAGACCTCAGAGTGAGTAAATTGGCCATTTTCAAGCACTTTTAACCATTCCACAAATCTTGTGTTAAGGGCCCTGGAAGTTGAAAATCCACTTTAAACATGCTAATTTTAGCTCTAAAATTCATGATCGAACTACAAATGTAAACTGATGTTCCAAAATAAAACATTTGAAAACAGACCATTTTTCAACTTTCTGAAGCATGACGTAATGGGGGGTGTTATCTCTTTTGTAAAAAATCAACCGTTTTTGCTTGAACATCAATGCCTCCAAATGGTATTTTATTCACTTCCCTGGGTGAAGAAACACTTATTGAGACCTCGGAGTGAGTAAATTGGCCATTTTCAAGCACTTTTAACCATTCCACAAATCTTGTGTTTAGGGCCCCTGGAAGCACGAAAATCACTTTAAACATGCTAATTTTTGCTCTAAAAATGATGATCGACCTACAAGTGTGAACTGACGTTAAAAATTAAAACATTTGAAAACTGACTATTTTTCACCTTTCTGAAGCATGACGTAATGGAGGGGTGTTATCTCTTTTGTCAAAAATCAGCCGTTTTTGCTTGAACATTAAATGCCTCCAAATGGTATTTAATTCACTTCCCGGGGTGAAGAAACACTTTTTGAGACCTCAGAGTGAGTAAATTGGGCATTTTCATGCACTTATAACCATTCCACAAATCTTGTTTTTAGGGCCCCTGGAAGCATGAAAATCCCTCTAAAATTGCCAATTTTAGCTCTAAAACTGATGATCCACCTACAAATGTGAACTGACGTTCAAAAATAAAACATTTGAAAACGGACCATTTTTCACCTTTCTGAAGCATGACGTAATGGGGCGGTGTTATCTCTTTTGTCAAAAATCAGCCGTTTGTGCTTGCACATAAATGCCTCCAAATGGTATTTAATTCACTTCCCGGGGTGAAGAAACACTTATTGAGTCCTCAGAGTGAGTACATTGGCCATTTTCAAGCACTTTTAACCATTCCACAAATCTTGTGTTTAGGGCCGTGGAAGCACGAAAATCACTTTAAACATGCTAATTTTAGCTCTAAAACTGATGATCGACCTACAAATGTGAACTGACGGTAAAAATAAAACATTTGAAAATTTACCATTTTTCACCTTTCTGAAGCATGAAGTAATGGGGGGGTGTTATCTCTTTTATCAAAATCTGCCGTTTTTGCTTGAACATTAAATGCCTCCAAATGGTATTTATTTCACTTCCCGGGGTGAAGAAACACTTTTTGAGACCTCAGAGTGAGTAAATTGGCCATTTTCAAGCACTTTATAACCATTCCACAAATCTTATTTTTAGGGCCCCTGGAAGCATGAAAATCACTTTAAACATGCCAATTTTAGCTCTAAACTGATGATCCACCTACAAATGTGAACTGACGATCAAAAATAAAACATTTGAAAACGGACCATTTTTCACCTTTCTGAAGCATGACGTAATTGGGGGGTGTTATCTCTTTGTCAAAAATCTGCCATTTTTGCTTGAATATTAAATGCCTCCAAATTGTATTTAATTTACTTCCTGGGATGAAGAAACACTTTTTGAGACCTCAGAGTGAGTAAATTGGCCATTTTCAAGCACTTTTAACCATTCCACAAATCTTGTGTTTAGGGCCCCTGGAAGCATGAAAATCACTTTAAAACATGCTAATTTTAGCTCTAAAACTGATGATCCACCTACAAATGTGAACTGACGTTCAAAATACAACATTTGAAAACGGACCATTTTTCACCTTTCTGAAGCATGACGTAATGGGGGGGGGGGTGTAATCTCTTTTGTCAAAATCAGCCGTTTTTGCTTTGACATTAAATGCCTCCAAATGGTATTTATTTCACTTCCCGTGGTGAAGAAACAGTTTTTGAGACCTCAGGGTGAGTAATTGGCCATTTTCAAGCACTTTAACCATTCCACAAATCTTGTGTTTAGGGCACCTGGAAGCATGAAAATCACTTTAAACATGCTAATTTTAGCTCTAAAATTGATGATCGAACTACAAATGTGAACTGATGTTCAAAAATAAAACATTTGAAACAGACCATTTTTCAACTTTCTGAAGCATGACGTAATGGGGGGTGTATCTCTTTTGTCAAACATCAGCCGTTTTTGCTTGAACATTAAATGCCTCCAAATGGTATTTAATTCACTTCCCGGGGTGAAGAAACACTTATTGAGACCTTGGAGTGAGTAAATTGGCCATTTTCAAGCACTTTTAACAATTCCACAAATCTTGTATTTAGGGCCCCTGGAAGCACGAAAATCACTTTAAAAATGCTAATTTTAGCTCTAACTGATGATCGACCTACAAGTGTGAACTGACGTTAAAAAATAAAACATTTCAAAACTGACCATTTCTCACCTTTCTGAAGCATGATGTAATGGAGGGGTGTTATCTCTTTTGTCAAAAATCAGCCGTTTTTGCTTGAACATTAAATGCCTCCAAATGGTATTTAATTCACTTCCCGGGGTGAAGAAACACTTTTTGAGACCTCAAAAAGAGTAAATTGGCCTTTTTCATGCACTTTTAACCATTCCACAAATGTTGTGTTTAGGGCCCTGGAAGCATGAAAATCACTTTAAACATGCTAATTTTAGCTCTAAAACTGATGATCTACCTACAAATGTGAACTGACGTTCAAAAATAAAACATTTGAAACTGACCATTTCTCACCTTTCTGAAGCATGATGTAATGGAGGGGTGTTATCTCTTTTGTCAAAAATCAGCCGTTTTTGCTTGAACATTAAATGCCTCCAAATGGTATTTAATTCACTTCCCGTGATGAAGAAACACTTTTTGAGACCTCAGAGTGAGTACATTGGCCATTTTCAAGCACTTTTAACCATTCCACAAATCTTGTGTTTAGGGCCGTGGAAGCACGAAAATCACTTTAAACATGCTAATGTTAGCTATAAAACTGATGATCAACCTACAAATGTGAACTGACGGTAAAAAATAAACATTTGAAAATGTACCATTTTTCACCTTTCTGAAGCATGACGTAATGGGGGGGGTGTTATCTCTTTTGTCAAAAATCAGCCGTTTTTGCTTGAACATTAAATGCCTCCAAATGGTATTTAATTCACTTCCCGGGGTGAAGAAACACTTTTTGAGACCTCAGAGTGAGTAAATTGGCCATTTTCATGCACTTATAACCATTCCACAAATCTTGTTTTTAGGGCCACTGGAAGCATGAAAATCCCTCTAAAATTGCCAATTTTAGCTCTAAACCTGATGATCCACCTACATATGTGAACTGACGTTCAAAAATAAAACATTTGAAAACGGACCATTTTTCACCTTTCTGAAGCATGACGTAATGGGGCGGTGTTATCTCTTTTGGTAAAAAATCTGCAGTTTTGCTTGTACATTAAATGCCTCCAAATGGTATTTAATTCACTTCCCGGGATGAAGAAACCTTTTTTGAGACCTCAGAGTGAGTAAATTGGCCATTTCAAGCACTTTTAACCATTCCACAAATCTTGTGTTAAGGGCCCCTGGAAGTTGAAAATCACTTTAAACATGCTAATTTTAGCTCTAAAATTCATGATCGAACTACAAATGTAAACTGATGTTCCAAAATAAAACATTTGAAAACAGACCATTTTTCAACTTTCTGAAGCATGACGTAATGGGGGGTGTTATCTCTTTTGTAAAAAATCAACCGTTTTTGCTTGAACATCAAATGCCTCCAAATGGTATTTTATTCACTTCCCGGGGTGAAGAAACACTTATTGAGACCTCGGAGTGAGTAAATTGGCCATTTTCAAGCACTTTTAACCATTCCACAAATCTTGTGTTTAGGGCCCCTGGAAGCACGAAAATCACTTTAAACATGCTAATTTTTGCTCTAAAACTGATGATCGACCTACAAGTGTGAACTGACGTTAAAAATTAAAACATTTGAAAACTGACTATTTTTCACCTTTCTGAAGCTGACGTAATGGGGGGGTGTTATCTCTTTTGTCAAAAATCAGCCGTTTTTGCTTGAACAATAAATGCCTCCAAATGGTATTTAATTCACTTCCCGGGGTGAAGAAACACTTTTTTGAGACCTCAGAGTGAGTAAATTGGGCATTTTCATGCACTTATAACCATTCCACAAATCTTGTTTTTAGGGCCCCTGGAAGCATGAAAATCCCTCTAAAATTGCCAATTTTAGCTCTAAAACTGATGATCCACCTACAAATGTGAACTGACGTTCAAAAATAAAACATTTGAAAACGGACCATTTTTCACCTTTCTGAAGCATGACGTAATGGGGCGGTGTATCTCTTTTGTCAAAAATCAGCCGTTTGTGCTTGCACATTAAATGCCTCCAAATG